>NC_086446.1:188423375-189623375 GCF_028390025.1 Pseudophryne corroboree | reverse complement strand
AGAGAGTCTTTTACAGGACTTCATTAATCAGTGACTTCTCTAGTTCCAGCAACTTATTACCCCTTACAGCATAGCACTGCTAATAATACCAAAATGTAATATTTGATAGGTAAAACAAAAGTACACCTGTAAATGCTGAAACAGATACAGGAACGTTTCTTAAGGAAAGTGATTACATCCAAGTCTCCAAATACAGGAAGTAGCCATCTTTCATATGGTATTTTTCACCCACACCCATCAACTTCACATCTGGTCTGCAGAGCTGCCAGAGCTGTCACTGGCACGTCATGCCACATTTTAAAAGCCAAACCCATGATGTCAGAAGGAATAGTGCAGAGATTTGAATGTTCTTTGTAGGATTTGTTTTTACAAAACCAAATGTCTTCGTGAGGAAAGAGTTCTTCATTACATATCTATCTATCTATCTATCTATCTATCTATCTATCTATCTATCTATCTATCTCTTCATTATATATATGTATTAAGAATTCCCCCAAATAATAACTTGATGGTTATTATCATGGGTTCTGACATTACCTTTGCAGGGGTGTTGAGGACACATGTCGACACAAGTTTAGTGCTATTTGGGATTCTGCTGTACATTTTTGTATTTAGCATTCCAAATTATGTAGTATATATTAATTTAATTACCAGTTATTTATATAGTGCACACAAATTCTGCAGCGATTTACAGAGAGAATATTTGGCCAATCACATCAGTACCTGCTCCAGTGGAGCTTACAATCTATATTCCCTATCACATGTACACACAGACACATTCATGCTAGGGTTAATTTTGTCAGGAGCCAATTAACCTACCAGTATCATTTTTGGATTGTGGGAGAAACCAGAGTACCGGAAACCCACGGAAGCACGGGGAGAATATACAAACTCCACACAGTGAGGGTCAGGGCAGAAATCAATCCCATGACCTCAGTGCTGCGAGGCAGCAATGCTCACCTTTACACCATCCATGCTGCCCATATACGAGTGCATTAATATGTCCGTCGGGCACACTACTATAATAATGCATGGGAACTCGGCATTCATGAGCCTTTCAGAGCAACCATGTCATATGGACTTATACATTTTTCTAGTCTTCCGCTAGTCCTGATTTTCGTCAGACTGCATTATTTATTGTATGCTTATCCTGTGTTTCCTACGTGCCACCTGCATTGAAGTTTCTGTAATGGGTGCAACGTATTTAATACTTACCTTTCCGGAGTCCAGCGTCGGGCGCTGCAGTCATGGTGAAAATCACAGCCAAAATGGCCACCACGCATGCGCAGTAGTCAAATTGGTCTCCGGAACATGGCGGGCCATGTTTCTGGAGACCTGTGCATGCACAGTATACTCTGGCACATTGCCGGAGACTGCTGTGTCGTGCAGAAGAGGGGGCCAACCTGGAGGTGCACACGGGCCCCCTCCTCTGTTAAAACACCCCTGGTCACCTGTAATGGTATTGTATAAATAAAAATTGCTCCATGAAAGAAATGCATCCTACAATATTTCTTTATACACAGCAGCTCAATTACGCAGAAAAATCAGGATTTTAGGGGTAATTCAGAGTTGATCGCAGCAGCAAATTTGTTAGCAGTTGGGCAAAACCATGTGCACTGTTACACCCCACCAAAATCTAACTCTCTCTGCACATGTTATATCTGCCCCCCCCCCTGCAGTGCACATGGTTTTGCCCAACTGCTAACAATTTTCTGCTGTGATCAACTGTGAATTAGGCCCTTTATTATAGAACAACTTCTGCATATCTTTTTATAAAAACATAGGGAATTATTTAATGCTATGTGATAGCTGATGAGTGGCTTTGTGGCCATTGACACCACTAATTTACCCTTGCACCCCCATAAAGGTGTGTAAGAGCATTTGTGATATTAGGCTACCTTATACTAACATTCAGTCTTCTACATAGAGTTGAATACAGTGAATTCTTCTGCTACAGTAGTTACATATTTAATTGCATGTGCCAGGAATCCAAGAAACTAAAGATGCAGTTCAGGATAAGGGCACAATGTAAAGGGCATTTAATTACAATGTGTTATTTGCTCATACACACCAACTTAATAACTCAACTGAAGTAGTGCAGGTGCTAATGATTCCTCTGTTCTTTTCCCCCCCATTATCAGCGACCTTTAGAGAAACCTGATGGCCTGGACGTGTCAGATCAAAGCAAGGAGCACCCCCAGCACCTGTGTGAGAAGTGCAAGGTTCTTGGCTATTACTGTCGTCGTGTCCAATAAAGAGGACGGCTGATCAGTGCACACGGGAGAGAGGAAGAAGAACAAAGACACAGTGACTTGCGTTGAAACTAATAATATGCCTTATAATATTAGAATGTAACATTCTTCCTGTGTATGTGTATAAATTGTATTTCTGAAGTATTAGGGCTATTTTTAAAAAAAACTGTTAACGCAGTTGCCATCTGTCTCCAGATTTTCTCCCACTTTGTTGGGTTTTTAAGACTGAGGAAATAGATATTTAAACAAACTGTTATTTATCTTTTTCCACCGTAATATTAGGTTGCCTAGTTGGGAAATACATTTTCTAGAATGGGTTCCTTTCCAGCTTTTTAGGCTAAACCATGATATAAACAGCTTTGAAGCGACCAGTATAAATATATTGTGATGTAACTGTAGCATGTGTTAAACATGCCAAAAATAGTTGTGCCAGATATGTTATCAGGCCTATCAAATAGTGATACATTGGGCGGTATTCAATTCTTTTCACCCCCTTCCACACCCGTTTTGTTTCTGCCCTCGGGGGCATGCTATCATTTCAGCTCTCTACCCACGGGGTAGCGAGGCACCCTAACCCTTTACACAGCTATACCTGATTACTACTATGGGCACAATATGCACAATAACGGGGATAATTTTGGAAAGGAGATTGGGCGTGATATATCATTTGAATACCGCCCATTGAGCCCATTATGTCCTCATTACACAAATAGCCAATTTTAACACATCTGCAGTACCCCTGTGGGAGCTAAGTAGTTAATCTTTCAAACGCCTTTATGTCTGGGACATGTAAAACTGCTTTTTCAGTACAGAAAGCAGTGGCCTCCATTTAGCTTTGATCTTTGATAGGCATTTGAGGTTGCAGCAACCTATGTAATGATGAATATTTTATTTGTTTGAAACTGACCCCACAGAAAAAAAATCTGGATGCAGGTGGCAACAATGAAGGAGTTTTCCCAGTTTTAATAAATTAATTCCCTTGCCAATAATGGTTCTTCGGTGGGGGACACTTCCCACAGACCCCAGCCAATGACGGTATTTACTGGGATTCTTGTACTTCTGCAGACCACCTATGGCATGGTTTGCATTCAATAGCAGCAGAGAGCCTAGAACAGATCTAATGGACTGCCTTCCTGCTAAAGGAGAACACCAGAGGTCCCGTCAATGTGGTGGGGTCCTTCCCCCTAAGTACTATTATCGGTTTGGAAAATTAATTTAATTAAAAAGGGGTTTTCCACAAATTATGAAGTTACCAATAACAAAAAACCTATTCCCACTGTATGGGACAGTAAGGGACATTTGTTTACATGTAATTTAGCATTTTTGCTACTGGAAGAATTCAAGGCTGTGTCCGCAGCAGCAAAAGGGGGGATTACAATTAATGAAATAAAACTGGCCTCAAATAAGGTGGAGGAAAGCAAAATCACAACAACTACTATTATTGTGTTGGATAGAAGCAGTGTTACTTCTTGTGTTTTTATCTTATTCTTCTGTAGGCCAAAAGCACACATAAAATGATAACTGTGAATACGGGAGTGTCCATGGATGAAAATTGTCCCTAATCCTTGAGCTAGACATTTACAAGAAGAACTATTTATAATTGTTGTCTTTAAGCCACTTTATAGATTTCTTTTATTCTGTTGATGTGTTTTTTTGTGTGTATATAGTGGTGTACTGGATTCCTCTTATTCTAAGGGGCATATCCCATTAGCCACGGGGTTTACTGCATTGGGAAAGCTCCGGGTTTAATGCCCGGAGCATCATTCTGGATTTACCCCGTGGGTAAATGCTGGAGTCTATGGGTATATTTACTAAAGTGCGGGTTTACAGAAGTGGGGATGCTGGCCATAACAACCAATCAGATTCTGCTTCTCATTTATCTAGTACCTTCTAGAAGATAAAAGCTAGAATGGGATTGGTTGCTTCAGTAAATATACCCGTTTCCCCACGCATTAAACCCCAGAGGCTGCATGTAATGCATTTTCCTCGCAGCACCTGAGGCGATGAGGGGATGCAGGGCCTAACTGAATAGGTCTGGGCTGTCAGTTAGCCAAAGCTAACTGGATATGCCTCTAAGTTACCAAATTTTGAGCACACATTGGGAATAGATCAAATCTTTTCCACTAATATGTTTTACTCCTTATAAGGCAGTGTATTGTCCTATATTGAGCTATACCTTCCATCTATGTTCTCGCACAGTCGTCTCTGATCCTTTGCAAGAATGGAAGGATTTTCTAAGCTGTGGAAATTTGCCAAACATAAATAACACTGTAAGGGCAGCGCTGCAGAAACATTTTCTATGAGTGACTTCATATTGGAAACATCAAGCAGCTTCACCTTATGTAACGTGATCGTAAAGTGGTGCTTTAGGATTATTGGCTGCCCAGAGAAGTACTCAGTGCTGCTTAACCTACTGCCATTATTTGTGAACTCCTTAGGCTCTATTAGTCGTATGGCAAAGAATACAATATTTCCACCTTAACAGACAAGGCAAAGTGTACCATTTATTTTACACCCCGCAAAAAGTAAATAGTAACCTAAAGCCACGGGTCAGAGCGTGCAGAACTGAGAATATTGGTGGTCATTCCGAGCTGATAGTAGCTGTGCCAAATTTAGCACAGCTCCGATCAGTCACACTGACATGCGAGGGGACGCCCAGCACAGGGCTATCCCGCCCCGCATGTCAGTGCTGCCCCCCCCCCCCCTGCCCGCAGAAGTGCAAAGGCATCGCACAGCGGCGATGCCTTTGCAGTTCCTGAGTAGCTCCCGACCACTGCGGCGCCGGCGCATGTGCAGTTCCGACCCGATCGCTGCGAGAAACTGCAGCAAGCGATCGGTCGGAATGACCCCCATTGTGTGTACATCCAGTATTGCAGATTTACTGGAGGTCTCTATTCAAGCTGATAACATACAGTAGTCCTGCACTAGAATCATGAAGACCTTTTTCAGATGTCTGCATATGAGAGATTTATGTGAGATTGATGGACGGAAGAACAGTCTTTATACATTGCATATTTTATTATTATTTCAGAAATTTTGTGAAAACAGGCAAGGTAGGTGAAGGTGGAGAGATATACCTGTGAGGACCAGGTTACCATGTTCTCAATATTACGGTACATGGTAAATAGTTTACTTACTGCATTTTCATTGCTCATATATTAGGTTAAATCCCACTGAGGCTGGCGTTATACAAACTGGCTAACTTTTTATATTTACAGAAGGAGCTATAGATTTGCAAGTGCAGGCATTGAGAATGGACGGTGGTAATGTGGTCACCACAGATGCAGTTATTCTGGTTTGGCAGAGGAATGTTATTGCATCAGGGAAGATCCGCTTTAGCTGTACTAGGAGACAGACAGTGGGTCTGGGAAGCCTTGACGTATGTTTACATAATCAGCAGTAGAGGAGAATACTGGTCCAGACTTAGAAACAGAACCAGTCTCTAGAGTTTACTGTAGGACATAACTAATATAGTTATTTTCTGTCTAAATGACAGATATGTAAAATAACATAAATTATGTTTTTATACAGTTCAGCAGATCCCAATGTCTTGTTACCCAAACGTTCTACCGTAGGCATGATTCTGGTCTAATAATTCCATACCTACTGTACTACCAGATCTTTATTGGTCAAAATGACAGCGGGTTTGCATTCTTGCAGTTCTGAGCGGGAGGTCTCGGTTGTCTCCTTGTACCTTGATATTTAGGAGGACATTTTTTTTAGTAGTACTCATTCAATTATATGCACTATTACTTCTACCTAGCACTTTTCTTATACTCTAGGACTTGTAAATTGTACCTGCTACAGCTAGGAATTACCTGTTATATCACTGCTGAATCTATATCCCGTTTTGGTAGTAAAAAAAATAATAATAAGTCAACATTGTCTCTACTTAGGTTCTTATCAGAGGGACAGAGAGGGGGATGCAAGCAGCGGCGCATCCTACCTTTTTCAGGCAGGGGTCTGCTGCTGGCCATGCTGGAGAGGGAGAGGAGAGAACTGGCCCACGGACAGCAGAGTCCTGGCACCTGTGCAATGGATCTGGCAGGTTCCAAGTCCTGTACATGCACCAAGCGGCTGTGGTCCTAATTCTTACATTGCATATGTAACCACTGTCAGGTCATAGTACCTTTATGGGGAGATGTATCAAACCTTCTAAACTGGAGAAGTTGCCCATAGAACTTAGATTCTACATTTTATAGAATGTAAAATATAAATGATATCTAGAAGCCAAAAGATTGCTATAGGCAACTTCTTCTTTTGTTCTCTTTAGAAGGTTTGATAAATCTCCCTCCAGATCTTCATATTGTATATGGGACTCCTGACCGCACATCTCTTGACCCTCATATGTTATTTTGTTTATCTGAAATAGTAAAAATTTTGACTTAAAAGAAGGCAAGAGGTGAACGTGATGGGCTGAGCAAGGGCCAATTTACATATTTGTCCTGATGGAATACATATATTTTGGCCCTAACTGGGGGAATTCAATTGTCTAAAGTGATCGGAGATTGCAGGGTTGTTGTTTTTTTATCGTGCTAAACCCGCCTAAAGTGCTGGTTGCGATGCAAAATGTGCTGCTTGGGCACCCAAGAGGGTTACTTTTCGCACGAGCTGAAATGTGTCTCCCCGTGGCTTATCGTGCCTAAATGGAGCAACAATTGAATTGCTACATTGGTCTCCATCTAGAGGTGGCCACGGGGAAAAACAACTGAATTCCCCCGTTATGTCAACAGTAAATAGCATTATAACTTTAAACACAATCTTAAAGCATTATGTTTAAAGTTATAATGCTGACATGGCATTCTCCCATCAGCATATTCAGTGCCGATGTACTAATTGTTGACAAAATAACAGCATACTGTCCTGATTCGTATTTCACCCATCCTTTGTTGCGTAGATCACTGAGGCAGTTTTCACCAGTCTAAGGGCGGGATGTAATGTAATGAGTTCAGCGGCCGTGCGGGATGCCAGCTGAATGCGGACGTTTTTTTAAAGGGACAATCATTTACAAGGCTAAACCATGCCTTGTAAATTAAACAAAAACATCCCACCCTAAGTATTCTTCAGGAATTGATGCCAGATAAATAAAATCAGAATTTATATCATAAGAGTAATGGTGCATCTATATACAGTATATAATTATTATACAGAAAGTCTGTCCTTTATTTTGTTTAATACTGCAAGAATGTTCCTAAATAACAGCGCTGTCCTTTTGACAAAATGTAGTTAATATCTCAATTCTACTGTTTTGTTTTGGGTTTTTTTAAATGGGGTGGGGTTATTCTGTGACCATAAAGGTTCTGTTCTAGTTCAGGAAAACCTAACAATGTCATCTCATCTTCTCTCTCATCTCTCTTATTAAGAAACCACATGTGACCAATAGGTTCAAGATGTACAGTATAGTAATTATAATATTCTGCTGCTGTTTCTCCTCTATTATCTGTGTTATAGTAATTAGGGCTGCAATGGTTAATGGATGTGAAAATAATACCCAGAACACTAATTATTTCAGCCTAGTTTGTTGCAATTTGAAAATATAAGAAGAGGGGCTTAACATTCTTAACATTATAACACTATAGAAATGTTAACAGCTCTAGTGATACTACATTGGAGGAGTGATAGGCTGCAAGACTGTTTTATATATATATATATATATATATATATAATATTGTGTAAATGGTTAGTAAATACCTTGCAGCTGATTGGTTGAAAAGTTTGTCAAGGAACTTGAGGGGCGGAGCATGTTATATAAGGACAGTGTTAACAGGTCAGTTTGGACATTTCACAGGCGTATGCCTGCGCAGTAAGAACTACTGTATAAACATGAAGCATACATGTGTACAGATCATACTTCTCAAAATTGACATGACTGATCTGGTATCTATAAAAGGGAGAATTTAGTAAGTACATGTGGGGAGGGGTGCAATGAAGCCGTTTGTCACACAATAGTCATGGATTGGCCAGTTTAATGTTAACAAGTGCTGCACAACTTAATAATTATATCCTACAGCGATCTGTGTTTTGAACTCTGTGGGACTAGCTGTAAACTAGTTTTGGTGATCTCGCCACAGTGCCGGTTCTGTGATATGATTGACATCACAGGACATGTCAGATGGAAAAACAAATAGAGACTTGTTCATTTTAAAACTTTCGGAAATGGGAACAACTATATCTTTAGCTTTACTCCGAATACAGATACTGTGAATAACAAAGGCACTAGGTTTCTTGTCGGCCATTGATCTACAACCGGGATATCACTAGGCCTGATGGAGAAACCATGTCTGACCTAACTTTGTTAATACAAGGCGATAGCTTCGGCTTACAGTAAGGCTAGTAGCCAGCTTTACAATTTTCAGAGTTGACGTACCTCAGTGCCATATATTATTATTTAGGTGTATTTTACAAGTGGCATGGTCTTTTATGAGGTTTGTAATAGATGGATGGGTTAATGGACATATGAAGGCAGTACACAGATATGAGGATTACCTCATTTCATAATTTTGTTTTTATTTCCCATTGTGAATGTGTGCAATTTTGTGTGTTTCCATGTATTTTGACATGGCATAAGTTAGCTGCTGGAGAGCAGATCTCTAGCGAATGCCTTTCCCCACTTTCTCAGTTTCTTTTTAACCTTGTAGTGTTTTAAAGGACATTTCCCATTTTGCAAATTTATTTTTGTTCTTTGTGTCTTGTATGATATTATAAAAAGGGACAATCGTATTGTTTCTGTTGTTTACCCGTATTTTTCGACAACTTTGCTTGCAGATACCTATTTATACCCAGTATTACTTGACATAGCTATTCTTTCTTTTTTATTTTTAATACTATATGTGTATTTTGGGACAAAAAAACAACAACAACTTTGTAGATGTTAAAATTTTATTTGGAACTAGCTTCAATTCTCTGATAATGGAACAGTTTTCAACAATGGTTTAATCTGTATATATTTTGGGGCCTATCAAGTTTACCAGAACATTTTCATTTTCAAGTTTTTTTTTCTCCTTAAAAGTGTTTTAAAGTTTTAAATGTGTTAAAGGGCCTATTGTTTCTTTATTTGAACACTAATGAAAATGAAGGGTTTTTTTTCTTACATATATGTTACAAGTCAAGGATGTATCCTATAGGAAATATTTATGAAAGATTTTGTTTTGTTATGTTTTGTTTATTATACTTGTGTCTGTATAAAGTATGTTACCAAATGTCATCAAGATGAACATAATATCTGCAGAAAAGTATTATATTAAAGTTGGTACATAATTTCTAAAGAAAGACCTTTACATTTATGTAAGCAATTTGTTATTGTTGTTGTTTTAATGAATATTACATTTAATTCTAATGGATGAACATATTATAATCACAGCAGGTAAACTATTTGCTGCCATAGATGCCTCTGTGCATTTATTGTATTACGTTACAGGCACCTACAGCATCAAAGCAGTTACATATAATATACAAATACTGCTTTTGAAGTTTTAGGTGTTTATTATTGAAAAGGTATTAGCTCTTAAAAAGGGAAACGTCGCCTTGCTTTGGTTGCAGCAAACGCTAACTCCCTGATTATGCTTGATTATTAAAATATAGGTTGTTTTAAAATCAAAAGGTTTGTCTTCATTTTATGTCAATCTGTTTTAATCATATTTAACTATTAGTCTATTAAGGCCCTTTTTTTACACTAATTCTGTCTGACATTGCATCATCTGTCCGATTGGACAAGTTATGGATTCAGAAGGTTTCATCTAGCAATTAGCAGATTTACATAGGAAGGAATATGTAATCTTATATAAACTATTTACTAAGCTTTAAAACTATATAACATGGAGTTTGAAAGTATATCTTACCACTGTAATATTTCCTAATAAACAGGTACGCACGTGGATCATTACAGAGCCAGGTTTTGTGGGTTTTTTTTTTTTTTTGGGGGGGGGGGATAAAAAAGAACTGAAGTATTGTGGAAGCTAGTGTACACAGGCTGTTTTACTCCATCCGTGCTTAGTTCTTCCTCCTAGAGATGGTGTTGGGATGCATTAGGGATCATTAATCCCTAAGAGATACAGGCCCTCATTCCGAGTCGTTCGCTCGGTAATTTTCTTCGCATCGCAGCGTTTTTCTGCTTAGTACGCATGCGCAATGTTCGCACTGCGACTGCGCCAAGTAATTTTGCTATGAAGATAGTTTTTTTACTCACGGCTTTTTCTTCGCTCCGGCGATCGTAGTGTGATTGACAGGAAATGGGTGTTACTGGGCGGAAACACGGCGTTTTATGGGCGTGTGGATAAAAACGCTACCGTTTCCGGAAAAAACGCGGGAGTGGCTGGAGAAACGGAGGAGTGTCTGGGCGAACGCTGGGTGTGTTTGTGACGTCAAACCAGGAACGACAAGCAGTGAACTGATCGCAGATGCCGAGTAAGTCTGAAGCTACTCTGAAACTGCTAAGTAGTTTGTAATCGCAATATTGCGAATACATCGTTTGCAATTTTAAGAAGCTAAGATTCACTCCCAGTAGGCGGAGGCTTAGCGTGTGTAACTCTGCTAAAATCGCCTTGCGAGCGAACAACTCGGAATGAGGGCCACAATTTGCAAACTCAGGCTTCTTCACATAATGTTGGATGGATTTATGCTAATCCCCAATAATTTATATATATATATATATATATATATATATATATATATACACACACACACACACACACACACACACACACACACATACATAGTATATTTCTCTCTCATATATATATATATATATATATATATATATAGATAGAGAGAGAGAGAGAAAGAGAAAGAGAGAGAGTCCATCAAAAGTTTCCAAAGGTTCTCATGGTGGAAAGACCAGCGCAACCAGTGATAGATTCATGAAAGATTTATCTTCAATTAGCATAACAACACCATCTCATGAAGCAGTAATAAAGGTATACTTAGAATATGATGACAGGCATAAGCAGCTTGGGGCATGGCAGCCCCCACCCTATACATACATACATACATACATACATACATACATATATACATAGTATATTTCTCTCATATATATATATATATATATATATTTATATATACACACATACACATATACACACGCGCGCGCGCGCACACACACTGTAGCATATATATATATATATATATATATATATATATATATATAAAAAATTATTGGGGATTAGCATAAATCCATCCTACATTATGTAAAGAAGCCTGAGTTTACAAGAGAGAGAGAGAGAGAGAGAGTGAATGTTTTAAAGAAAAGTAACAATCACAAGGTGCCTTATATAGACTAGCACAAATATACAAAGAGTTTGTAGTAGATCCATTTGGATTCGGATTTACAGAGTTCTTAATGCCAAATTTGCACAAGTTTAGATTTATCCGGATTTTTCTTATTGGCTAATCAAGACATGTGACAGCCAGATAGCCAATTAGATGCAGTTTTGAGATCTGAGTATATCTGGGTATATCTGAGTAAATACAAACCCGCACATCTCTACTATTAACTATTTTCCTGTGTAGATCATCATAAAATTCACACCATGGCACACACTTTAAATCTCCATGTTAAATAGTCTTAAATTCAAGTTAGATAACTTCATCTTGTTCATACAGTGTGCAGATTTAATTGTAAGCACTGTCATGAAAATAGACTATTTAGCCACGGTTTACAGAAGACACTTAATAAAATTACTACTTTCCGTTATATGCAGCAATAATGCAAGCACTAACTGAGCTCTATATATATATATATTAGTATGTATTTTTGAGGTTGTAGACAGAATTTCTCATTATGTTTTTTTTTCTTGACGTTGAGATCACACTGTTTTTTTAAAATGTGTAGATTGAATAAACTGTTACCATATGTAGCGCTAAAAGGATGGGCGGAACTCACAATCTGGTGGCCACAAAGTGGAACTATCTGGATTGAGCTCCGTTTCCATATTGGCATTCCGACTTGTGCCTTAAATGCTTTGCCTTCTTTGTAGTGCTCTAGTATTTTAACAAATAATTAAAATTTTCAAAATAGCTCCGTCTGTGTGTTTCTTATTTCTTGTGTCTCAATTTATGTGAAATCCATGTTTTGAGGTTATGAAGGACCTATTTGGAAAACCAAAGGTGGGGAACCATGAATGTACCGCCACAGGGAACATGGACAGTCTATGCAAGCGACGCAAAGGGTATGATTAGAACTTAATTAATTTGCTCACCAAACAGTGTATACAGTGAAAATTTTACATAATGATGAGGAACCATGCAGACCAGCGTAAAACCATTCCAAACACACCAGAGCATAGAATACCTTCCCATTATTGAGAATCAAACCTTCCCACTATGATATTATAAGTGTTATTTGAAAGCATTCTGTTCCTATGCCACTTTTGGACGATATCCAATTAGCCGCTGTACTTTATACAGCTAATTGCCCCACCCTCCCGGGATATTCAATTGTCCTCAATGCCAGCAGTTACTGGGGATTTTGTGCTCGAGACACGCAAAACAAAATCCACGATAGGCAGTCCCTACAGCATCAATTTTGTTTTTTTGTTGTTGGTTTTTTTTTGTTTGGGGTGGGGGGGGGTTGCGAAAACACATAGGTACAATAAAAAGGGGGGGATAATTGGATAGGTTGGGGAAAATAAATTTTCGTTAATGTGAAAAAAAAAAATCGGGGCTAATTGGATACCCCCTTAGTATTCTAAATAATTTTGTATTTTGGTTTTAAACACAGGAGAGAGGGTATCCACATAATCCTTCCACACATTTCTATCGTGTCTACACTTACTGTGTGACTGAAGAAGCCTAACTGGGGTTTAATGGGTCTACCAGCCTTTATACTGGCGCATACTGAGCCTTTTTGTTGTTTTGCCAGGTTTAGCGTTTTTTTCTTTTGCCCTTTAAAACCTATTGGTCAATGAGGGTCATTCCGAGTTGATCGCTCGCTAGCAACTTTTTGCAGCGCTGCAATCAGGTTAAATCTCTGCAAAACTGCGCATGCACCGCAATGCGCAGGCGCACCGTATGGGTACAAAGAGGATCGATGCTGGGCGATGGATTTAACGAAGAATCCATTCGCACAGCCGATCGCAAGGTGATTGACAGAAAGAGAGCGTTTGTGGGTGTCAACTGGCCATTTTTTTGGGAGTGTTTGGAAAAACGCAGGCGTGTCCAAGCGTTTGTAGGGCGGGTGTCTGCCGTCAATTCCGGGACCAAAAGGACTGAAGTGATAGCAGCGGCTCAGTAAGTCCAGAGCTACTCAGAAACTGCAAAAAACTTTTTTGTGCCGTCGGCTGCAAAAGCGTTCGCACACTTGCAAAGCTAAAATACACTCCCCCATAGGCGGCGACTATCTGATCGCAGCACAGCAAAAAGTTGCTAGCGAGCGATCAACTCGGAATGACCCCCAATGTCACTGATGATTGGCTGTTTTGACAACCCACTCCTTATTAATCTATCCCTAGGTGTCCAAATTCTAGAAAGAGGCATCCTTAAAAGGTTTCTAATGATAATTAAACTACATCCGATTTCCTCTTTGTTCTGGCTGCCCGACTGACCCAGCCTAAAGCATCCCTGCACCATCCTGTCATTTCACACACATCAGATATATGGGATCTTGCTAACAGTAACTTCCATAAACACCACACCCAAGCCCAATAACCTCTTATTTTACAATCCAGACTTTTGTCCAGGTTATAATAGAGCTACCTTTAAACTCTGCCCCACTAGAGTAGAGGTTCCCAAACGCGGTCCACAAGGCACCTCAACGGTCCAGGTTTTAAATGTATCCATGCTTGGCCACAGGTGACTTAATTAGCACCTCAGTCAATTTGATTTAACCATCTGTGCTGAGCCATGGATATACCTAAATCCTGGACTGTTGGGGTGCCTTGAGGACCGCGTTTGGGAACCTCTGCACTGGAGGCATTCGATGGCTAAATTATATCATTTGCGATTCATTATTTCCTATATTTACAGATATCCAAACCAAATTTTCCATTCACCATACATATTTTATTCAATATTTACAACAGTGTTTCCCAACCGCGGTCCTCAAGGCACACTAACAGTCCTGGTTTTAGTGATATCCAGGCTTGAACACAGGTGACTTAATTAGTACCTCAGTTATTTTGATTTAACCATCTGTGCTGAAGCCTGGATATCACTAAAACCTGCACTGTTGGTGTGCCTTGAGGACCGTGGTTGGGAATGCCTGATTTACAAGATCAACATTTCCATTCAACAATAAATTAGAGGCTCACTAATACACGGGCACCAAGGGATTTATCTCCGCAATGTATGCAGAACTTACGCATCCTTGTTCCGAGCATACCGTGGCAGATTATATGTAAGTATTCCACAATTACATTCCACAAAAAGCTTCAATCATCTCTAACCTATAGATTAAAACATAAAACACATTGTGTAAAGTAGAGTGCTTACTATATACATATATATATATATATATATATATATATCTATATCTCCAAAGTATGCCCCGGCACTCCTCCAAATTAGCTGGCTGAGGTGCCCTTCCTTGTGGACATGCCAGTCCACCGACATGCACCAAACAAAAACAGGTGGCACTCTCAGACTTGTAAATGGGTGGAAAACACGCTTCACCCCGTGAAGAGTTTTATTGAAAACAACAGGTAACATTTTCGGGGACACATCCCCCTCCCTCAGACCAGGGTCTGAGGAAGGGGATGTCCCCCCGAAATGTTACCTGTTGTTTTCAATAAAACTCTTCACGGGGTGAAGCGGCGTGTTTTCCACCCATTTACAAGTCTGAGAGTGCCACGTGTTTTTGTTTGGTATATATATATATATATATATATATATATATACATACATACACACACATACACACACATACATACATACATACATACATACATATACACACATGCACTCACACACATATGTATGACTCTGATATCACCTAGCACTAGTTTTGCAATAGAGACGAGATGAAAGGGTTAAAGCACTACCCAGCTATGGTCCTGGCTCACGTCGTCCTCCTCTGTCTTCACCTGTGTCAGCTACCCCAAATTGATACACACACACACCCCAACCACTCTCCCACTTATCCCCTACAAGGGCAGGTCAGCCTAGGGCTAAAGTTGCTATTTGCCATCCCTGTAAGGCAAAAATAACCTCATAAGAAAATAGAAGATAACAGAGAAAGGAACAAATCAAACATCATCTATATGTCTCTACACAGTTCCTGCGGGAGGAGAGGGTCAGCAATACGGCGTCTGCAAACAGTGACAATTTGTATTCCTCATTTAGCACTAAAATATTGTACCTTTAATGTTGGGGTTGTCCTGAATCTTAGTCACCGAAGGTTCAATGCTTAATGCATAGAGCAAGTGGGGAAAGGGGACAGCCCAGTCTGATTCCATTACTTAGTTTAAGTGTCGATGATGAAAGTCCATTAGTCGACACGGTCACGAATGGGTCAGAGTACAATGCTTGAACAGCCTTCAAAAAAAACACTGCAAAAACCATACGCTTGTAAAGTTTGGAACATAAAGGGCCAGGACAACCGGTCGAAGGCTTTTTTCTGCATCCAATGATAACAATACAGCTGGAGTTTTAAGTCTATTAATATAGGAGACAAGATTGACCGTACACCGAGTATTGTCTATAGCCTGTCTAGACGGTACAAAACCATCCTGATCAGTGACAATAAGCTGATGCAGATATAAATGTGTGGTTACAATGTATCATCATCCAAGCAGGCTAGGCACAAATCCTGTCTTGCAAGGTCCATATATTCTATTGCACTAGAGTCTACTCTACTCATACTGTGGCATCAGTGGTGGGCAGCCAGTGGTAGGGGCAGGGCAACAGAATCCTCTCCTGCTTTTCTCACCAGTGACCGGGGCCAGTCACAAGACTATGATCAGTGCATCAGATTCCACCCATGTCCAGGCATTCCCCGGCAGCATCCGGCAACAGAAAAGTATGAGCTGGAAAGCAGAAGGAAGGGCTCCCTGCATCCCAGCTCCGCCTGAGTGACAGCTGCAGCAGCCTGTAGGGAAAGATTCGGGGTCCAGGCAATGCAGCTCTGTCCTCACTACACCCTTGACTACATGTACACACAAACACAAAGTTAGGTTAATTTTTTTCTTTGTTATACCTGCAGCCAATTAACCTAGCAGTATATATTTGGATTGTGGGAGGAAACCAGAGTGCCGGGACTAAATCCATACATGCACGGGGAGAATGTGTAAGCTCCACACAGTTACGTCCATGTTGGAAATCGAACCCACAACCTTACTGCTGTGATGCAGTCGTGCTAACCATTTCACCAACCATGTTGCCCATCATTTACATAATTTGTCCAATACTATTTACAAAGGGTTTTCCTATGACAAAGATTACTGAAAGTCACACACAGGTAGCAGTTCTCAAAAGTAACAATGTGCCATTCACTTGGTGCTACAATACATTACAGTCATTCTATCAAATTATCTAAATAATGGGTTTAGATTACACAACAGCTAGAACAGTCCACAAAATAGAATGTAATTCAAAAAGGTCAAAAACTTTGATAATGAGAGTGCATTTATGAAATTTCTCCTGATTCCAGGAAATTTGTCACTTAATGACACAAATCAAATCAATAACTCCTGGGTAAACCGAAGTATATGGAAGTGGAGGAAAGTATTGGAGAATTCCATCTACAGTAATTCCCAATAACGGTGCATATTTTCTGTAAACAGCTTTTACAAACAGTATCTATAGAATAACTTTTCTCTTGATTGGTAATCAGTATACTTCAATGCCCTATATGATAAAATGATATCACATTAATAAAACAATATAGCACCAAATAAACAAATTATATTTTAACACAAAAATTATAACTTGCTGATGACCTTTTTACGGACCCATAAAATGCTCTATAGCAAGTGTCTAGCCTTACCTTATCCTGCAGGACTTCAGAGAATCACTGGGACTTGTCAGGTTTAATAGAGCACATTCAACAATCTCTGTATTAATGGTAGAAGTTTAAAAGAAGAAGAGAAAGTTACAGGCTACCCAGTGAAATACTACTAGATTCATATTAAGGTCACTCAGCAAAATGGATCATACAATAAGCAATGTTGCCTGCAGAACTGGGGCCATGAATTCTGTTCTGTGTGTGGAGTTTTTATGTTTCCTCTGGGTCATACTTGCCTACCTGACCCTCTCCATGAGAGAGAAAATGCTCTGTTCCTGGACTTTCCCGGTAATGTATGATTGCCATCACCTGTGGTGAGCTAGTTAATTGATAAGAAAGGCGTTTCACCCTAGGTGATGGCAATCATACATTACCAGGAAAGTCCAGGAACAGAGCATTTTCTCCCTCATGGAGAGGGTCAGGTAGGCAAGTATGCTCTGGGTATTCCAAAGCTCCCCATTGGTGGAAAGACATACTGGTAAGTAACTTGCCTTCAGGCTTAAAATTGGTCTTTGTGAGTGTTCAGGACGTTAGAATATAAGATCATCCAGGGCACAGGACAGAAAAACATTTTAAAAGAATGAACACAAGGCACTCCCTTTTGGCTCGAGCAAGGAAAGCAGACTATGGATAACATTTCTGATTAAAATGATAAATGCGTAATGTAACCATACATCCCTTATATTGGTGTGGAGTTCTTTTGTCCTCCCCTTCTTTGAATAGTGTTGTCTTGTGGGAGTTCCTCCACAAATGTATCCATATGGGTGGAGATGTGGGGAAACAAAATCAGTATAAGGGTGTAGTGAGGACCACCATCATGTGTGGTCAATCACTATGGAATTAGTGAATGCCACCATCCCCATGGTGAGTTGTGGTATGCATTCACTAAATCCATAGCGTTCGATCATACATAGTGGTGGTCCTCACTACACCCGTAGACTGAAGATTTTTCACTTAGGGTGCTCTCATTTTAATCACATATTTATTAGAAGCCACCACACATTGCATAATATATATATATATATATATATATATATATATATACACACATACATACATACATACATACATACATACACACACACACACACACACACACACACACACACACACACACACACACACACACTGGGGTTTGAAAGTTTGGGCACCCCAGGCAAAAATTCATTTTAATGTGCAAAAAGAAGCCAAGGAAAGATGGAAAAATCCCCAAAAGGCATCAAATTACAGATTAGACATTCTGATAGCATGTCAAAAAAGTTTGATTTTATTTCAATCATTTACACTTTCAAAATAACAGAAAACAAAAAATGGCATCTGCAAAAGTTTGGGCACCCTGCAGAGTTAATACCTTGTACTGCCCCCTTTGGACAGCTGAGACCTGGCAGTGTCATGGATTGTTCTCAATCATCGTCTGGAAAGACCAGGTGATGTCAATCTCAAAAGGTTTTAAAAGCCCACACTCATCTGACCTTGCTCCAACAATCAGCACCATGGGTTCCTCTAAGCAGTTGTGTAGAACACTGAAACTGAGAATAGTTGACGCTCACAAAGCAGGAGAAGGCTATAAGAAGAAAGCAAAGCGTTATCCGGTGCCCATATCCTCTGTTCGGAATGTAATTAAGAAATGGCAGTCATCAGGAACAGTGGAAGTTAAAGCAAGATCTGGAAGACCAAGAAAAATATCAGGCAGAACAGCTCGCAGGATTGTGAGAAAAGCAAGTCAAAATCCACGTTTGACTGCACGATCCCTCCAGGAAGATCTGGCAGGAGTTGTGGTACACTATTCCACTATAAAGAGATACTTATACAAATATGGTCTTCATGGAAGAGTCATCAGAAGAAAACCTCTTCTACGTCCTCACCACAAAAATCAGCGTTTGAAGTTTGCAAATGAACATATAGACAAGCCTGATGCATTCTGGAATAAAGTTCTGTGGACCGATGAGGTTAAAATAGAACTTTTTGGCCGGAATGAGCAAAGGTTTGTTTGGAGAAGGAAGGGCACAGAATTTAATGAAAAGAACCTCTGTCCAACTGTTAAGCATGGGGGTGGATCAATCATGCTTTGGGGTTGTATTGCAGCCAGTGGCACATGGAACATTTCACGAGTAGAAGGAAAAATGGATTCAATAAGATTCCAGCAAATTTTGGACGCTAACTTGATACCATCTGTGAAAAAGCTGAAGTTAAAGAGAGGCTGGCTTCTACAAATGGATAATGATCCTAAACACACCTCAAAATCCACGGTGGATTACATCAAGAGGCGTAAACTGAAGGTTTTGCCATGGCCTTCACAATCTCCTGACCTCAACATAATTGAAAATCTATGGATAGACCTTAAAAGAGCAGTGCGTCACAGACAGCCCAGGAATCTCACAGAACTGGAAGACTTTTGTAAGGAAGAATGGGCGAAGATACCTCAAACAAGAATTGAAAGACTCTTGGCTGGCTACAAAAAGTGTTTACAAGCAGATACTTGCCAAAGGGGGCAGTACAAGGTATTAACTCTGCAGGGTGCCCAAACTTTTGCAGACGCCATTTTTTGTTTTCTGTTCTTTTGAAAGTGTAAATGATGGAAATAAAATCAAACTTTTTTTTGACATGTTATAAGAATGTCTAATCTGTAATTTGATGCCTTTCGTAGATTTGTCCATCTTTCCTTGGCTTCTTTTTGCACATTAAAATGAATTTTTGCCTGGGGTGCCCAAACTTTCAATCCCCACTGTGTATATATATATATATATATATATATATATATATATATAGGACATCACGACAGCACTCAAAGCCTATGTATATAAAGCAAAAAATGGTGGTGCAAGGCAGCAATAAATATAAAACATTATATATATATATATATATATATATATATATAAATATAAAACACTTCTCCAGCGATGCAGAAAAAGTAGACAAGCCAGCACTCACGTGTAGATGAAAGAAAAGCAGGATTTATTCCTTAACCAAACGGCATGGTGAAGTACAGCAAATACAGCAAACACAGCCCGACAGCTGTTTCAACCAACTGGTCTTCCTCATGGGCCCCTGAGGAAGACCAGTCGGTTGGAAAACTGCTGTCGGGCTATGTTTGCTGTATTTCACCATGCCGTTTGGTTAAGGAATAAATCCTGCTTTTCTTTCATCTACACGTGAGTGCTTGTCTACTTTTTCTGCATCGCTGGAGAAGTGAGTGTTTTATATATATATATATATATATATATATATATATATATATATATATATATATATATATATATATATGAAGTATTACCAATCCAAATGCTATTCCATAACCCAGAAGAAAAAAAAGACACACAGAATAGACCAGAACTCCAAACACTGTAAGGCATGACAATCATGCATTGAAAGGCAACAACATTTCCACAGGGTTATGAAAAAATACATAGTTACAATAGACTTACTATCAAAAACTCTATTTCTCCTAAGTCCACAGTATTCACAGGATAACCATTGGGGTATGAGGTAGCGTCAGCGGATTGGCACCAACGATCAAAAGCTTTCGGCCTCCCAGAATGCAACGGGCCAGTCCCGTATATCCCTGCCTACTAGCTCAGGCAATTCAGTTGTTTTCCAAAGCTCAAGGCAGGAGCATCATAGAGATCCCTAATTAGGTGAGAACACCACACATACACACACTTCCGTACAAGAAGGAAGAGTTTAGTAGGTGTAAGGATCCACAAATCAGGTGAGTCAGGGTGGGATCCCTGTGGATACTGTGGACTTAGGAGAAAGGAGTAATCGACGGTAAGTCTACCGTAACTAAGTATTTCTCCTGCAGGGTCCACAGATTATCCACAGGATAAACATTGGGATGTCCCAAAGCAATTTTAGTGGAGGGGACGCTTCTGATTGGACAGGAAAATCCTTTGCCCGAATGCAGCGTCCTGAGAGGCAAAGGTATCAAAGACATAATGTCTAATGAATGTGTTAATGGAAGACCATGTGGCTGCCTTACATATCTGTTCAGCTGAAGCACCACGTTGTGCTGCCCATAAAGAACCTACCTTACGAGTAGAGTGAGCCGGAATAGGGAGATAAGCTTGAGAATATGCTTTTGAAATATTCCTCGCCAGTGTCTGCTTGTGAGCAGGCCATCCTCTCTTGTGAAAAAAAATTACCCTAGGGTAACTGACTCCTGGCGCTTGACGGGGAGGTTCAACACAGCAGCTAAACACAAAAGGGGTTGGTCAGACCCCAAATAAATTATGAGCACAAGAAAACAAGTAGTGCTTAAAGGTCACAAATGAGAAAGGTGGGTCACAACAATATCACAATTTAATAGAATAAAAATGAGCAAAATATAAAAAAAAATGTATATAAAATCCACATTGGTAGAAATATATTTGGAAAAGTTGGTATACAAAGTGAGTAGTGCTCCTCCCAATTTCAAATGATCGTGATTGAAGAAAAGTTCAATAAACCTATTCCAATAAACAGTCCCCTTGGTCCCAACAGGCCCATACAAGTCACAACCATGAGTAATAGTTACCACCAGCGTCTCTCAAGGTGTTAAGCGGATAGGCGTCCGCAAATGGCTTTCCCTTGGTTGGTGATGCAGACACAGTTCCACGATGTGAAGAAATCGCTCCTATGGCAGGGTCGTATAACAACGGGGGACCTGGTCCAGGTATCAATCGTCCGATAGATCAATTGGTGGGAGTGAACACAAAACAGCAGATCTCACCGACACGTTTCGTTGTGTTCACGCAACTTTTTCAAGGTGCTGATAGTACCGCTGATGGACCATAGTCTGAGTTTTTGTCGTCTTATGTAACCCATTCTATTAGGAAAGGATCAGACATTGAAGAGGCCTCGAGTGGAATTGAGCATACTCCACCATGTCAAATGTCGACACCATAGATCCCATCACACACATTGCTGCATGAATGGATACCCTCTAACTGTGTAGCAGCTCCTGAATCCTCAACTGAATTTTGGATATTTTGTGCAGAGGTAAAAACAAACACTCTCTGAAGACCGGAATCCAACACAGCCCCCAAGTGTGTCATATGTGGTGACGGAACCAGGGATGACTTTGCCCAATTTATGAGCCAACCGTATTTCTGTAAGTCTGTTGCAGATGACACTGAAGCAATTCCTGAGGCTGTGCCAGGATTAATAGGTCGTTGAGGTATGGAAAAATCCTTATCCCCTGCCGACAGAGATAAGCCGCCACTATCACCATAATTTTGGTGAGCACTCTTGGAGCTGTAGCCAGTCCAAATGGCAGGGCCTGAAACTAAAAGTGTTGCTGGAGAATAGCAAACCTGAGATAGCACTGAGTGCGCTGTGCTATAGGAACATGCAGGTAAGCATCCTGGTTATCCAGGGGATACCATAAAATCCTCCAGCTCCATGGCCAAAATAATGGAACGTAAAGTCTCCATATGAAAGCAAGGCACCCAAATGTACTTGTTTAGCACTTTGAGACTGAGTATGAGCCGGAACAACCCATTCAGCTTCTGAACTATAAACAGGTTGGAATAGGAACCTTGTCATTGTTGCGCAGGAGGAACTGGAATTATCACTCCTGGTTGAAGCAACTTCTGAACTGCCTCATGTAAGGCCCTGGCCTTCATTTCTACTGAAGACGGGCTGGTACAAAAGAACCTTTGTGGAGGGTGTTTCTTGAAGGCAAATGCATAACCGTGAAATACCGCTTCTTGCACCCTGGCATCTGTGGTGGACTGCTGCCAGATCTGTGCAAAATTAAGAAGTCGGCCTCCCACCCTGGGGTCCCCCAGGTGGAGGCCCGCACCATCAGGCTGATGGCTTATCTTCTGTCTTGGAAGCAGGTCTTCTGGTAGCCCAATGCTTTTTAATCTTAACAGACTTTCCATTGGGTCCGAAAGGGCCAAAGAGCTGGAAACCTAGGTTTAGATTTGTGTGTGGAAGGAAACTTCACTTTCTTGGAGTCTGACTCCAAAATACTGTTTAATTCTTTACCAAAAAGAATATCTCCCGTAAAAGGCAAAGACTCTAAAACCTTCTTGGACTCCGAGTCAGCCTTCCATGTACGTAGCCAGACAGCACTGCGAGCTCCTACTGCTGAGGCTGATGCTTGAGAGGCAATAGTACCCATATCCAAGGCTGCTTCTTCCATAATACTAGCCGCCTGTTTAATATGTGCAATATGGGATTTTTGCTCTCTAGATGTCAATGAAAAATCATCCTCCAGTGCATCAGCCCAGGCCACCACTGATTTTGCCATCCAGGCTGAAGCTACAGTATGGCTGGTCTTACAATTGCCCCCGACAAGGAGAAAATGGTTTTGAAAAAAATATCTATTTTTTTTATCCGTAACATCATTTAATGATGTTGAAGGCAAAGGCAATGTAGATATTCGCACCAATCAAATGACGTACTTTGGGAGCCACCTCCCAGCTGTAAGAGATTAGGAATTCCATTTATTTTGAATTCTAAACTTCTTACTGGAGATTAAGCCTCTTGCATAATCTCCGTCAGTTGTTCTGACCCTGGAAATTTAGTTCTGACTGTTTTGGAATGTAAAGATAGGAGCCTTGGATCTTAACAAAGGCTCTGCTGCCTCCTCTAAGGATAGAATGGCTTTCAAAGCACTAATTAGTTCAGGTATATCCACTGAGCTGGGACCTTCATCCTCATCTCTGTATTCAGAACAAGAATGCAAGGAATCCTCATCCTCGGATGTGTCCCTATCTGAAACATTTGTAGACTGTGAAGCTGCTGTTTCATGTCTGTGTGATTTACCTTTCCCAGGCCTTTCAGCCTGCTTTTGTTGAAAGGCTGTAGTTTCCTGGACTGGATGTGATAAAACCCAGGGAGAATGTTGCATGTAAGGGTTAACAGGGTAAACTATCCCTGCTATAGGAGCTGGCACTATCCACTCAGCAATTTTGGATAATGTCTGCGCAAAAGCAGCCCATGGAGGTTCATTTTGAACCTATGTCTGCCTTGGAGGCTTTGATGAAAGCTAAAATAATTTGCACATAATCCATTTTGAACCAGATCCTGAGAGGTTAACCCAGCTTTGCAAGACAAACATGAAATCAGTGTTGGTTCTGCTGTGGAGAGTTTATCCTCCTCACCCTTGCCTCTCTTAGACATGGTAAACAAATCACACACCTGTATGGTGTTAACCAAACAATTTGTGACTGAAATCACTTTAAAGCTTGTTAAAGTGACATAAAATCCGATCCCTCCCTGCCTTGCACCAGCATTGAGGATCGTTATTATACACAGTAACTGACAAGAAATAGTAAAGTCAGCAATCACTCTAGCAATCAGTCACAAGGTATACATTAGTATAATAAGCAATATGAGCACATATTCAACTACAGATACATTTTAAGTATGTAGGAGAAACATATTACTGCATTACCTTAAACAGGACTATTAAACGTATTCAGTCGCACAGCAAAAGAAAAACAGCAGCAATAGTTTACAGTCTCATATGCCCCAGGCACTTATCCAACTACTCGTACTTACTGGTAGGTAGAGCCTTAGTGCTGTATCACCTAGATCAGGAGAGTGGGATACAGGGAGACTTCACCCTGGTTCCAGGATCGATCAATATGTTAGTAAATGCTGAGTGGATCCAGAAGCTAATAGTGTACACAAATGCCCAGTGAACCCACAGTGAACACAGACGCCCAAGTGAACACCGACACACCAGTCACACAGCCGCCTATGCTGCGACTGGGTCTTTTGGATATACAGCATTTCAGACGGAAGCGGGAAGTTCATGGCAGGAAACTCGGAGGAAACTGGTTATGAACCGGGGGGAGGGGCGACCAGGGGAGCATCTTACTCCCCACGGCTGACATCAACCCCAGGGATCGCGGCCTCACACTAATCCCTGGAGCCTATGAATCCTGAAGCCTAGCGCTGGTGCACCCAAGGTATCAGCCGCGTCAGCAACTGTTCGGTAGTCTCCTTCCCGAAACAGTGTGGCTGTGGTCTTGCGTCTCCCCCGCTAAGCGGAACTGACGCCTTACCTTCTCCCCATGCTCCGGCCACAGCCTGGTAACATCTGCTGGACTTTCTAGTACAACCTACACAGACGCCCGCCGAAACAGCACTGCACACGTGGGTAAGCGTTGTTGCGACCCGGCAGAGAGTTGTTGGAGCAACTATTTCTAAGGTACGTATAAGACGCTTTTTAGAAACGTCTCTCAATAAAAACATAAAACTGTAAAAATAAATGAAATAACAAGCTTATGGTTGCAAAAACCATCAGGCCAAAAATCATGGTCCGGCTCCTGCCGCACCAACAAAAAACTGAATTGCCTGAGCCAGGAGGCAGGGATATAGGGGACTGTCCCGTTAAATTCTGGGAGGCCGAAAGCTTTTGATCGTGGGTGAAAATCCGCTGACACTAACTCATATCCCAATGTTTATCCAGTGGATAATCTGTGGACCTTGCAGGAGAAAAGGTACTTATAACAGTAACATGGAGTAACACATCTTCAAACAGAGGCGTGGCCCAACAGCCATTTCGGTGCTGCCATGCAGCTTCCTCATGCTCTCCACACCAAGACCAAAACAGTCGTCACTAGACCGTGTTTGAAGATGTGGTATTCTATAAAATAGCAATGGTGAGGCCACAATGTCAATGATGTCATTATGCTCCTTGAACCACAACCCCCACTTTTCTGACCTCCTAGAGGGGGCAGCTAAAAGGTTATCAAGTGTGTGTGCATATATAATACACATCATATCCTAGTGTTGTGGCTTTGTTGTGCATCTGGGCAGCACCATGGCATTTGGAATTCACATGGTCTGTGCTTATCTTTGTGATTGAGATTATACAGTATATTATACATAATATAGTCCAGCACTCCGTTAAACAAAGTGACTGTGCCCGGTGCCTCCACAAGCTGTATTCATAGCATATCCAAAAAGTGCGGCACTCCCGGCTATCATAAAATAAGGCTGACACAGTTGTAACTGCTATCAACATTCAAAAACACATATTTGAATGAAAATCTATCTATTGAAACGTTGATATCAGCTACCACTGTGTCAGTGTTATTTTAGGATAGCCGGGAGAGCCACACATTTGGGATATGAAGCAGAAGGAGATACTGAAGGTTTCAGCTTTTTCCTACTATGACGCCATATAGTGGTATAGGTGGTACATATCTTTTGGAGAAGATAAGATTTTTTACTTCTCCATAGGATGGCCACCCATCCTGTTCTATACAGAATAGTCCCAGATTTGAAAGGAACATTCTATGTTCCATACTGATTCAAAACGGAATGCAGTTTACCTCATATTAACACTCACATCCAGCAGTGAGTGTATACAGATGGATGTCTACTCTAAGAACCACTAGCTAAGTCCCGCAAGACTTGAGAATCCGGAAGTCTCGTGAGTATTCAGCCATCATCATGGCACGGTTGTGGCTATGTTACCTTCGTGATCAGGACCTGCAAGTGACATAACGAGTGGGCAGGAGAGAACTTCCGCCCTTACAGCACCTAAATGTTTTCCCCATTTATTTGGCGTTAATTTTTTTTTCTATGCGCCATTGGACCCTCTTGGGCTCGCTTCGCTCGCCATGCTACGGGCTTGGTGTCTCGCTCCGCTTCGCTCGCCACAGGTTACTATTCCAAACAGTTTGTGACATGGACCCAGGGGCTTATGGGAAAGGTCCTCTCCACAAAGGGAAACTAGACGCTACCCATCATGGCAACACGCTGATGTATCACAGACTCCGGCTGCCCCGGCTGAAGGAGGCAGTGCTGGAACAGGCTGACTGCCTGGTGAGCTGAGATTGACTGTTGCTGGGACTCCACTCCCTGTACCAACTGATGCATGACATGGAGAGGACTTTCCAGAAGAGGGCGTCCTACAGTTACCTGTACAGAGCACACAAGTTGAGGCAGGCAATGCTCAGCAGATAGCATTCTACAAGGTGTGATTAGGTTGGATGCAATATAAGGTGAGGGGAGCAGAGGGTAATCGGAAGGGACTGAATGAGTGCAATACTCTTCAGATAGCACACTACAAAGTGAGGAGGGTTTGGGTGGTCGGCAGGAACTGAGGGCATTACTCTTCAGATAGCACACCCTTTGCAGTGGTCGGTGCTGCTTTGCAGCGCTTTTTTCTATTTGTAGGGTTTGTCATTCCCCCCCCCCCCCTACTATATTTTGCCAGAATAAAGGTGGCAACCCTACTTCTTCATCAACAGCATAACTGATCCCCCTCTTACCCCTATTGAGATCCATGGGGGCTGTATCTCTAAGAGAAGAGATAAGAAATCTCAATTAAATCTCACTCCAACTTTCTTTTCTTTAAATAGGGATAAAATAAAAATGATCTTTTCCTCAGCTAAAATGCTGGAGAAAATAATGTTATGGTTACCAAGTTTGCACTGATGCCATAATTTAAGTTATCATGTGATAAATATGGTAAAGCCATCATTGTCTGTTCACAGTTGCAGAATTTGCAGGTATTAGAATGTTATATTTGATCATGTGATAGAAAAAAAGTGAGCGGTGAACACTGCTTAATATAACTCAGCTCCAACATCGTTAAGAAGACTACTAAAAAAAAATAGCCCTGCCAAAATATTTCCAGTTATCTTTCATTCCACAGTCATAATTTCCCCTGAACCCTCCTCCAGTTATATTTCTGTCTCCATGTTGCCCTGTATAACTAGTCTCCGGAACACCCCAGGGAGCATTCCCAGAAAGTAAACCTTCTCTTGGCAAGGTGTGTGGCCAGGACACTGACCCCTATGCTTCTGCCTTGAAAAGCTCTTTAATTGTAATCTGGAGCTTGCCCTTCCTGCAATACTTTTATAAAGATAACACTTTTATTGAAAAATGTGCAAGGACAAACTTTCTTTTGTTTTATTTTTTTCCCGTCTCCCTTCAATGCGATGTCAAGATTTTTGGTTATAGAATGCATGGTTCCTTCCAACATGCTTACAGTATATCAGTTTTATGTTCAAGACAATAATTTAGCAAAAGCTACAAGAGGCAAGAAATTCCTTTTTGGGGCACTCTTTTACAATGTAATGAATATCTTTAAAAATTGATGGGTATATTGACTCTTAAAGAAAGTATTTTTTGGACAACTCCTAGAATAAATATTTGTGTATATCGTAAACATATTCGATATCTATATATCTATCTCTACAGTGGGGCAAAAAAGTATTTTGACAGCCACAGATTGTGCAAGTTGACCCACTTAAAAAGATGAGAGAGGTCTGTAATTTCCATAATAGGTACACTTCAACTGTGAGAGACAGAATCTGGGGGGAAAAAAAACAACAGGAAATCACATTGTATGATTTTTAAACAATTTACTTGCATGCATCATCTTCTCTACAGTAGGAGTCAGACTGCGCGGCTGTGCAGTTCTCCATGCTTCACCACCACAGACATCTCCTGATAAGTACCACTACCTAATGCTGTTACCTTCTGTGATATATGGGCTCCTGATTACCGATATCAGTGTTACATCTGAGTCACCTGTGTACACTAAATAAACCTGCATTACTGTTTAAGTTACTAAATGTGTGGACTGACGTCACTGCACCAGATAGCCCAGAACACTCTGCCAACACCCACTTCACAGTGAAGCGGGCAAGGTAGTGTAAAAATCACCGGCAATCGCGGGGCCACGGAAAGGGGGTGGAGCTAAATTACTGGCATTAGCCATTTAGCTTCGCCCCTCACCGCAGACCCGTAATCATGGGTATTTCCCTGAATTGAGGATGTCCCATAAGCTCCACCACTTGCCATCGACCCGCGAATCACGGGTGTTTCCAATTTTTGGGAGCGGGCCTAATGGAGACCAATTGGCTATGCCCCCAAATTGACATGCAGCATCTCCTCTCCGGGCTACTCTCGAATAGAATACTGAATAAATACGTAAGTATGATTCGAGAATGCAAATTGGCATATCATGAAAAAAAGTTAATATACTATTCTCATTCACCTAATTCAAGGAGAGAAGTTTCATTTATTACACACTATGGCAGTGGTTCTCACATTTTTTTGAATCACGCCACCCAGAGCATCACAAAAATTTTCACGGCACCTCTGGGCCAAAAGTTTCTTATTGGTAAATTTAGAAAATAAAATATTAAATAAAGTAGATTACAGTACATCTAGAAAGTATTCACAGCGCATCACTAATTCAACATTTTGTTATGTTACAACCTTATTCCAAACTGGAATAAATGTATTTCTTCCTTCAAAATTCTACATATAATACCCCATACTGATGTGAGAAAAGTTTGTTTTTATATTTTTGCAAATTTCTTAAAAATAAAAAACTAAGAAATCACATGTACATAAGTATTCACAGCCTTTGCTCAATACTTTGATGATGCACCTTTGGCAGCAATGACAGCCTCAAGTATTTATGATTATGATGCCACAAGCTTGGCACACCTATCTTTGGGCAGTTTCGCCCATTCCTCTTTGCAGCACCTCAAAAGCTGCATCAGGTTGGATGGGAAGCATTGGTGCACAGCCATTTTCAGATCTCTCCAGAGGTGTTCAATCGGACTCAAGTCTGGGTTCTGACTGGGCCACTCAAGGACATTCACAGAATTGTCCTGAAGCCACTCCTTTAATATCTTGGCTGTGTGCTTAGGGTCGTTGACCTGCTGAAAGATGAACCATCGCCCCAGTCTGAGTTCAAGAGCACTCTGGAGCAGTTTTCATCCAGAATGTCTCTGTACATTGCTACATTCATCTTTCCCTCTATCCTGATTAGTCTCCCAGTTCCTGCCGCTGAAAAACATCCCCACAGCATGATGTTGCCACCACCATGCTTCACTGTAGGGATGGTATTGGCCTGATGAGCGGTGCCTGGTTTCCTCCAAACATGACACCTGGCATTCACGCCAAAGAGATCTGGCCACTGTACCATACAGACCTGATTGGTGGATTGCTGCAGAGATGGTTTTCCTTCTGGAAGGTTCTCCTCTCAGAGGAATGTTGTAGCTCTGACAAAGTGACCATCGGGTTCTTGGTCACCTCCCTGACTAGGGCCCTTCTCCCCCGATCGCTCAGTTAAGACGGCCGACCAGCTCTAGGAAGAGTCCTGGCGGTTCTGAACTTCTTCCATTTACGGATGATGGAGGTCATTGTGCTCATTGGGACCTTCAAAGCAGCAGATATTTTTCTGTACCCTTCCCCAGATTAGTGCCACGAGACAATCCTATCTCAGAGGTTCACAGACAATTCCTTTGACTTCATGCTTGGTTTAGACTCAGACATGCACTGTCAAGTGTAGGACCTTATATAGACAGATGCGTGCCTTTCCAAATCATGTCCAATCAACTGAATTTACCACAGGCGGACTCCAATTAAGCTGTAGGAACTTCTCAAGGATGATAAGTGGAAACAGGATACACCTTAGGTCAATTTTGAGCAAAGGCTGTGAATACTTATGTACATGTGATTTCTTAGTTTTTTATGTTTAGTACAATTTTCAAAAATCTAAAAAAACAAAACAAAACTTTTTTCCATGTTGTCAATATGGGGTATTGTGTGTAGAGTTTTGAGAGTAAAAATGAATTTATTCCCATTTGGAATAAGGCTGTAACATAACAAAATGTGGAAAAAGTGAAGCGCTGTGAAAACTTTCCAAATGCACTGTATATGTCATCCTTAGGTCACTTATGTGGTTAGGGACAAGATTTGCTTCTGTCAGTCCACATATTTTATGATTTGCAGCCACCAGCACTGGTTTTGCCTATTACATTGACCATAAATAATTTGAATTGGTCCTGGACCACAAACTCAGGGTACCCCTGCAAAAGCCTCGCTGCACCCCAAGGTGCCACGGCACACAGTTTGAGAACCACTGTACTATGGATAACTGAATAGTTCCTATTACCACTGGTCACAAATTATGTGTATTTTTCCGTGATCATAATAATGTGCAGATGTATCAAATGTATCTGTCAGTGGAATAAAAAGTAAGAAGCAATAAACCATGACGCCCCCCCACCCCACCCCCTTCATCATATTAGCAGCTGTAATTTATCACTGTTAATAGGTTTGCCAGGGGCTATCCAATTGGCCTTGATGCTGCGAGCTCCTCCCCCCGGCAGCCTAATATTAACCTCCACCGCCACCCACAGCCTAAAGGTGCATACACACAGTGCAATGTAACCTTACGATTTTGACTATATTGTCAAAATCGTAAGGAAAGTTAATGCAAATCGCACCGTGTGTACACAGCTTGTGATACCGCTGCGAGCTCCTGTGGGGCCGGTATCCCATGAAAATATAGACTGTGCAGGCAAGTCAATCTGGACTATTGATAAAGCTAAATATTTATCTTATAACATTCACTATATACTGGTAAGAGACTCAGTACGCAATGGGCGTACGGGGTACCGTAAGGGTACGTACTTAGCGTAGCAGACGCTTGGCCGTGGTCGAGACGCACGAGCGACACGTTCGCTCACGGCTTACGCTAGGTATCGAGCACGCTATAGGCGGTCCGAGTACCGTAATGCTACGCTACTAGCGTAGCGGACGCCGTGCCCACAAAAGGAACACGAGCGGCGCAGACGCTCACAGGATGACACACAGTAAACCTTGTATGCAACACAATGAAAGGATATGCTTATGCTGTAAACCTTAGTACTGTAATATTACCACAATGCAACGCTGATTAACCCTTATCGTATGAAAGCTGTTGGAGCGATTAAGACGCTCCGAATACCCTTAGAAATGTAATAAACACACAATGCCTTGCTAAGGTTCCAAAACCTTTACTAACGAGATTATAGTATGTAAAAAGGGAAAATACAGTTAACAGTTTATACACTACAGGCTAACATCAATATCTAAACATAATAACTACACATATACAATATACAACAGCGTAACAATAACAGAGAGAGAGAGAGAGAGAGTATGGCAAATACAAACAGAGAACAAGTTGGTTACAGAGAAACACTTACACACTGGGGAATGATCGCTGCGCAGTCCTGGTACCAGCTCTCAAGTTAGTCAGTGATGAAAACCTTTTGTGGAGAGTAGACTGAGCTGGCCCAAGCTGGCTGCCTTATATACACTGCATACAGTACACTACAAAGGGGCCTACAATCTCATTGTTCATTGGACGCAGGACTCTGTCCTTACATTATAACAAAAGGTCATAGGTTGATTCAAACAGGTGGGCTGTGACTATTTTATACTGCTCAGGTGGGAGGGAATCTCAGGATTCCCGCCGCATGGATAATGAACTGCAAATATAGCAAATGTCCATAAACTTCTTATAGACATAACTATTCGCAGGAGCGATTGATTTCTCTCAAACCAATACCGGAATGTTTCTAATAATATACTCTACCGTTGCATACTAAACACCACTGCTCAAAACCTGTCTGACCCTTCGTATCATGTAAAGAGGGATTTCTCTGTCCATAAACCAGTTACACTAAACAAACTTACTGATATTATTAAGGAGACCATAACCTACAAAATGCACTATTTGGATTAAATATGTTGCGATCGAGTCGCTCGCTAGACGCCTGCAAACTCCGCCGTAAATACACATCTCCATGCGCAGGAGACGTCGGAGCGTCCCTTACGCAACCTGAGGGGATGCGTACGCACGGGGGAGTGGGTGCACGAGCAGCGGGCAAGCGCATGGGGTTAGTACAAGGCATGAGAATAACGATATTTTTCGACTTTGACAGTCCAGCGTTTGGCAGTCACCAATAACTGCCACTTCCTAAACAAAACAGAAAAATATGTAAACACCTTTTTATGATTGGGTAAGGGGAGGAGAGGAGAAGGTAGGAAAAGTATGACCTAGTGAGATAGTAAAAGCATGTGTGTATGAAATCCATGTTTGAGGGGTCATGTATCATCGTGCCGTACGTGTTTTAAATCAAGCTTCGAGGTATTGCGAAGTATACATTTGAATCCTTCTTATCCCGTGTCAAGGGTCTGTGGATGGGCTGTCAAACTCTACCGAGCTCTTTTCGGCTTTTGGTTGCAACAAATGGGGAGCACATTCAGTTGATGATACATGAAGAGGGGAACATGTGAATGCTGATATATGTGTCTATATTCCCTGTCGACTATGTGTGTCATTACCTGGAGGTTGTAGAGATGAAGATAAGAAACAATCGTTATAAATGCAGTCGTAAACTATGTGAGTTTATATAAACAGTCGCCGATTGAGGTCTTGTCTGATGTCTTGTCTTGATGTACATGTTGTCTGATGTCTCTCGGTGCTTTTGCTATAAATAGCGAGCAAAAGCTTTTCCATTGTCCATAAAGTTACAGTCGCTAAAGTATTGGGCTATCGTAAAAGTTAAAGTCACTAGGGATATTGGGGGCTTGTAGCATAGTTCATCAATGGTCTGTATAAAAGAGGTTGTCAAATTCTTCTTCCAAGCGGATGTCTTTGTGCCTTGGAGGAAAACAAAGGAGAAACGGGTGAAAGAAACGGACCATGGAATCACATTTTCATCACAACATTGTCTCTATCGTTGGGTCATAAATCAAATTAGTTGTTGTTATTACAGTGTCCTCGCTCCTCAGACTCATCACTCTGGTACTACCTTTACACTTCGTTAAAGCCCGAACGCATCTAAATATCAGGCCAACCAATATGACGACTCCCAGAATACACAAGAGAAATTTCCCTACGTCCATTATAATACCTTGGGTCCATTCTCCTAAACCAGAGAACCAATTTCGTGGGTTCAACCATGACACCCAACTGGTCAGCTCATTACCCACAGCAGCGAGTGTGAGATTGTGTTTCCTTCGAAACTCCCACTTCAATTGCAAAATGTCATCCATCTTTTGGTCTATGACCTCGGCCGGGTCCTCAGTGCTGTTTGTAATATACGTGCAGCACTTTACACCATACTGAGTTGCTAGGGTAACACAATACCCGCCTGTCACTGCTGTGAGATAATTGAGAATCATCCTATGCTGAACCAGCTCTGTTTTGTAGGCTTGTAACTCTTTCCCAGTGTACCTGAACGTGTCGTCATACATTTCGGTGATATTGTCTAACAAGTTCGCTAGCACAGATATATATTTATAATTTATCACTCCTCTGGCGGTACGAGTGATATCTAACGCGAGTAGGAATTGAATCCCGGTGGATTCATGGATCAGATCAGAGGCCGGATGCTCTGTCCTCTCTATCAGGTGCCTTTTAACGATGTGCTCGTAATGAGTGTGAGTATAAGGAGCTTGGGCACCGCGGTGAATGTCTTTCATTTTGTTATGGGATACAGTCATTACTTCAGGCAGTACTTTTCCAATGTAACACAATCCCTCTGAGTTTGGGGCAAGCCACTTATACGCCTTTCTCCCGCATATGAAATATGAATCATCGGGGAGAACATATGGGACGGAGTATGACATTACCATGTTACAAATTTTCCATGTGAAATCTCCTAACCCTAACTCTCCCATCTGTCTAGTACACGTATCAGGTTGTACGATATGTGCACAGTATCCTGGTGATACTTCTCCAACTTGCATGGTCCTACTTCCTAGAGTATACCTATAACGGAAATATTTTCCACTGTTGGCGATCTGGCGTATAAGCTCTGTGTCTATGGGCATTCTATCGGCTCTATATGAAAATGTCATGGTTTGATTACTCCACGACACTTCCCAATTTCCCGGCTTTCGGGGATTGGAAATGTTAAAGCATACTAAGGACTTATCCACGTGATACTGGTGGAGCTTCAAACTAGGAGGACTAGAGATATTAAACCTCTTGTCCACCGGCCTCCCACCACTTAACTCAAGTACCTCTCCTACAGTTAAAGGGAATGGTACTAGTCCTGATTTGCTATGACCTTGAGGTACTGGAGAGCATACCCAACAGTCTGTCTGATTTAACACTTTACCCACTAAGGAGTGATAGTCACTCAATGGATGCCGGTCCATGTGGACATTAAAACTGGACTGACATTTCTTGATTTATTTATTTATTTATTAACAGTTTCTTATATAGCGCAGCAAATTCCGTTGCGCTTTACAATTTGAAATAACAATAACAAACTGGGTGATAACAGTCATAGAGGTAGGAAAGCCCTGCTCGCAAGCTTACAATCTATAGCACCCATCCTTAACTATATTGTCACAATGCCTACAGATGCAGTTCTCTTCAGCTAACAATCCTTCACAATTCCTTCTATTGTCAATGCTACCAGATTGTTTTCTGATACTCGCCTTTACTCTGTGATTATGTTGCTCTTGGAAAACTACGCCTCCATCCTGGTCATCAGAACCCATTCCAGATCCTTTCTCGACCTCCATGGTACTCTCACTGAAACAGACTGCTCTGGTCAACATCATGGTCAACAGGAAAATCCGGATCACAGTCTCTTGGGGCACGTCCATCTTTATAGGAGGAAAAGGAAAAAAAAATAAGAAGGGGGAAGGAGAATAGGAGGGAGATGGGAACTGGAGAAAATAACAAAAGGGAAAAAGAAATCTGGCTCGACAAACGCCTCCGGTCTTATTATTCTCAGCGCTCAGGTGTCGTCTCAACCTTCCCGGAACAGACACTCTAGTGATACAAACTCTACCGTCTGTTCTTTATCACGGGACCTCTCCGGGTCAGCAACCTTTTTACAATGAGACGAATGGACCCAAGTCTCTCTCTCGGCAACCTTCAGTGCTGTCGTGCTGGTCAATAAGACTTGATATGGTCCTTCCCATCTGTCAATAAGGCAACCTGAGCGTAGGAAATTCCGTATCATTACATAATCCCCAGGTTCAATGTCATGACAATTACGGTCTGGCAAATCAGGAATCACCAACTTTAGATTATCATTCTGATTCCTCAATTGCTTACTCATTTTAACCAAATACTTTACAGTGACTTCATTGTTACATTTCAAATCATCCTGGGGGTTAATCATAACATGGGGTTGTCGACCAAACAGAATCTCAAAAGGAGACAGATTAAGAGGGGACCTGGGAGTGGTTCTGATGCTGTATAATACAATTGGCAAAGCTTCGGGCCACAACAATCCTGTTTCAGCCATTACCTTGCTTAATTTGTTTTTAATAGTGCTGTTTACTCTTTCAACTTTCGCACTCGCCTGGGGGCGGTACGGAGTGTGCAGCTTACTATTAATTCCCATCAACTTACACATTGCTTGAAAAACTTCACCTGTAAAATGGGTACCCCTATCACTCTCAATGATTCTAGGGATACCGTACCTACACACAAATTCCTGCACAATTTTCTTTGCAGTAAACACAGCGGTATTTGTGGCCGCGGGAAATGCTTCAACCCAATTTGAGAACACGTCAATACAAACCAATACATATTTTAAATTTCTACAAGGTGGCAATTGTATGAAATCAATTTGTATTACCTGGAAAGGACCATCTGTAGGAGGGATATGGGATGGCTCTGTTGGTATTGCCTTTCCGATATTCTTCCTCAAGCAGGTGAGACATGTCATCGCTCTTTTACCCGCATGGGAAGAAAATCCTGGGGCGCACCAATAAGCTCTTATCAACTTACACATTCCTTCTTTGCCTAGATGAGTCAGTCCATGTGCCGCTTCCGCTAGACTTGGAAAGTATGCTCTGGGTGCCACTGGCTTACCCTGTCCATCTGTCCAAAGTCCTGAGGACTCCTGGCCATATCCTTTTGACCTCCAAACTGCCTTTTCTTGTGGTGAACACAAATCTTCATTTCATATAATTTCTGTGTGTTTACAGTATTAAATACCATCAGTTGTGTGCTGTCTGTCTGTATGGGGTTACTGGCTGCTGATTTAGCAGCTTCGTCTGCTCGGCTGTTACCAAGTGATACCGGGTCTTGGCTATACGTGTGAGCTTTACACTTGATAACAGCCACTCTGTCGGGTTCCTGTATCGCTGTTAGAAGTCTTTTGATGTGCGCTGCATGTGCTACGGGTGTGCCAGCTGCCGTCATGAAATTTCTGAGGCGCCATAGGGCCCCGAAATCATAGACTACTCCGAAGGCGTACCTAGAATCTGTGTAGATATTGGCTGACTTGCCTTTAGCCAGTTCGCATGCTCTGGTTAGGGCAACCAGTTCAGCAACTTGTGCTGAGTGTGGTGCGCCTAGGGGTTCCGCTTCTATGGTACCTTGGTCATCTACGACTGCGTATCCAGTACACAAGTCTCCCGAGTCCGTCTGTCTGTGACAACTGCCGTCAGTGTAGAAAGTAAAATCTACATCTTCCAGTGGGTTGTCACTGATGTCAGGCCTTGCCGTGAAATTTTGGGTCAAATATTCCATACAATCATGTGTGTCATTTTCCTTACTAAATCCTCCTTCACCATCACTCTCATCCTCCACCCTTTGTGCCTGTCCAGGCACACCTGGGAGATATGTTGCAGGATTTAGTGCGCTGCATCTCCTTATGGTGATGTTTACGGGGGCCATCAATGCCAATTCCCATCTTGTAAACCGTGCTGATGAGACGTGTCTGGTTTGGGCCGAATTCAGTAAGGCTGACACTGCATGTGGTGTATGAATTGTGAGGTTGTGTCCTAGCACTACATCTTCGCTTTTACTTACTAGCAATGCTATTGCTGCAACGCTTCGCAAGCATGTGGGGAGGGATCGCGCTACCGTGTCTAGCTGAGCGCTATAGTAGGCTACCGGCCTGCTGGCATCACCATGCTTCTGGGTTAAGACACCTGCCGCGCACCCAGCACTCTCTGTTCCGTACAGCTCAAAGGGTTTTCCATAATCTGGCATGCCTAATGCTGGTGCCTGCGTTAGGCACTGTTTAAGTCTCTCAAATGCCATCTCAGACTCGTCTGTGTGCGAAATCCGATCAGGTTTGTTTGAGGAGACCATCTCCTGTAAAGGCAAGGCCAGTATGGAAAAACCTGGGATCCAGTTACGGCAATACCCACACATTCCTAAAAACGTTCTAATCTGTTGCTGGGTTTGTGGCAGGGTCATGTCACGAATTGCTTGAATTCTATCAGCGGTGAGGTGTCTCAGTCCTTGTGTCAGACAGTGTCCCAAGTATTTTACCCTGGTCTGGCATAATTGTAACTTGTCTTTGGAAACTTTGTGTCCGGTGTTTGAAAGATGAAACAGGAGTTGTTTCGTATCTCTCAGAGATGATTCCAGTGAATCTGAACACAGCAGTAGGTCATCCACGTACTGTATTAATATTGATCCACTCTCAGGTTGAAAAGACTGTAAACAATCATGCAAGGCTTGTGAGAAAATACTTGGACTGTCAATGAAACCTTGTGGAAATCGAGTCCAGGTGTACTGAACTCCTCTGTATGTAAATGCGAATAAGTATTGACTGTCAGGGTGCAGAGGTACCGAGAAGAAGGCGGAGCAGAGGTCAATCACAGTGAAAAATTTGGCAGTGGGAGGGATTTGCATAAGGATGACAGCTGGATTTGGCACTACGGGAAATTGACTCTCAACTATTTTGTTGATCCCTCTTAGATCCTGCACTAATCTGTAACCCCTCCCCCCACTCTTTTTAACAGGGAAGATGGGACTATTGGCAGTGCTGGACTTCCTTACCAGAATGCCCTGTTGTAGCTAGCGCTCTATTACAGGGTAAACTCCAAACTCCACCTCTGGCTTCAGAGGGTATTGTGGGATTTTTGGAGCTATCCTACCATCTTTTACTTGTACAACTACTGGGGCTACGTTTGCCATTAATCCAGTGTCTTGTCCATCCTTGGTCCAAAGTGATTCCGGTATCTGGGAAATCATTTCCTCTACCTTGGACGGACACCTATTTACAATAACAGTGTGTGACATTAATCTTGTTGGGGAGTCTAGCATATCCTGCACTTCCTGAGCATGGTCTTCGGGTATGTCCAAGAACACACCTTCAGGAGTACAATATATGACACATCCCATTTTGCACAGTAAATCTCTCCCTAGGAGATTATTCGGAGCCGATGCAGCCAGCAGAAAAGAATGCTTGGTATGCAAAGGCCCTATCGTAATCTCTGCAGGTTTGCTTAAAGTGTAGTGTTGTACTACTCCTGTTACTCCCATGGCTGGAATTGTTTTACCAGTGGTTCTCATGCCCACGGTCGAATTTATCACCAACTTGGCCGCCCCCGTATCTACAAGGAAATTTAGAGATTTACCAGCTACATCAATTGTGACCTTGGGTTCACTTCCAAGGCTCGCAATTAATTTCACTGGCTGCAGATTACAGGTGTGGCCCCACCCCTATTGTATGTGGTGACCTCCCTGTATTGCGCTGGCGGCTATTACCTGTGAAGGGGGTAAATGGGAACTATCAGAGACTTGCCAGTCTCTTTTTGGGGGATACCTTTTTGTTTCCCCTGCGTGTGGCTCATAACTCCGTCTCTGCGGTCCTCGATCCCAATTTCGTGTGTCATGTCGTTGTCTAGGGGGTTGATATGAGTTTTGTGCACTTTTAAATCTACAGTCTCGTGCAAAATGTCCCTCTTTATGACAGTAATAACAAGTTACCACATTTGACTTACCCACAGGGGTCTGTGACTTATGCTGAGTTGGCCTTGTGGTAAGGGCCTGTATACTTACAGCCATTAGCTTATCACTCTGCTACTCCCTGTGTCTGGTGATGTTCCGATCATGATCAATAGCGGCCTCTCTCAAAGTAGCCACCGACAAACCTCGCCAACATGGTTGGGTGGTCTGTACCCTCGTCCTCAATACTTCCTTTAAACCATCCATTAACACAGATACTGCTACTTCTCTATGATTCACATTTGTCTTAATGTCTTCTATCCCTGTATACTTAGCCATTTCCTGTAGTGCCCGATGAAAATAATCAGCAGCTGTTTCTCCCTCCTTTTGCTTGATGGAGAAAATTTTGTTCCATTTAGCAACAGCTGGGAAATATACTCCCAGCTGCAAATTTATTCTTTTCACATTATCTTGATTGTACTCCTCAGTAAGGGGTACTTCTTCGTCTAGTCTACAGTCAGTTATAAAACTCGCTGAGTCAACATTGGAGGGTAAACATGCCCTCAGCAATGTCCGCCAATCTTTGTTATTGGGCTCTACAGTATGTCCTAGCTCTCTAATGTACTTCTGGCTTGCAACCAGATCTTTCCTAGGATCAGGGAATTCAGACACCATTGATCTTAATTCCGTTCGAGAAAAGGGGCAGTGCATGGCGATGTTTCTGACAGGAGTGACTCCTGAAGTGTCAGTTTTCCCATTTGGTACTGCAATTACCCTAACGGGATTAAGTTCAATAACATCATTCTGAGTAGATTCTACAGCATGTGGTGCAATGGTTTCAGCATAGTGTACAGTGCCGTACTTACCAGTTGATACGACCTCACCTGTCCCTCCACTAGGGGCCTTTGATACTGCTCTTACTGGTTGGGACGTGCCCACTGTTGTTTCTGCTATGGTGGCTTCTAGAGAGAGTGCCGATATTGTTGTGGGTTCATCCTCTTGGTCACAATCCTGGGGAAAGTTTAAAACAGGGTACAGCTTGCACGAGTTAGTATTAGCATCAACAATCTTAGTTACATTATTCTTAACATCTATACAGTTACTAAGTGCATGTTTATCATACACCAGTGTGCCATTCTCTGTAACCACTTTCTCTCCCGTTATGTATGGTGGTGGTGGAGCGGTGGCTATCAGTTTCCTGATAGGGTTAGATCCAGCCGCTTGAGCCAATCCTCTCTGTATTTCACCTTCCTGTTGCCATAATTGTAAATAATCATAATGTTTGATCCGTCTCTTTGCAGATTTAATGAGACATATCCTTCTCCTTAGATTTTGTAACACCTCGGGGCTAAAACTGCCTACCCGTGGGAACTTTTCCCCGTCATGCAGTCATTCTTTCCCATTCATCGCACAAAACCTCTGTGTGTGAACCGTATTTCTCACACATGATATACCTTGCCGACCCGATTGGTCGGTTTACTGAATCAACTTGGACCAGGGTTGATCGCCCCCTACCTGAACAACTGGCCCCCATCTTTGCAGGTGTTGCTTTCGCTACCTCTGACCTTCAAATCAGGGTCTTCAGCGAACCCTTACAAAAACCAAGATGTCCTGGGTAGGCCGACGGTGAAAGTTTACCGAGTACCTCCACTCACCCTTCGCCCACGTTGGCCAGTACTTCAATCACTGACTCAGAGCTGCTGTACCCAACCTAGGGCCCCTATGAACCTTTATTTACTGGGGCGTTGTGGGAGTAGGTTACCCATCCCCAGCAAGTATCGGTTGTTAGAGAATTCCTGAGTGACCAGCGAACCTCCCTTAAAATAATTTTTTTTTGACACAAATCACGTTAGAATGTACAAATAGCGTTTATGACCCCTCTAGCGTACGCAAATGGTAGTGGGTCAAGTTACTAACTAATGCACACAATTACATGCGGTACAATCGTTCTGCACATAAGCAACTAATCTTATGTGCGGAACGACCAGTGGAATCGAAAATTGTGGCTGCAAATTCCTTCAGCCAGAGCTTAATGGCCTATATGGGTATTGCACCAACCCTCCTGGTGTTGTGCTTCTTGACTCTATCTGTAGCGGACTTCTTAGTCCGCTGTACCTAGACCTCCTGGTCTGTCTCTGGACCTCCTGGTCCGTTATCTCTAATGCTCTTATTTTAATATGTTAACAAGGGATGCCTCCCAAGCCACCGTGCTGTCACTTTCACGTATGTACCTCACGAGAACTCGATTTCCTGTGATTCCACCCAAAAATGAGAAACTTATATATATGTATACACACTCTTTCACCTCATATACTCTTTACTTTCGTTTCTGTGCAGAAATCTCTTTCATTCAGTATCACAGTCTAGTCCCGAAAGGAGTTACAACTAGAGAAGGATTATTTACGCTAAAATTTAGGACACTGAGATTGACTTGCGCTATTATCGCGTTGCCTCCGTATCACCTACTAAAACAATACTATCGTGTGATTTGTATTACGTGGGCGTACCCATACGCTCCGTTGCGTAATATACGCTACGTGCGTCAGCCCTTGCGTCGCATACGCTTGTCCCGCCCTTTGTTAGGGACACGTGTACACAGGCCAGACACGTCCACAGTAACACAAGTAACACGTTTATATCAATGTAAATGATCTTTAACTGTAATCATTTACTGAACACCACACAGAACTTCCTTGTATCTTAGGCAAGCCGTGTGCGTTTTTTACAAATTACTCCCTTACGTATTAATTTTACTTTTAACTACCAATAGCAACAAATCTTTCTCAGCACGTTTATCAATGATAAATGGCAAAACAGGAGAGTGAGATGTGAAAATTACACAAATGACAAAATGCAGGTGTGTGCGTGTGTTGCGTATGCAATGCGTATTAAACAGAAATAAAACAGTTTTAAAAGACAATAGCGTACTGTTCTTACCTTCCGGTTCCGGATTCCACCAGCACTCCTACAGCGTAGCGATGCAGACGCTTATCTAGTCAGCACTACCGTATCCCTCACCACCAACATGGATACAAAGGGATACGCCTTCCCGCCCTTTGCTGACAGATAAAGTCTGCTTGTGTTCGCTAGAGCGGATATGTGGAGGACGGACGAGCTGCCAATTGATAAAGCTAAATATTTATCTTATAACATTCACTATATACTGGTAAGAGACTCAGTACGCAATGGGCGTACGGGGTACCGTAAGGGTACGTACTTAGCGTAGCAGACGCTTGGCCGTGGTCGAGACGCACGAGCGACACGTTCGCTCACGGCTTACGCTAGGTATCGAGCACGCTATAGGCGGTCCGAGTACCGTAATGCTACGCTACTAGCGTAGCGGACGCCGTGCCCACAAAAGGAACACGAGCGGCGCAGACGCTCACAGGATGACACACAGTAAACCTTGTATGCAACACAATGAAAGGATATGCTTATGCTGTAAACCTTAGTACTGTAATATTACCACAATGCAACGCTGATTAACCCTTATCGTATGAAAGCTGTTGGAGCGATTAAGACGCTCCGAATACCCTTAGAAATGTAATAAACACACAATGCCTTGCTAAGGTTCCAAAACCTTTACTAACGAGATTATAGTATGTAAAAAGGGAAAATACAGTTAACAGTTTATACACTACAGGCTAACATCAATATCTAAACATAATAACTACACATATACAATATACAACAGCGTAACAATGAGAGAGAGAGAGAGAGCGAGAGAGAGAGAGAGTATGGCAAATACAAACAGAGAACAAGTTGGTTACAGAGAAACACTTACACACTGGGGAATGATCGCTGCGCAGTCCTGGTACCAGCTCTCAAGTTAGTCAGTGATGAAAACCTTTTGTGGAGAGCAGACTGAGCTGGCCCAAGCTGGCTGCCTTATATACACTGCATACAGTATACTACAAAGGGGCCTACAATCTCATTGTTCATTGGACGCAGGAATCTGTCCTTACATTATAACAAAAGGTCATAGGTTGATTCAAACAGGTGGGCTGTGACTATTTTATACTGCTCAGGTGGGAGGGAATCTCAGGATTCCCGCCGCATGGATAATGAACTGCAAATATAGCAAATGTCCATAAACTTCTTATAGACATAACTATTCGCAGGAGCGATTGATTTCTCTCAAACCAATACCGGAATGTTTCTAATAATATACTCTACCGTTGCATACTAAACACCACTGCTCAAAACCTGTCTGACCCTTCGTATCATGTAAAGAGGGATTTCTCTGTCCATAAACCAGTTACACTAAACAAACTTACTGATATTATTAAGGAGACCATAACCTACAAAATGCACTATTTGGATTAAATATGTTGCGATCGAGTCGCTCGCTAGACGCCTGCAAACTCCGCCATAAATACACATCTCCATGCGCAGGAGACGTCGGAGCGTCCCTTACGCAACCTGAGGGGATGCATACGCACGGGGGAGTGGGTTCACGAGCAGCGGGCAAGCGCATGGGGTTAGTACAAGGCATGAGAATAACGATATTTTTCGACTTTGACAGTATATTGTGTACAGTCTAGTACATTGTATACTCAAAATTGGCACTTAGTCAAAATCTCAAGTAAAGATAGTCAGTATCGGTGGTTCAGGGCTCTGGGGAGTTCAGGGGAAATCGCAGTCAAAATCGGAGATAGTCAATATGGGTGTGTGTGTGGGTGTGGGGGGGTGCATTTATCAACAGGATGTAGCTATTTAAAACTTGTTGCATATGATAAATGGTGCTCCAGCCAATCAGCTCCCGTCATGTGTTTGAAAAATGATACTTAGAGCTGATTGACTGGAGCGCCATTTATCATACAGTTTGTAAAAGCTACAACTCATTGGTAAAAAGCCCCATTGATCGTTATGTTTGCACTATTAGGCTGCTTTCAACCTGTTAGTTAAGTATTAGTGCGCCCAGGGGCAGTTTAGGAGAGGAGGAGGCCTCTTTCGTCTGGGAATCTAGCCAGACTCGCATTAAAGTATGAGCACTAGGGGCTCAGACTGTAATGCCCAGATGTCCATTTCCTGGCAATTTCTCTAGTACGCATGCACAAAATGGTGGGAAAATGGCCACCAAGCCATGCTCCCTGGCATACCATTCCCCCCTGCTCCGCATAGACCAGTGTCATTTGTATTGTTGCACAATATCTGAAAATACCACTCCAAATTTCTGTGGCAAGCTTTCAGTAGAAAAAAAAAAACTTTCTGGACAATAAAATGTTATGAAACAAGCCAATTAGCATGCAATAAAAAAAATATTATAGAGATGTGCGGCTGGCACTTTTCGCGTTTTGTGTTTTGGTTTTGATTCTAATGCCACTTTCGTGTTTTGGTTTTGGCTTGGTTTTGCCAAAACCACCCTTTTGTGTTTTGGTTTTGGATCTGGATGATTTATTAAAAAAACATAAAAACAGCTAAAATCACAGAATTTGGGGGTAATTTTGCTCCTACGGTATTATTAACCTCAATAACATTAATTTCCACTCAGTTCCAGTCTATTATGAACACCTCACAATATTGTTTTTAGGCCTAAAAGTTGCACCAAGGTGGCTGTATGACCAAGCTAAGCGACACAAGTGTGCGGCACAAACACCTGGCCCATCCAGGAGTGGCACTGCAGTGTCAGGCAGGATGGCACTTTTCAAAAACTAGGCCCCAAACAGCACCTCATGCAAAGATGTAGAAGAGGTGCAATGTGGGAGCTGTATGACTAAGCCAAGCGACACAAACAATTGGCCCATCTAGGCGTGTCACTGCAGTGGCAGACAGGAGGGCAGATATTAAAAAAAAAAGGCCCCAAACAGCACATCATGCAAAGAAGAAAAAGATTTGCAATGAGGTAGTTGTATTATGACTAAGCCAAGTGACACAAACAATTGGCCCATCTAGGAGTGGCACTGCAGTGGCAGACAGGAGGGCAGATATCAAAAAAAGGCCCCAAACAGCACATGATGCAAAGAAGAAAAAAAAGGTGCACCGAGGTTGCTGTATGACTAAGCTAAGCGACACAACCACCTGGCCCATCTAGTAGTGTCAAGCAGTGGCTGAATGTCGAGGGTGGGCCGCAATTGATCGGTAGACTGACAACATCTCCAGCACGCCCCTGTAATTTTTTAATAATTCTGCAACTGGTGGACTTATACGGCAGTACCCCAGGACTAATACAGCAGTACCCCATGACTCATACGGCAGTGTCAGACAGGATAGCACTTTTCAAAAACTAGGCCCCAAACAGCACCTCATGCAAAGATGCTGAAGAGGTGCAATGAGGTAGCTGTATGACTAAGCCAAGCGACACAAACAATTCCCACTGGAATTATACGTCCAAATCACTGGAATTATACGGCAAAATCACTGGAACTATACGGCAAAATCACTGTAATTAAACGGCAGTACCACTGGACATATACGGAAGTTTCAGACAGGATGGCATTTTCAAAAAAAATAGTCCTCAAACAGCACATCATGCCAAGAAGTAAAAGAGGGCAATGAGGTAGCTGTATGACTGAGCTAAGCGACACAAGTGTGCGGCACAAACACCTGGCCCATCTAGGGTTGGCACTGCAGTCCCACTGCACGTCTAACACCAGCATAGTTGTTATGGCCTCAGTAATCGGCTTTGCAACAGGGTATATATATATATATATATATATATATATATATATATATATATATAGCAGTATCACTGGACTGGACTTCTACGCCAGTACCACTGTAATTATACGCCAGTACCACTGGAATTATACGGTCAAATCACTGGAATTATACGGCCAAATCACTGGAACTGGAATTATACGGCAAAATCAGTGGAATTATACGGCAAAATCAGTGGAATTATACGGCAAAATGGAGGTTGAGGGCTTCCATCGTCATGTAAAGCTGAACCACTAGTCATGAACATAGGCCAGGGCCTTAGCCATTCCTTGCCACTCCGTGTCGTAAATGGCATATTGGCAAGTTTACGTTTCTCCTCAAACCATTTAAATGTATTTTTTTGGGTCTTTTTACTGATCTTTGGCTTTTTGGATTTTACATGCCCTCTACTCTACTATCACATTGGGCATCGGCCTTGGCAGACGACGTTGATGGCATTTCATTGTCTATGTCATGACTAGTGGCAGCAGCTTCAGCACTAGGAGGAAGTGGTTCTTGATTATTCCCTATTTTATCTTTCAAATCTTTGTTCTCCATTATTTTTCTGGAGATATATAACACAATATGCGGCACAGGAGAGTGTACCCCTACACCTCACAGGGCAAACCCTGTAAAAATTATTTGGATTAAATATTAATAACCCCTTTATTTGGAGTAAATAATATACAGCACAGGACAGCACCACTGAATTTATATGGCAGCACCACTGGACTGGATTTATACGGAATTATATGGAATTATACGGCAGGATAACTGGAATTATACGGCAGTATCATGGGAATTATACGCCAGTATCCCGAGAATTATAGGGCAATATCACTGTAATTATACGCCAGTATCACGGGAATTATACGGCAATATCACTAGTATTATACACCAGTAACACTGGATATATGGCAGCAGAGGACACCACCACTGTGACTGGTCACTGGACTGATGCTGCACAAGAGAGACACTACCCCTGGTCTGATGCAAGACAACACAGCAAAAATGCAAGGGACTTATACAGCAGCCAGCAGCACTGGGGACATATAGCAGCAGAGGACACCCACACTGTGACTGGCTGGACTGATGCAGCATAAGACACTGACTACACTGAACTGGACTGAGCAGCACAAGACAGCACTAGAATCGCTACCCCACTTTCACGCTCCCACACAGACACTGAGGATGGAGACACGTCCTCTCACTACACTCCGAGACTGGAGTGAAAATGGCTGCGACGCACGGCTCCTTTTATGGTATCCAAATACCACGAGAATCTGACAGCAGGATGATGACATTTTGCCTCGTTCTGGTTTCCGAGTCAGGCGGGAAAACCCGAGCCTGGCTCGGATCCGGGCTCGAATGGTAACGTCCGGTAGGGTTCGGTTCTCAGAGAACCGAACCCGCTCATCCCTAATAAAAATCCACCCCAAATTAGAATTATATCAGTGCTCATTAGTGTCATAGAGGGAATGTTAAGATCCCTACACACGCTGCAATATGGACTACCGATATGGACTACATAGTCCATATCAGTAGAAAACATAGTCCATATCACACAGAGTCTATACAGCTTGCGATGCCAATGCGCGCTCCCGTTGGGTCGGTATCGTAGGAAAAAAATAGACTATGCAGGCAGCTCAATTCTTACAATCTACAATGAGCCATTTCTAGTATAGTCAAAATCAGCCATAGCCAAAATTTCACTGTGTGTATAGTCAATATCGGTGGTTCTGGGCTCCAGGGAGTTCAGGGGAAATCGCATAATCAAAATCGACCATAGCCAGAATCGCACCGTGTGTATGCACCTTTAGTACCCAGGTTACATCTAAACTATATTATAATTATGTCCCGATGTGTGATTGTCACCTAAGAGCCCAGATCCCTGTAAACTATTTCAAAAGGATGCTTGCCAAACTTGATGGATTTATCTGCATTGATCTCAAAGAATACATACAGTAAAAAAAATGTTGAGAACAAACATATAAATAAAAAAGCAAAACATACCTGGGTTTTTTTTTGTGATTGTGCCATTACCAATATTCTGTTGCAGCACAAGCAGGCTTCCCCAGAATCACCTGACTACTGCAAGGAAAACAGCTGTGTGTGGTTACCAAATCACAGGAAGAGAATACCCCCAGTGTATTAACCCTCCTCCTGCCAGGATAACCTGTGACAGGGAGAATAATTATTATATGTTTGCAATACAGGTGATAATATAGTTACAAACATCTACACACGTGAAAATAGTGCAAAATACTAGATAACTACTATTATGTGAAAATGATGGAAAAACCCCTGACTTGCAGGATTTGTAAATGTTCCCCAAATAGCACCTTTCTCTTGTCAACACCAAGGGGGGTTATGTAATAGTTCTAAGATCACAGAACCAGCGTGATTTTGGTGCGTTTTACACTAAATTTAAAGAAGACATCAGTTAGGCCTTTTTTGCATTTTATAACTGATTGCCCATTAAATTTAGTGTCAAAGTAGCCCCAGAAAATATTCATATACTGTATACTGTAGTTTAATGGTTTGTTTACTTGGTTTGGAAAGTCATATTTGTTTACATACTTAAATGCTAAGATTATTGTAGGGTCACAAACAAATTTATATAGTTCTATTAACATTTATTTTTCACTTTTTCCAATTTGTTGTTTAAAACAGAGATGACCAAGTTGTTGTTTACTATTTATACCTGATTTTGCTGTAGCTCTCATACATGGGTATGGGATTCAGGGTCGACACCCATAGGTCGACAGTGGGTAGGTTGACACGAGAAATAGGTCGACACCGGCATTAGGTCGATATGAACATGGTCGACATGAAAAAAGGTTGACATGAGTTTTTAATGTTTTTATGGTGTCGTTTTCTCCGTTAAGTGACCGGGAACCCCAATTAGTGCACAGCGTCCTCTTGCATGGCTCACTTTGCTCGCCATGCTGCGTGGAAGGTGCTTCGCCACGCTACCACCGTGCTTGGCACAGGTTACTGTAACCGTTCCCAATCGTAGTCCACGTGGATCGTGAAGTATGAAAAAGTCCCCCCCCAAAAAAGTTAAAAGATCATGTCAACCTTTTTTCATGTTGACCTTGTTCATGTCGACATATTTCTAGTGTAGACCCATCCACTGTCAACCAATGGGTGTTGACCTAATGGGTGACGACCTAGAGTCCTGATACCCTCATACTAGCTAGGCCAATTCAGGGCTGTTTTTTTCAATCCCAGGATTCTGGCTTGAAAAATGCTCAATCCCGGGATTCCCGGTATCCCGGTATTGCAGTAGGGATCAGTGAAGGGCAGTGGTGAAGGGTGTAGGGAGCAGCGCTGGAGGGTTGGTGTAGGTAGCGGCGCGGGAGGGTTGGTGTAGGTAGCGGTGTGGGAGGGTTGGTGTAGGTAGTGGAGCGGAAGGGTTAGTGTAGGTAGCGGAGCGGGAGGGAGGTTTGGTGTAGGTAGCGGCGCGGGAGGTTTGGTGAAGGTAGCGGCGCGGAAGGGTTAGTGTAAGTAGCGGCGCGGGAGGGAGGGTGTAGGTAGCGGTGCGGGAGGGAGGCTGTTAGAGAGCACTGCACGGAGGGAGGGTGGGTGTAAGTAATACTACTTACTAATAGGTGGGCGGCAGCCATGGAAACACTGAACGCGGTGGCATTTCAAATGTAGCACCGGCCACCAGCCAATCAGAGCTGGCGGACCGGCAGCCAATCAGAAAAGCGGCCGCAGCAGTCGCTCCTGATTGGCTGCGGCTGCTGCGGCAGACTCCCTGATGGCTGCCGGTCCTCCAGCTCTGATTGGCTGCTGGCCGGCGCTACATTTGAAGTGCAGCCGCGTTCAGCGTGTGTCCATGGCTGCCGCGCGCCTAATAGTAAGTAGTATTACTTACACCCACCCTCCCTCACTGCACAATTGCACATGCGCAATGTAATCCCGTGAATCCCGGGATTGGAGGCTCCAATCCCGGGATTCAATTCCCGGCATTTTTGGGCCAAAATCCCGGGATCCCACCGATCCCGATCCCGGGATTGGCCTCCCTACCTCATACATACCATAATTCCTGGTATTGTACTGTTTCTGCTTCTCTGAAAGCATATTCAGATCGCAATGCCGGGTTCCACCCGTGAGTTGGAAACGGGTCCTTCTCACCACACAGCGACCTGTGTCGACCTGGCAATATATCAGGTCGAAACCGGGTTATTTGTGTGGTGTGAAAGGGGTATGAATGTCTCCCAATACCTATTTACCCATACGCTTCTATTATATATTCTTATCATTATTGTAGTACTGTGCTATATTTGTGCTAAAATGGGTTTTGTAAGTCAATAAAATTTTTATTAAAAAACACCCAACAGAGATGACCTTGACTCTGATTTGACTTCTTAGTTTTCATCACAACTATATGGTCATAGGAAGAAATGTAATTATCTTGTACATATAACGCCCCTTAGTTGGCACTCCTAGATATGACTTCTACAGTATGTGTGAGACATTAGATCCTGGTGATCCCTTAGGCAGTTTTTAATATCACATGTTATAACTTAAACATTATTAATGTGACTATTTCAATAAAAAAAACTTTTATCATTTAAATCAGAATGCGTGAAAAGTTTATTCAAATCAATGTAGTCATATTGCGTCCGCATGCAGCCTAATATTTTCATGCCATGCTTTGTTACGTACTGTAACAGCTGATTTGGTTATGTTAGATGGTAATGTGTAAGTACTTAATATCTCTGTTAGGAGCAAAATTACACTGGTTCTGTAATCTCAGAACTATTACCTAACCTCCCCAGGTGTGACCAGGCAGAGGATATGTACTTCAATACTTACAGAACCTACCTACCTTTCCTAAGAGTTTCACCGTCATATCATCTATATGAGTGTTTCCCAACCTCGTTCCTCAAGGCACCCTAACAGTACAGGTTTTAAGTACATTTATGCTTGAGCATAGATAGTTAAATAAAAATAACTGAGGTACTTATTAAGTCACCGGTGCTCTAGTATGGCTATTCTTAAATCCTGGAGTATGCCTTAAGGCAGGCATTTCCAACCTCGGTCCTCAAGGCACACCAACACTGCGGGTTTTAGTGATATCCAGGCTGCAGCACAGATGGTTAAATCAAAATAACTGAGGTACTAATTAAGTTACCTGTGCTCAAGCCTGGATATCACTAAAACCTGCACTGTTAGTGTGCCTTGAGGACCGCGGTTGGGAATGCCTGCCTTAAGGACCAAGGTTGGGAAACACTGATCTATACAGGGCTGTCTACCCCTTTCAGACATACGACCCGGGAACTTCCCTGCTCAGTCCCAGGTTTTTCACCTCTGAAAAATCCCAGGTTTTGCTGGGACCTCCTTTCACACTACACCTGAGACGTGGGAAATTCCTGGTCAACCCCTTTCAGACATAAGCCTGGTCTGCCCTGGCGGCCAGGGCAGACCAGGCTACTCTCATGTCACACACACACACACACACACACACACACACACACACACACACACTCTCTTCCATGTCTTACACACCCATGTCTTACACATACACATGTCACACTCAAACACACACATACAAGTGATATACACACACATGCCAAATTCATACACATCATACTTGCCTACCTGACCCTCTCCATGAGGGAGAAAATGCTCTGTTCCTGGACTTTCCTGGTAATGTATGATTGCCATCACCTGTGGTGAGCTAGATAATTGATAAGAAAGGTGTTTCACCACAGGTGATGGCAATCATACATTACCTGGAAAGTCCAGGAACAGAGCATTTTCTCCCTCATGGAGAGGGTCAGGTAGGCAAGTATGATACACATACATACATACTCATACACAAACTCACCACAACAGTCCGCCTCTCTGTTTTTAGGCTGCTTCAACTACTCACAGCAGCATGGACTACAGCAGCCGGTGCACGCCCTCTCTTCACTCTGGCCCCCTCCAGGCAGCCCCGCCCCTTCCACAAGTACACACGCCAATCAGGTGCGACCTGGGAGCAAGTTCCCGGGTCGCACCTTTCAGATCTAAGCTGGGTTGTCTAAAAAAGTCTAGGGATTAACCCTACTCATTGCAGGGTCGGCAACCCAGGAACGTGTTCCCGGGTTGGGGTCTTTCAGACATGCCAAAATCCCGGGTTTATGCGCGTTCATGTGCAAAAACCTGGGATTTTGAAGGCTGTCTGAAAGGGGTATTAACAGCATTGTAGACCCTGATCAAAGCAATGCACTGGGGACCCTATGCGCCCATTCACAGGAATAAATGTAAAAATAAAATCATAACTTACCCCTACTGCGGTCCCGCACATGCTTCCATAAAGTGAGTGGCTGTCAGTACTTTGGTGGATAGCTCAGCCATCGACCAATCAGCATGCTGGCAGCCATTCACTGTCTGGCTCCAGGCTGAGAGGTAGGTAGAGGATGCTGCCTGGCCATTCTGATTGTGTGTAATTTACAATCAGAGTGGACAGGAAGCATTCTCTACCGGCCTCCCAAGAAGATCCAGAGGCACCAGCCCACAGGGCAGAGTACCCTTGGCCCTGCTTGAAGGCCCCTGGAATCGTGAGGCCCCGGGCAGCTGCCTAGTGTGCCTATACATTAAGATGGCCCTGGATCCATATGCTCTACATTCCATTTAAACCTTGCTCTGTACCTTTTTTATTTCCTGTTTTGGAATAGTAGGTATGGAGATTGTGAATGTCTATTGATGTACCAAAAACATAATACCAGCATTGGTCTTGAGCTTATTTTATAACCTAGTCATAGAAATAATGCACAATTGCTCCCAGATAGATGTTAATGTAGCTTTAATTTCCTTGCTGTACATGGAATAATCCTAGCTAAAAGCTGTTGGCTGCACACACATCACCATTGCATGGGTGTAACTATAGCGGGTGCAAGGGGTGCCATTGCTATGGGGCCCAGAAGCTTAGGGGGGCTGGACCCAAGTAATAGAGTTGTATACAATTTCCCAGATTTGCATGCTAAGCAATTGGGTCTGATTCATTGCCCAGCCTGATTGTGTGACATAACATTCTCAGTGAGAAGAGTGTATAGTGGATGTTGTAATGGTAAGGGGCCACTGTAGTGTGGCACAATATGAACTGGAGGTCACTGCAATGTGTCATAATCGGATCTGCTCACTGTAATTTGGAGGGCACAATAATGTCACATAATAAGTCCTGTGACACTATATGAAATGAAGTCAGTATATGACATAATTTGAACTGGAGGGCACTGTATTGTGGCACAGTATGAACAGTGGGCACTGTATGTGGTAATGTGAGTTGGGGATACTGTGTGGCATGATGTGTACTGGCAGCCCTACAATGTGACATCATGTAAATTAGGGAACTAGGGCACTGTTATGGGGCAAAAAATTAACAACTGCTGCGGAGAGGTGTCTCTCAAGAAGCATTGGGACAGTGTCAAAGTCATATTGCATATTTCGATATTTAGAATACACTATGGCATTTACTAATGGACGCGTCTACGATGCATGTGTCAAATCCGCATGCTATAGGTAATATGGTAGGGCGCAAATGACCGTAACGGCGAGTTACTGTGCACATTATGGTAGAAGACGCATTTGTTAATAAATATCATACGGTAACACTTATCAAATATTTCTTACTTACAGATAATATACACATAGGCACCATCTACCCAACACACCGTTTATATATATTGTAACATGTGTAACAGTGACAATTGCGCAATAACGCTTATAGACACACAGGGACATATTATCTCCCCATGTCTGGTATCAAAATGATCGTCAGTTCATTAGCTAATATCCGGTAGTAGCGAAAAACCGTAGCATGTGGCATTCACAAGATATTAGCAAGTATCAGATATGTGAAAATAATATGAATAAGTAATTAGGTACACCGAAACTAGTTGTCTGGTGAGACCCTGAGGACAGCAACAGTCGTATTCCTGAAGACAATGGGGGTCATTCCGACCAGATCGCTCGCTGCAGTTTATCGCAGTGCAGCGATCGGGTCGGAACTGCATATGTGCCAGCGCCGCAGTGCGCCGGCGCATGCCAGCCATCATTGCCTAGCGAACGCCTCTGAGGCAGAGGCGGTCACTGGGTGGGAGGGGGCTGGACGTCGGCGTTAAGCCGCCTTTTAGGGGGCATGGTCCGGCCAACGTAGGCATGGCCGGGCCGTTGGGGGAGGCGGGCCGCGGCAGCTGAGTGATGTCACATGCAGCTGCTGCGACCCAGGGCAGCAAAGGGGTTCTCCTCAGATGCAAAAGATTTTCCGCTGAGCGAGGCTTTTGCATTTCTGCGAGGGGGCAAGTACTGACATGCGGGGCGGACTAGCCCTGTGCTGGGCGTCCCCCCGCATGTCTCAGTGCCTGATCGTAGCTGTGCTAAATTTAGCACAGCTACGATCAACTCGGAATGACCCCCAATACCTTTGAAGGGGACCAATGGACTATCAAGATTTACAACTGTGTACTTTACTGACCATTCGTAGCAGTGCATCCCCCACTGCACGGTGGGGGTTGGAAATCCTGCATAAATATAGGACAAGCCACAGTAAGCATTAGAGCTCCTATCTTGAATCATCGCTGTTATCTGCTGACGACTGTGGCCTGGATCCAGGGGTGCTTGCGTATGAATTTGGTCTGTTACCTGTAAGTCATTATTGGTGTATTATACTGTACTTGCATTTATTTGTATACCTGTGTTTATTGTTTGATCAATTGTTACTGCATTCTGTATCTGTTTTTCCCTTTTCTCTTTATTAAATGTTTGCGGGTTGGAGCGCAATACACTTGTAACGTGTTTAAGGTAAAGTGTCGCACTTCTCATCGGAGTTGCATCCATACGCCCACAGGTTTGAGCTTGCGTATCCATAGCACTGGTGGTGGCATACACTAATTGATGCAGAGTTGCGTCCGGTTACATTAAGGATTGCACTGGCTTTAAATATATTGTCAACTTTTACAGTTTGGGGGCTCTTCTGTGGCTTTATATTTTTGCTGATTTTACACAGAAACAGCGAAAGACTTTGGTTTGTCACCAAAGGGTGGAGGACGCATAATTTAAGGTAAACAAAATTGTTTAGTTTTTTTTTTCTTTTTTTCATCCAATGCTGACAAACCACGTCTGCTGTTGTGTGTAAGTCTGCAAAGTACTAAAGTGAATCCAGGGACAATAAGGAACATTTATTTCCTTATCTGTACTGGGTGCAATTAATAAGTTTTACTGTATTATCTGTGTTAAATATCTATTATTGTCTTCTCTCTTTTGTGGGTTGCTGTATTGTTGCCACAGGTTTATGCAAATCATTTAGGGCTTAATTCAAGTTGGATTTGATAATGCTGATTATGATTACCTTATAACCTTCACAATAATGGGTAAGAGACACAGTACGAAATTGGCGTATGGGGTACCGTAAGGGTACGTATTTAGCGTAGCATACGCTAGGCCGTGATCGAGATGCACATGCGGCACGCTCGCTCACAGCTTAATGCGTGGTGTCGAGCACGCTATAGGCGAGCGACAACCGTAATGCTACGCTATCAGCGTAGCGGACGCTCGAGACCACGAGGAGATCACGAGCGGCGCAGACGCTTACAAGATGACAATCAGTAAACCTTGAATGTAACACACAGAAAGGATATTCTTATACTGTAAACCTTGTACTGAAACACTGTAGCGATATAACGCTGCTTAACCTTGTTAACACTAAAGCTGTTTGAGCGATCGAGACGCTCCTATTACTCTCTGCAATGTAATGAACACACAATACCGTGCTAAGGATCCAACACCTTTACTAACAAGCTTTTAGTTATATCGAAAAGGGGTAAAACAGTTACAAGTCATACACTACATACTAACATATAATTCTAACAGAATATCTAGACAGAAATATACAATAACGTTACAATCTTAAACTAAACAGAGAGAGAGAGAGAATGTGGCCAATACAAACAAAGAGCGAGATAATCACAGAGAATTACTTACACACACACTGGGAACGATCGCAGCGCAGCCTGGTACCAGCCCCGAGTTAATCAATATGAAAACCGTTTGTGGAGAGTGAGGGAGCTGTTCAGGCTGGCTGATCTTATATACACTGGGTACAGTATACTACAAAGGGACCTACAATCTCATTGTTCATTGGACACAGGAATGTCTCCTCGCATCATATCAAAAAGTCATAGGTTAGTTTGAACAGGTGGGCTGTGACTATTTTAAACAGCTCAGGTGGGTGGGAATCTCCGGATTCCCGCCGCATGGATAATGAACTGCAAATATAGAATATGTCCAGAAACTACTAATGGCCATAACTACACGCAGGAGCGTTTAATCTTTACCTAACCAACACCGGATTATTGCTATTAAAATACTCTTCCGTTAGGTACCAGACACAGATGTTCAACCTTAATCAGACCCTTTGTACCACGTAAAGAGGGATTCCCAAGTCCGTGAACAAGTCACATTAACCAAACTTACAGTTATCATTAAGGGGAACATTATCTATAAAACGAGCTATTTGGTTCTATTATTAAACGATTGAGTCGCCCGCTAGACGCACACAAAGTCTACCGTAAATGCACATACCACGCGCTCGAGCGCATGGCCGAGGCGCCATCACGCGGCTGCGTATATCCACACGCACGGGACAGAATGTGCACGTGCAGCAGGCACGCGCATGAGGTGAATATATGGCAACGTGCAGCGTGATATTTTTCTGACTTTGACAGTCCACCCTTTGGCAGTCACCAATAACTGCCACTTCCTGAAAACAGTTCAAAAAGAGAAAAATATATGTCATGTAAAAATACATTTCTATGATTGGGTAAGGGAGAAGAGAAGAAGGTGGGAAAAAGGTATGACCTAGTGAGATAGTAGAAGCATGTATGTATGAGTCCATGTTTGAGGGGTCATGTATCATCGTGCCGTACGTGTTTTAAATCAAGCTTCGAGGTATTGCGAAGTATACATTTGAATTCCTTCTTATCCCGTGGTACGGGTCTGTGGATGGGCTGTCAAACTTTACCGAGCTCTTTTCGGCTTTTGGTTGCAACAAAATGGGGGAGCACATTTTAGTTGATGATACATGAATGGGGGGATATGTGAGTGCTGATATCTGTGCCTATATTCTCTATCGACTATGTGTGTCATTACCTGAAGGTTGTAGAGATGGAGATAAGAAGCAATTATGGTAAATGCAGTCGTAAACTATGTGAGTTTAATGTACATTTGCCGATTGAGGTCTTGTCTGATGTCTTGTCTCGATGTACATGTTGACTGTAGTCTCCCGATGCTTTTGCTATAATTGCTTGAGCAAAAAGCTTTTTCAATGTTCATAGACTTACAATCTTTGAAGTGTTGGGCTATCGTAAAATTTTAGAGTCACTAGGGAAAATGGGGGTCTATGGCATTGTCCATCAATGGTCTGTGTAAAAGGTTGTCAAATTCTTCTTCCAAGCGGATGTCTTTGTACCTTGGAGGAAAACAAAGGAGAAACGGGTGAAAGAAACGGACCGTGGAATCACATTTTCATCACAACATTGTCTCTATTGTTGGGTCATACATCAAATTAATCGTTGTTAATACAGTGTCCTCGCTTCTTAAACTCATCACTCGGGCATTACGTTTACACTTCGTTAAAACCCGAACGCATCTAAATATCAGACCGACCAATATGATGACACCCAGAATACACAAAAGGAATTTCCCTACATCCATGATAATACCTTGGGCCCATTCTCCTAAACCAGAGAACCAATTTCGTGGGTTCAACCATGACACCCAACTGGTCAGCTCATTACCCACAGCAGCCAGGGTGAGATTGTGTTTCCTTCGGAACTCCCATTTTAATTGTAAAATGTCATCCATCTTTTGGTCTATGACCTCGGCTGGGTCCTCCGTGCTGTTTGTGATGTACGTGCAGCACTTGATTCCATATTGAGTTGCCAGGGTAACACAATACCCGCCTGTCACAGCTGTGAGGTAATTGAGAATCATCCTATGCTGAACCAGTTCTGTTTTGTAGGCTTGTAACTCTTTCCCAGTGTACCTGAATGTGTCGTCATACATTTCGGTGATATTGTCTAATAAATTTGCAAGCGCAGATATATATTTATAATTTATCACTCCTCTAGCGGTACGAGTGATATCTAACGCGAGTAGGAATTGAATCCCGGTGGATTCATGGATCAGGTCAGAGGCTGAATGCTCTGTTCTTTCTATCAAGTGCCGTTTAACGATGTGCTCGTAATGAGTGTGAGTGTAAGGAGCTTGGGCACCACGGGGAATATCTTTCATTTTAGGGTGGGATACAGTCATTACCTCAGGCAGTACTTTTCCAATATAACATAACCCTTCTGAGTTTGGGGCAAGCCACTTATACGCCTTCCTCCCGCATATGAAGTATGCATCATCGGGGAGAACATATGGGACGGAGTGTGACATAACCATATTACAAATTTTCCATGTGAACTCTCCTAGACCTAATTCTTCCATCTGTTTAGTACACGTATCAGTTTGTACGATCTGTGCACAGTATCCTGGTGATACTTCTCCAACTCGCATGATCCTACTTCCTAAGGTGTACCTATACCGAAAGAATTTCCTATGGTCGGCTATCTGGCGTATAAGTTCTGTGTCTATGGGCAATCTGTCGGCTCTATGTGAGAATGTCATGGTTTGATTACTCCATGACACTTCCCATTTTCCCGGCTTTCGGGGATTGGAAATGTTAAAGCACACTAAGGACCTATCCACATGATATTGGTGGAGCTTCAAACTAGGAGGACTAGAGATATTAAACCTCTTGTCCACCGGCCTCCCACCACTTAGCTCAAGTACCTCTCCTACCGTTAAAGGGAATGGTACTAGTCCTGATTTGCTATGGCCTTGAGGTACTTGAGAGCATACCCAACAGTCTGTCTGATTTAACACTTTACCCACTAAGGAGTGATAGTCACTCAATGGATGCCGGTCCATGTGGACATTAAAACTGGACTGACATTTCTTTATGCACCCATCCTCAACTATATTGTCACAATGCCTACAGATGCAGTTCTCTTCAGCTAACAATCCTTCACAATTCCTTCTATTGTCAATGCTACCAGATCGTTTTCTGATACTCGCCTTTACTCGGAGATTATGTTGTTCTTGGAAATCTACGCCTGCATCCTGGTCATCAGAACCCATTCCTGATCCTTTCTCGACCTCCATGGTACTCTCACCGAAACAGACTGCTCTGGTCAACATCATGGTCAACAGGAAAATCCGGATCACAGTCTCTTGGGGCAAGTCCATCTTTGAGGAGTAAAAGGAGAAAAATAAGAAGGGGGAAAGGAAATAGGAGGGAAGTGGGAACTGGAGAAAATAACAAATGGGAAAAAGAAATCTGGCTCGACAAGCTTCCGGTCTTGTTATTCTCAGCGCTCAGGTGTCGTCTCAATCCTCCCTGAACAGACACTCTAGTGATACAACCTCTACCGTCTGTTCTTTATCACGGGACCTCTCTGGGTCAGTGACCTTTTTACAATGAGACGAATGGACCCAAGTCTCTCTCTCGGTAACCTTCAAAGCAGTTGTGCTGGTCAATAAGACTTGATATGGTCCTTCCTATCTGTCAATAAGGCAACCTGAGCATAGAAAATTCCGTATCATTACATAATCCCCAGGTTCAATGTCATGACAATTACTGTCTGGCAAATCAGGAATCACCAACTTTAGATTATCATTCTGATTCCTCAATTGCTTACTCATCTTAACCAAGTACTTTACGGTTACTTCATTGTTACATTTCAAATCATCCTGGGGGTTAATCATAACATGGGGTTGTCGACCAAACAGAATTTCAAAAGGAGACAGATTAAGAGGGGACCTGGGAGTGGTTCAGATGCTGTATAATACGATTGGCAAAGCTTCAGGCCATAACAGTCCTGTTTCAGTCATTACCTTGCTCAATTTATTTTTAATAGTGCTGTTTACTCTTTCCACCTTCGCGCTCGCCTGGGGGCGGTACGGAGTATGCAGCTTACTATTAATTCCCATCAACTTACACATTGTTTGAAAGACTTCACCTGTGAAATGGGTACCCCTATCACTTTCAATTATTCTAGGGATACCGTACCTACACACAAATTCCTGCACAATTTTCTTTGCAGTAAATACAGCGGTATTTGCAACCGCAGGAAATGCTTCAACCCAATTTGAAAATACATCAATACAGACCAAGACATATTTTAAATTTCTACAAGGTGGCAATTGTATGAAATCAATTTGTATCACCTGGAAAGGGCCATCTGTTGGAGGGATATGAGATGGCTCTGTCGGTATTGCCTTTCCGATGTTCTTCCTCAAGCAAGTGAGGCATGTCATCGCTCTCTTACCCGCATGGGAAGAAAATCCTGGGGCGCACCAATAAGCTCTTACTAGCTTACACATCCCTTCTTTGCCTAGATGAGTCAGCCCATGTGCTGCTTCCGCTAGACTTGGAAGGTATGCTCTGGGTGCAACTGGTTTACCATGTCCATCTGTCCAGAGTCCTGAGGACTCCTGGTCATATCCTTTTGACTTCCAAACTGCCTTTTCCTGTGGAGAACACAAATTTTGCATTTCACACAATTTCTGTGTGTTTACAGTATTAAATACCATCAGTCGTGTACTATCTGTTTGTATGGGGTTACTAGCTGCTGATTTAGCAGCTTCGTCTGCTCGGCTGTTACCAAGTGATACTGGGTCTTGGCTATATGTGTGAGCTTTACACTTGATAACAGCCACTCTGTCGGGTTCCTGTATCGCTGTTAGAAGTCTTTTGATGTGGGCTGCATGTGCTACGGGTGTGCCAGCTGCCGTCATGAAATTTCTGAGGCGCCATAGGGCTCCGAAATCATGGACTACTCCGAATGCGTACCTAGAATCTGTGTAGATATTGGCTGACTTGCCCTTAGCCAATTCACATGCTCTGGTCAGGGCAACCAGTTCAGCAACTTGTGCTGAGTGAGGTGGGCCTAGCGGTTCTGCTTCTATGGTACCTTGGTCATCTACGACTGCGTATCCAGTACACAAGTCTCCTGAGTCCGTCTGTCTGTGACAACTACCGTCAGTGTAGAAAGTAAAATCTACATCTTCCAGTGGGTTGTCACTGATGTCAGGCCTTGCCGTGAAATTTTGGGTCAAATATTCCATACAATCATGTGTGTCATCCTCTGTATTAAATCCTCCTTCACCATTACTCTCATCCTCCACCCTTTGTGCCTGTCCAGGCACACCTGGGAGATACGTTGCAGGATTTAATGCGCTGCATCTCCTTATGGTAATGTTTATGGGGGCCATCAGTGCCAATTCCCATCTTGTAAACCGCGCTGATGAGACGTGTCTGGTTTGGGCAGAATTTAGTTAGGCTGACACTGCATGTGGTGTATGGATTGTGAGGTTGTGTCCTAGCACTACATCTTCGCTTTTTGTAACTAGCAATGCTATCGCTGCAACGCTTCGCAAGCATGTGGGGAGGGATCGCGCTACCGTATCTAGCTGAGCGCTGTAGTAGGCTACCGGCCTGCTGGCATCACCATGCTTCTGGGTTAGGACACCTGCTGCGCAACCAGCACTCTCTGTTCCGTACAGCTCAAAGGGTTTCCCATAATCAGGCATACCTAATGCCGGTGCCTGTGTTAGGCACTGTTTTAGTCTTTCAAATGCCATCTCGGATTCGTCCGTGTGCGAGATCCGATCAGGTTTACTTGATGAGACCATCTCCTGCAAAGGTAGGGCTAGTATGGAAAAACCTGGGATCCAGTTACGGCAATACCCACACATTCCTAAAAACGTTCTAATCTGTTGCTGGGTTTGTGGCAGGGTCATGTCACGAATTGCTTGAATTCTATCAGCGGTAAGGTGTCTCAGTCCTTGTGTTAGACAGTGTCCCAAATACCTCACACGAGTCTGGCATAATTGTAACTTGTCTTTGGAAACCTTGTGTCCTGTGTCTGAAAGATGAGACAGGAGCTGTTTTGTATCTCTCAGGGACGCTTCCAATGAATCTGAACACAGTAGTAAATCGTCCACGTACTGTATCAATACTGATCCACTCACTGGTTGGAAAGACTGTAAACAATCATGCAGGGCTTGTGAGAAAATACTTGGACTGTCTATGAAACCTTGGGGTAAGCGAGTCCATGTATATTGAACTCCTCTGTATGTGAATGCAAATAAGTATTGGCTGTCAGGGTGCAGAGGTACCGAGAAGAAAGCGGAGCAGAGGTCAATCACAGTGAAAAATTTGGCAGTGGGAGGGATTTGCATTAGGATGACAGCTGGATTTGGCACTACGGGGAATTGACTCTCAACTATTTTGTTGATCCCTCTTAGATCCTGCACTAATCGGTAGCCCCTCCCCCCACTCTTTTTAACAGGGAAGATGGGACTATTTGCAGTGCTGGACGTCCTTACCAGAATGCCCTGTTGTAGCAAGCGCTCTATTACAGGGTAAACTCCTAACTCCACCTCTGGCTTCAGAGGATATTGTGGGATTTTTGGAGCTATCCTACCATCTTTTACTTGCACAACTACTGGGGCTACATTTGCCATCAATCCAGTGTCTTGTTCATCTTTGGTCCAAAGTGACTCCGGTATCTGGGAAATCATTTCTTCTACCTTGGACGGACACCTATTTATAATAACAGTGTGTGACATTAATCTTGTTGGGGAGTCTAGCATATCTTGTGCTTCCTGAGCGTGGTTTTCGGGTATGTCCAAGAACACACCTTCAGGAGTACAGTATATGACACATCCCATTTTGCACAGTAAATCTCTCCCTAAGAGATTAGTCGGAGCCGATGCAGCCAGCAGGAAAGAATGCTTGGTATGCAAAGGCCCTATCGTAATCTCTGCGGGTTTGCTTAAAGGGTAGTGCTGTACTACTCCTGTTACTCCCATGGCTGGAATTGTTTTACCAGTGGTTCTCATGCCCACGGTCGAATTTATCACTGACTTGGCTGCCCCCGTATCTACAAGGAAATTTAGAGATTTACCAGCTACATCAATTGTGACCTCGGGTTCACTTCCAAGGTTCGCAATTAATTTCACTGGCTGTAGATTACAGGTGTGGCCTCGCCCCTATGGTGTGTGGTGGCCTCCCTGTGTTGCACTGGCAGCTATTACCTGTGAAGGGGGTAAATGGGATCTATCAGTGACTTGCCAGTCTCTTTTTGGGGGATACCTTTTTGTTTCCCCTGCGTGTGGCTCATAACTCCGTCTCTGCTGTCCTTGCTCCAAATTTCGTGTGTCATGTCGTTGTCTAGGGGGTTGGTATGATCTTTGTGCATTCTTTGATTTACAGTCTCGTGCAAAATGTCCCTCTTTATGACAATAATAACAAGTTACCACATTTGACTTACCCACAGGGGTCGGAGATTTATACAGAGATGGCCTTGTGGTCAGGGCCTGTATACTTACGGCCATTAACTTATCACTTTGTGACTCCCTGTGTCTGGTGATATTCCGTTCATGATCAACAGCAGCCTCTCTCAAAGTAGCCACCGACAGACCTCGCCAACATGGTTGGGTGGTCTGTACCCTTGTCTTTAATACTTCTTTTAAACCTTCCATTAACACTGATACTGCTACTGCTCTATGATTTACATTTGTCGAAATATCTTCTATGCCTGTATACTTAGCCATTTCCTGTAGTGCCCGATGAAAATAATCAGCAGCTGTTTCTCCCTCTTTTTGTTTGATGGTAAAAATTTTATTCCATTTGGCAACAGCTGGAAAATACTCTTTTAACTGTAAATTTATTCTCTTTACATTATCTTGATTGTACACATCCGTAAGGGGTACATCTTCATCTAATTTACAGTCAGCTAAAAATCTTGCTGAGTCGACATTGGAGGGTAAACATGCCCTCAGCAATATCTGCCAGTCTTTGTTATTGGGCTCCACAGTATTTCCTAGATCTCTAATGTATTTCTGACTAGCAGCTAGATCTTTCCTAGGATCAGGGAATTAAGACACCATTGTTCTTAATTCCATTCGGGAAAAGGGGCAGTGCATGGCGATGTTTCTGACAGGAGTGATTCCTGAAGTGTCAGTTTTCCCATTTGGCACTGCTATTACCCTAACGGGATTAAGTCCAATAACATCCTTCTGAGCAGATTCTACAATATGTGGTGAAATGGTTTCAGCATAGTGTATGGTGCCGTACTTACCGGATGATACGACCTCACCTGTCCCTCCGCTAGGGGGCTTTGACGCTAATCTTACGGGTTGGGCCGTGCCCACGGTTGTTTCTGCTATGGTGGCTGCTAGAGAGAGTGCCGATATTGTTGTTGGCTCATCCTCTTGATCACACTCCTGGGGAAAGTTTAAAACAGGGTACAGCTTGCATGGGTTAGTATTTGCATCGATAATCTTAGTCACATTATTCTTAACATTTATACAGTTACTAAGTGCATGTTTATCATTCACCAGTGTGCCATTCTCTGTGACCACCTGCTCTCCTGTTATGTAAGGTGGCGGTGGCGCCGTGGCTATCAGTTTCTTGATAGGGTTAGATCCAGTCGCCTGAGCCAATCCTCTCTGTATTTCACCCTCCTGCTGCCATAACTGTAAATAGTCATAATGTTTGATTCGTCTCTTTGCAGATTTAATGAGACATATCCTTCTCCTTAGATTTTGCAACATATCTGGGCTAAAACTGCCTACCCGTGGGAAGTTTTCCCCATCGTGCACAGTCATTCTTTCCCATTCATTGCACAAAACCTCTGTGTGTGATCCGTATTTCTCACACATTACATACCTTGCCGACCCGATTGGTCGGTTTATGAAGTCAACCCGAACCGAGGTTGATCGCCCCCTACCTGAACAACTGGCCCCCATCCTTGCAGGTGTTGCTTTCACTACCTCTGACCTTCAAATCAGGGTCTTCAGCAAACCCTTACAAAACCAAGATGTCCTGGGTAGGCCGGCGGCGAAGTTTACCGAGTACTCCACTCACTCGCCCACATCGACCAATATGCCCACACACTGCCTTAGCGCTGGCGTACTCAACCTAGGGCCCCTGCGACCTGAACCTCTATTTACTGGAACATGTGGGTGTGATCCGAAGAGCAATTAACCCTTTCCAGTAACTATTGGTTGTTGGATAGTTCCCAAGTGACTAGCGAACTTCCCTTAAAATAAAAAAATATTACACAAATCACGTTAGAATGTACAAATAGCGTTTATGACCCCTCTAGCGTACGCAAATGGTACTGGGTCAAGTTACTAACTAATGCACACAATTACGTGCGGTACAATCGTTCCGCACATAAGCAACTAATCTTATGTGCGGAGCAACCAGTGGAATCGAAAATTGTGGCTGCGAATTCCTTCAGCCTGAGCTTAATGGCCTATATGGGTTCCGCACCAACCCTTACTGGTGTTGTGCTACTCTTTATCTATAGCGGACTTCTTAGTCTGCTGTACCTGGACCTCCTGGTCTGTCTGGACCTCCTGGTCTGTGCTACAGTAGACCTCCTGGTCTGCTATACTCTAATGCTCTTTTTTAATGTTTAACAAGGGATGCCTCCCAAGCCACCATGCAGTCACTTACACGTATGTACCTTCACGAGAACTCGATTTCCTTTGGTTCAACCCCAAAAATTAGAAACTTATATATATATGTATACACACTCTTTCACCTCATATACACTTTACTTTCGTTTCTGCGCAGAAATCCCTTTCATTCAGTAACACAGTCTAGTCCAGATGGGTTGCAAATTAGAGAAGGATCTATTAGCTTAAAATTTTGGACACTGAAATTGACTTGCGCTATTATCGCGTTGCCTCCTTTTCGCCTATTTAAAATAATACTATCGTGTGATTTGTATTATGTGGGCGTACCCAGACGCTCCGTTGCGTAATATACGCTCCGTGCGTCGACCCTTGCGTTGCGTACACTCGTTCTGCCCCTTGTTAGAGACACGTGTACACAGGCCAGACACGTCCGCAGTAACACAAATAACACGTGTCTATCAATGCAAATGATATTTAGCTATAATCATTTACCGAACACCACACAGATTCCACTTTATCAACCTTTAACTAGGCCAGGCTGTGTGCGTGTTTTTATAATTACTCCTTTAAGTATTAATTTTAACTTTTAACTACCAATAGCAACAAATCTTTCTCAGCACGTTATCAATTGTGAAATGGCAAACAGGAAGGTGATATGTGAAAATACACAAATGAAAAGAGATACAGTTGTGTGTGTGCGTGCGTGTGTACGCAAACATAAATAAACAGTTTAAAAAAAAACAATAACGTATTGTTCTTACCTCCGGTTCCGGATCCCACCAGCACTCCTTCAATCTAGCGAAACAGACGCTTATCTAGTCAGCACTACTGTATCCCGATACGAAGGGATACTGCCTTCCCGCCCTTGCTGACGGATAACGTTTGTTTTCGCAAGTGCGGATATGTGGAGGACGGACGAGCCGCCAATTGATAATGCTGATTATGATTACCTTATAACCTTCACAATAATGGGTAAGAGACACAGTACGCAATTGGCGTATGGGGTACCGTAAGGGTACGTATTTAGCGTAGCATACGCTAGGCCGTGATCACAGCTTAATGCGTGGTGTCGAGCACGCTATAGGCGAGCGACAACCGTAATGCTACGCTATCAGCGTAGCGGACGCTTGAGACCACGAGGAGATCACGAGCGGCGCAGACGCTTACAAGATGACAATCAGTAAACCTTGAATGTAACACACAGAAAGGATATTCTAATACTGTAAACCTTGTACTGAAACACTGTAGCGATATAACGCTGCTTAACCTTGTTAACACTAAAGCTGTTTCAGCGATCGAGACGCTCCTATTACTCTCTGCAATGTAATGAACACACAATACCATGCTAAGGATCCAACACCTTTACTAACAAGCTTTTAGTTATATCGAAAAGGGGTAAAACAGTTACAAGTCATACACTACATACTAACATATAATTCTAACAGAATATCTAGACAGAAATATACAATAACGTTACAATCTTAAACTAAACAGAGAGAGAGAGAGAATGTGGCCAATACAAACAAAGAGCGAGATAATCACAGAGAATTACTTACACACACACTGGGAACGATCGCAGCGCAGCCTGGTACCAGCCCCGAGTTAATCAATATGAAAACCGTTTGTGGAGAGTGAGGGAGCTGTTCAGGCTGGCTGATCTTATATACACTGGGTACAGTATACTACAAAGGGACCTACAATCTCATTGTTCATTGGACACAGGAATGTCTCCTCGCATCATATCAAAAGGTCATAGGTTAGTTTGAACAGGTGGGCTGTGACTATTTTAAACAGCTCAGGTGGGTGGGAATCTCCGGATTCCCGCCGCATGGATAATGAACTGCAAATATAGAATATGTCCAGAAACTACTAATGGCCATAACTACACGCAGGAGCGTTTAATCTTTACCTAACCAACACCGGATTATTGCTATTAAAATACTCTTCAGTTAGGTACCAGACACAGCTGTTCAACCTTAATCAGACCCTTTGTACCACGTAAAGAGGGATTCCCAAGTCCGTGAACAAGTCACATTAACCAAACTTACAGTTATCATTAAGGGGAACATTATCTATAAAACGAGCTATTTGGTTCTATTATTAAACGATTGAGTCGCCCGCTAGACGCACACAAAGTCTACCGTAAATGCACATACCACGCGCTCGAGCGCATGGCCGAGGCGCCATCACGCGGCTGCGTATATCCACACGCACGGGAGAGAATGTGCACGTGCAGCAGGCATGCGCATGAGGTGAATATATGGCAACGTGCAGCGTGATATTTTTCTGACTTTGACAGATTGTTTGTTTGCTAACAGTTTAAAACCAAGCGTATATTCTCCCATGGTAAAATCATAAGCCTGTAATCAATACTTGGTAGCAGTTAACACGCGGCTGAACGGAGATTCATCTGCAAACAGTGAGTGTTTTCACAATCGGTGCCTGCAGGGAGCGCTAAAGTACGTTTTGGCGAGTACTAAAGTACGCTTTGGCAAGTGTTAAGGTATAACTTTGCGAGCGCTAAAGTATGTTTTGACGAATGCTAAGGTATGCTTTGGTGAGTGCTAAAGTACGCTTTGATGAGTGCTAAAGTACATTTTGGTGAGCGCTAAAGTACATTTTGGCGAGTGCTAAAGTACATTTTGGTGAATACTAAGGTATGCTTTGGTAATTGCTAAAATACGCTGTGTGGTCATGTCATATTTGGAGCGCCTTTGCGGCTCAAGCCTCAGACGAACGCTATAGGAAACACGGTTTAAATTGAGTAATAACAGATATAAGTTGCTTTAAGTAAAAGTATGCAAGTAGTTGTACTGAGTAATAGAGTTAAGTAAGCGTATAAAAAACGCATTGTGTAAATTGTCGCGGGAAATCGGAACCCGGACGCGAAAATAAGTACATAAGTGTGAAGTGTATAGGGTGCATTATAACAATCCAACCTGAAAGGGGCCATTATTAGTGTACATCTTGCTAGGGTATAGTAAGACCTCTGGGACATTTCCAGTTTTGGGAAGTGATTCTTTTCTGTACAGAAAAATATTGTGAATTTGTGTGGGTCAAAAGTAAAGTGTGTGTGGAGAGAACCCAGAAAAGGGTATACCGAGGTGATGCCAGGGTAGAGGGACCCAGCGGCATACGGGCGTTATACCATATGTTAAATTGATTTGTGTATAGCCTACGGATGAGGTCAATTCGTAGAAGGTCCGATAAGCGACAATACGAAGGACTGATAGGCAGGGTTAGGAGAGGCGTACCTTCACCAAACGTCTCCATAGCCATAGAGTACACAAGTAACAAGGTCTTGTGTGTTGTGTGGCTGGACCGTGCGTCTCTGCGTCAAATACGCATTGTGTATCATTCGATTTGCGTATTAAATGCAAATGTGATTTGTGTAAAGAAAGCAGGTCAAAAGAACCAGTCCGGTCATACAAATGGCTCCGCTGGTGTGAGATACTGTAACACACAATCTATCTCCAACATCCTAGTAACAAGTGGCCGACATAGGCGACTCTTGTTTGTTAGTTGTTTCTCAGTTGGAGGGAGTGCGCGAGGGCAGCTCAGGAATCCCTCACCGGCATTTCGCGGGGAAACCTTTAAGGATTGCAGAAAGCCACAATGGGAGCTAAAGGTTCACGTGGAATGGCCGTTGTTGCAACTCAGGTTCAGGTTGCGGAAGATATCGGGCCAAAAGGGTAAGCGATATCTATAATGATGCAGAAATATGGTAGTTATACACTGACTTTCGTGGATGATTGGGTGCGAATGACTGAGGGGAGTAAAACATAATTTCCTATAATTGGTAGTTTTGACCTGGAGGTATTACATACTGTAAGAAACAGAATATAGTCACCAAACTTATCAAGGCGCTAGTGAATAGTAATTTCTAGTCTATTTATACACTGTATCTGGATTCAATACAGGAAGAGTCACGTGGCTATACAAAAAATCCATTTGATAATATTTTTTATATATAACACTGGATGCTGTTTGAGGTTGTGTTTAAGTGATATTAAATGTCTGTTTATATATTTTTTTTAATGTTTACATAAAATAAATTTTCTATATACATATTTCTATTACATTGATGTGGGCTCTAGTCATTTCATGCACCGGTATTAATAGCGCATAAAAGTCACAAGTAAAAGAAATAGAATATGTCTTATAAAATGCCATAAACTGAGGATAAGACATAATGAATGTTTAAATTTGTGGCAGCATGAAGGTGAAACACAGAGAGAAATGGGGTATGCAGCAAATGCAAGTATAATAACACCAATAGGGGCAACTGCACCACCACCACCACCATATGTGGATGGGGAAAAGGTAACAGCCAATACAAAAAGTGATAAGACTAACCCTTGCAATTTATATCCTGTCTTAAGTAAGTTCCAAGGTAACGGAGCAGGAGAGGTGGACGAAGCTACCCTGATCTCGGCTGTCTCACATGCGATTAACAGTAGCCTGCAGGAGGTGCAAACCCAACAAACAAGAGGAGGGATTTCCTCTCAAATAGGGGAGATGGCTGAGATCCGTGAAATCGGTGAGTATGAGACCGTCCATAGCACTGAAACAGTCATTTAAAAAATTGAGTCGGGCAGTAGTGAAGTGGCAGGAATGTACCCCATACGTACTCTGGCTATCCCTAGTGGGAAAGCAAACAGAGAAGGAGTAATTCCCATTAATAATTACTGTCCATGGACCAGCGCTGAATTAAGGTCCATTATGACTGAATTTCCAGTTCCTAAAAAGGATTTAGTCGGGAGTCAGACATTTATTTATCAGGGACTTGGGCAATGCTCATGAACCCACGAATAAAGACTGGCAGGTAGTATTAAGGTCATGTCTTCCTCCTTATATTGATGTCTTGAAATTGATCAAAGATTGTCAGTTAGAGGAAGATAAGACCTTAACGGATGCCGACAACCAAACCAGTGTGATCTATATAAATACCCAATTAGGAATATACTTTCAAGTAGTAGTGGACTGGAGCAAAATTTTTTCCATAAAACAGAAGGACAATGAAACGGCCGCAGATTATTTTGCTAGAAGTTTGCTAGCAATGTCTAAATACACAGGAATTACTGATATCAAAGACGATGCACACCATAGGGAGGTGGCTGTTTCGGTGCTTATGGATGGCCTAAAGGAAAGTTTACAAGTAAGAGTGCAGACATCCTTACCAAACTGGCATGGGAGAACTGTAGATGCCCTCAGGTAATCTGCACTAGAACACGATAGGAACATAGGGGGTCATTCCGACCCGATTGCTCGTTGCAGTTTGTCGCAGCGCAGCGATCGGGTCGGAACTTTGCATGGCAGCTTTCGTTACCTAGCGTTCGCCTCTGAGACAGAGGCGGTCGCTAGGCGGGAGGGGGCTGAACGGCGGCGTTAATCCGCCGTTAAGGGGGAGTGGTGTGGCCAACGTAGGCATGGCCGGACCGTTTGGGCAGCAGGAGCGATGAGCAACTCCCGGCCAGCCACAGGAGCTGCGCTGGCCGGGAGTTACTCCTCAAATACAAAGGCATCGTCTCTGTGTGATGCTTTTGTACTTGTGCGGTGGGGGGCGGCACTGACATGCGGGGTGGACTAGCGCTGTGCTGGGCGTCCCCCCGCATGTCTGAGTTAACGATCGTAGCTGTGCTAAACTTAGCACAGCTACGATCAACTCGGAATGACCCCCATAGGTAAGTACAAAGAAAGACAAAATGAGAAGCTAATGATGGTAAGTATCCAGGCATTAGAAAACACCACAACCAGACCAAAACAGACTAATACACACTAGGAACCACGTAAAAGACCTATCAGATGCTACACGTGTGGGAGAGATGGGCACTATTCCAGAGACTGCCCAGGACATAGGAACACTAGGAGTTATGACACACATAGAAGGGATTATGATTCATAGACATAGACACCCCCAGAAGAGACTGGCTAGACTCAGAAGTGTCTCCAAGTATACCTGCACACATCATAGCAACTAACGCTATGAGGAATGACCAAGGAAGTCAATAGGTAGAAGGTCACACCTGTATCCTACAACCAGTTAGGTTAACTAATGATCTTAGGAAAGAACCCCAAGTGATGGTTGACATAAATGGTACAGAGCAAACCTTTCTTGTAGATACAGGGGTGGCCAGATCAGTATTGACTTCTCCACTTAGTTTAGAAATGACTGGGAAAACTATTTAGGCAATGGGGGTAATGGGAACTGTGCAACATTACCCTTTAACTAAGCAAACAGAGGTTACTATTGGTCTGCTCACACCAAACACTCTTTTCTCCTGGCTGCAGCGGCCCCTACTAACTTACTGGGAAGAGATTTGCTTTGTAAAATGGGATGTGTGATTTATTGTACCCCTGATGGTGTATTTTTAGACACCCCAGGAAACTTCGCTCAGGAAGTACAGGACATGTTGGACATTCCCCAAAGACTAATGTTGCATTCTCCCGTTCCAGATTCGCATCCATCTAGGGTAGAGGAAATGATCTCGCAAATACCGAGTTCCCTTTGGACCAAAGATGGACAGGACGCTGAATTAATGGTGAATGTAGCAACCGTAGTAATCCAATTAAAAGACGGTAGGACAGCTCCAAGAATACCACAGTACCCCCTGAAGCCAGAAGTGGAATTAGGGGTGTATCCTGTAATTGAAAGGCTGCTCCAACAGGGAATTCTAATCAGAACTTCCAGCACAGCCAATAGTCCCATCTTTCCAGTAAATAAAAGTGGGGGGAGGGACTTCAGGCTAGTGCAGGATTTAAGAGGGGTAAACAAAGTAGTTGAGAGCCAATTCCTCGTAGTGCCTAATCCAGCTGTCATCCTAATGCAATTTCCTCCTCATTCTACCCACTTTACTGTAACTGACCTCTGTTCTGCTTTCTTTTCTGTCCCACTTCACCCTGACAGCCAGTATCTGTTTGCCTTCTCCTATAGGGGTGTACAGTATACCTGAACCCGCCTTCCCCAAGTATTCATTGACAGCCCAAGTATATTTTCTCAGGCCTTACATGATTGTTTACAGTATTTGTTATGTTTTAATTCATTTGAGTCCTCAGTGGCTGACACCAGACAGCTACTATTTCATCTTTCTCAAACAGGTCACAAGGTTTCAAAAGACAAGTTGCAATTGTGCCAGACCAAGGTTAAATACTTGGGACACTGCCTCACACGAGGATTCAAACTTCTGACAGGTGACAGGATACAAGCCATACACAACATGACACTACCGCAAACCCAACAACAGATTTGTACCTTCTTGGGAATGTGTGGATTCTGCCTTAGTTGGATCCCAGGTTTCTCTATTCTGGCATTGCCATTGCAGGAAATGGTTTAATCAAACAAGCCAAAATGGGTCTCTCATACTGAGGAATCTGAACTGGCATTTGAGAAACTAAAAGGGTCCTTAAAAAGGGCCCCGGTACTGGGAATGCCTGATTTTTAGAAACATTTTGACCTGTATGGAACTGAAGCTGCTGGGTGTACAGCAGGAGTCTTGACGCAGAAACATGGTGATGCCAGCAGACCAATAGCATACTACAGTGCACACTATAGCAAAATCACTCCCTACTTGTTTGCACAGTGTATCGGCAATGGCCTTGCTGGTAAGTAAGAGCGAGGACGTGGTACTGGGATATGACTTGACAGTTCATGCACTGCATGGTGTATCAGCTCTTCTAAATTCTGCCCAAACTAGGCATGTCTCATCAGCAAGTTTTACAAAATTGGAGCTACCTTTGATGGCTCCAGTGAATATTATCATTAAAAGGTGTAATACCCTAAACCCTGCTACATTCTTACCTTATGTGCCTTGTAAGGCACAAAGGGTGGGGGATGAGGATGGGAATGCTGGTGAAAGAGGATTTGGTATGGACACTGAGAAGCATGATTGCATGAAGTACTTGAACCAGACCTTTACAGCGAGACCTGACATAAGTGACAGCCCATTAGAAACTGCAGAACTCTGCACAGGATATGCCATTGTAGATGATGAAGGTATCATAGAGGTTGAACCCCTTGGACCACCTCACTCAGCACAGGTGGCTGAATTGGTAGCATTGACAAGGGCATGTGAACTGGCTGAGGGTAAGTCAGCCAATAGATACACATTCTAGGTATGCTTTTGGAGTGGTGCATGATTTCGGGGCCCTATGGCGCCTCAGAAATTTCATGACAGCAGCAGGCACACCAGTAACTCATGCGTCACAGATCAGAAAACTTTTGAAATATGTGTTATTTTGCATTGATGTTTTCCAAATGGGTAGAGGCATTCCCAACTGCCTCTAACACAGCTGTCTTCACTGTCAATAAGATAGTGCAAGAATTTTTATGTAGATATGGTATCCCTAGGATTATTGAAAGTGATAGGGGTACCCACGTCACAGGGGAGGTATTTCAGATCATGTGCAAACTCCTGGGGATTGATATTAAGCTTCACACTCCCTATCAACCTCAAGCCAGTGCAAAGGTGGAGAGAGTGAATAGTACTATCAAGAACAAATTGAGCAAAGTGATGACTGAAACTGGACTACTGTGGCCAGTCGCGCTGCCACTGGTGGGGTATAGCATCAGGACCACTACCAGGGCTCCTCTCAATTTATCACCCTTTGAAATTCTTTTTGTAAGGCAACCTCATGTGATGATAGACCCTCAGGACGATTTGAAATGCAACAATGAGGTGACAGTTCAATATGGGTGTGGATCATTAGATTGACAGTGTCTAGGTCAACAATGTTTAGGTCGACAGTCACTAGGTCGACAGGGTCAGAAGGTCGACATGTTGTAGGTCGACAGGTCAAAAGGTCGACATGAGTTTTTTAATGTTTTTTTTGGTGTCATTTTCTTTATAGCGTGACCATGAACCCCAATTAGTGCACCATTGTGGTCATTCCGAGTTGTTCGCTCGCTAGCTGCTTTTAGCAGCATTGCACACGCTAAGCCGCCGCCCTCTGGGAGTGTATCTTAGCTTAGCAGAATTGCGAACGAAAGATTAGCAGAATTGCGAATAGAAAATTCTTAGCAGTTTCTGAGTAGCTCCAGACTTACTCAGCCATTGCGATCAGTTCAGTCAGTTTCGTTCCTGGTTTGACATCACAAACACACCCAGCGTTCGCCCAGACACTCCCCCGTTTCTTCAGACACTCCCGCGTTTTTCCCAGAAACGCCAGCGTTTTTTCGCACACGCCCAGAAAACGGCCAGTTTCCGCCCAGAAACACCCACTTCCTGTCAATCACACTCCGATCACCAGAACGATGAAAAATCCTCGTTATGCCGTGAGTAAAATACCTAACTTTTGTGTAAAATAACTAAGCGCATGTGCTCTGCGAACCTTGCGCATGCACTCTGCGAACCTTGCGCATGCGCAGTAAGCGACTAATCGCAATATAGCGAAAATCGGCAACAAGCGAACAACTCAGAATGACCACCCATGTCCCCTCGCATGGCTCACCAAGGTACCTCGCTCCGCTACCGCTTCGCTCGGCACAGGTTACCATTCCAATCGTAGTCCACGTGGATCGTTAAGTATGAAAAAGTAAAAAAAAGAAAACTTTTTTTACATTTTGACCTGTCGACCTAGAACATGTCGACCTTCTGACCCTGTCGACCTAGTGACTGTCGACCTATAGTGGTCGACCTAAACATTGTCGACCTAGACACTGTCGATCTTCAGACCGGTTCCCGTTCAATACCTCATAAAAATGAATAAGCACTTGAGAGAACAGCAAAAGAACTTAAAACTGTTGATTCCAGGTATGCCAAATTCAAACTGCCATGATATTGAACCAGGGGACTATGTGATGATTCGAAATTGTTTACGCTCAGGTTGTTTGATAGACCGTTGGGAGGGACCTACCAAGTTTTGTTGACCAGCACCACTTCATTGAAGGTAGCAGAGTGAGAGACTTGGGTCCATTCATCATATTCCAAGAAAGCCAGTAACCCGGAAGAAGCTCGGGAAAGAAGTGAAATGGAGGAGATATCACCAGAGAATCTATTCCGGGAGAACTGAGAGGCGATAACAGTGGACATCCCCACCCCCCTTGAGTGTATTAAGTGGCCACACAGGACTTTTGGATGAGAGATGGAAGATCGTCAACAATCAACTTTTTTTTTTTTTTGCCTTTTTGCCTTTATTTTTCTCAGGACTGTTTATTTTTGTGAAGGTTCAGAAAGAATTGAGTTGGGGCCTGGGACAGGCTTTTCAAGAAATGGCGATGACTTGATAGAATTCCAGGCACAGTGTGATACTTTGCTCAAAGCAGGAGTGAGTAAGAGGTCTGGAGAGTACGGAGTTCGGAGACAATGTGAAGGGTTGTTGTCTGAGGAATACTGTATAAGTAAGTATTGTGATCCTATAATTGAAGATGAGCGCATCCAAAGATGTCAGTCTAGCAATAAGGCAGAATTTGACAGACATACTTTGAGTGATTACCACTCACTAGTGGGTAAGGTCTTAAACCAAACAGAATGTTGGGTGTGCTCACAGGTACCTCAAGGACAAAATAATGTAGGCTTAGTTGCATTCCCACTAAAGTTATCTGAGGTACTTGAATTGATGGGAGGGAGAATGGTGGATAAAAAATATAATTTAACTAAGTCCCTAGCCTAAGACTCCACCAGTACCATGTAGATAAATCCCTGATATGTTTAGATTTCACCAATTCACAGAAACCAGGAAATTGGGAGCTAATATGGAACAATCAGGCAATAACCTACTCACATCAAGCTGATAGGGAGCCTCTCGATGCAGAAACAGTAAGAGGGATCATCAGTAGTGGAAAACACTACAGGTATAGGTATACGAGAGGGTATAGCAAGATATTGGTCGGCAAAGTTGTAGAAGGCTATTGTATAAAAATCATAAAGCCAGAAACTTGTTATACCCAAATGAAAGAAATGGGGACAGGGTTCTTTGTCAGAATTTTGTGTGACATGATAATGATTCACTCTGTTCCCTATGTACTCCTAGATGACATCTATTTTATCTGTAGTAGAAAAGCGTACAAGTGGCTCTCTGCGAACTCCAAAGGGTTATGCTACCTTGGGAGAATACTGCCAGAAGCAATGACCCTTACGCATTACAACATGGTAAATATTCACAGAAGTATTTCTTCTCCTTAAACTCACACCCAATATGAACACATTCATAAGAGAAATTATGTAGATGGAGTAGAAACGATGGCGTCTAATTTGATCCAAGAATCCATGGGGATTCAGATTCTGATGGCATTAGATATAACTCGAACTGCCAGAAGTATTGTAAATTATAAGTACACCCAAGCGTTGGCGAATTTGATAGATAACATAACTGAAATGTATGATGACACCTTCAGATATACAGGCAGGGAGTTACAGGCATATAAGAAAGAACTGGTGCAGCACCGCATGGTTCTGAATTATGTAACAGCTGTAACTGGCGGATAATGTGTAACATTGGCAACACAATTTGGAGTCAAATGTTTCAAATATATCACGAATAGTACTGAGGACCCAAGGGAGGTGATAGACCACAAAATGGACGAGATCCTACAACTCAAATGGGAGTTTAGGAGAAGGCACAATCTTACTTTAACGACCGTGGGCGAGAAGATTGGGGGATGGACCTCCTGGTTGAATCCGCTTAAATGGTTTTCTGGTTTAGGATAATGGGCTCAGGAAATGATATCCAGCATAGGGAAGCTGCTCCTGTGTCTCTGTGGTGTCATCATTATTATCGGTTTGGCGATTAAATGTGTTCGGGCGATAAACCAGAGAAAAAGTAGGCAGGAGAGACCGGACAATGTTAGCTCAAATTTAATGAGCTTCAGGAGAAGCAGTACTGTGGAAGAAGACCTAGTCTATATCTCTGAAGTGGAAGCGGTGATCAGATAAGGGATTACCATGTAAATGCCAATATTTGTATGCACTGTTTTCTTCCCCCTCTCTGCGCCATTGATCGTCGTCTCAACAACGCCTGGATTTGGACTTCCTAAACATCCTTTATAGGTTGGATGCACTCTCACATCGTACCCATGTGCCTTATTTACCCGTTGAGTGTATATATAGGTTGTCTTACCCTCTTTTCTGTAATCTCCAGTTAATAATACAGATAGCCAATGCAGGGACATTATCCACACATAATGGCATACACATACATATCCCCAAATGTATCATCGGGTAAATTTGCTTCCCCATTTATTAATAATACAAACAAGATGAGGGCAGCTAGAAATGCCCTTTTGTAAAAAGCTCGGTATGTTTGTTTGAACATCTACAGACCCTTAATACGGGATGAGAAGGACTAAATTAATACTTTGCAGACTTAGAAGCTTTTTGTAGAACTAGGACTTATTATGGCACAATGATATATTCCCCTCAAACACAAACCCATACATACACGCTTTACCTATCCCACTAGGTCATACAATAATAGATATATTCCCATCTACAAATCTTCTTCTTCTTCTTCTAAGGTACTTACTCAAATGTTGTGTATAAGTATTATGAAATATGAATTATGAAATGTATGTGATAGTTTTGGTTACTATCAAAGGGTGGTCTGTCAAAGTCAAATTGCATATTTCAATATTTAGAATACACTACTATGGCATTTACTAATGGACGCGTCTACGATGCATGCATCAAATACGCATGCTATAGATAATACGGTAGGGTGCGAATGACTGTAATGGCGAGTTACTGTGCACATTACGGTAGAAGACGCATTTGTTAATAAATATCATACTGTAACACTTATCAAATATTTTTTACTTACAGATAATATACATATAGGCACCATCTACCCAACACACCGTTTATATATATATTGTAAAATGTGTAACAGTGACAATTGCGCAATAACGCTTACAGACACACAAAGACATTATCTCCCCATGTCTGGTATCAAAATGATCCTCAGTTCATTAGCTAATATCTGGTAGCAAATAAAGGTCGTTGAGGGGAAATCAAAGGCGATACTGAATAATTGAAACAGGGTAGAGAAAATAAATAATTAAATATACATCACATGAAATCTCGACGAGCTGGTATCAATTTGAATTTCTTTCTCATCCAATGTCTATAATAGTTCTTTTTCAATTCAAATGAATCTCCAACGTGAAATTCATAGGAAACAAAAAATGGGAAAGAGGCACACAATGTGTAATAATGTTTGTCATCAGATAATGTAAATGAATCCAGTGACTTCTCCAACGGGAAAGGAACCCTATATGGTGGAAATCTTGATAGCTGAGAAAGGGACAGTTCCTCACCACCTTTTCATTTAAGGATAAACGTACCAAAACTCACTTAAAATAGTGTAGCATCATACATATCAAGGTATCTTTATCAATTCATGAATAGAGGACAATAAAAATTTGTTCAATTTGAACGTACCGCACTCACTTTCTTGGCGTGTGGGTATCCTCACGTAATGGTTTCTTTAAAATGGATATGAATGCAGCCGTTTCTTTCCAAAAAAGGTTGTTTATTGTCACAAAATTAAAAATTACATAAAAATTTCTCCTTATATATTACCATCACAAGGTATATACACAAAGGGTGGGTCAGATGAAATGAGACTAACATAGGTGAATTCCGGACTAACACCTAGGTAACACCCATGTACTATACCTTCAAGATTTGGATGGTAACAGGAGGACGCAGTAAAAACACGGATAAATCACTGTCTAGGAGCACCAACGTCGTTTCGACCCAAAGGTCTTTTTCAAGGTGTGTGCCTAGACAGTGATAGACAGGATATTTATGCAATAAAACAGGAAATAGTGAAGGAGCATGGGTAATGACTTCTATTAAAATCACAGACTTCTAATCCTATATTACCATTATTAATTCCTATCTATGAGACCAATTCTTATGTTCAAAAAGTCTCATATATATACTTTAAGGTATTTCAATAAAAGTAGACAGCTTAAAAGGTCCGGGACGAGATCGCGGGATATCTACTTCCGCGTTCCAGCGTGCGTTCCACGGAACCGGAAGTAGCCCGCGATCGCGTCATGCTAAAGAGTCCTCTAATGTGTACAAGACCAATCATCATAATTACCAGTCTTATCTGTGGGCTATGGAACATTGCAGTAAAAAAGGGGTAGGAAATCCAAGATTTTCCGGGGTGAGATCGCGGGATGTTTACTTCCGCGTTCCGGCATGCGTTCCACGGAACCGGAAGTGGCCCGCGATCGTGTCTGACTAAGAATACACTAGTTTGTACTTAGTGTTAAGTGGTCCTACAACACTTGTGCAGGCTCACTCAAAGTGTACTATGTGTGGGCACTTTATCTTAGGGTTGAATTGATCCCCTTGTAATTATAATTCTTATGGAAGCCACACTTCCGCGTTCCATTGTGCGTTCCATTTACCCGGAAGTGGTCCACACTCATATCTACACCAGTTATAAATTTACAAATAGAATTATGTGTCATAAGTTTATGCATTTAAGGGTATGGGATTAAAAACAACTTTCATTCCCCTTATATTTGGTCCTCTTCCACAATGCTTCTCTGTATTACACATTGCATAAATAAGCAAGACAAAAAGAAAAACCCATAATATTACTATATAATAGGAAAATTAACCGTATAATAGGAAAATTAACCGTCTCAAATGAAATAACAATAGATGGATTACGATCATAGCATAAACAGTTCACATAAACCATTTTAATTCGAAATCCGAATTTAAACCACAAGGGAAAAGAGTATTTAATCTAAAAATCCAGCGCATTTCAGCTTTAGCGAGATTGGTCTCAATATCCCTATCTCTCCAATTAGATCTAATTTGCTGAATGCCCTATAAGTATATTATTTTGGAGGTGGAACAGTTGTGTTTTTTGGAAAAATGTTCGGAAAGGGAGTGTGTTTGCATGCCTTTCTTTATATTACGTATATGCTCTGCTATCCTTGTTTTTAGGGCTCTACTCGTTCTGCCCACATAAAATAAGCCACACTCACATTTTACCAAATACACAACATTAGTTGTGTGGCAAGTGATGAAAGTATTAATTTTATATTACATACCAAAGGGTACACGAAACCCACGGATTCAAATAGCTTTATCCCTTTCTCAAGTCAACATCACCCACATTGGTTAAAGGGCATTCCAAAAGGACAATTCCTAAGGTTAAAGAGAAATTGCAGTGAGAATCATCACTATGAGACCCAAAAAAATACCATGAAGAAAAAATTCTTGAAAAAGGGTTATAATTTACAACTTCTAAAAAAAGCTGAAGAAGAAGTGGAAATTATGGATAGGAAAGATATCCTGATAAAAGAAAATAGGAATTCCAAATCAAATCAGGCAGAATGGGCATTTATTTCAGAATTTGGAGCGAATTATAAAAAACAGGAGCAGATTATCCAACAACACTGGCATCTCTTCTTAAAAGATCCAGTGTTGAAAGAAATCATTCCAGCCCAACCAAAGTTCATCTATAGGAAAGGAAAAAACCTTAAAAGTACTTTGGTAAAAAGCGCTCTCTCAGTTGATTCCACTAATCCCATACGCACGAAGGGATTTCACAGATGCGGCACATGCATAGCTTGCCGCACCATACAGTCAGATACTTCAAAAATTACCAGTTTCAAGGTCAACAATACAGAATATAAAATTAATACTTTCATCACTTGCCACACAACTAATGTTGTGTATTTGGTAAAATGTGAGTGTGGCTTATTTTATGTGGGCAGAACGAGTAGAGCCCTAAAAACAAGGATAGCAGAGCATATACGTAATATAAAGAAAGGCATGCAAACACACTCGCTTTCCGAACATTTTTCCAAAAAACACAACTGTTCCACCTCCAAAATAATATACTTTTTGGGCATTCAGCAAATTAGATCTAATTGGAGAGATAGGGATATTGAGACCAATCTCGCTAAAGCTGAAATGCGCTGGATTTTTAGATTAAGGGGGTAATTCCAAGTTGATCGCAGCAGGATTTTTGATAGCAACTGGGAAAAACCATGTGCACTGCAGGGGAGGCAGATATAACATGTGCAGAAAGAGTTAGATTTGGGTGGGGTGTGTTCAATCTGCAATCTAATTTGCAGTGTAAATATAAAGCAGCCAGTATTTACCCTGCACAGAAACAATATAACCCACCCAAATCTAACTCTTTCTGCACATGTTATATCTGCCTCCCCTGCAGTGCACATGGTTTTGCCCAGTTGCTATCAAAAATCCTGCTGCGATCAACTTGGAATTACCCCCTAAATACTCTTTTCCCTTGTGGTTTAAATTCGGATTTCGAATTAAAATGGTTTATGTGAACTGTTTATGCTATGATCGTAATCCATCTATTGTTATTTCATTTGAGACGGTTAATTTTCCTATTATACGGTTAATTTTCCTATTATATAGTATTATTATGGGTTTTTCTTTTTGTCTTGCTTATTTATGCAATGTGTAATACAGAGAAGCATTGTGGAAGAGGACCAAATATAAGGGGAATGAAAGTTGTTTTAATCCCATACCCTTAAATGCATAAACTTATGACACATAATTCTATTTGTAAATTTATAACTGGTGTAGATATGAGTGTGGACCACTTCCGGGTAAATGGAACGCACAATGGAACGCGGAAGTGTGGCTTCCATAAGAATTATAATTACAAGGGGATCAATTCAACCCTAAGATAAAGTGCCCACACATAGTACACTTTGAGTGAGCCTGCACAAGTGTTGTAGGACCACTTAACACTAAGTACAAACTAGTGTATTCTTAGTCAGACACGATCGCGGGCCACTTCCGGTTCCGTGGAACGCATGCCGGAATGCGGAAGTAAACATCCCGCGATCTCACCCCGGAAAATCTTGGATTTCCTACCCCTTTTTTACTGCAATGTTCCATAGCCCACAGATAAGACTGGTAATTATGATGATTGGTCTTGTACACATTAGAGGACTCTTTAGCATGACGCGATCGCGGGCTACTACCGGTTCCGTGGAACGCACGCTGGAACGCGGAAGTAGATATCCCGCGATCTCGTCCCAGACCTTTTAAGCTGTCTACTTTTATTCAAATACCTTAAAGTATATATATGAGACTTTTTGAACATAAGAATTGGTCTCATAGATAGGAATTAATAATGGTAATATAGGATTAGAAGTCTGTGATTTTAATAGAAGTCATTACCCATGCTCCTTCACTATTTCCTGTTTTATGGCATAAATATCCTGTCTATCACTGTCTAGGCACACACCTTGAAAAAGACCTTTGGGTCGAAACGACATTGGTGCTCCTAGACAGTGATTTATCCGTGTTTTTACTGCGTCCTCCTGTTACCATCCAAATCTTGAAGGTATAGTACATGGGTGTTACCTAGGTGTTAGTCCGGAATTCACCTATGTTAGTCTCATTTCATCTGACCCACCCTTTGTGTATATACCTTGTGATGGTAATATATAAGGAGAAATTTTTATGTAATTTTTAATTTTGTGACAATAAACAACCTTTTTTGGAAAGAAACGGCTGCATTCATATCCATTTTAAAGAAACCATTACGTGAGGATACCCACACTCCAAGAAAGTGAGTGCGGTACGTTCAAATTGAACGAATTTTTATTGTCTTCTATTCATGAATTGATAAAGATACCTTGATATGTATGATGCTACACTATTTTAAGTGAGTTTTGGTACGTTTATCCTTAAATGAAAAGGTGGTGAGGAACTGTCCCTTTCTCAGCTATCAAGATTTCCACCATATAGGGTTCCTTTCCCGTTGGAGAAGTCACTGGATTCATTTACATTATCTGATGACAAACATTATTACACATTGTGTGCCTCTTTCCCATTTTTTGTTTCCTATGAATTTCACGTTGGAGATTCATTTGAATTGAAAAAGAACTATTATAGACATTGGATGAGAAAGAAATTCAAATTGATACCAGCTCGTCGAGATTTCATGTGATGTATATTTAATTATTTATTTTCTCTACCCTGTTTCAATTATTCAGTATCGCCTTTGATTTCCCCTCAACGACCTTTATTTCCTATTATTGTATGTGGTTTGAGACTGGGCAGATCACAAGAGGAGTGAAATTGGGCTGACACTTTAAACCGCGCCAGAATACACACACCATAATTGTTTTCAATATCTGGTAGCATTTGCAAGATATTAGCAAGTATAAGATATGTGAACATAATATGAATAAGTAATTAGGTACACAGAAACTAGTTGTCTGGTGAGACCCTGAGGACAGTAACAGTCGTATTCCTGTAGACACTACCTTTGAAGGGGACCAATGGACTATCAAGATTTAAAACTGTGTACTTTACTGACCAATCGTAGCAGTGCATCCCCCACTGCACGGTGGGGGTTGGAAATCCTGTATAAATATAGGACAAGCCATAGTAAGCATTAGAGCTCCTATCTTGAATCATCGCAGTTATCTGCTGATGACTGTGGCCTGGATCCAGGGGCACTTGCGTATGAATTTGGTCTGTTACCTGTAAGTCATTATTGGTGTATTATACTGTACTAGCATTTCTCTGTATACCTGTGTTTATTGTTTGATCATTTGTTACTGCATTCTGTATCTGTTTTCCCCTTTTCTCTTTATTAAATGTTTGCGGATTGGAGCACAATACATTTGTAACGTGTTTATTTAAGGTAAAGTATCGTACTTCTCCTCATCGGAGTTGCGTCCATACGCCCACAGATTTGAGCTTGCGTATCCATAGCACTGGAGGTGGCGTACACTAATTGAAGCAGAGTTGCGTCCGGTTACATTAACAATTGCACTGGTTTTAAATATATTGTTAACTTTTATAACAGGGACCCCTTCAGTATGTTGCTATGGGTCCCACAATGTTCTGGTTACGCCCCTGCACTACTGTATTAAACAAGTTCTTACTTATTTTGCTAAAACAGTGCTACTTCTTCCATTACTATTTGGACATGTAATAATCCAGAAACAATTCAAGTAGTGAAAGTGGTGAGATTAGTAAAGGTGTTTTCAGACCTCCTGCTGCCTGTCTAATTTATTCACACTGCAGCAGTGAGCACTCCTCCCCATGTTTGCAAGGGTTTCCTCCAATTGCTCTGGTTTCTTACCATACGCAAAACAACCCACCAACATATCAGTAGACTAATTGGCTGTTGACTAATACAGTATGTATCTATATTGTTTGCTTGTGATTTAGGGAATGCAAGGATGGGTAATCCCGTCCCCCGGCTCCGCAGCTCAAAGCCACACACTGGAGGGCTATGGGGGTCGGCAGAGACAGCGGGGACACCGATCCAGGGACAACAGATACACAAGGGGAAGGATTTGGAAAGCTGGGTCTGAGGGAGCTCTGCACAGACACGTCCGTCCTGTCAGCCAGCCAGGCCATACCTCCTGGCTATATATTTTTAGAGGTTTGGCAACCTGGTGATTGAGAGGTCAGTCTGCATTTTATAGACCAGTAATTAGGCAGTCAATCTGTAAATCACTATTTTTATTACTATTTCTTCAAACTGACCTTAAGTAGATGGCCTCCAAAGTATGAAATACACGTTACATGGCTGCATTGCAGTTAGCTGACATTAATGCTACATGACTGTAATGTATATGATACAAACACGTGTCATACTGTATATAGGGTAACAAGCAATGCAGATGTCGACACGACTGAAATACACACACAGGGCTTTTTGTGAGTTCTATGCCATTCCATCTCTGTATGGAACTCACGATTTTTAGCAAACTGTGCATACACTGGAGCCCGCATTCAAAACTGTTAGCAATTACCAGTATTCAGATTCATATGGATTTCAGTTGAATGTCCATTGTAACTGAGTGGGTCTGACAGGACCACAATGGGGCATATAGCACCACTATTGCTATTATTGGGGGGAGGACCTCCCACTGGATGGCACACAAGGAAGTACCTCATTGTTCTATGAGATGACTGCAGCAGTGTGGGAGTGTAGGGTTATTTTGATATTTGTGTGCGTGTGTGTGTGTGTGTGTGTGTGTGTGTATGTATGTGTATATATGTATATATATATATATATATGTGTATAATATGTGCATAAGCAAGTGTGTGTGTTTGTGTATGTATATATATATATATATATATATATGACCCCTTGATGAAGTCAGACAGACGAAACGCGTTGGGTGTACCTCATGTGACTCTCCATACTAAGATAAGCAGGAATCTCTCATTTTTTATTTCTCTTTTATTTATTTTTTAAATCTATGGTTTTAGCGCTTTATTAATATTCAGTGTCTTGCAATTCCTTTACCTTTATTTTAGTCCATCTTATTTTATAGCTGGATCCTTTTATGTTATTATTACATGTGAAAATAAATCAATTGTTAAAATTTTTTACCCTATTATTACTTATCTTTTTTATGCTATTTCTTCATAGATATTTATATTTATTCAGACACCGTTGGTCGCTGATACCCCTTTCCCCCCAGTTCTATCTATCTTTAAAAGGCATCTTACCTATGCCAAATACTTAGGGGTTAGCTGACACTCTATAAGAATAAGGAAGTGTTTGTATTGTGCCAACAGTGACCATTTATTTGAGATTAGTCACACTCACCTGTGGCGCCATACTTCTGTTGCTTTATATATATATATATATATATATATAATTATACATACATACACACACATGGGGACTGCATGGCTGTGCTATATTATGGATTGGTACTTAGCTTAGTGACCACAAATAAATAACACCTGGGAAATTTGTTGTAATTGCTTATTCTGGGCACTTATAGTGTGTATAGGTAGCCTGTGGTAAATATATATATATTTTTTTAATTATTTTTTTATACGTCAATATTGAAAATGGGAGGGTCAAAACTAAGTGGGTGGAGCTATGATTAGAGACGAGGAGTCATAATTATTAAACCGCCACCCCTTAAAGTAGAGTCTAGATTTGCCACTGCCGCACGTCACTGTTGCATGGGCGTATAGAAGAAAAATAAGATTTTACTTACCGGTAAATCTATTTCTCGTAGTCCGTAGTGGATGCTGGGGACTCCGTAAGGACCATGGGGATAGACGGGCTCCGCAGGAGACATGGGCACTTTAAGAAAGAATTTAGGTTCTGGTGTGCACTGGCTCCTCCCTCTATGCCCCTCCTCCAGACCTCAGTTAGAGAAACTGTGCCCAGAAGAGCTGACAGTACAAGGAAAGGATTTTGGTAATCCAGGGCAAGATTCATACCAGCCACACCAATCACAATAACATGTAATAACAACCAGTTAACAGTATGACAAATAACAGAGCATCAGGTCAAACCCTGATGCAACCATAACTTAACCCTTATTGAAGCAATAACTATATACAAGTATTGCAGAAGAAGTCCGCACTTGGGACGGGCGCCCAGCATCCACTACGGACTACGAGAAATAGATTTACCGGTAAGTAAAATCTTATTTTCTCTAACGTCTTAGTGGATGCTGGGGACTCCGTAAGGACCATGGGGATTATACCAAAGCTCCCAAACGGGCGGGAGAGTGCGGATGACTCTGCAGCACCGATTGAGCAAACAAGAGGTCCTCCTCAGCCAGGGTATCAAACTTGTAGAACTTTGCAAAAGTGTTTGGACCTGACCAAGTAGCTGCTCGGCAAAGTTGTAATGCCGAGACCCCTCGGGCAGCCGCCCAAGAAGAGCCCACCTTCCTAGTGGAATGGGCCTTAACTGATTTTGGCAGCGGCAATCCAGTCGCAGAATGAGCCTGCTGAATCGTGTTACAGATCCAGCGAGCAATAGTTTGCTTTGAAGCAGGAGCACCAAGCTTGTTGGATGCATACAGGATAAACAACGACTCTGTTTTCCTGACCCTAGCCGTTCTGGCTACATAAACCTTCAAAGCCCTGACCACATCAAGCAACTCGGAATCCTCCAAGTCACGAGTAGCCACAGGCACCATAATAGGTTGGTTCATATGAAAAGATGAAACCACTTTCGGCAGAAATTGTGGACGGGTCCGCAATTCTGCTCTATCCATATGGAAAACCAGATAGGGGCTTTTATGTGACAAAGCCGCTAATTCTGACACACATCTAGCCGAAGCCAAGGCTAATAACATGACCACCTTCCACGTGAGATATTTTAACTCCGCCGTTCTAAGTGGTTCAAACCAGTGTGACTTTAGGAAACTTAACACCACGTTAAGATCCCAAGGTGCCACCGGAGGCACAAAAAGAGGCTGAATACTCAGCACTCCTTTTAAAAACGTCTGAACTTCTGGTAGAGAAGCCAACTCTTTTTGAAAGAAAATGGATAGGGCCGAAATCTGAACCTTAATGGAGCCTAAGTTTTAGGCCCAAATTCACTCCAGTTTGTAGGAAGTGAAGGAAACGGCCCAGATGGAATTCTTCCGTAGGAGCATTCCTGGCCTCACACCAAGAAACATATTTTCGCCAGATACGGTGATAATGTTAAGATGTCACGTCCTTCCTAGCCTTTATCAGCGTAGGAATGACCTGATCCGGAATGCCTTTTTCCGCTAGGATCCAGCGTTCAACCGCCATGCCGTCAAACGCAGCCACGGTAAGTCTTGGAACAGACATGGGCCCTGTTGCAACAGGTCCTGCCTTAGAGGAAGGGGCCACGGATTTTCTGTAAGCATTTCCTGCAGATCCGGATACCAGATCCTTCGTGGCCAATCTGGAACAATGAGGATTGTTCTCACTCCTCCTTTTTCTTATTATTCTCAACCGTTGGGTATGAGAGGAAGAGGAGGAAATACATAGACTGACTGGAACACCCACGGTGTCACTAGGGCGTCTACCGCTACTGCCTGAGGGTCTCTTGACCAGGCGCAATAACTCTGCAGCTTTTTGTTGAGGCGGGACGCCATCCTGTCTGTCTGTGGCAGTCCCCACTGAACTGCAATCTGTGCGAAGACTTCCTGATGAAGTCACCACTCTCCAGGACGTATGTCTGGTGAGGAAGTCTGCTTCCCAGTTGTTCACTTCCGGAATGAACACTGTTGACAGTGCTCTTACATGATTCTCCGCCCAGCGAAGAATTCTGGTGGCTTTCGCCATTGCCACTCTGCTCCTTGTGCCACCTTGGCGGTTTACATGAGCTACTGCGGTGACGTTGTCTGACTGGATCAGAACCGGTTGGTCGCGAAGAAAGGTCTCCACTTGACTTAGGGCGTTGTATATGGCCCTTAGTTCCAATATGTTGATGTGAAGATAAGTCTCTTGACTTGACCAAAGACCTTGGAAATTTCTTCCCTGTGTCACTGCTCCCCAGCCTCGGAGGCTCGCGTCCGTGGTCACCAGGATCTAGTCCTGAATGCCGAATCTGCGGCCCTCTAGAAGGTGAGCACTCTGCAGCCACCACAGGAGAGATACCCTGGCCTTGGGGGATAGGGTGATCAACTGATGAATCTGTAGATGTGACCCGGACTACTTGTCCAGTAGGTCCCATTGGAAAGTCCTCGCATGGAACCTGCTGAAGGGAATGTTTTTCCCAGGACTCGAGTGCAGTGATGCACTGACGCCTGTCTCGGTTTCAATAGGTCCCTGACCAGAATCATGAGTTCCTGGGCCTTCTCTATCTGAAGGTAAACCCATTTCTGGTCTGTATCCAGAAACATACCCAAGAAGGGCAGACGAGTTATAGGAACCAACTGTGACCTCGAGAAATTGAGAATCCAGCCGTGTTGCTGTGACACCTTCAGCGAAAGTGACACGCTGTTCAACAACTGCTCTTTTGATCTCGCCCTTATTAGGAGATCGTCCAAGTATGGGATAACTGTGACTCCTTGCTTGCGTAGGAGCACCATTATTTCCGCCAATTACCCTGAAATTGGTAATGACAATCCTGTACCGCAATTGTCAGGTACGCCTGATGGGGTGGATAAATGGGAACATGAAGGTATGCAGCCTTTATGTTTAGATACACCATCAAATCCCCCCCTTCCAGACTGGCGATGATCGCTCTGGGCGATTCCACTTTAAATTTGAACCTTTTCCCGTATAGGTTCAGAGATTTTAATTTTTAAAAATAGGTCTGACCGAACCGTATGGTTTCGGGACTACAGCCAAGGTTGAGTCATATCGCCTTCCTTGTTGCAGGAGGGGAACCTTGAGCACCACCTGTTGGAGATACAATGTGTGAATTGTATTTAATATTATCTCCCTTCCTGGGGGAGAAGCCGGTAGGTCCGATAAGGAAAAACCGGCGAGGAGGCACCTTTCGAATCCAGCTTGTAACCCTGAGAAACAATTTTTTATTGCCCCGGGAACCACCTGTGAGTGAACTCAGATGTGGCTGAAGAGTCGAAGACGTGCTCCCACTGGGGCGGACTCCCTTAGCGGAGCTCCAGCATCATGCGTTGGATGTAGTAGAGGCCGGGGAGGACTTCTGTTCCTGGGAACTAGCTGTGCCCTGTACCCTTACCTCTGGTAAGAAAGGACGCTCCTCGTACTTTCTTGTTATTCTGCGACCGAAAGGACTGCATTTGATAATGTCGTGCTTTCTTAGGCTGTGAGGGAATATAAGGCAAAAGATCAGAATTACCAGCTATAGCTGTGGAGACCAGGTCCGAGAGCCCTTCTCCACACAATTCCTCAGCCTTGTAAGGTAAACCTTCCATATGCCTCTTTTAGTCGGCATCACCTGTCCATTGCATGTTCCTCAGGACACTGCAAGCAGAAATCGACATAGCGTTGACTCTAGAACCCAGTAGACTAATGTCTCTTTGGGCATGTTTTTATATATAAGACAGCATCTTTTATATATATATATATATATATATATATATATATACACACACATACATATACTAGGGTCAATACCATGGTATCCTTATCTAGGGTTTCAATCTCCGCTGATAAGGTATCTGTCCACGCTGCTACAGCGCTATAAACCCATGCCGACACAATCGCCGGTCTGAGTAGTGTACCAGCATGTGTGTAAATGGACTTCAAAGTACTTTTACTGCAAGCTATCTGCAGGATCCCTGAGGATAGCTGTTAAGTCAGCGCTACCTTTTGGGTAAACGTGACAAGGCTTTGTCCACCCTAGGGGAAGATTCCCCTCGTATCCTGGCCCTAGTAGGGAAAGGATACTCCCTGAGAATTCTTTTTGGGAAGCTGCAGCTTCTTGTCTGGAGATTCCCGCTCTTTTTCTTCATGAGAGGAGGGAAATTTACCTCAGCTTTCTTCCCCTTAAACATGTGTACCCTCGTGTCAGGGACAGATGAGTCATCAGTGATATGCAAAACAACTTTTATTACAATAATCATATATTGAATACTTTTCTGCCAGTTTGGCTGTAACTTTGCATTATCGTAGTCGACACTGGAGTCAGACTCCGTGTCGATATCAGTGTCTATTATTTTGGATAGTGAGCATTGTGAGACTCTGAAGGTCTCTGCGACATAGGGACAGACCTGTGTAGATTCACTGTCTGTTCTCTAATCTTTTGTGCAATAAATTTACCTCAGCACTTAATTTCACATATCCAATCAGGTGTCGGCGTTGTCGACGGAGACACCACTCACACACACATTTGCTCCATCTCCTCCTTAGGAGAGCCTTTTACCTCAGACATGTCGACACACACACGTACCGACACACCACACACTCAGGGAATGCTCATCTGAAGATAATTCCCCCACAAGGCCCTTTGGAGAGACAGAGAGAGAGTATGCCAGCACACACCCCAGCACTATATGACCCAGGAAAAACACAGCAATTTAATGTTTACCCAGTAGCGCTGTTATTATCTGCGCCAAATTATGTGCCCCCCCTCTTCTTTAAAACCCTCTCTTCTACCGTGGTATAAGCAGGGGAGAGTCCGGGGAGCTTCCTCTCAGCGGTGCTGTGGAGAAAAACATGGCGCTGGTGAGTGCTGAGGGAGAAGCCCCGCCCCCTCGACGGCGGGCTTCTGTCCCGCTAAAAGTGTAAAATTGGCGGGGGCTCATGCATATATACAGTGTCTAGCTGTATATAAGCTCCTTTTGCCAAATAAGAGGTTTATATTGCTGCCCACGGCTCCCCCCCCTGCGCCCTGCACCCTTACAGTGACCGGAGTATGTGAGGTGTGTGGGAGCAATGGCGCAGAGCTGCAGTGCTGTGCGTTACCTCAGTGAAGATCATGAAGTCTTCTGCCGCCTCTGAAGTCTTCTTTACTTCTCATACTCACCCGGCTTCTATATTCCGGCTCTGCGAGGGGGACGGCGGCGCGGCTCCGGGGCGGACGGCGAGGGTGAGATCCTGCGTACCAATCCCTCTGGAGCTAATGGTGTCCAGTAGCCTAAGAAGCAGGACCTAGTTTCAGAGAGTAGGGCTGCTTCTCTCCCCTCAGTCCCACGAAGCAGGGAGTCTGTTGCCAGCAGAGCTCCCTGAAAATAAAAAACCTAACAAAATACTTTCTATCAGTAAACTCAGGAGAGCTCACTGAAAAGCACCCAGCTCGTCTGGGCACAGTATCAAACTGAGGTCTGGAGGAGGGGCATAGAGGGAGGAGCCAGTGCACACCAGAACCTAAATTCTTTCTAAAAGTGACCATGTCTCCTGCGGAACCCGTCTATCCCCATGGTCCTTACGGAGTCCCCAGCATCCACTAGGACGTTAGAGAAATAGGATTTTAAATTACCTACCGGTAAATCCTTTTCTCATAGTCCATAGGGGATACTGGGAATCCATTTAGTACCATGGGGTATAGACGGATAGACTGGGAGCTTTGGGCACATTAAGAATTTGATAGTGTGCACTGGATCCTCCCTCTATGCCCCTCCTACCAGACTTAGTCTACAAAACTGTGCCCGAGGAGACGGACATACTTTGAGAGAAGGATAGATAAGAAAAGTGGTGAGATTACGAACAGAGGAAAACAAAACAAGAGGAAAACCATGCTAACCAAACTTGAAACAGGAACTGCAACAGCTGAACTAACCAGAATACTTAACCAAGTAACAGTGCAGGAAGAACGAAGCACCGGGCGGGCGCCCAGTATCCCCTACGGACTACGAGAAAAGGATTTACCGATAGATAATTAAAATCCTATTTTCCCTTACGTCCTTGGGGATACTGGGAATACATTTAGTACCATGGGGAAGTACCAAAGCTCCCAAATCGGGTGGGAGAGTGCTGAGGTTCCTGCAGAACTGATTGGCCTCTGAGGACTTTCAGGTTGGTCAAAGTATAGAACTTATAAAACTTTGCAAATGTGTTCGAACCTGACCAAATAGCTGCTCGGCAGAGCTGTAAAGCCGAGACACCCCGGGCAGTCGCCCAATAAAAACCCACCGACCTAGTAGAGTGGGCCTGTACAGATTTTGGAACCGGCAATCCTGCCGTGGAATAAGCATGCTGGATAGTGAGCCTGATCCAGCATGCAATAGACTGTTTTGAAGCAGGACACCCAATCTTATTGGGATCATAGAGAACGAACAGCGAGTCTGATTTCCTGTGATGAGCTGTTCTCTTTACATACACCTTCAATGCCGTCACAACAAATTGAAATTCCAAGGTGCCGTGGGAGGCACAAAGGGAGGCCGGATGTGCAGAACACCTTTCAAGAACGTCTGGACCTCAGGGAGAGAAGCTAATTGTTTCTGAAAGAAAATAGACAAGGCCGAAATCGGGACTTTAATGGAACCTAGGCATAGGCCCACATCCACTCCTGACTGCAGAAAAATCATTAGACGTCCCAGATGAAATAACACCTCAGAATATTGTTCAAGAGACATACTTCTTCGTTATATGGTGGTAATGTATAGACGTTAACCCCTTTCTGGCTTGGATTATAGTCGGGATGACCCTGTCAGGTATCCCTCTCCTGGCTAGAATCAACCGTTCAACTTCCATGCCGTTAAACGTAGCCGCAGTAAGTCTTCATAGACGAACGGGCCCTGTTGCAGAAGATCCTTGCGAAGAGGTAGAGGCCACAGATCTTTGATTAGTATCTCGAGAAGATCCACGTATCAGGCCCTTCAAGGCCAGTCCGGAGCAATGAGGATTGCTTGAACCTTTTCCCTTTTTATTCTCTTTAGAATTCTTGGGATCAGAGGAAGTGGAGGAAACACGTACACCAGCTGGTAGACCCACAGAGTTGTCAGAGCATCTACCGCTACTGCTTGTGGGTCTCTCGACCTGGAACAATACCGCTTGAGCTTCTTGTTGAGTCGAGAAGCCATCATGACGATCTGTGGATATCCCCACCGACGTGTCAACCACCGGAACACCTTTGGGTGGAGGCCCCACTCCCCCGGGCGTAGGTCGTGTCTGCTCAGGAAGTCTGCTTCCCAGTTGTCTACTCCCGGAATGAAGACCGCTGACAACGCCACGGAGTGTTTTTCCGCCCAGAGGAGAATTCTTGACACCTCTGACATTGCTGCTCGGCTTTTCGTTCCGCCCTGTTGGTTTATGTACGTTCCTGCCGTTACATTGTTCGACTGGACTGGAATGGCCTGATTCCGAAGTAGAGATAAGGCCTGCAGAAGGGCGTTGTAGATTGCCCTGAGTTCCAAAATGTTTATTGGAAGGACGTCTTCCTGACTTAACCATCTTCCTTGAAACTGCCCCCCCTGGGTGACTGCTCCCCAACCTCTGAGGCTTGCTTCTGTGGTTAGCAGAATCCAATTCTGAATCCCGAACCTCCAACCCTCGACGAGGTGAGAAGTCTGTAGCAACCACAGAAGGGAGATTCTGGCTCCTGGCGACAGACAGATCCTCTAGTGCATGTGAACATGCGATCTGGACCATTTGTCCAACAGATCAAGCTGGAATGGCCTCGCATAAAACCTGCCGCACTGAAGTGCCTCGTAAGAGGCCACCATTTTCCCCAGAAGGCGAATGCACAGATGCACCGAAATCCGGGTCAGCTTCAGTACAGCCCGAACCATCGACTGGATTACCATAGCCTTCTCCAAGGGAAAGAACACTCTCTGAGACCTGTGTCCAGTATCATTCCCAGAAAAGGAAGCCTCTGCATCGGTTCCAAGTGAGATTTTCGTAAATTCAGAATTCACCTGTGATCCAGGAGTAGTCTGGTTAAGCGGCCAATACTGTCCAACAACCGCTCCCTGGACAGTGCCTTTATCAGAAGATTGTCCAGGTACAGAATTATGTTCACTCCCTGTTTGCGGAGTAGAAACATCATCGTGGAGAGACCAAACGGCAGAGCCTGGAACTGGTAGTAACAGTCCTGCAGTGCAAACCGTAGATAAGCCTGATGAGGCGGCCAGATCGGAATGTGAAGGTACACATCCTTGCAAACTCTGGAGGAGGCCACAGAATAAGCATGCTTATTCTGGGGCCTCTACCTCTGAGAGCAGTGATCTCAGGTCTGGAGGAGGGGGAATTCTTACTGTCTCTGGATAATATCCAGAGACAGTAAGAATTCCCCCTCCTCCAGACCTGAGATCACTGCTCTCAGAGACTCCATCTTGAATTTGAACTCTCGTAAGTTCGGGTTCAACGACTTGAGGTTTAAAATCGGTCTTACCGAACCGTCCGGTTTCGGTACTACAAACAAGTTGGAATAATACCGCTTGTTCTGCAGATGAGGTGGAACTGGAACAATGGCCTGAGTCTGTACCAGGTTTTGAATGTCGTCCTGTAAGGTTATACTTGTCTCTTGCGAAACTGGAAAGCCTGATTTAAATAATCTGTGAGGTGGGAGCTCCTGAAATTCCAGTCTGGGAAATAAAATCTATGACCCAGGGATCCTGGGACGAACCTGTTCAGATGTGACTGAAAAATTTTAGTCAGGCTCCCACCTGCCAGTCTTCCAGGCATCGCTGTCCACCATCATGCTGAAGGCTTTGAGGAAGCAGAGCTTGAGCTCTGTTCCTGCGAACCAGCATTTGTCTAGTTCATCTCCAAATAAGGCATCTCCTGTGAAGGGTAGGCCTTCCATGCCTCTCCTGGAGTCCGTGTCAGCTGTCCACTGGTGTAGCCATCAGCCTCTGCGTGCTGACACTGTCATAGCAGTGGTGCGTGCATTAAGCAAGCCTATTTATTTTATGGCTTCCACCATAAAGTTTGCAGAGTCCTGTATATGTTGCAGGAGTAAAATAATCTCACCCTGAGGCAAGGTATCTAACCCCTCAGTTAGGTTACCCAACCATTTAGCGATGGCCTTAGTAATCCACCCACATGCTATAGTGGGTCTCTGGGTTATCCCAGCAACTGTATACAAGGATTTGAGTGTAGTCTCAATTCTACGATCAGCCGTGTCTTTTAGGGAGGCTGCACCCAGGACAGGCAATACAATTTTTCGTGACAGCCTGGATACTGATGCATCCACTATCGGTGGATTTTCCCATTTTTCCCTATCCTCAGGAGGAAAAGGAAAAGATGATAGCAACCTTTTAGGGATTTGAAATTTCCCATCAGGATTAACCCACGGTTCTTCAAACAGGATATTTAGTTTCTTTGACACAGGAAAAGTGGCTGAGTATTTCTTTTTTATATTAAAATAAGATTCCTCAGTCTCCTCTGTCACCTTATCAGGGATATGCAGAACTTCTCTGATAGGCTCTATGAGCGCCACTATTCCCTGTGAAAGAGTAGCCTACCCCACCTCCTCCATGTCTGACCCTTCATCATCAGAGTCAGACTGCAGTATATGGGCCAAAGTACGTTTTTGCGTACAAATGACAGGGGACTGAGATGCTGTTTTTTTCATAAACTCAGTCATCGATTATCTTAAGTATTGCATCTCTTTCTCATTGCGGGACAATTTACTGGAAATATTGGAAATCATTCCCTTAATGGCGTTCAGCTAACCTGGCTCTGCCCGACTAGCCTGGGAAGGTACAATGCATTGAATACTCAGTAGTGAACCCCCTGGAGAAGAGGAATACTGTACCTTACATGAAACACACTCTTTGTCTGACATACTGTGACAGTGACAACACACACACACACACACACACACACACACACACACACACACACACACACACACACACAGAGGAAGAGATTAAATGCACAATTAACCCACAAAGAGCCCTTCCAGGGAGACACAGAGATAGTATGGAGCCAGCACAAAGCGCCCTTACAGCTAATGCCAAGCTTAGACAGGTCGCAGACTAAGTGACCAGATTGGGTACTTAGTAAACTAATAATCGCTCCCCCCCTGCTATGACCCCCTGGTACCGCTGAGGTAATCTGGAGTCTCTCCGGAGGAGCTGCGCGTCCCTCTCAGTCAGCGTCTGTGTCCACTGCAGAGGGAAAATGGTGCTGGTGAGCTGCTGGAGATGCTCATAGTGAAGCCCCGCCCCTTCAATGGCGCACGGTCTTCCGGCTCTTTTTTATACTGGCTGAGGTAATTTTGTGCCTAAAATGGAGTCAGCCCCCTTTTAAGTCTTTAATGTCTGTCTGGGTACTGTGTACAAAATATAGTGTACTGAGACTCTGTTCGCCCCCTCAGAAGCTGTGCGTCGGCACTGTGTACTGAGTCTGGAGACCTAGCCGCTCCATGTAGAAGCCGTGTGACTCCGTACACTCATGCCGCCATAATGGCCGGCGATCCGCTAACCTGGACGCCGGCTTAGTACTCACCACTCTTCATTCTTCTGGCTCTGTTAGGGGTGGTGGCGTGCTGCGGGAATGTATGCTCGCCGTGGTGGGGCTTGCGAATAGTTCCCTCAGGAGCTATTGTCTTGTCAGCGGGGAACGGGACCATTAAACCTTCAAGAAGTTGCCCCCCCCCCCCCCCCTAACTCCCAAACAGATAAAATAAATGCAGAAAATGCTTCAGGAGCTTCCAGCGATGTGACCGGCTCCTCCAGGCATATTTTTTAAACTGAGTCTGGTAGGAGGGGCATAGAGGAAGTCGCCAGCGCACACTATCAAAGTGCCCAAGGCTCCTAGTGAACCCGTCTATACCCCATTGTACTAAATGGATTCCCAGTATCCCCAAGGACATTAGAGAAAATGCAAGCTATTCACAGCTATGCATGTGCAAGATCCATCCGACTAGAGACAGATCTGCTGTACCAAAGACAGGGCTGGTGCATTGCATGCTGCTGCTGCTGATGGCTACTTTCACCAGTGGATGGAGGATCGCTGTGTGGTCACATAGATGTGACAGACAGGGCCGTAACTAGAGGTGGCCAAATGGTGTCCCAGCAAAGGGTGCAGGGCCTAGTGGGTGGTACCATTGCTTCCTCAAGACCCCTGCCTTTGGCTTATAGTAGTGGTTCTAAAACTTGGTCCTCAAGACCCCAAACATTTCACGGTTTCCAGGTCACCCAGCAGTAGCACAGGTGCACTTATTAGTCACCGACACATTTTAAAAGATCCACAGGTGGAGCTTATTATTTCACTTGTGATTCTTGTGAGGAGACCTGGAAAACATGAACTGTTTGGGGTCCTGAGGACTGAGTTTGTTGTCTGGAATGGCTCCCTGCAGCATAGAGAGTTACCAAGCTTAGCTACTTCCTGGTCCTGGCTGCCCCACCCCTCTTCATGATGTTAGGTCACATCATTGGGGGTGGGGCTGGCACAGGGCGGATTATCACTCTGCTATGGCCTTGGTGGCCATCGCTGAAAACAGGAGACTCGCGTTTATTCCTGAGCATGGAAATTGCCAATTGTGGCCACTTTATTTGCAAATCTGAATAACTGCAAGCAGTGCCGTAACTAGGTGTGTGCCGAGGGTGCCTTACCCACAGCGCAAATGTGGGCAAGGTGCACTATCTGGCAGCACACCTACCCGTACGGCCATTCAGTCAGTACTGTCGGTCCTGTGCCGGCTCTACATGGGAGTGGGAGCGTCGCTGTAGCCGGCATCTAGCAGCACACAGCTGCCCCGAGTCCCACTGCCGCCATCGTGCCAGAGTCCCGCTGTGAGTGCAGGAGAATGGGAGCTGTGCCACAGCCGTCATGGGACAGCAGTGAACCCGCCACTCCGTCCCTGAGTCCCACTGGCTGTCTCCTGCTGGCAGGGTGTGGAGCGCTGTCGCAGGTTGCTCCCGGACCCGCTCTCATGCTTCTTGTAAGTAGCGTCACCACAGCATGCGCCTGGATGCTGCTTACCACCTCCAGGTGACTGACAGAGCATAGACAGACAGACACACACTCTCGTGCAAAACAGGGGGGAATGCGTGGACTCTGCTGTGTGATGTGTAAAAAAAGGTGGACTCTGCTGCCTAATGTGTAAAATAGGGCCTCTGCTACTGTAATGTGTAAAAAGGGGACTCTGCTACTGTAATGTGTAAAAAAGGGGGACTTTGCCTTCCTAATGTGTAAAAAAAGGGGATTCTCAGATTCTGCCTGCCTAATGTGTAAAAAAGGGGGACTCTGCTGCCGTAATGTGTAAAAAGGGGGACTCTGTTGTCGTAATGTGTAAAAGGGGACTATACCTGCTGTACTGTGTAAAAGGGAGCTCTGCCTAATGTTATGTGTAAAAGGGAGCTCTGACCACGCCCCTTCCCCATGAAGCAACACCCCTATATTTTTGGCACGTGCATTGACCATGTTTTGTATATGGGGGGGTGGGGGGTGCCGATGCTGTTTCTTGCACACAGCGCTAAAATGTCTAGTTACGGCACTGATTGCAAGTACTGTAGCTGCAATTGGTATGCACTACTAACCATAATTACAAATCACCTTGTCAGAATTTCATAAACTTGTAATCTGGTAAAAAAGAAAAAAGTCAAATACAGCAATATGTACACACAGTATCGGGATGAACAATGGTAGCCTCCACAGCACGCATGTTGCAGTAGAAGGAAATACATGGAACAGTATATGTTATACATTATAGTGCAGAGGGATATTGAGCATGGAGACAGATGACTACTGTAATTAGCAATTTCAGAGAGAATAGGGGAAATCATTAGTATTCCAGTAGCGAGATAGAACACAAAACAACAACAACAACAACAACAACAACACAGTCAATGTAAGGGAGGAAATGCAGAATATATATATATATATATATATATATATATATATACACACATACATACATACACATAGAAACAATTACAAAACATCACTTAGCATTTTCACCCTTTGGAATATATGAAATGTGCACACTGCACACGAAAGCCATGGTAGCAGCATTACAGCATAATCACACACATTTGCATTTCTGGTATTATGCGTTCATATCATGTGATTGTACTTATCACATGCAACTGGTCTAAAGCCCCGTACACACAGGGAGATGTGTGCTGGGCGATCTAGTACAGACCGCTCAGCACACATCTCTCCCCCGCTCAGCACGCAGCGCGATGTGTGCTGAACGAGGGGGACACACACTAATTTCACCCACTGGTGATCTATATTTGGCATGCATGCATGCCAACTCTAGAGTCAGTGATAGCGACGCGAGGGGCCGCGCATCGGTATCGCTGTGTTGCATACACACGGAGAGATTTGTGCTGAATTTCTAAGAAATCTAGTCAGATTGCTTAGAATTTAAGCACGGATCTCTCCGTGTGTACCCCCTTTACTGTACTACAACACAAGACAACAACTGCTGTACGCTGGAAATTTGTCAAACAGTTCAACAGAAGTGCATATGTATTTGGTTCCATTTGGACTATACAACTTATTTGATGCAAGACTAAGGGGTCTATTTACTAAGCCTTGGATAGAGAGAAAGTGGATGGAGATAAAGTACCAGCTAATCAGCTCCTAACTGCCATGTCACAGGCTATGTGTGAAATATGACAGGAGCTGGTTGGCTGGTACTTTATCTGTATCCAAGCCTTATAGACCCCCACGTTCCTGTGATATGCTCCCAGTGCTGCCGCGGGTGCTTCACATGTGTGGTCAGGCTGACCATGCATGCATTCGCCCATTGCCGGTGGAGGGTTCCAGGGAAACTCTCCTGAGCTACACCCCTGATGTATAGCTAATAGATTACAATGGGCTACCAATATCTGAAGATGGCGGTAGCCAATATCGGGAATGCTTCACATTACAGATATTGGTAAATCTAATAGAATCGCATCCTCCACATAAACCTATGGGGGATGCAGCTGCATGTGGGAATGGAGGTATAGCAGCAGATATCGGAGATCATGCAGGGATATTTAATATATGCAGCTAAACCACGAAAACGCTTTTTTAAAAGCTGCAAATATTGTTTGATAAATGGGCCCCTTTAAGAGGTAAAGGGCACTGGTGGGACTGGGGAACATACCTCCGAACTGGGTCAGTTGGGAGATCCCGCCCTGTCACTCGCTGCTCTGATCAGAGCAGCGGTGAGTAGATGCTGGGAACATGCGCACAGTGTCTATTCATGATAGAGAGGGACAGGGGGCATGTCAGCAGCTCTCTCAGCGCTGTTCATGCCCCCATAATGATGAAAACGGGGGCGTGGCTTGCAATCGCGGCACTTGCTGTGAGACACGCCCCCTTTCTGATAGATCACGCCCCCTAATTTCGGGCACAAGCCGAAGGCGCGCGTAGGTGTCCCTCCTCGGCAGTCCGCAAAGTTGGGAGGTATGGAAAAAATGCAGCACAATTGTTAGATAAAAGGAAAAGTCACAGATGATGCTTTGTTAGCTACACTGTGTGGACTGTGATGCTAACGGGAAAGAAAATAAAATCCACTTGACTTAAAAATTCTATGAATAAAATAATACAATTATGATTTAATATACTGAACTTAAATGTCTGCAGAAGTGTCAGGAAAAGATTAAGGTAAAGCTTTGCATCAATATTACAATGCTGGTTCATCAATCTGACCAAATTGATCAAATTAATTAACCATTGACTGGGTTCTGAAAATGTTGCTGTACACAATCAAAAACATTTGACTTACATAATAATGGTTATGATGGAAATATAGATTGAACCTTGACCCGCTAGGTCATTTTGACTGTGCAGGGTCATTATGGCCAATAATACAATTACTGTGTATCTCTGTTTGTCTTCCAGATGCCTTCAGAACCTTATCTGTGCAATATAGCCATACACACTACATTATGTGGGCAATTTGCCCTTCAGCAGACATATAGGGCGAGATTTATCATTTATATTAAATAAACTGCAACACAACCTGCCCCGTGATAGCTCTTTCAATTTAGAGCTGTCCCAGTGGAAAACATACGATTTCCTAGCGGATGGGATGCCAGCGGTCATATGACCGTCACCGGCATCCCGAAGTAAAGAATCCCAACAGGACCCCCCCTTCCCGCAGCTTAACCCTAACCTTCCCCCACCTGCAGCCTAAAGCTAACCTTCCGCGGTGGTGCCTAAACCTAACCCTCCCTTCCCCACAGCCAGAGCCGGCCCTAGGCATAGGCAAACTATGCAATTGCCTAGGGCATCTGGTATGCCTAGGGGCATAAGCAGCTTCTGCTGATTAAAATGATATGTGGCATGCCTATGCGTAGCATTTCGTATGCAGATACAGCCACAGTCGCACACAGTATATAGGCATGCTGCATATCATTTTAATCAGCAGAAGTTGCTTGTGCATCCTAGCCACATAGCAATGCAAATAAGATGCATTTTCATAAAAAATAGGCACCCGACGTTAGCAGTACTGCCAGTTGACTCACGCCAGGAACTATATGTGTCATTATGTGTATAAGGGCATTAATAATGTGTAACATATGTGTAAGGGGCACTATGTGTGTCATTATGTGTATAAGGGCACTAATAATGAGCGGCATATGTGTAAGGGACTTTATGTGTGTCATTACGTGTATAAGGGCATTAACAATGTGTGGCATATGTGTAAGGGAAATTATGTGTATAAGGGCATTAATAAGGGTTGGCATAATGTGTAAGGTGCATTATGTTTATAAGGACATTAATAATGTGTGTCATATGTGTAAGGTGCTCTACTGTGGCATAATGTATAGAAAGGGCACTACTGTGTGGTCTAATATGAATAAAGAGCAATATGGTGTGGTGTAATGTGAATAAGGAGCAATATGGTGTGGTGTAATGAGAATAAAGAGCAATATGGTGTGGTGTTATGTGAATTAGGGGCACTACTGTGAGGAGTAACGTATACAGAGCCAGAACTCTGGGAGGCAACGGAGTCATCTGCCGCCGGGCTCCTGCTCTGAAGGGGGGCACCTCTCCTCCCATTCTGTGACACCATTGAATTAAGTTAATTGATATCTGTCGCTGTCTTTTCAGTGGCCGACTTCCTCAGTGGTCCCTGCACCTTACAAATCACACCCTCTTTATTATACTGAATAAACACATTTTACAAGTATCATAGCCAGGATTAGAAACCACAACCTATTACACTGGAAGCAGACACCTTACTGATGAAGCTGTTTGCTCCTGTATAGGAAATATGAGAATTTTAACTATATGAAGATACTTCTCTGACAATTACACGTAACTTTATATAGTTAGAATTCTCATGCTTCCCGTACAGGCGCAAATAGCTCCATCAGTAAAGTGTCTGCTGTCAGTGTAACAGGTCATGGGTTCTAATCCTGGGTATGACTGCTAAGAATTGTGTGACACACACACACACATGCATACATTTATTTATCTTAATATAGGAAATAGGTGGGGACACCAATATTTTTCTTGCCTCCGGGCAACTGGGACGAACTTACGCCACTGAACGTATATAAGGTAAAGTGGTACTATTGTGTGATGTAATGTGAATAAGGGACACTATCGCATTATAAATTGTGAATAAAGTTGCACTACTGTGAGACAAAAGTTGAATTGGGGGTAATATTGTGTGGTCATGCCCCTTGCCAGCAAAAACACATACCTTTTTGGGCTGTGCACCAAATGTGCACACTGTTCTTATTTAAATCACAGAAGGTAGGAAAACAAAAAAAGGACTGCTATGGGTGGGGGGTGATGGTGCTGGGAAAGGGGTGCAGGGTCAGAGGCGAAACTAGCGGTGGTGCTAGGGGGCACCAGCCAAAATCTTGCCTAGGGCATCATATTGGTTAGGGCCGGCTCTGCCCGCAGCCTAACCCTCCCTTCTCCGCAGCCTAACCCTAACCCTCCCCCTGCAGCCTAAACCTAACCGTCCCCCTGCAGCCTAAACCTAGCCTCCCCCCTCCCTGCGGCTGACCAATGTGGACTCCCGGAAGTAGGTGTGAGGTCGATCAGGATCCCAGAATTCGGGATCCTCTTGTCGGCATTTAGATCCATGTCGGGATGCCGACATCAGCATTCCAAGCAGTGTCGGGATTCCTGCGTTCGGGATTCCAACTGCCAGGATGCCGAACATAACAGGACACTAGCGATGGACGCTTGGTTTGATGCGCAGCACACTGAGTGATGTGATATTAGTGATGTGCACCGGAAATTTTTCGGGTTTTGTGTTTTGGTTTTGGGTTCGGTTCCGCGGCCGTGTTTTGGGTTCGAACGCGTTTTGGCAAAACCTCACCAAATTTTTTTGTCGGATTTGGTTGTGTTTTGGATTCGGGTGTTTTTTTCAAAAAACCCTAAAAAACAGCTTAAATCATAGAATTTGGGGGTCATTTTGATCCCATAGTATTATTAACCTCAATAACCATAATTTACACTCATTTCCAGTCTATTCTGAACACCTCACACCTCACAATATTATTTTTAGTCCTAAAATTTGCACCGAGGTTGCTGGATGGCTAAGCTAAGCGACACAAGTGGCCGACACAAACACCTGGCCCATCTAGGAGTGGCACTGCAGTGTCAGGCAGGATGGCCCTTCAAAAAAAATACTCCCCAAACAGCACATGACGCAAAGAAAAAAAGAGGCGCAATGAGGTAGCTGTGTGACTAAGCTAAGCGACCCTAGTGGCCGACACAAACACCTGGCCCATCTAGGAGTGGCACTGCAGTGTCAGGCAGGATGGCCCTTCAAAAAAATACTCCCCAAACAGCACATGACGCAAAGAAAAAAAGAGGCGCAATGAGGTAGCTGTGTGACTAAGCTAAGCGACCCTAGTGGCCGACACAAACACCTGGCCCATCTAGGAGTGTCACTGCAGTGTCACGCAGGATGGCCCTTCAAAAAAATACTCCCCAAACAGCACATGATGCAAAGAAAAAAAGAGGCGCAATGAGGTAGCTGTGTGACTAAGCTAAGCGACCCTAGTGGCCGACACAAACACCTGGCCCATCTAGGACTGGCACTGCAGTGTCAGGCAGGATGGCCCTTCAAAAAAATACTCCCCAAACAGCACATGACGCAAAGAAAAAAAGAGGCGCAATGAGGTAGCTGTGTGACTAAGCTCAGCGACCCAAGTGGCCGACACAAACACCTGGCCCATCTAGGAGTGGCACTGCAGTGTCACGCAGGATGGCCCTTCAAAAAAATACTCCCCAAACAGCACATGACGCAAAGAAAAAAAGAGGCGCAATGAGGTAGCTGTGTGACTAAGCTCAGCGACCCAAGTGGCCGACAAAAACACCAGGCCCATCTAGGAGTGGCACTGCAGTGTCAGGCAGGATGGCCCTTCAAAAAAATACTCCCCAAACAGCACATGACGCAAAGAAAAAAAGAGGCGCAATGAGGTAGCTGTGTGACTAAGCTCAGCGACCCAAGTGGCCGACACAAACACCTGGCCCATCTAGGAGTGGCACTGCAGTGTCACGCAGGATGGCCCTTCAAAAAATACTCCCCAAACAGCACATGACGCAAAGAAAAATGAAAGAAAAAAGAGGTGCAAGATGGAATTGTCCTTGGGCCCTCCCACCGACCCTTATGTTGTAAAAACAGGACATGCACACTTTAACGAACCCATCATTTCAGCAACAGGGTCTGCCACACGACTGTGACTGAAATGACTGGTTGGTTTGGGCCCCCACCAAAAAAGAAGCAATCAATCTCTCCTTGCACAAACTGGCTCTACGGAGGCAAGATGTCCACCTCATCATCATCGTCCGATTCATCACCCCTTTCACTGTGTACATCCCCCTCCTCACAGATTATTAATTCGTCCCCACTGGAATCCACCATCTCAGGTCCCCGTGTACTTTCTGGAGGCAATTGCTGCTGGTGAATGTCTCCATGGAAGAATTGATTATAATTCATTTTAATGAACATAATCTTCTCCACATTTTCTGGAAGTAACCTCGTACGCCGATTGCTGACAAGGTGAGCGGCGGCACTAAACACTCTTTCGGAGTACACACTGGAGGGAGGGCAACTTAGGTAGTATAAAGCCAGTTTGTGCAAGGGCCTCCAAATTGCCTCTTTTTCCTGCCAGTATACGTACGAACTGTCTGACGTGCCTACTTGGATGCGGTCACTCATATAATCCTCCACCATTCTTTCAATGGTGAGAGAATCATATGCAGTGACAGTAGACGACATGTCAGTAATCGTTGGCAGGTCCTTCAGTCCGGACCAGATGTCAGCATCAGCAGTCGCTCCAGACTGCCCTGCATCACCGCCAGCGGGTGGGCTCGGAATTCGTAGCCTTTTCCTCGCACCCCCAGTTGCGGGAGAATGTGAAGGAGGAGATGTTGACGGGTCGCGTTCCGCTTGACTTGACAATTTTCTCACCAGCAGGTCTTTGAACCTCTGCAGACTTGTGTCTGCCGGAAAGAGAGATCCAACGTAGGTTTTAAATCTAGGATCGAGCACGGTGGCCAAAATGTAGTGCTCTGATTTCAACAGATTGACCACACGTGAATCCTGGTTAAGCGAATGAAGGGCTCCATCCACAAGTCCCACATGCCTAGCGGAATCGCTCTGTTTTAGCTCCTCCTTCAATGCCTCCAGCTTCTTCTGCAAAAGCCTGATGAGGGGAATGACCTGACTCAGGCTGGCAGTGTCTGAACTGACTTCACGTGTGGCAAGTTCAAAAGGTTGCAGAACCTTGCACAACGTTGAAATCATTCTCCACTGCGCTTGAGACAGGTGCATTCCACCTCCTTTGCCTATATCGTGGTCAGATGTATAGGCTTGAATGGCCTTTTGCTGCTCCTCCATCCTCTGAAGCATATAGAGGGTTGAATTCCACCTCGTTACCACCTCTTGCTTCAGATGATGGCAGGGCAGGTTCAGGCGTTTTTGGTGGTGCTCCAGTCTTCTGAACGCGGTGCCTGTACGCCGAAAGTGGCCCGCAATTCTTCTGGCCACCGACAGCATCTCTTGCACGCCCCTGTCATTTTTTAAATAATTCTGCACCACCAAATTCAAGGTATGTGCAAAACATGGGACGTGCTGGAATTTGCCCAGATGTAATGCACGCACAATATTGCTGGCGTTGTCCGATGCCACAAATCCCCAGGAGAGTCCAATTGGGGTAAGCCATTCTGCGATGATCTTCCTCAGTTGCCGCAAGAGGTTTTCAGCTGTGTGCGTATTCTGGAAAGCGGTGATACAAAGCGTAGCCTGCCTAGGAACGAGTTGGCGTTTGCAAGATGCTGCTACTGGTGCCGCCGCTGCTGTTCTTGCAGCGGGAGGCAATACATCTACCCAGTGGGCTGTCACAGTCATGTAGTCCTGAGTCTGCCCTGCTCCACTTGTCCACATGTCCGTGGTTAAGTGGACATTGGGTACAACTGCATTTTTTAGGACACTGGTGACTCTTTTTCTGACGTCCGTGTACATTCTCGGTATCGCCTGCCTAGAGAAGTGGAACCAAGATGGTATTTGGTAACGGGGGCACACTACCTCAAGCAATTGTCTAGTTCCACGTGAACTAACGGCGGATACTGGACGCACGTCTAACACCAACATAGTTGTCAAGGCCTGAGGTATCCGCTTTGCAACAGGATGACTGCTGTGATATTTCATCTTCCTCGCAAAGGACTGTTGGACAATCAATTGCTTACTGGAAGTAGTACAAGTGGTCTTCCGACTTCCCCTCTGGGATGACGATCGACTCCCAGCAGCAACAACAGCAGCGCCAGCAGCAGTAGGCGTTACACTCAAGGATGCATCGGAGGAATCCCAGGCAGGAGAGGACTCGTCAGACTTGCCAGTGACATGGCCTGCAGGACTATTGGCTTTCCTGGGTAAGGAGGAAATTGACACTGAGGGAGTTGGTGGTGTGGTTTGCGCGAGCTTGGTTACAAGAGGAAGGGATTTACTGGTCAGTGGACTGCTTCCGCTGTCATCCAAAGTTTTGAACTTGTCACTGACTTATTATGAATGCGCTGCAGGTGACGTATAAGGGAGGATGTTCCGAGGTGGTTAACGTCCTTACCCCTACTTATTACAGCTTGACAAAGGCAACACACGGCTTGACACCAGTTTTCCGCATTTCTGTTGAAATAATTCCACACCGAAGAGCTGATTTTTTTGTATTTTGACCAGGCATGTCAATGGCCATATTCCTCCCACGGACAACAGGTGTCTCCCCGGGTGCCTGACTTAAACAAACCACCTCACCATCAGAATCCTCCTTGTCAATTTCCTCCCCAGCGCCAGCAACACCCATATCCTCATCCTGGTGTACTTCAACACTGACATCTTCAATTTGACTATCAGGAACTGGACTGTGGGTGCTCCTTCCAGCACTTGCAGGGGGCGTGCAAATGGTGGAAGGCGCAAGCTCTTCCCGTCCAGTGTTGGGAAGGTCAGGCATCGCAACCGACACAATTGGACTCTCCTTTGGGATTTGTGATTTAGAAGAACGCACAGTTCTTTGCTGTGCTTTTGCCAGCTTAAGTCTTTTTTTTTTTCTAGCGAGAGGATGAGTGCTTCCATCCTCATGTGAAGCTGAACCACTAGCCATGAACATAGGCCAGGGCCTCAGCCGTTCCTTGCCACTCCGTGTCGTAAATGGCATATTGGCAAGTTTACGCTTCTCCTCAGACGCTTTTAATTTTGATTTTTGGGTCATTTTACTGATCTTTTGTGTTTTGGATTTTACATGCTCTGTACTAAGACATTGGGCATCGGCCTTGGCAGACGACGTTGCTGGCATTTCATTGTCTCGGCCATGACTAGTGGCAGCAGCTTCAGCACGAGGTGGAAGTGGATCTTGATCTTTCCCTATTTTTTTAACCTCCACATTTTTGTTCTCCATATTTTAATGCGCACAACTAAAAGCCACCACAGGTATACAATGTAGATGGATGGATAGTATAGTATTATATTACTTATGGACGACGAGTGCACTGACGACACAGAGGTAGGTACAGCCGTGGCCTACCGTACTGCTTATATATATAATATACTGTATAACGGACCTGGTGGACACTGTCAGCAGACTGCTAAACTAGTATGAAGAAAAAAAAAGCCACCACAGGTATACAATGTAGATGGATGGATAGTATAGTATTATATTACTTATGGACGACGAGTGCACTGACGACACAGAGGTAGGTACAGCCGTGGCCTACCGTACTGCTAATATATATATAATAAATATAATATACTGTATAATAAAATAACGGACCTGGTGGACACTGTCAGCAGACTGCTGAACTAGTATGAAGAAAAAAAAAAAGCCACCACAGGAGTGTTTTTCAGGCAGACAAACGTATACTGGACTCGTAGTCACTGTCAGCAAAACTGTGCACTGTACTCCTGCTATAACTGCTCCCCAGTCCCCACAATTAGGCAGTGTGAGCAGCAGTGCACTCAGTACAGATATATCATGCAGCAGTGCAGCACACTGAGTGAGCACAGATATGGTGGAGCGTTTTTTTTCAGGCAGAGAAACAAAGGATTAAACTCACTGGTGGTATAATCAAAACCCTGCACTGTACTCCCTAACAGCTGCTCCCCGTCCCCAATCCTCCCCACAATTATAACTAAGTCACTCAGTCTTTACTAGTCTTTTCTAATATAATGGAGAGGACGCCAGCCACGTCCTCTCCCTATCAATCTCAATGCACGTGTGAAAATGGCGGCGACGCGCGGCTCCTTATATAGAATCCGAATCTCGCGAGAATCCGACAGCGGGATGATGACGTTCGGGCGCGCTCGGGTTAACCGAGCAAGGCGGGAGGATCCGAGTCGCTCGGACCCGTGAAAAAAAAGGTGAAGTTCGGGCGGGTTCGGATCCCGAGGATCCGAACCCGCTCATCACTATGTGTGTGTGCCCAGTTTAAGTCACTGGAGAACGGATACTTTGGATCCCTCTTCAGGGACTTCTTATGAAAAGAAACCCAAAGCTTCTGTAGGCAACACCATCTATAGAAGGCATTGTCTATCGGCTCAAGTTCAGGAATGTTACGTCTTCTGGCGTTTGATGCATATGAGAACATCGCAGCCCCATAGAAGTTTATGGCACTTGCGCAGTTAGCGCCTATATCTGCTGATTTACCATTTGAACACATATGGGGATAGACATGTATTGTGGCAAAACTAAATAAAATGCTCACAGGTGACTTTGAAGGTCAAAGAGTTAACTAAAGCAAGTGTATTCCAGTTGTAACAGGGCTCATGTATACATATTTCTTTTTTGATTTCCTGACTCACCATGGGCGTTTCCTTGTCCATCTACAAAGTAGCACACAGCAAGTGTTGCCTGCAAGGATTTCCACCATAAAAAAAATTCCTTTTAAATTGGGCCTGTTTTTTTATACAAACCCATCTAAAGAAGCACATGTAATGACCCCTGGGAAATCAGAGCATGACATAAGAGGGGCTACATTTTCTACAAATCTTCGATGTCTGCACTGGGGAGTAGAAGACCTGGGTTATCCAAGATTTAAATCTTTCACTGTAATTATTCTCAGATGGGCTGAGCTTGAATAGCTAAAAATTTTCATCTTCGAGATAATTGTTCCTTACAAACGACAGGTCTCTTTATTTGTGGGTGAATTACATTATGCATTTCTAAGACACATACCCATTGGCATGTTACTTGCATTATTAATGTTAGTAAAAACAAATCTGAAATGCAAAGTCGAGTGACATACATAATTACTTGCCTGGTTAGTTCAAGGGTTCCCAAACTCTGTCTTTAAGGCGCCTTGGCAGTCCACAATTAAAGATATCCACACTTAAGCACAGGTGACTTCATTAGTACCCCAGTCAGTGTGATTATACCATATGTGTCCTCCTTGAGTAGAGAACCAAGTTTGGGAAACCCTGGATTAGTTGGCTACAGGTCTCCTCGCCTGTTAGTCATGACATGTTTTTTAGTTCCAAAAGAAAAGTATGTGTTGTTGTTTTTTTGTGTAACATTATGTTATGAGATGCTTGCAGTTCCATAAGCACCATCATAACCTAGCAGATTATGGGTGCCAGGGCTTGCTGGGACCTTGTGCTGCCTATAGATATGCTTATTTCCATCCAGTGGTTTGCGCATGGGGTTTGGGAGTAACTGTAAAACCACCCTGACAGACGTGAGAGCGGGCACCATGTTATTAAGACCTGCACTCTTGCGTCAAAATACCATGATTCATATGTCAATGAGGAGGGAGCAGAGCCCATATGGCTAGAACTGTGTCATTTAAGCTCCGCTACCTTCCTAGTAGCATATTGCCGCTGGGGGAGGGTCCTAGTACATGTTCTCATCCCCATCTACAACCTGCTGCAAGGTAAGTGTGTGTGTGTGTGTGTGTGTGTGTGTGTGTGTGTTTGTGTGTGTGTGAGTGTGTGTGTGTGAATATATATATATATATATATATATATATATATATAGAGAGAGAGAGAGATACACAAACACACACAGGTACTGCACCCCGTATCCGGAGCCTGATGGTCCGGCACCTCTTTTAATCCGGACACATCATGCTCCTGGGGAAAGTCAGGCTGTGGGAGGAATTAGGCTGTGGGAGGGCTAAACTAGGCTGCGGGAGGTCCGGACACATCAGGCTGCGGGGTGAAGTTAGGCTGTGGGAGGGCTAAGAAAGGCTGCGGTGGGGAGTTAGGCTGCGTGAGGGGTAGAGTTTTGCTGCAGGGTAGAGTTAGGCTGCAGGGGGAGGGTCAGGCTGTGGGAGGTTTAGGTTAAGGAGGTTGGAGGGGGCGATCTGGTTAGCCGCCGTGATGCCCCTGTGACTGTTCCACGATAGATCGGTAAAATGGATGATCCAGCACGTTTCGGGGTCCTTTATTCCCCGTCGTCAGGCAGCACTTACATATGATGTATGTGCTGCCTGGCGACTGGGAATAAAGGACCCCGAAACGCTGCATAACAAGGATGTTGCTGTGAAGTTTTTGTATAAGTCCATGGAGTGCCGTCTGCTCTTTGTTGTATGCTCTATATCTTTTGGCACCCTGGCGTCAGTTATGCTTTGAATAGGAGTGCCTGCCTTTTCGATAATTATATATATATCTGATGCAGCTCCATCGCATACGAGTGTTCCCGGCGTGACTAGGCGATCTGTCCGCTTAATCACATCAGGAGCGCTCCCATCCTAGTGAATGGGGTGCGTGCGCATCACGGACGTGCGCACGCCACGTACGCATGATTAGCGTGGCTCCATCTGTAGATAGATAGATAGATAGATAGATAGATAGATAGATAGATAGATAGATAGATATAATTATACAAACGAGCTTGCTTGGTCCAGAGTCGACGATGGCACAAACACCAGACAAAATTGCATGGGAGGCCACCAAACATGTTTCATTCTAAAGAAACCACCAGGAAAAATCCTGTTTTTGCCCCGCCACCTTAAACGTAAGGCAGAGTTTCCCAAACCCCGCAATAACAGTCCAGATGGTTCAATTAAACTGAAGTACGGATGGTGTAATGTTTAGCATTACTACCTCACAGCACTGAGGTCATGGGTTCAATACCCACCATGACCCTAGCTGTGTAGAGTTTTTATATTTTCCCTGTGCATGCGTGAGTATCCTCCTGGTGGTCCGCTTTCCTCCCACAATCCAAAAATATACAAGTTGGTTAATTAGCTCTACAAAAAATAACCCTAATGTGTAAGTACAGGTGTTTAGGGCAGACTAGATGGGCCAAGAGGTTTTAATCTGCCATCAAATTCTATGTTTCTATGTTACTACGTCATCTGTGCTCAAACCTGGTTATCCTTAAAACCTGGATTGTAATGGCCAGAATTTCAGACCCATGGTGAGTAAGCTCGGTGGCTCCATGCTGCAGGTTTTCCCTGGTTGTGGCTTTTGCAGGGGGAGCCCCACACTGTTTCTCAGCACGGATTGCTTGCTCAAGGGGTAAAGCATCCACTAGATCTATGCTGTCTAACCTCTGACTTTATTACACTAATGCCTTTACTGATAGGCCTGCGATTGGCTGCTCCATACCTTCCCCGTCATGCCTCTATAAGCATATAGAGTTGTGTATGAAGTGTCCGAATCTGTATATATGGATGAATTTATGCTAAAAATATGGACATCGGAAACAGATCTTACGTCCATCTACAGTGCATCCGGAACGTATTCACAAAGCTTCACTTTTTCCACATTTTGTTATGATACAGCCTTATTCCAGCATGTAATACATTCATTTTTCCCCTCCAAATTCTACACACAATGGGCCTAATTCCAAGTTGATCGCAGCAGCAAATTTATTAGCAGTTGGGCAAAACCATGTGCACTGCAGGGGGGGGGGGGGGGGGGGAGGGCAGATATAACATGCAGAGAGAGTTAGATTTGGGTGGGGTGTGTTCAAACTGAAATCTAAATTGCAGTGTAGAAATAAAGCAGCCAGTATTTACCCTGCACAGAAACAAAATAACCCACCCAAATTTAACTCTCTCTGCAAATGTTATATCTGCCCCACCTGCAGTGCACATGGTTTTGCCCAACTGCTAACAAACTTGCTGCTGCAATCAACTCGGAATTACCCCCCAATACCCCATAATAACAACGTGAAAAAAGTTTGTTTTAGATTTTTGCTAATTAATGAAAAATAAAAACTAAGAAATCACATGTACATAAGTATTCACAGCCTTTACCATGAAGCTCAAAATTGAGCTCAGGTGCATCCTTTTTTCACTGATCAGCCTTGAGATGTTCCTACAGCTTAATTAGAGTCCACCTGTGGTAAATTCAGTTGATTGGACATGATTTGGAAAGGCACGCATCTGTCTATATAAGGTCCCACACTTGACAGTACATGTCTGAGCACAAACCAAGAATTAAGTCAAAAGAATTGTCTGTAGACCTCTGACACAGGATTGTCTCTAGGCACAAATCTGGGGAAGGGTACAGAAAAATATGCTGCTTTGAAGGTCCCAATGAGCACAGCGGCCTCCATCATCCATATATCCGTCTGTCTAAACTGAGCGATCGGGGGAGAAGGGCCCTAGTGAGAACTACAGCATTCCTCTGTGGAGAGAGGAGAACCTTCCAGAAGGACAACCATCTCTGCAGCAATCCCCCAATCAGGCCTGTAAGGTAGAGTAGCAAGATGTAAGCCACTCCTTAGTAAAATGCACATGGCAGCCCGCCTGGAGTTTGCCAAAATGCACCTGAAGGACTGTTAGACCATGGGAAACAAAATTCTCTGGTCTGATGAGACAAAGATTAAACTCTTTGGCAAGAATGTCAGGTGTCATTTTTGGAGGAAACCATGCCCCGCTCATCACCAGGCCAAATCCATCCCTACAGTGAAGCATGGTGGTGGCAGCATCATGCTGTAGGGATATTTTTCAGCGGTAGGAGCTGGAAGACTAGTCAGGATAGAGGGAAAGATGAATGCAGCAATGTACAGAGACATCCTGGATGAAAACCTACTTCAGAGCGCTCTTGACTCCAGACTGGGGCGACGGTTCATCTTTCAGCAGGACAACAACCCCAAGCACACAGCCAAGATATCAAAGGAGTGGCTTCAGGACAACTCTGTGAATGTCCTTGAGTGACCCAGACAGAGGCCACTCAGCCCAGACTTGAATCTGATTGAACATCTCTGGAGAGATCTGAAAATGGCTGTGAACCGACGCTTCCCATCCAACCTGATGGAGATTGAGAGGTGCTGCAAAGAGGAATGGGTGAAACTGCCCAAAGATAGGTGTGCCAAGCTTGTGGCATCATATTCAAAAAGACTTGAGCCTGTAATTGCTGCCAAAGGTGCATCAACAAAGTATTGAGCAAAGGCTGTGGGTTATGTACATGTGATTTCTTAGTTTTTTATTTTTAATAAATTTGCAAAAATCTAAAAAAAACTTTTTTTCATGTTGTCATTATGGGGTATTGTGTGCAGAATTTTGAGGGGAAAAAATATACTGTATGTATTCCATTTTGGAATAATGCTGTAACATAAAGTGTGGAAAAAGTGAAGTGCTGTGAATACTTTCCGGATGCACTGTACTAACATAACGAGTACCGTCCAGCACAGGGCAAGGCCGCCTGGCATGTGTGTTGCACTGCCCTGGGATGTGTTCGCAACTTAATTGCGAACAAATCGATTAGAGGACGACCCCTGGCTGCTCAATCTAGCTGCGCTGGTAGGCGGTCCGGTGCCAAATTTGGTCTCGCAGTAGCTGCATGTGACGTCCCACAGCCGTCCCAATAATGGTCCAGACCACGCCCACCAAATGTTGCGTTGACGCCGCCCGCCATTGTCAATCACAGTGCGATCGCTTCCTTCCATAATGCGATCGCATGGTGAATGGTCGAGCATGTGCACCATGACTGGTGCGTGTGCGCAGAACCTATGGATGTGGCCACTGCATGCGAACGCAGCAGCGGCCATCTTTGATTAGCTGCCTTAGTCAGTATCAGGTCTCAGTTTCCATCTTCTGTCTTTTGAAACTAGAACATGATATTGATTTAAAAAAAAAATCTATTAATCCACTGAAATTTTTATCTGAGAATTAGTGCAAAATATGTCCAGTTTTCTGTTGCCAACATTAATCCTGGCTTAAATTTATTTATATTCATTCCTAAATGTAGAAGTAATGCCACACACTACCATTGTATACAACAAGAATTATACGTTGAGTATGAGTCAGGCTCCAATTGATCTCAAATGCATTTTATTTTGTGCATGAGGAACAATAATATAACTAATTACGAGTGTCTAGAGCAGGCATTCCCAACCACGGTCCTCAAGGCACACTAACAGTGCAGGTTTTAGTGATATCCAGGCTTGAGCACAGGTGACTTAATTAGCACTTCAGTTATTTTGATTTAACCATCTGTGCTGCAGCCTGGATATCACTAAAACCTGCACTGTTGGTGTGCCTTGAGGACCGCGGTTGGGAATGCCTGGTCTAGAGTATCTCACTTCTGAAAATACTGTATGTGTGCTTAAGGGAACTACATTAACTTAGACTACCACCTAGTGGTGTAAAATACACCCTTCAGGTCACAGATGTCTGATCTCTTTCCTTTTGCACACAGCTTTGTGTCAATATTAAGAAATTTGCATCTACTACTTTGTGTAAAATTAATGTGAAAAATGTTGCAACCTTATGCACAACTGTAGGTAATGGCTGGGTGCATTCATTTATTTAATACTGTATCATAGTTGCCTACCCTCCCTCATTCTGCAGGAGACTCCCTGAAATAGCAGCAATCTCCCTCACTCCCTGAATGGTCCCTCAATCTCCCTGAAAAAAATAAATCATAGCTACATACATTTAAATGGTATCATCAGTGCTATTTTCCTATATTGGTTATAAGGCACAATGATCCCTATGGCTACATGCATTTTAAAGGTTTCCTGTGGCCACTTACAGTATATGGAAGCTCTTGTAAAGCACAATACACAAACAAATCCTGCAAAATATCAGTGTCTTTTCTTGAACAAGTAGATATTACTAACTTTTGGGCTCATTTACATTTGGATGTTAGTCATTTTTATGACACGCCTCTCAGATGTAGCCGTGCACGTCCGCGCTGATAGGTGTTACTTTCACAATCTCCCTGAAATGCTTTTTCAAAAGTAGGCAAGTGTGTACTGTATGTACTTTTTGTTTTCTTTTCACTGTTTCACTGTTGCGCAACCATCGTAAAAGAAATATGTATTGGATGATATGTCACAAAGGGGTTGAAGTTATGTGACTGGTGGTCAAGAGACCGCCGTTCACAATACCTCCCCCTAAATCCCGCCCACTCACTATCTCAACGGTCGGCATGCCAACCAACAGGGACTATTCCCACTCGTGGGTGTCACGACACCCATAGAGTGGGAATAGAACCCATAGCGACCACACTCGCATCACCCTGGCCGGCATTCCAATGCCGGGATACCGGCGGAGGTATGCTGACCGGCGATCACTCGTACTGCACCAGTCACAATGTAATGCACAATGTGTATGTTGTATCTGCTGCTTGTGCAGTTATCGGATGATATGTCATGTGTGTGTGTGAGTGTATATTCGTATGTGTGTGTTATCAGATGAAATGTCACAATCTAATGTACCATGGTGTGTGTGTGTGTGTGTGTGTGTGTGTGTGTATATATATATATATATATATATATATATCTAGTCGAGACACATTATTATGACCACCTCCTACATTTGATGTCGGCAGTACGTAGCCCATGAAGTATGTTACGTGTCGTGCGCTGGCTTGGTGGGTATACAAGATGTGTGATAGGCCATCTGCACACATATCACTTGTTGCTGTGATGGGTAAGAGGAGCGACTTATCAGAACTGCAAAATAGGATGATTATCGGCTTTTGAGCCAAGGGTGGCAGAATTTCTGAAACAGTGTGTGGTACCCATGTCTGGGGACCCCAAGGCATACTGACTTTCCCTTTTTTTTACAGCCAAAACTGCCTGAGAGACTTTTGTAAAAAAGGGGACACTAAGAGTTAAGTCCCTTGGTGGTCACCTAGCAACTGCCCGGTTCTTGGAGAGCGGGAAGCCCTGGGGATGGGGATTGGAGGACGCGGGAAAAAGCAAGGAGGAGGAGAAACCGAGGGATAGGGCTGAGTGCAGCGGGACCAGCACGAGGAGAGAGAGAGGCCGGGCACGCTGCCGCTTCACCGCACCAAGAGAGAGGGTTCCGTCGTGTGGATGGGCTGAGAGGAGAGCCGCCAGCCACCACGGGAGTGCCCGCAGGAGAAGAGCCGACAGCAGCCTAGAGAGAGAACGGCCGTGTGTGGAGGTGAGAGCCGCTACAGAGAGCCGCAGGAGAGCTGGCCGCCGCCCGTCACAGCCACCACAGATAGAGAGAGAGGAGAGCCGCCAGCCGCAGCCAGGGAACAAGGAGCGCAGACTCCCGCCAGCCGCCGCCAGTGAGTGACCGGAGCAGGGGAGATAAGACGCGACCAGCCGGGAAGGTATCGCCGGCTGCCGCTGCACGCAGAGGGGAGCGGTCCTGGTGTCCGAGGCTGCTGTACAAGAGCCGCGGCGGGTGCAGACAGAAAGCACCGCTCCGTGGATAAAAAAGAGAAGACGCTGCCACAACCTAACGGATGGAGACCACTAAACCGGGGCATCCACCCCTATAGCAGGTACCGAGCCACTTTTACCCCTGAAAACCTACATTTAGTGGGGTCCAACTGTAATGAAATATACAGGGTAAACAGGGGGCCGCCCCTACCCAGAGACGCTACAGTCTAAAAAAGCTCCCCTCAGCCTCCATTATACCTGGCCCTTACAGTGACACCCCACATGAGCTGTTTCTATGTGAAGTCCCTTGAAAGTCAATCTGTGTAGAAAGCCATGTCACAACTGAGGGTTTAGGCTGACAGGAGCTGACAGGAGCTGTAGGGGCTGAAATGAAATTAAACTTGGGAGGTTTAATCAGACCCCTGGACATGTAAGTGTAGAAGGATTACCCGAAGGTGTGACCATGACAACCAGGTTAAAAGTCAATAAAAGCTTTATTAACAGACTCCGTGTAGAAACAACAGTATTCACAGTTGATAATGAGCAGTGACAAATAATATAGTTCCTGGATCACTATAACCATGGAAGGTATCACAGAGCACTGGTAGGTTGAGGAACAGATGTTAAAGTCTTTAGATGGAATAACCTTACCAGGCCTGGCTGTAGTAGTGAAGATAGCCGAGGAACACGCCAGTAGGTGTATTAGATGAAGCTGGTAACTTGAATAGACTGTTGTAGATACTGGATGGAACCAGCCAGGTGGTAGAGACACGGAGTGGACGCTGAATGGAATCAGCCAGGTGATGAAGACACGGAGTGGATGCTGGATGGAACCAGCCAGGTGATGAAGACACGGAGTGGATACTGTAAGATGCTAGGGAGCGTGGAAACAGGAGAGTTGAAAAGAGGTTACCGGTGGTTGTGGATACTGCTGGTAAGTAGGGATCCGCTGGAACAACACCGGCACTTTAAGGAAGCTGGATACTGCTGGAAGCTGACCGCTGGAAGCAGATGGGTTAATAGCTGGAAGCTGGAATAGCCACGGAGGACTGCAGAGTCAGGCTGCACCGCAGGATGGAAGGCAGGTGCGTGTCTCTTAGTGGATGCTAGAGACAGGAGCTGGAACCTGGAGAAACAACCACAGGAGAGAGAGACTGGAACAAAGTTTGACAACCAAAGCACTGACCATTTCCTGGTTCAGGCACAGGATACTTATACCTGCTGCAAAGCAGGCATTGGCTGACCAATCATGCAGATTCCACAGCGCAGCGGATTGGTGGAGATAGAACATGTGACTGGAACCAACATGGCTGCGCCCATGTTAGTACTTGGAGGGAAAGTTGGTTTGGGAAACCATGTGGAAACACAGCAGCAATGGCGGCGCCGGCTGCGGAGGACAGGAGACGCCAGACTGACAACTGCACACTGAGACACATGGATGACAGCGGAGGCCGCGGCAGGCATGAGACACCACTCTGACAACCTGCATACTGGAACACAGGAGCGGCGGCAGAGGCCGCGGAGGACGGGAGACGCCATGCAGGATTCAAACATGGCGCCGCTGTGACAGCGTCTCAGAGTGACAGGAGGGATATGCAGAGTGTGGACACAGATGAGATCCGGCCCTGGAACGCTGAGCCAGCCTCAGGAGACATCTAAAAGGCAAGTAATGGCGTCCAGATACCTGGATCGTGACAAGCCACCAGCGTCTATGGCGTGCCCGTCTGCCTGGGGCGATATTTTGCTTAGGAGTAGAGTGACCCTCAGTGACTTACCTTTTCCGTGGATACCGTTAGCCATTGCTGCTGTGTTGTATTACCAACAGTTAGTTTTGCACACTTTCCTACGAATACTTACCTAACGCCCACTGGGGCGCAGGAACGGAACATTAGTACCTGGCGTATAACGCCCTCTTGCGGACAGTCTAGGAAGTACTTCCACGTTACTGCCCGGACATTGCTTACCTCAAAATGTCATTACAGTTCAAATGATTACTGTTGTATGTAACATGATTGATTGTTTGACCAAGTTATTGTCATATCTTTTCAGATACTTAAGCTGCGATTACTGCTGTAGACAGGGAAAGAAATAGGGTATTGTGAGGATGTTTAATATATGCAATTGCTCCAAGTGAGAATTGAGTTATAGCGGTGACTGATATTTTCAATGCAATAAATGGTTGTCACCGTCCCCATGTGTAGTGGTCCTTGAGTATATTGTGTTTGGGTTGTCCTTCCGGGGTTCTCCTGGTCCCTCTGTCCCAGCCTCACAGGTGACGGAAAGAATAGTCGCTGGCCTCGACATCGTTGAAGAGTGGATACAGCCGAAGACGACCGAACCTCAGGTACGAACCCACATTATAGCGATATCACAAGTGCAGTTTGTGAACTGTTTGCGTGCTGCTGTGGTGAAGGTGTATTGTGATGGCACCATTGTGAATTACCGACGTGGAAACTGCGGATCACCATCTGCCACTGATGTGAGGTGAACATCAGCTACAAAGGTGAAAAGGGCCGAACTACACGCTACAGTGGAGCAGCTCACCACCAAATGAACCTGGGCGCTACCAGACGTGTGTCTAAAATGACAGTTCAGCGGACCCTGCTGTGTATGGGGTTCCAAAGTGGTTTCTCTGGCTATTAGCAAATGGTCAAAAAAATGTAACTCAACCATGCCTGCGTACAGTATGTATAGGTATATACAGTATATTGTGATGAGAGGGCTTGTGTCTCACCACAATTGTCCACATTCTGGTGGGATCAGCTGCCTCAAAGGGAGAAGAAAACAAGACCTGCACATTCTGCACCTGTAGTGGAGGTTTATAATTCATTGCACAGCTGCAACTGGAGAAACAGAAGTCCTGGTTTTCCAGCTCACCCAGAGACAGCAGGAAGTCAGGTGCAGGAGAGGAGGCTTAAAACTCCTAAACACCCACAGTGCATGGCGCTGTTGCCTATTAGGGGCCAGTGAGCAGGGATCAGTTTGCAGCGCCAGGGACTATGGACATTGGCAGTGCCGGAGAGCATGGCATGTGTGTGGCCAGGGGCGGATTGGGATCGAACACCAGCCCGGGAAATTTATGGAAGCAGACCTAATGAGGGTGGAGTCTGTCGAGGGGGAGGGGCCTGTCAAGAGGGCGGGGTCACACCTCAGAGGTCCTGATTCTGAAATAGACACAGTTGGGGCCTCTTTTGCTTTGCGTTATGCTATTGTTTACCTGTGACTGTGGCCCTCATTCTGAGTTGATCGCTCACTAGCTACTTTTAGCAGCTATGCAAACGCATTGTCGCCACCCATGGGGGGAGTGTATTTTTGCTTTGCAAGTGTGCGATTGCATGTGCAGCCGAGCGACATGAACACATTTTGTGCAAAACAAGACCAGCCCTGTAGTTACTTATTCTGTGCGATGATTCTAGCGACGGAGGTCCCGGAATTGACGTCAGATACCCGCCCTGCAAATGCCTGGACACGCCTCCGTTTTCCCAAACACTCCCAGAAAACGGTCAGTTGCCGCCCACAAATGCCCTCTTCCTATCAATATGCTTGCGATCGGCTGTGCGAATGGATTTGTCGCTAAAAGCATTGCACAACAACAATGCTCTTTGTACCCGTACAACGCGCATGTGCATTGTGGCGCAAGCGCATGTACAGTTTTGCCGTTTTTGTACCTGATCGCAGCGCTGCGAAAATCGTCAGCGAGCCATCAACTCGGAATGACCCCCTTTATGCATATGCTGCTACAATACCCTTCCCTGATGTACATCTATACGTCTGAATATACAAGGACTGATATGCCCACTTTTAGTGTCTACTCAGAGGCAGAACTCTGGGAGGCAACGGAGTCAGCTGCCGCCGGGCTCCTGCTTTGAAGGGGGGCACCTCTCCTCCTGTTCTGTGTGTTCAGCAACATTAAGTTAATTGACAACAGCCGGTAACTCTTCCGCAGCCAACTTCCCCACTAGCCACTACACCTTACAAATCACACGCTCTTTTTTTATAGATATACTGTAAGCAGACACCTTACTGATTAAGCTATTTGCTCCTATAAAGGAAGCATGAGAATTCTAACTAAATGGAGTTATTTCTCTGACAATTACAAGTAACTTCATATAGTTAGAATTCTCATACTTCCTATGCAACAGCAGATATCGCCATCAGTAAGGTGCATACTTCCAGTGTAATAGGTTGTGGGTTCTAATCCTGGATACGACACTTGCATATTAATTGTCCCAGAAATAATCAGCATTGGGAGGGACTGAGCAGATCTATGTAGTGTGTGGCTGGACCCCTACATAGATCTGCCTAGTTGCAATGGTTTTGTAGTAGCTTCATATTCTTAGAATCTGCAGGCTTACTATGCAGGAGCAAATTACATACATGGGGGGGGGGGGGGGACACCAATATTTTTCTTGCCCCCGGGCAACTGAGACAAACTTACGCCACTGTGTCTACTGACACTGCTGTCATGCCTTTAATCTACTTCTGATTTTATTGATTTTTCATTCTACAAACCCCTTTTTTTAACCTTATATGTTTCAAAGTACAGGGAGGAGGAGCACACACTACATATAGCACAGTACAGGGAGGGAGCACACACTACATACAGCACAGTACAGGGAGGGGGAGCACACACTACAGACAACACAGTACAGGGAGGGAGCACACACTACATACAGCACAGTACAGGGAGGAGGAGCACACACTACATACAGCACAGTACAGGGAGGCAGAACACACTACATACAGCACAGTACAGGGAGGGGGAGCACACACTACATACAGCACAGTACAGGAAGGGAGCACACACTACATACAGCACAGTACAGAGGGGGGGGGGGGCACACACTACATACAGCACAGTACAGGAGGGAGCACACACTACATACAGCACAGTACAGGGAGGGAGCACACACTACATACAGCACAGTACAGGGAGGGAGCACACACTACATACAGCACAGTACAGGGAGGGAGCACACACTACATACAGCACAGTACAGGGAGGGAGCACACACTACATACAGCACAGTACAGGGAGGCAGAACACACTACATACAGCACAGTACAGGGAGGGGGAGCACACACTACATACAGCACAGTACAGGGAGGGAGCACACACTACATACAGCACAGTACAGGGAGGGAGCACACACTACATACAGCACAGTACAGGGAGGGAGCACACACTACATACAGCACAGTACAGAGAGGGAGCACACACTACATACAGCACAGTACAGGGAGGGGGAGCACACACTACATACAGCACAGTACAGGAAATGAGCACACACTACATACAGCACAGTACAGGGAGGGAGCACACACAAGTAGTGAAACACAGATACAGGGGACCAGCGCAGCAGAATCTGTCCCAGTGGCCAATCCGCCCCTGATTACATACATAGCCACCATATTACATACATAGCCACCACATTATACAAATAGCACTGCATTACACGTATAGCACCACATTACACGTATAGCACCGCATTACATGTATAGCACTACACGTATAGCACTGCATTACACAAATAGCGGCCCCCCTCACCCCTGGAGAGGATCTGGTGAGGGGGACCTTCTCAGGGCCAGAGAAATGGATACCTAGCAAAAGTGCCGTAACTAGACATTTTAGCACTGTGTGCAAGAAACGTCATCGGAGCCCCACCCCTACATGCAAAACAGGGGCAGTGCACGCCGTAGGCGCGCACAAAAATATATAGGGGCGTGGCTTCGTGGGGAAGGGGTGTGGCCACAAAATAATACCAATTCATATAACGGTGCACAGTAGTCTCCATTATTCAAATTATGCCGCACAGTAGCACCACTACACCAGGTAGAGCCTCTTTTACACCTTATGGCGGACAGATTCCCCTTTTTACACATTACGGCAGACAGCGTCCCGTTTTTACACATTACGGCAGACAGCGTCCCCTTTTTACACATTAAGGCAGACAGCGTCCCCTTTTTACACATTAAGGCAGACAGCATCCCCCTTTTTACACATAACGGCAGACAGCGTGCCTTTTTTACACATTACGGCAGACAGCGTGCCCTTTTTTACACATTACGGCAGACAGCGGCTCCTTTTTTACACATTACGGCAGACAGTAAGCCCTTTTTACACATTACGGCAGACAGCGTCCCCTTTTTTCCCATTGCGGCAGACAGCATCCCTCTTTTTACACATTACGACAGACAGAATCCTCCAGCATGCACTTCTCAGCATTCACAGCGGCGGAGGGCAGCCTATGGTGAAGCAGAGGGACAGCAGCAGCAGCGCCTCTACCAATTACACAGCGCTGCTGCGGCTCCCCCTCCACCTCCCTCCTCCTCCTTCTCCCCCATGCTGCTGCGCTCTTCTCCTCTCCTAGGCGGGCTGCTGTGTGCTGCGGGCGGCGGTTGCCCGCAGCACACAGCGGCATGTAATGAGTCAGTTTGACTCATTACATGCTTTGGGCCCCAGTGCAAGGCACTGCCTGCACTGGCGGTAGTTCCGCCCCTGCATAGCCACCATATTACATACATAGCACCACATTATACAAATAGCACTGCATTACACGTATAGCACCGCATTACATGTATAGCACTACACATATAGCACTGCATTACACAAATAGCACCACATAACACGAATAGCACAACATTACAGGTATAACACCGCACTACACGTATAGCACCACATTACATAAATAGCCACCGCATTACATACGTAGACACCGCATAAATAGGCCCATCATCATAGACAGACATTGGGCAGATATAGGGCTGAAGGATGTTGCATTAGAGATTGTACCAGGGCTGGCTGTGAGTGCAGCCTGGTCAGCTGGCATCCTGAGAAAAAGGTACATCTTGCTCCTGTCCAGTCCCCAAACCATACACTATGACCGGGACGCCCTAACCCTTACACCATCATGATAATGCTAATAATTTAATTAAAAATAACCTCTCTGCCGGGTCCCCTTCAGTGCTCAGTCGCCGCTCTGGCCAGTTCAGTGAGAGTGCGGGAGCTAGGGTGGCAGCGGGTGTAGTGAACCCGGCTCCGACCATCGCTTTGCTGCTGCTCCTGGGGTGGGCTCGTTGAAGAGACCTTTGGCTGGGGCCAAGGAGAGGATGCTGCTGGGCAGGTTAACTTTCTCAAGGTCCCCCATTGGTAGAACAGCATCACCACTTTTCACGGGTGGTGGCACCTGGAAGTGCCTGCTATCCTAACTTCTGGATTGCATTTCAATGAACCACAAGTACTGGAAGCAGTGTGAGCCAACCCAGCCTGAGTGTGAATCGGCCTTGCTGAGGGGGATATGGGACCGGCCCATCGAAATCTGTCATGGTGTCCTGGTGGGCCAATCCGCCCCTGCAACTATGGTAGCTACACCCTTATATATAACACATGTAACTGTGACAGGGAAGGTGGCCCCTCTCAGCTGTGGGTCCCAAAGCAGCTGCAACTATGGTAGCTACACCCTGCATATAACACATGTAATTGTGACAAGGAAGGTTGCCCCTCTAGCTCTGCATAGCAGCTGCACTCCCTGCACTTATGGTAGCTACGTCCTTGTATATAACACATGCAACTGTGACAGGGAAGGTGGCTCCTCTCAGCAACTTGGCCCCATAGCAGCTGCACTCCTCTCACCTATGGTAGCTAGTGATGATCGGGTTCGGTTTCTCGGAAACCGAACCCCCCCGAACTTCACCCTTTTTACACGGGTCCGAGCCATACTCGGAATCTCCCATATGGCTCGGGTAACCCAAGCGCGCCCGAATGTCATCATCCCACTGTCGGATTCTCGCGAGATTCGGATTCAATATAAGCAGCCGCGCGTCGCCGCCATTTTCACTCGTGCATTTGAAATGTTAGGGAGAGGACGTGGCTGGCGTCCTCTCCGTTATTGTTGAACTTGATTGTGCTGTGCACTATTGCTTAATTGTGGGGAAGGCTGGGGAGCAGCTGTATAATATAGGAGGAGTACAGTGCAGAGTTTTGCTGATCAGTGACCAGCAGTTATCCGTTCTCTGCCTGAAAAAAACGCTCCATATCTGTGCTGTGTGCTGCATATATCTGTGCTCACACTGCTTAATTGTGGGGACTGGGGAGCAGCTGTATTATATAGCAGGAGTACAGTGCAGAGTTTTGCTGACAGTGACCACCAGTATACGTTGTCTGCCTGAAAAACACTCCATATCTGTGCTCAGTGTGCTGCTTTATTGTGGGGACTGGGGACCACCAGTATAATATTATATAGGAGGAGTACAGTGCAGAGTTTTGCTGACCAGTGACCACCAGTATATAATATATAGCATTACGGTACAGTAGGCCACTGCTGTACCTACCTCTGTGTCGTCATTAAGTATACTATCCATCTACATTCTATACCTGTGGTGCATTTTAGTTTTGCAGTTTGCTGACACAGTGACCACCAGTATACTATATATAATAGCAGTACGGTACGGAAGGCCACTGCTGTACCTACCTCTGTGTCATCATTAAGTATACTATCCATCTACATTCTATACCTGTGGTGCATTTTAGTTTTGCAGTTTGCTGACACAGTGACCACCAGTATACTATATATAGCAGTACGGAAGGCCACTGCTGTACCTACCTCTGTGTCATCATTAAGTATACTATCCATCTACATTCTATACCTGTGGTGCATTTTAGTTTTGCAGTTTGCTGACACAGTGACCACCAGTATACTATATATAGCAGTACGGTACGGAAGGCCACTGCTGTACCTACCTCTGTGTCGTCATTAAGTATACTATCCATCTACATTCTATACCTGTGGTGCATTTTAGTTTTGCAGTTTGCTGACACAGTGACCACCAGTATATATAGCAGTACGGTACGGAAGGCCACTGCTGTACCTACCTCTGTGTCGTCAAGTATACTATCCATCCATACCTGTGGTGCATTTCAGTTTTGCACAGTTTGCTGACCACCAGTATATAATATATAGCATTACGGTACAGTAGGCCACTGCTCTACCTACCTCTGTGTCGTCAAGTATACTAGCTTAGTCACACAGCGACCTTGGTGCGCCTCTTTTTTTCTTTGCATCATGTGCTGTTTGGGGACAATTTTTTTGAAGTGCCATCCTGCCTGACACTGCAGTGCCACTCCTAGATGGGCCAGGTGTTCGTGTCGGCCACTTGTGTCGCTTAGCTTAGTCACACAGCGATCTTGGTGCGCCTCTTTTTTTCTTTGCATCATGTGCTGTTTGGGGACAATTTTTTTGAAGTGCCATCCTGCCTGACACTGCAGTGCCACTCCTAGATGGGCCAGGTGTTTGTGTCGGCCACTTGTGTCGCTTAGCTTAGTCACACAGCGACCTTGGTGCGCCTCTTTTTTTCTTTGCATCATGTGCTGTTTGGGGACAATTTTTTTGAAGTGCCATCCTGCCTGACACTGCAGTGCCACTCCTAGATGGGCCAGGTGTTTGTGTTGGCCACTTGTGTCGCTTAGCTTAGTCACACAGCGACCTTGGTGCACCTCTTTTTTTCTTTACATCATGTGCTGTTTGGGGACAATTTTTTTGAAGTGCCATCCTGCCTGACACTGCAGTGCCACTCCTAGATGGGCCAGGTGTTTGTGTCGGCCACTTGTGTCGCTTAGCTTAGTCACACAGCGACTTTGGTGCGCCTCTTTTTTTCTTTGCATCATGTGCTGTTTGGGGACTATTTTTTTTGAAGTGCCATCCTGCCTGACACTGCAGTGCCACTCCTAGATGGGCCAGGTGTTTGTGTCGGCCACTTGTGTCGCTTAGCTTAGCCATCCAGCGACCTCGGTGCAAATTTTAGGACTAAAAATAATATTGTGAGGTGTGAGGTGTTCAGAATAGACTGGAAATGAGTGGAAATTATGGTTATTGAGGTTAATAAAACTATGGGATCAAAATGACCCCCAAATTCTATGATTTAAGCTGTTTTTTAGGGTTTTTTGTAAAAAACACCTGAATCCAAAACACACCCGAATCAGACATAAAATTTTCGGTGAGGTTTTGCCAAAACGCGTCCGAATCCAAAACACGGCCGCGGAACCGAATCCAAAACCAAAACACAAAACCCGAAAAATGTCCGGTGCACATCTCTAAGGTAGCTACACCCTTGTATATAACACATGTAACCCTGACAGGGAAGGTGGCTCCTCTCAGCACTGGGCCCCATAGCAGCTGCACTCCCTGCACCTATGGTAGCTACACCCTGTATATAACACATGTAACTGTGACAGGGAAGGTGGCTCCTCTCAGCTCTGGGTCCCATAGCAGCTGCACTCCTTGCACCTATGGTAGCTACGCCCTGTATATAACACATGTAACTGACAGGGAAGGTGGCCCCTCTCAGCTCTGGGTCCCAGAGCATCTGCACTCTCTGCACCTATGGTAGCTACGCCCTGTATATAACACATGTAACTGTGACAGGGAAGGTGGCCTCTCTCAGCTCTGGGTCCCATAGCAGCTGCACTCCCTGCACCTATGGTAGCTACACTCTGTATATAACACATGTAACTGTGACAGGGAAGGTGGCCTCTCTCAGCTCTGGGTCCCAGAGCATCTGCACTCCCTGCACCTATGGTAGCTACACCCTGTATATAACACATGTAACTGTGACAGGAAAGGTGGCCCCTCTCAGCTCTGGGTCCCATAGCAGCTGCATTCCCTGCACCTATGGTAGCTACGCCCTTGGCGAGCCCGCGTGGGGCTCTGCTGCACTCGTACCCTCCCCGGCAATCTGGCGGCCAGGATCCTGGCATCAGGATGCTGACCGCTGGGATCCCAACCGATGGTTACACGAGCCCAACGCATGATAGAGCATATGGTACTTGCCTATTCTCCCGCAATGTCTTGGAGACTCTACGATAGCAGGCACCAAGGTGTAGGCATATCTTCAGTAACACCTCAGTTCCACACGCTGATGCCCACTTCCCGTGTGAAGTGACCAGTCCAGGCGAGCTGATGACGCTATTCCTGCTGAATCCCATCATCATAGCCCCTTCCCCCGTTTTACAATGATGTAATCGTGGCTTTATATACTGTGACTTGATGCTATTCTGCTGTCATGCCCACATGGTTGCGCCATACCCCTCCCAACTGGCAGCCAAGAACTTGGTAAGTGTGTGATATCTGGGCCCTGTAGCTCACCAGCAAAAAAGTATCTATTTTTTAACCATTTCATCACCCCCACATCCACTGCATACAATGGGGTCTATGTTCTAAGCCTTGGAGAGAGATAAAGTGGATGGAGATAAAGTACCAGCTAATCAGCTCCTGTAATTTTTCAAACCTAGCCTATAAAATGACAGTTAGCAGCTGATTGGCTGGTACTTATCTCCGTCCACTTTATCTCTCTCCAAGGCTTAGTAAATAGACTCCAGTATTTGTAACGAGCCCCAGTGCTTTACCCTACCAAACACCCACCACCACCACCAATTTTGCAACTAAACACTGCAAAGCATGAGAGGACATCTGATGTCTCCACTATACAGCTAGCCAACGCAGGCCCATCCCGCCTCTGGAGCTGCGGCCCAGGATTATGGATCAATTTGAACTCACACGTGGATGGCTAGTTAAAATGGACGTGGCCTCACCTGAAAAAAATACCTTTCACCCCAGTTTTTGATCTTGCACTGACAGATCACGGCGACCACAGGAAAAAAAAAAAATTATATTATGCCACACACCGCAATGCCCTTGATACATCAAATCCCCATTTTACACATTATGGCAGGCAAGTGTCCCCATTTTACACATTACGGCAGGCAAGAGTTCCCATTTTAAACATGATGACAGGCAAGTGTCCCAATTTTACACATTAGGCAGGCGAATGTCCCCATTTTACACATTAGGAAGGCAAGTGTCCCCATTTTACACATGACGGCAGACGAGTGTCCCTATTTTGCACATGATGGCAGGCAAGTGTCCCCATTTTACACATGACGGCAGACGAGTGTCCCTATTTTGCACATGATGGCAGGCAAGAGTCCCCATTTTACACATGACGGCAGACGAGTGTCCCTATTTTGCACATGATGGCAGGCAAGAGTCCCCATTTTACACATGACGGCAGACGAGTGTCCTCATTTTACACATAACGGCAGGCGAGTGTCCCCATTTTACACATGACGGCAGCCAGAGCCACCATTTTACACTTTGCAGCAGGCGAGTGTCACCATTTTACACATTCCGGCAGGCAAGAGTCCCCATTTTATACATTAGGCAGGTGGCAGAGGAGGAGGGGGGGTGAGAGAGAGAGAGAAACTTACGTTTGAAGCGATTCTTCCCGCTCTTCGGCCCGCCTGTCCCTCGTTGTCGTCGCGCCGGCCCTTCCTGTAGCTTGGCTCCCCCTCCTCCCTCTTCCCGAGTACCCAGCTCGGGGGGTGGAGTTTCACGGAATGACGCGATTGCGTCGTGACGTCACAGCGCAACCGCGTCATTCTGCAAAACTCCGCCCCCCCGAGCTGGGTACTCAGGAGGTGGGGGGAAGCAAAGAGCACCAGAAGTGCCGCGGCGGGTGCCCCGTGCGGTTGCACGGCTTAAACATTGTGTTATGTGCACATTAAGTGGTTTAAATGGAAATGTATGGAACATGTGTGATGTTCCGTTAAGTATTTGATTTGCACGTAAGGGTAAGTATGTAGGTAAATGGCGCTAGGATTACCTTTTGGTGGTCGCTCAGAATCTTCCCACTCTTGGATCTTCACAGAGAGGTGAGGATACTGCTTTCTAAAGAATAACTGTCACATTTAAGTTGCGTTAAAACTAATTTTCCGTTTATTGGAGTATAGGTTGTAAAGGAATTTTTGTACCGGTTAAATAAGCCTAAATTTATAGAAACAGATACAATACAATTGAATTTCAAATGTCAACGAAATATTTCACCCTAAGATTTAATGTGTCGACGCCTTCTCTCAAGTAAGCTGATACCTAAATAGGAATTGTTAAAACGTGCTGGTCATATGTAACCACAAACAAACTACGAATAACACTTGGTAAATATATAATATAACAGTATTACTTTAAGAAACTTCTACGGCTAAACTCCACGTCTGTCCCTACCATACAGTTTAATTGAGTACTAGTTCATTGAGGCGACTCGGAATGTTCTTTGCAAGTAAATGGACGATACAGTTGAAGTTCTGACTAGTCAATCCTGTACTAGGGTATTACTTAACCACACGCTAGTCGCTTCCCTTCCTCCTTGGGATAGTTAGTATAAAAGTTGGTGACTCCGGCAAGACTAAGCAACTTTGATAAATGCAGGTGCTAATTACGTAGTTGTAAAAGCTACTTGTAATCTTCTGAGAGTGCAGAATATTGTTACTTGCTAATCCTGATGGCACAAATTAATCGCCTAGGGACTAGGACGAGGTACACTGAGCAGCTAATAACTGATGTTACAGCTGGATCGCTATTGAGGACTGGGTTCTAGCAGAGATGCAGGATGCTGTAGAATGGGGATCTGTAATAGTCTACATATGACATCTGACGGCTGTAGCTGTGCCCATAGGTATGCGCAGAGGGGGTGCCTGGTGCGCACAGGCACCCCCTAATGTCTGTAACCCCCTCACAAACACCAGCTGCTGCAGTATCAGTGATCGACGAGTGTGCTCATTTCTGTCCTCCCACCAATTGCGCCCGCCAACCCCTCCGCTCAGTCTGGCTGTTATTCATTTTTATGGTGCAGCATCACTGACATAATCCTACTCCCAGTTCCTCTAACCTGTGGGATGTGTCGTGATGATGTCATGCCGCGTGCATGGCCGCTCATGCTCCCACCTACACTCTCTCTCTCCTCATCATGTGCCAACACCACAGAATACAGCGTTCCTCTTGGAGGAGGACAAGTTCAAATTCAATATCAATATATATTTCGAGAGAATAGGATATAACCTATGGTAATAAAATATATAAATTGAACATATATTAAACAGATTTTATCTATCTATCTATCTATCTATCTATCTATCTATCTATCTATCTATCTGTGCATCAATTCTCTATATTATTTAGTTTGCATTGAGTGCCAATATGTGGTGGTAGACACGCCTGATAGGTGGTGCTAGACATGCCCAATAGGTGGTGTTAAACATGCCCAATAGGCGGTGCTAAACACGTCCTTCTAATCGTGCACCCCCTAATAAAATGTCCTGCGCACGCCTATGGCTGTGCCTGCACTGTCTCACAAGATAGATTTAATATGATCCTTTATTACACTGCAGTGTCAATTCTCTTTCTTTACGTCCATATATAATAAGTGCACTTATTATGACTAAATTGTCCTGGAGGTGTCCTCGCTAAGTAATTAAGAACTCTACACTGAGGTAGGATGTTAACTGTGGGTGCAATGTACCTCTAGCAGCTGTAGCTGTACCAGTCTCCTGTAGCCTCATATGGGGCGAAGCTCCGCCTCTCGATCTGCCTCTTTCAGTCACTCAGTATGGGGTTATTAAGGTGACTCCGCCCGCCTCTGTCAATCTCCAGCAGGCCGCTCCCCGGTTCCTCCTAGCAGGCTCTGGCACCACCTCTCCCCGCCTTCTGGGACGGATCAATCGCCGCCTCCCGCCGATGTCACCAGGGTTATCCAGAGAGTCTCAGCAGTAGTTCCGCCTCTTCCTTCCGCACACAACCGGGAACCGGAGAACCGGAGATCACTGACGCAGCCCTCCGCTCACTGACCGGCCTTTACACACCGCGCTCCGGTACCCTCTCGCGCCGACCGCGCAGTCTCACTTTTCTCCCGGCAGCACCTGCGGTCCCTCAACCGCCCGGTCACGAGCAGGCTGGGAATCTCCCCCACTCTCGCCCCCACTTGCGCTGCCAGCCTGTCGGTCTTTTTAAGGGATACTGCCCGCGAGTCCATCCAGCTCCCATGTTTGCAGCTTAGGGTAGCCGTCTGCCACGCGCCGGGGAACCCATTAACTATACCCCCGGCTGTGCAGCCAGCTCCAACTCCCCTCCATGAGGGGAATTATTCTATTGGTAATATTTACCTCAGTGAGGGATCCAAAGCCACATTTCCCTCTGTGAGGGATCCACAGTAGATAATAATTTCAATAATTAACTTTCTATATAACATTTAACATTAAATGTATTATTAGCAGAACTGTGTATATTTATATATCAGTGTGTTACACATGAGTAATTAACATGAATTAAAAACAAATCATCACATTATAATGAAGTCCAGTAAACATAACACAATGGGAGTTGTAGTGCACAGAGGTCCTCCTAAACAGATCCGCAATATTCCACCATGCACGCTCAGGCACCAACAGTAGCGGATCTTGCCACGGGCAAGCAGGACTTTTGCCCGGAGGGCGCCGGAGACACCCGGAGGGCGCCGCACCATGGCAAGATCCGCTGCTGCTGTGGTGCCCCCCGCTGCCGTTGCCCGCTGCCCTGTGAAGGGAAACTAGACGCTACGCATCTACTTTCCCTTCCTGGAGAGGACCTTAACTGTAATGATGTGCGGTGCGCGTTGACGTCATCGCGCACCGCACAGCAAAGGTCCTCTCCACGAAGGGAACTAGACGCTTAGCGTCTAGTTTTCCTTCATGGAGGGGACCTTTGCTGTGCGGTGCGCGATGACGTCATCGCTGACCGCACATCCTACTACAGTACAGGGGGCATAACTGACCACACCCCTTGTATGAAGCCACGCCCCCTAATGCCGCCCGGGGCGCAAGAAGCCCCGGAACCGGCCCTGGCCACCAAGCATCCTTGGAACTTGTTATAAAATGTTGCCAAGTATGACAGACACATATCGAAGTAAACTCTAAGTGTATCTACTATATAAAAGTGAAAATCCGTCCTTCTGTCTTCCTATACAAATCCACAGTTTACAAGCGACGATCGGGAAATTTTACATACGAGCGTATTAAAACACAGCGGAGGCAACTAAAACAATTAGAAATCCCTAGCACCCCTAGGGGGGCAGACAGCAGCACAGAGTATATCAGGAGACAGCATAACTCCGGAATTGCTGGAGCAATGTACTCAAAACTTGGTACACATATGCCTTACAATCTGGGAACACACACTGTGGGAGGAAGACACCCCTAGCACCCCTAGGGGTGAGGCAGCAGCACTGAGTATTTCAGCAGACAGCATAACTCTGGAATGCCTGCAGCAATTTACAACAAACTTGGTACACATATGACTTTCACTGTGGAAACAAACATTGTGGGGGTAAGACACCCCTAGCACCCCTAAGGGTGGGACAGCAGCACACACTATATCAGGACATACCTGATATGTCAATGATGACAGGGCTGCATGTGACAGGTAGTCATGGGCAAAGTGATTCACTGAACTGAGACACATGACTCAGTTCAGTGAAGTGTCTCGAGTCAGTGTCTCGGCACATGAGTCATGACTCATTTGTATTTTAATGTATTGCAGAGACTGCACATGAATCAGTGATACCCCTTTTCCACCTACGAGCACGGGTCGCAGCCGGGAGCCTGACACGGGAGCTGCCCCCTGCTGCGACCCGTGCTCTGCCCCTTTCCCATCAGCAGTCACAACCCGGCATATGCCGGGTTGGTGACGCTTCTAGTGAGGCGGCAGGGGCGGCGCAGGGAGATCACATGATCTCCCAGCGCCGCCCTTCCATACAGTGTAAACGGGAGCCGTGTCGCATCGACATGGCTCCCGTTTACACTACAACCCTACCCGGATCATTCCCGTGTCCTAGTGATGAGCGCCTGAAATTTTTCGGGTTTTGTGTTTTGGTTTTGGGTTCGGTTCCGCGGCCGTGTTTTGGGTTCGACCGCGTTTTGGTAAAACCTCACCGAATTTTTTTTGTCGGATTCGGGTGTGTTTTGGATTCGGGTGTTTTTTTCAAAAAACCCTAAAAAACAGCTTAAATCATAGAATTTGGGGGTCATTTTGATCCCATATTATTATTAACCTCAAAAACCATAATTTCCACTCATTTTCAGTCTATTCTGAATACCTCACACCTCACAATATTATTTTTAGTCCTAAAATTTGCACCGAGGTCGCTAGATGACTAAGCTAAGCGACCCAGTGGCCGACACAAACACCTGGCCCATCTAGGAGTGGCACTGCAGTGTCACGCAGGATGTCCCTTCCAAAAAACCCTCCCCAAACAGCACATGACGCAAAGAAAAAAAGAGGCGCAATGAGGTAGCTGTGTGAGTAAGATTAGCGACCCTAGTGGCCGACACAAACACCGGGCCCATTTAGGAGTGGCACTGCAGTGTCACGCAGGATGTCCCTTCCAAAAAACCCTCCCCAAACAGCACATGACGCAAAGAAAAAAAGAGGCGCAATGAGGTAGCTGTGTGAGTAAGATTAGCGACCCTAGTGGCCGACACAAACACCGGGCCCATCTAGGAGTGGCACTGCAGTGTCACGCAGGATGGCCCTTCCAAAAAACACTCCCCAAACAGCACATGACGCAAAGAAAAAAAGAGGCGCAATGAGGTAGCTGACTGTGTGAGTAAGATAAGCGACCCTAGTGGCCGACACAAACACCGGGCTCATTTAGGAGTGGCACTGCAGTGTCACGCAGGATGTCCCTTCCAAAAAACCCTCCCCAAACAGCACATGACGCAAAGAAAAAAAGAGGCGCAATGAGGTAGCTGTGTGAGTAAGATTAGCGACCGTAGTGGCCGACACAAACACCGGGCCCATTTAGGAGTGGCACTGCAGTGTCACGCAGGATGTCCCTTCCAAAAAACCCTCCCCAAACAGCACATGACGCAAAGAAAAAAAGAGGCGCAATGAGGTAGCTGACTGTGTGAGTAAGATAAGCGACCCTAGTGGCCGACACAAACACCGGGCCCATTTAGGAGTGGCACTGCAGTGTCACGCAGGATGTCCCTTCCAAAAAACCCTCCCCAAACAGCACATGACGCAAAGAAAAATAAAAGAAAAAAGAGGTGCAAGATGGAATTGTCCTTGGGCCCTCCCACCCACCCTTATGTTGTATAAACAAAACAGGACATGCACACTTTAACCAACCCATCATTTCAGTGACAGGGTCTGCCACACGACTGTGACTGATATGACGGGTTGGTTTGGACCCCCCCCAAAAAAGAAGCAATTAATCTCTCCTTGCACAAACTGGCTCTACAGAGGCAAGATGTCCACCTCATCATCATCCTCCGATATATCACCGTGTACATCCCCCTCCTCACAGATTATCAATTCGTCCCCACTGGAATCCACCATCTCAGCTCCCTGTGTACTTTGTGGAGGCAATTGCTGCTGGTCAATGTCTCCGCGGAGGAATTGATTATAATTCATTTTAATGAACATCATCTTCTCCACATTTTCTGGATGTAACCTCGTACGCCGATTGCTGACAAGGTGAGCGGCGGCACTAAACACTCTTTCGGAGTACACACTTGTGGGAGGGCAACTTAGGTAGAATAAAGCCAGTTTGTGCAAGGGCCTCCAAATTGCCTCTTTTTCCTGCCAGTATAAGTACGGACTGTGTGACGTGCCTACTTGGATGCGGTCACTCATATAATCCTCCACCATTCTTTCAATGTTGAGAGAATCATATGCAGTGACAGTAGACGACATGTCCGTAATCGTTGTCAGGTCCTTCAGTCCGGACCAGATGTCAGCATCAGCAGTCGCTCCAGACTGCCCTGCATCACCGCCAGCGGGTGGGCTCGGAATTCTGAGCCTTTTCCTCGCACCCCCAGTTGCGGGAGAATGTGAAGGAGGAGATGTTTGTTGTGATTCCCGTACTCCAGACCAGAGGAGATCTTTATGGCAGAGGTCTGAGTACTGGAAGGATATGCTGGTACGGGAGCAGGAAAGCCTAGTAACCCCTGACGCCCTAACTCCGTTGTCTCGCCCGTGTTATCAGAAATCCCCTGCGAGACTATGGTTGCTTGAGCCCATGGCAGCCGCGTTCGAAGGGCGGATTATGTCTGCCCAACCCCGATGCCCCCTCAGGTCTTAATGGGAGACAAAGGGAAATCCGAGACAGGGTGATAACAAGGGGCCCTCTGACTAAGCAACCAGGCCAGGGGTTACAAGCTATCTAACTTAAACCAAAAGTATGTGCGGACAAACCGCCAGGGAAAAGGACAACCAAAGATCCACTGATCCGTTACTCCTATCCAGCACCGCTGGATACCAGAGTGGATTTGTGGGAGCGGAATCCTCCGCAAAAGCTCCAGAACACAATAAACTAAATAATAAATAGTAAGCGGTCAAGCCGCAACACACGGCTACGCCGCGACTCACGAACACCACAGGATGTTAAAGGTGCTCGGTCGGACTCCAGGAATAGATGACAAATTCCGAGTACTGGATCACTGAGGACAGGAACAACCGGGTTGAGCAGGACTGGAAACTCTCTGTAACTGACACAGCAAACAGGAAGCTATCACCGGCGTCTGTGAGAAGTCCTGAGAGTGCTTAAATTTGGGAGCCCTCCAATCATGATCCAGACAGGGTAATCACATAATGATGCCGTGCAGCTGCATGCTGCACGGCCAGAATACACAAGCACTGATTAATTAAGACCCAGCAACGGGGAACGCGGTCTGACCGTGGCGTCCCCGTTGCTAGGGTCTGAGCGGCTCCGTGCGCCCGGCGTCTAGCGTTGCTAGGGAGCCGGCGGCTGTCTGCCTGCGGCGTCCCTAGTTGCTAGGCGCCGGGCCGCACTGACGGGCGGACCCTCAGCGCCTAACAGTACCCCCCCCTTGAGGAGGGGTCAAGGAACCCCTAAGGCCAGGTTTCTGAGGAAATTCTCGAAAAAATGCCCTTTTGAGCCTCGGGGCATGGAGATCCTCATCCAGGACCCAAGACCTTTCTTCTGGACCATAACCTCTCCAATGTACCAAAAAATAAAGCCGACCCCGGGACAACTTGGAATCGAGAACCTTCTCCACTAAGAACTCCTGCTGACCCTGTACATCTATTGGTGATTTCCCCTGAGAGATCTTGCGAGGAAATCTACTGGACGAAACATATGGTTTTAACAAGGAGCAATGGAAGGTATTTCCGATCCGTAAAGTTTTTGGTAAACGTAACCGGAAAGCCACTGGATTGACTTTTTTGATAATATGAAATGGTCCAATAAATTTAGGACCCAATCTGGCTGAGGTTTGTCGAAGTTTAATGTTGCGAGTCGACAACCATACCCTATCTCCAACTTTAAAAGTGCACGGCCGCCGGAGCCTGTCAGAATTTTTTTTCTCCCGAAATGCCGCTTTTCTGAGAGCCAGGTGCACTTTTCTCCAAATGAGTTTGAGATGAGAGGTCAAGGTCAGTGAGGAGACAGAAGAATGTTGAAAAAAGGAATTAGCTCTGGGGTGAAAACCAAAAACTGTAAAAAATGGAGATACATTGGTGGAGGAATGACAGGCATTGTTGTAAGCAAACTCTGCAAACGGAAGAAACTCAGACCAGTCATTTTGGAGTTTGGCCGAGTACAAACGCAAATATTGTTTTAATGATTGATTAACTCGCTCAGTCTGCCCGTTGGATTGGGGATGGTAGCCAGACGTTAAAGATAATTTCATCTTTAATGAGGCACAAAAAGACTTCCAAAATTGTGCAATGAATTGTGGACCCCGATCAGAAACAATATCAGTGGGTAACCCATGGAGTCTGAAAACATGGCGGAGGAACAAGACTGCCAATCCCTGGGCAGATGGCAATCGGGGAAGAGCAATGAAATGGGCCATTTTGCTAAAACGGTCCACTACCACCCATATGACTCGGCATCCGGCTGACAGAGGGAGGTCCACCACAAAATCCATGGAAATATGAGACCATGGCCTAAGAGGAACATTCAAGGGCATAAGTTGACCGATAGGCAAGGAACGGGGAACCTTATGCTGTGCACAGACCTGACAAGAAAAAACAAACTCCTTAATGTCTTTGGAAAGACCAGGCCACCATACCGAGCGGGAAACTAATTCAAAAGTTTTAGCGATCCCCGGATGCCCGGCAACCTTGCTATCATGAAACTCCGTCAAAACCGTTGCTCTCAAAAACTCGGGGACAAAAAGACGACCAGCAGGAGTATTTCCAGGAGCTTGATGTTGAAGCTGCTTTAACTGGGTAAATAAATCTTGTGTGAGACCTGCCCGAATGACTGAAGACGGAAGTATGGGAGTAACAGGACTGTTGTCTTGAACTGGAAGAAAACTGCGTGACAGGGCATCTGCCTTGGTATTCTTGGAACCTGGCCTGAAGGTGATAATGAACTTGAAACGAGTAAAAAATACGGCCCAACGAGCTTGCCGGGCATTCAGCCGTTTAGCTGATTCAATGTATTGAAGATTTTTGTGATCAGTCAAAACTGAAATGGTATGAGTGGCTCCTTCAAGCCAATGCCTCCACTCCTCAAAAGCCCATTTAATAGCCAGTAATTCCCGGTTACCAACACCGTAGTTGGATTCAGCAGATGAGAATTTCCTGGACATGAAGGCACAAGGATGTAATTCCAGGGAATCCGGATCCTTCTGAGATAGGATAGCCCCTACTCCAACCTCCGAGGCATCAACCTCAACAATGAAAGGCAATTCTGGGTTGGGATGTCTGAGGACCGGGGCTGAGACAAAGGCTTGTTTCAAGGCCTGAAAAGATAACTCCGCTTCACGTGACCAGTTGGTAGGATCTGCTCCCTTTTTAGTCAGTGCCACAATGGGAGCAACTAGGTCAGAGAAAGAGTGAATAAATCTTCTATAGTAATTCGCAAACCCTAAAAAGCGCTGAATTGCTTTTAAATTGGTGGGTTGCGCCCAACTAAGGATGGCTTGGAGCTTCTTTGGTTCCATACAGAATCCCCGAGGGGAAATAATGTACCCTAAAAAGGATACCTCCGTGACATGAAATTCACACTTCTCCAGCTTGGCATATAGGTGATTTTCACGTAATTTTTTTAGAACCTGACGCACCTGGGTATCATGTTGTTCAATAGAGTCAGAATATATCAAAATATCGTCTAAGTAGACTACAACGAATCTTCCAAGAAATTCACGGAGCACATCGTTAATGAGATCCTGGAAAACTGCCGGAGCGTTGGACAGGCCGAATGGCATAACCAGATACTCATAGTGGCCTGATTGAGTACTGAATGCCGTTTTCCACTCATCCCCTGACTTGATTCTGATGAGGTTATATGCTCCTCTCAGGTCAATCTTAGAAAAAATCACAGCCGAACGTAGCTGATCAAAGAGGACAGAAATCAGCGGCAAAGGGTAAGTATTCTTTACTGAGATTTTATTCAAGGCTCTAAAGTCAATGCAAGGTCTGAGTGATCCATCCTTCTTCTCCACGAAGAAGAAGCCTGCACTTAAAGGGGATTTAGATGGCCTGATAAATCCTTTCCCTAGGCTTTCTTTAACATACTCATTCATGGCCACAGTTTCAGGTCCGGACAATGCATATAACCTTCCCTTAGGCAAAGTGGCACCAGGAATTAACTCGATAGCACAATCATAAGGCCTATGGGGAGGCAGAATATCCGCATTGCCCTTGGAAAATACATCAACAAAATCCTGGTATTCCACAGGAATGGGTGCGGGAATGACAGCAGCTATTCTGATGGGAAGCGTAATACATTCCTTATTACAGATGGTACCCCATTGTAAGATCTCCCCCGACTGCCAATCAATGATGGGATTATGAAAGGCCAGCCAAGGGTGACCCAGAACCACAGGAACTGCTGGGCAATGGGTAAGGAAAAACTCAATCTTTTCAGAATGCAGAGCTCCTACCGAAAGTAGAACAGGAGGTGTACAGAGAGAAATAACCCCATTGGACAAGGGACTCCCATCTAAACCATGCATGGTGATACACCTACCCAAGGCTAACTGAGGAATACCTAAGGCCTTAGCCCATGTTAAATCCATAAAGTTCCCTGCAGCTCCACTGTCCACAAAAGCCGAGATCGAGGAACAGAGGCTGCCAAAGGAAACTTTAGCTGGAACCAACAGTGAATTATTTGAGGAGATAAGCTGCAGACCAAAGTGAACCCCCTCACAACTCACTTGGTCGAGGCGTTTCCCGACTTGTTCGGACAACTACGGGCAAAATGTCCCTTACCCCCACAGTATAAACAAAGACCAGAATTTTGCCTTCTGGTTCTTTCTTCAGGAGACAGTTTGGAGAGGCCTATCTGCATGGGCTCCTCTATGTCCACAGGAATGGAAAAAACACAAGGAGAAGACCCGACAGATGCTCCTTTTTCAGCCCTCCGCTCTCTGAGACGACGATCAATCTTAATAGAGAGCTCGATGAGTTTATCGAGAGTCTCAGGAGCGGGATACTGAAGGAGACTGTCTTTTATAGACTCGGATAAGCCGAGGCGAAACTGACTGCGCAGGGCTGGATCATTCCATCCACAGTCGTTCGACCAACGGCGAAACTCCGTACAATAAATCTCTGCGGGATTCCTACCCTGTCTGAGAGCACGCAACTGACTCTCGGCGGATGCCTCTCTATCAGGGTCGTCATACAATAGCCCTAAAGACCCCAGAAAGGCGTCTACAGACAATAAAGCCGGATCGTCTGTCTTTAAGCCAAAAGCCCAGGTCTGAGGATCCCCCTGTAGCAAAGAAATAATAATTCCTACCCGCTGAGATTCCGTACCTGAGGAGACTGGTCTTAAACGAAAATACAGTTTACAAGACTCTTTAAAATTAAAAAACTGCTTTCTATCCCCAGAAAAACGGTCAGGCAGATGCATTTTTGGTTCAGGAATGACCCTCGGGGAAGTCCGTAACAGATCTTCCTGTGACCTCACCCGAAGGGACAGATCTTGAACCATCTGAGTAAGCTCTTGAATCTGGCTAACTAAAAGCTGGCCAGGATTTGGCCCAACACCGGAGGGATTCATGAGGCTGACAAATCTCCCAACAGAATAAGGGGAAAAAAATTAACTCCTGTTTAATTTTTACATTTTAGTTGGGCCGGTGATAATGTTGTGATTCCCGTACTCCAGACCAGAGGAGATCTTTATGGCAGAGGTCTGAGTACTGGAAGGATATGCTGGTACGGGAGCAGGAAAGCCTAGTAACCCCTGGCGCCCTAACTCCGTTGTCTCGCCCGTGTTATCAGAAATCCCCTGCGAGACTATGGTTGCTTGAGCCCATGGCAGCCGCGTTCGAAGGGCGGATTATGTCTGCCCAACCCCGATGCCCCCTCAGGTCTTAATGGGAGACAAAGGGAAATCCGAGACAGGGTGATAACAAGGGGCCCTCTGACTAAGCAACCAGGCCAGGGGTTACAAGCTATCTAACTTAAACCAAAAGTATGTGCGGACAAACCGCCAGGGAAAAGGACAACCAAAGATCCACTGATCCGTTACTCCTATCCAGCACCGCTGGATACCAGAGTGGATTTGTGGGAGCGGAATCCTCCGCAAAAGCTCCAGAACACAATAAACTAAATAATAAATAGTAAGCGGTCAAGCCGCAACACACGGCTACGCCGCGACTCACGAACACCACAGGATGTTAAAGGTGCTCGGTCGGACTCCAGGAATAGATGACAAATTCCGAGTACTGGATCACGGAGGACAGGAACAACCGGGTTGAGCAGGACTGGAAACTCTCTGTAACTGACACAGCAAACAGGAAGCTATCACCGGCGTCTGTGAGAAGTCCTGAGAGTGCTTAAATTTGGGAGCCCTCCAATCATGATCCAGACAGGGTAATCACATAATGATGCCGTGCAGCTGCATGCTGCACGGCCAGAATACACAAGCACTGATTAATTAAGACCCAGCAACGGGGAACGCGGTCTGACCGTGGCGTCCCCGTTGCTAGGGTCTGAGCGGCTCCGTGCGCCCGGCGTCTAGCGTTGCTAGGGAGCCGGCGGCTGTCTGACTGCGGCGTCCCTAGTTGCTAGGCGCCGGGCCGCACTGACGGGCGGACCCTCGGCGCCTAACAATGTTGACAGGTCGCGTTCCGCTTGACTTGACAATTTTCTCACCAGCAGGTCTTTCAACCCCAGCAGACTTGTGTCTGCCGGAAAGAGAGATCCAAGGTAGGTTTTAAATCTAGGATCGAGCACGGTGGCCAAAATGTAGTGCTCTGATTTCAACAGATTGACCACCCGTGAATCCTTGTTAAGCGAATTAAGGGCTCCATCCACAAGTCCCACATGCCTAGCGGAATCGCTCCGTGTTAGCTCCTCCTTCAATGTCTCCAGCTTCTTCTGCAAAAGCCTGATGAGGGGAATGACCTGACTCAGGCTGGCAGTGTCTGAACTGACTTCACGTGTGGCAAGTTCAAAGGGCATCAGAACCTTGCACAACGTTGAAATCATTCTCCACTGCACTTGAGACAGGTGCATTCCACCTCCTATATCGCGCTCAATTGTATAGGCTTGAATGGCCTTTTGCTGCTCCTCCAACCTCTGAAGCATATAGAGGGTTGAATTCCACCTCGTTACCACTTCTTGCTTCAGATGATGGCAGGGCAGGTTCAGTAGTTTTTGGTGGTGCTCCAGTCTTCTGTACGTGGTGCCTGTACGCCGAAAGTGTCCCGCAATTCTTCTGGCCACCGACAGCATCTCTTGCCCGCCCCTGTCGTTTTTTAAAAAATTCTGCACCACCAAATTCAAGGTATGTGCAAAACATGGGACGTGCTGGAATTTGCCCATATTTAATGCACACACAATATTGCTGGCGTTGTCCGATGCCACAAATCCACAGGAGAGTCCAATTGGGGTAAGCCATTCTGCGATGATCTTCCTCAGTTGCCGTAAGAGGTTTTCAGCTGTGTGCGTATTCTGGAAGGCGGTGATACAAAGCGTAGCCTGCCTAGGAAAGAGTTGGCGTTTGCGAGATGCTGCTACTGGTGCCGCCGCTGCTGTTCTTGCGGCGGGAGTCCATACATCTACCCAGTGGGCTGTCACAGTCATATAGTCCTGACCCTGCCCTGCTCCACTTGTCCACGTCCGTGGTTAAGTGGACATTGGGTACAACTGCATTTTTTAGGACACTGGTGAGTCTTTTTCTGACGTCCGTGTACATTCTCGGTATCGCCTGCCTACAGAAGTGGAACCTAGATGGTATTTGGTAACGGGGGCACACTGCCTCAATAAATTGTCTAGTTCCCTGTGAACTAACGGCGGATACCGGACGCACGTCTAACACCAACATAGTTGTCAAGGACTCAGTTATCCGCTTTGCAACAGGATGACTGCTGTGATATTTCATCTTCCTCGCAAAGGACTGTTGGACAGTCAATTGCTTACTGAAAGTAGTACAAGTGAGCTTACGACTTCCCCTCTGGGATGACCATCGACTCCCAGCAGCAACAACAGCAGCGCCAGCAGCAGTAGGCGTTACACGCAAGGATGCATCGAAGGAATCCCAGGCAGGAGAGGACTCGTCAGAATTGCCAGTGACATGGCCTGCAGGACTATTGGCATTCCTGGGGAAGGAGGAAATTGACACTGAGGGAGTTGGTGGGGTGGTTTGCGTGAGCTTGGTTACAAGAGGAAGGGATTTACTGGTCAGTGGACTGCTTCCGCTGTCGGCCCAAGTTTTTGAACTTGTCACTGACTTATTATGAATGCGCTGCAGGTGACGTATAAGGGAGGTTGTTCCGAGGTGGTTAACGTCCTTACCCCTACTTATTACAGCTTGACAAAGGGAACACACGGCTTGACACCTGTTGTCCGCATTTCTGATGAAATACTTCCACACCGAAGAGCTGATTTTTTTGGTATTTTCACCAGGCATGTCAACGGCCCTATTCCTCCCACGGACAACAGGTGTCTCCCCGGGTGCCTGACTTAAACAAACCACCTCACCATCAGAATCCTCCTGGTCAATTTCCTCCCCAGCGCCAGCAACACCCATATCCTCCTCATCCTGGTGTACTTCAACACTGACATCTTCAATCTGACTATCAGGAACTGGACTGCGGGTGCTCCTTCCAGCACTTGCAGGGGGCGTGCAAATGGTGGAAGGCGCATGCTCTTCACGTCCAGTGTTGGGAAGGTCAGGCATCGCAACCGACACAATTGGACTCTCCTTGTGGATTTGGGATTTCGAAGAACGCACAGTTCTTTGCGGTGCTACTGCTTTTGCCAGCTTGAGTCTTTTCATTTTTCTAGCGAGAGGCTGAGTGCCTCCATCCTCATGTGAAGCTGAACCACTAGCCATGAACATAGGCCAGGGCCTCAGCCGTTCCTTGCCACTCCGTGTGGTAAATGGCATATTGGCAAGTTTACGCTTCTCCTCCGACAATTTTATTTTAGGTTTTGGAGTCCTTTTTTTACTGATATTTGGTGTTTTGGATTTGACATGCTCTGTACTATGACATTGGGCATCGGCCTTGGCAGACGACGTTGCTGGCATTTCATCGTCTCGGCCATGACTAGTGGCAGCAGCTTCAGCACGAGGTGGAAGTGGATCTTGATCTTTCCCTAATTTTGGAACCTCAACATTTTTGTTCTCCATATTTTAATAGGCACAACTAAAAGGCACCTCAGGTAAACAATGGAGATGGATGGATACTAGTATACAATTATGGATGGACTGCTGAGTGCCGACACAGAGGTAGCTACAGCCGTGGACTACCGTACTGTACTGTGTCTGCTGCTAATATAGACTGGTTGATAAAGAGATGTAGTAGTAGTATGTATGTATAAAGAAGAAAGAAAAAAAACCACGGGTAGGTGGTATACAATTATGGACGGACTGCCCAGTGCCGACACAGAGGTAGCTACAGCCGTGGACTACCGTACTGTACTGTGTCTGCTGCTAATATAGACTGGTTGATAAAGAGATGTAGTAGTAGTAGTATGTATGTATAAAGAAGAAAGAAAAAAAAAACACGGGTAGGTGGTATACAATTATGGACGGACTGCCCAGTGCCGACACAGAGGTAGCTACAGCCGTGGACTACCGTACTGTACTGTGTCTGCTGCTAATATAGACTGGTTGATAGAGATGTAGTAGTAGTAGTATGTATGTATAAAGAAGAAAGAAAAAAAAACCACGGGTAGGTGGTATACAATTATGGATGGACTGCCCAGTGCCGACACAGAGGTAGCTACAGCCATGGACTACCGTACTGTACTGTGTCTGCTGCTAATATAGACTGGTTGATAAAGAGATGTAGTAGTAGTAGTATGTATGTATAAAGAAGAAAGAAAAAAAAACCACGGGTAGGTGGTATACAATTATGGACGGACTGCCCAGTGCCGACACAGAGGTAGCTACAGCCGTGGACTACCGTACTGTACTGTGTCTGCTGCTAATATAGACTGGTTGATAAAGAGATGTAGTAGTAGTAGTATGTATGTATAAAGAAGAAAGAAAAAAAAAACCACGGGTAGGTGGTATACAATTATGGACGGACTGCCCAGTGCCGACACAGAGGTAGCTACAGCCGTGGACTACCGTACTGTACTGTGTCTGCTGCTAATATAGACTGGTTGATAAAGAGATGTAGTAGTAGTATGTATGTATAAAGAAGAAAGAAAAAAAAAACCACGGGTAGGTGGTATACAATTATGGACGGACTGCCCAGTGCCGACACAGAGGTAGCTACAGCCGTGGACTACCGTACTGTACTGTGTCTGCTGCTAATATAGACTGGTTGATAAAGAGATGTAGTAGTAGTAGTATGTATGTATAAAGAAGAAAGAAAAAAAAAACACGGGTAGGTGGTATACAATTATGGACGGACTGCCAAGTGCCAACACAGAGGTAGCTACAGCCGTGGACTACCGTACTGTACTGTGTCTGCTGCTAATATAGACTGGTTGATAAAGAGATGTAGTAGTAGTATGTATGTATAAAGAAGAAAGAAAAAAAAAACCACGGGTAGGTGGTATACAATTATGGACGGACTGCCCAGTGCCGACACAGAGGTAGCTACAGCCGTGGACTACCGTACTGTACTGTGTCTGCTGCTAATATAGACTGGTTGATAAAGAGATGTAGTAGTAGTAGTAGTATGTATGTATAAAGAAGAAAGAAAAAAAAACCACGGGTAGGTGGTATACAATTATGGACGGACTGCCCAGTGCCGACACAGAGGTAGCTACAGCCGTGGACTACCGTACTGTACTGTGTCTGCTGCTAATATAGACTGGTTGATAAAGAGATGTAGTAGTAGTAGTAGTATGTATGTATGTATAAAGAAGAAAGAAAAAAAAACCACGGGTAGGTGGTATACAATTATGGACGGACTGCCCAGTGCCGACACAGAGGTAGCTACAGCCGTGGACTACCGTACTGTACTGTGTCTGCTGCTAATATAGACTGGTTGATAAAGAGATGTAGTAGTAGTAGTATGTATGTATAAAGAAGAAAGAAAAAAAAACCACGGGTAGGTGGTATACAATTATGGACGGACTGCCCAGTGCCGACACAGAGGTAGCTACAGCCGTGGACTACTGTACTGTACTGTGTCTGCTGCTAATATAGACTGGTTGATAAAGAGATGTAGTAGTAGTAGTATGTATGTATAAAGAAGAAAGAAAAAAAAACCACGGGTAGGTGGTATACAATTATGGACGGACTGCCCAGTGCCGACACAGAGGTAGCTACAGCCGTGGACTACCGTACTGTACTGTGTCTGCTGCTAATATAGACTGGTTGATAAAGAGATGTAGTAGTAGTATGTATGTATAAAGAAGAAAGAAAAAAAAAACCACGGGTAGGTGGTATACAATTATGGACGGACTGCCCAGTGCCGACACAGAGGTAGCTACAGCCGTGGACTACCGTACTGTACTGTATCTGCTGCTAATATAGACTGGTTGATAAAGAGATGTAGTAGTAGTAGTATGTATGTATAAAGAAGAAAGAAAAAAAAAACACGGGTAGGTGGTATACAATTATGGACGGACTGCCGAGTGCCAACACAGAGGTAGCTACAGCCGTGGACTACCGTACTGTACTGTGTCTGCTGCTAATATAGACTGGTTGATAAAGAGATGTAGTAGTAGTATGTATGTATAAAGAAGAAAGAAAAAAAAAACACGGGTAGGTGGTATACAATTATGGACGGACTGCTGAGTGCCGACACAGAGGTAGCTACAGCCGTGAACTACCGTACTGTGTCTGCTGCGACTGGATGATAAATAATGATATAAAATATATATATATATCACTACTGCAGCCGGACAGGTATATATTATATAATGACGGACCTGCTGGACACTGTCTGTCAGCAGAATGAGTTTTTTATAGAATAAAAAAAAAAACACCACACAAGTGAAGTCACACGACGAGTGTTTAACTTTTTCAGGCAATCACAATATAGTATACTATACTACTAACTATACTGGTGGTCAGTGTGGTCAGGTCACTGGTCAGTCACACTGGCAGTGGCACTCCTGCAGCAAAAGTGTGCACTGTTTAATTTTAATAATAATATGTACTCCTGGCTCCTGCTATAACCTATAACTGGCACTGCAGTGCTCCCCAGTCTCCCCCACAATTATAAGATGTGTGAGCTGAGCACAGTCAGATACGAGTGTTTAACTTTTTCAGGCAATCACAATATAGTATACTATACTACTAACTATACTGGTGGTCAGTGTGGTCAGGTCACTGGTCAGTCACACTGGCAGTGGCACTCCTGCAGCAAAAGTGTGCACTGTTTAATTTTAATAATAATATGTACTCCTGGCTCCTGCTATAACCTATAACTGGCACTGCAGTGCTCCCTAGTCTCCCCCACAATTATAAGATGTGTGAGCTGAGCACAGTCAGATATATACATAGATGATGCAGCACACTGGGCTGAGCAGTGCACACAGATATGGTATGTGACTGAGTCACTGTGTATCGTTTTTTTCAGGCAGAGAACGGATATATTAAATAAAACTGCACTGTCTGGTGGTCACTGTGGTCAGTCACTAGTAAACTCTGCACTCTCTACAGTTCTACAGTACTCCTAATCTCCAGTAAATCAGGTCAATCTCTCTCTCTCTCTCTCTCTTCTAATCTAAATGGAGAGGACGCCAGCCACGTCCTCTCCCTATCAATCTCAATGCACGTGTGAAAATGGCGGCGACGCGCGGCTCCTTATATAGAATCCGAGTCTCGCGAGAATCCGACAGCGTCATGATGACGTTCGGGCGCGCTCGGGTTAACCGAGCAAGGCGGGAAGATCCGAGTCGCTCGGACCCGTGAAAAAAAACATGAAGTTCGTGCGGGTTCGGATTCAGAGAAACCGAACCCGCTCATCTCTAGTGTCCTACCCAGGTAGATAGCCGGGTAGGGTTCACGGGTCACTCGATCCGGGTTTACCCTTTTCCACTTGCAAAAAACACGGGTAAATGCGCGCCCCCGTGCATTTACTAGTGATGAGCGAGGTTCGGTTTTACTCGGTTTTACTCGGTTTTACTCGGTTCTCAAAACGGCATCTTATTGGCTATCCAAAACACGTGACATCCGTGAGCCAATAAGATGCCGTTTTGAGAACCGAGTAAAACCGAGTAAAACCGAATCCGCTCATCACTAGCATTTACCCGTGTTTTTTGTGCTAGTGGAAAAGGGGTATAAGTTGCCAGTGCTGGCAGATCAGTGCTGGACTCATGGAGTGAGTTATTCAGCTGCAGTGAATGTGCAGTGTATCTGGGAGAGGCAGCTGCAGTGCTTATGCACTGATTGTTAATAATATATTAATATAGATTCACTGTTATGTTGATATATTATTAATAAGCACTTATTGCATACTAGTTACAGAATATGCACATTACTTCTGGCTGAGGAGAGAAAGCTTAACAGCCATGAAACACATCATTCAGTCTGTAACTAAACCAAATAAAAATGTAATTTTTTATTTTGCATTCTTTGCTAATTGGATGATTTTAGATGGGCGTTTTTTTTTAGGTGGGCTTGGATTTATTATATTATCCACTATCTCATACCCTCCAACATTTTACACAGAAAAATCGGTACAAATCCGAAAAGGGGGCGTGTCCGTGTGTAAAGGGGGCGTGGTCACGCCCCTTTTCCTATACTTTCAATGGAAGTTTGGAGAGGCAAAAATCGGTACAGACCATGAAAAAAAGGTACTGTACCTATTAAAAAGGTACAGTTGGAGGGTATGCTATCTAGCCTCCAGGGAGTTTACCACCCACAATCACATTGAGCAGGAACAGTGAGTTGAGAGCCCTGTACCACAGGGGCTCCACCTCCTGCAGGCTTATGCTGCATGAATCAGATCCATCCACTGAGTCACTGAGTCTACACAGTGTACAACTGTCTCACCTCACTGGCAGACTCAGGATGAATCATGAATGATTCATGAAATGGATCAGGCACAGCACTCACTGACTGGCGAGTCGTGACTGCTCCCTCCCCCCTCCCAGTGGGTGCCACCTGGTATAGCCTCTGGCCAATCACTGATAAAGACACTCAGCAGAACACACTGACTGAAGGACACACTGGGGTATATTTACTAAGGTCCCGATTTTGACCGAGATGCCGTTTTTTATTCAAAGTGTCATCTCGGTAATTTACTAAGCAAAAATCACGGCAGTGATGAGTACATTCGTATTTTTTTGGAAGTTCAAGTGTAAAAATACGAATGAATACACCATCGGTCAAAACGCGGCTGTTTAGATATGAATCTCGGTCATTTACTAACCATTCGTATTTGTAATGTCTACCGTGAAAATGCATTTGCGGCCGTGAAAAAAAACATTTAGTAAAAAAGTCCTAAAAAAAAACAGACCTGCTTTTGAGAAGCGTGTTTACATGTGTAGTCAATTATCCATTACTCACACCTGAATGTTTGGCCCTATAAAAGGGTCCCAGGCACATTTTGAATATCTCTCACTCTGAAATGGCTGCTGTGGTGTGTGCAACAGATTTTTTGTTTGCTGGGGGATACCTGAGAGTGCTCCATGACTCTTCAAGAAATCTGGCCCAGGTAAGTGTACATGGTCAGCAGGTTGAACAGGTTCCGCGGAGGCTGCGCCAGCCACGTTTGTTTAGGGTACGTTTAAACTTAAACGCATTGTCTGATGATAGGGTTATATAGATGTTTCCCCTAAAAACATCTAACATTTGCCGTCTGTATGACCTTGTCAAACTGGGACTATATCCTGAGACAGCACGCTCACGCTCTGTCTCAGGCTTGCACAAACTCATGGCTGTGTAGCACTTTATGGCTACTGGCAGCTTCCAGGCTGTGACAGGCGACGTCATTGTTATTTCCCAGCCAACCTTTTCAAATTTTTTGAAATAGGTGTGTTGAAAAATACATACACGTCTATGTCTAAGTGTTGCGTCTGGTCGGTCTTAGAACACAGTATTGTTTGTTCTTTATACTGTTGTGTAATTTTGTATTTTAATTTTATATTAAAACATTGACACTCATTACCCCATTAAACCATACACACATAGCGTGTTTTACAATGTTTGACACGGACACAGGATTTTTGGTGAAGACAATATTTAAATTTTAATTGTGTTCCACAAATGTCATGTCAGATTCATTTTTTTTTCTTTTGTGTGCTGGGTGCCGAGGTTTGAGCAGGGTCGCTGGCCCGTGTTCTGGATGATCGTCGAACAGGGGAGGTAACTGGGGTCTGGCTAGGGGTAGTCGTTCCTGAGCTAGAGATGAGATGTTGTGCTGACATCAGAGTGATGCTTTGGCTCAAGTTATGGATACTGGCATTCAATTGATTATTACTGGCAGTGTGGCTGGCCACAATCCGAGACAAAGTCTCATTTACTACCTGATTGTGTTGGATCACTTGTATCAGGGCTTGTTGATGCCGCTGTTGCTCATCGATGATGCGCGTCAAATTTGCCAGCATTTGCGTGTTGTCCGCCCTGATTTGTTCCATCGATGTCGCAATTCTGCCTACCTGAACAATCAGTCTGCCCGAGTTCCGACTAATGCGCGGAAGATGATGGGGCAGACTGGCAAGGTGTTGTGTGTGTGTGTTCAGCCAGGCAGTGTTTTGGGCCTGTTGCGTTGCCCAACTGGACCAAAAGTCAGCGGACATTTGTTGCTGGGGTGGAGGTGGTATCAATTGTGGACTTAAGGAGGCTTGGGGCATATCCTGCGGCTGGGTTGGCTGGTTAGGATCAACAGTCGTAAGTTGCAGTGTATAGGTTGCCTGTTGGTCTGGTTCCTGCTGGTCATCGTCTCCCATGAAGGTTGGTTCTGTATGGGGTGGCCAACAGGCACTGTTTAGTTATAATTAAATATCTTTGCTTGTCCTAAACATTCCATACTTATTTTTAAAAAATTAATTATTTTTTTGGAGGTTTTTTTTTTTTAAACTAGGAATCTTTCCTTTACAAACACATATGTGCCATAACAGGCGTGCACAGAGACTGACTGGCGGGTTCCGCACCAAACTTCCCCCCCTCCACAGCATTATACTGTGTTCTCTCACCTCCCCTGTCCTGGATATAGACTTCTCACCTGGACGGACCAGAGGAGCGCATCAGGTAAGCAGTCTACATCCCGGACAGGGGAGGTGTGGGAAGAATATAATGCTGTGGAAGGGGGGGGGGGGGTTTAAGTCCGGTGAGAAACCCGCTATTCATTTTCTGTGCACGTCTGTGTGCTCAATCTAGTAAGGTGGGTGTTCTATTTAAAATGTGATGTGGCCCATAGCAACCAATAAGACTTTAATTCACATTTATTTGGCACCTTCAAGAAGATAATACCTGGAATCTGAATGGTTGCTACGGGAAACATGCCATCTCACATTGAGCTCACATCATAGTAAATGTACTGTGTCGAAATGTTTGAATGTATTTCTTTTAAGTTTTTACTCACCAGACAGCTGAGGTGATCGTGGCTCATCACTTTGGGGACTAGCCAAAATTGCCTGTGGTGGCTGGGGCAAGACTGCCGAGATGCGCCGCCTGGGTGGTGAAGAAGGAGGCGCAGATTCCGACTCCACACGCCGCGTCTTAGTGGGCCTCCTAGTTAAAGTCACAGAGCCCTGTGATGGCCGCCTTAGAGGAGGGCGGCTTGCAGAAGAAGAACCTATGTGAAAATAGCAACATTAATATTTTGAGGTTCTATGTGTTTGCTGAATATGTGACAACACTGATTTCTTACCTGCATTCCCTGCAGCATCATCAGTTGGCTGTGGCCTGTCTGTGTCGCGTCTCTGGCGTACTGTTGAAAAATTGCACAAAACATTATGACCATACTTTTAAAACTCATTGTTATCTGAAAATCATTATTGTAATGTAAACATCTCGCACCTAATGTTAAGTTAACTATTTTATGTTTAAGCTATTCTGGATTAATTAATTGGGTGTGTATTCTTAAATTAAGATGATGTTGCACTAAATAATCCAGAAACATAGCTTAATTCGTCACAATATATTGCAGATAATTTTAATATAAAATTTCACACAAACATAAAAACCATTAAAAAAAAAATTATTTAAAAAGATAATAAAAAAAAGGCCATTTGAAAAAACAGATAGGGACAAGCAAAATCTAAGATTATGTATTATAACTACACATACCAGCATGCACTGCAACAGATTTCACATTCAATAATAGCAAAACTCTGGCAATGCATGATGGGCCTTGTAGTTTTGAAACACATTTACAGCTACAGGTTGCACAGGCCTGCACGACATTACCAACACAATGTTTGCATATTTACAAACACCGTAACAATTAGCAGCATTATCATTTTAAAAATAACAAGTGCCAAAAAATTATAAAATACAACTCACCATCCTGCCTTGGACGGTCCGAATCCCGAACATGAGTCGCTGACACCACTTCTGCAGGAATAAGTGACCGCACAGGCTCCTCCCAATCACAAAAAGTGGCACGGAAAGGGTGTCCACCCCCGGTTTGGCGGGCTGATTTGGCCTCCTTGGCCATCTTGGCCTCGACACGGCGCTTGATATCATAAAACCTTTTTCTACACGTGTCCTCAGTCCGCCTCACCACACCCTCACTATTGACTGCAGCAATAACTTTTCCCCACAGGACCGACTTCCTACGTGAGGACACCTTGGCAGCATCCTTATTATTTTTCCTATCACTTTGTATATATTATTTTAATCACACCACTTACATAGCACTTCTGTGCTTCTTATTAACCCCTATTAATTCTCACCTGTGTGCTGACCTGGGGTGGCCGACCTGTGCCGACATCGTGGGGTCCTGCACCCCGGGCCCATACCTAGTATTAGGGACCCCCAGTGACGGAGAAGCCTTGTCGATCGGCCTGGGGGCTTAACCCTATATCTGCAGATATACGCAACTAAGATCTCCGTATTATCTGACTATTATTATGTAGTAATATTATTCACTCGGTGTGCATTAGGGAACACAGTTTTTTTCCTACACAGAATTACCCCTCCCCTTTTAGCACCTGAGTGACATTACAATCTGATTGAGCAGCTTTCCACTTTGTGTACAGCATCCTGCCCAAACAATTGGCGATGATGCCTCATCAGCTCCCGCACCAAAGCCATGTTTTCAGCATAGCTGAACTTCACATTGCGCCCAGTCTTGGTAGTGGTGCGTGGCTGCGGAGCCACAGCACCATCACTATCACTGGATAACGCAGCAACAGGCACCCCCTCCTCTTCCTCCTCACTCACCTCCTCCCTCTCACTAACCTCCTCCACCTCCTCCCTCTCACTAACCTCCTCCACCTCACTCACCTCCTCCCTCTCACTAACCTCCTCCACCACACTGACCTCTGACTGAGACATAATCCCCACAAACTACACAAAACACTGAGAAAAAAAAACAGAAAACACACTCCTCCACTACCACTACACACCACACACACACACACACACACTCACTCACTCACAAACAATGACAATAGACTAGAAAAAAAAAACAATGACAAAAAAGTAGAGAAACTTCGAAAAAACTACACAAGTATGACAAGACTACTTACACACACAGTACAGCACTCAACAATCGCAAAACTCCGCTCCAAATCCACCAAAAACTCCTCCAAACTCACCAACTCCTAATACACCTTCCTCTCTCCTCTCCACTAGCCAAACCCACGAGGTGCGGACGGTTTGGGGCGTTTTTATAGTAATGTGCACAGACACTCCTCCATCACGAATACAACCAATCACGGACGAGTGACAAAAACGAAACTTAGTAAAAAAACGCGTCCGGAAACGAAAAAACACTGCCGTAACAGACATGTGACGCAGTCGTAAAAAACACTAAGAACACGGCCGCAAAACAACAAAATCGGCCGCATTACACATCAAAAAAACACGAATGACATCGACATCGGACAACACTAAAAATACAATTACGACAGCTTAGTAAATTAGTCGTAATCAATTCAAAAAGTTGCAGTTTTACACTTTCGATGTCATTCGTGATGATTTGCTCACCAAATCGGTAACAATACGAATCTTAGTAAATTTACCCCACTGAGTGAGTCTTCTCCCTCTGGCTGAGGGAGGCTGCTGCAGCTGTCTCGACTCATTAAACAGTGAGTGACTCGAATCATTCATACTTCCTGATGATTCGAGTCACTGTGTTGAGACAGAGAGTCAGTAGCCATCTCTAGTGACAGGGCCAGTGACATGATGTGAGGAGGGGAATGGAGGCAGCAGGAAGCCACAGACTGTGAGTTGTATAGTGGGAAGTGCAGGGTCCCTTGGGGGACCAAAAAGATGTGCGGCCACTACACAAAGTGCATCAGGGAAGCAAGATATGCCTATATACTAGATCTCCAATCAACGTAAATTAACAAACTATCATTCTAATTTATCATCCTCATCCCGTACCAAAGCACGGGTATTCAGCTATCTACAATGTTATTTATACTGTGTGTTTAATATTTCCATTTATTTTTGTAAACAGACATTCATAAAATCCGGGGCAACGCTGGGTACTTCAGCTAGTATATACTAAATCATCTGTCACAGTAGCAATATTCTGAGCATATTGGAAGTCTCAACAGAACATTTATAGATAGAGTTTAAGATCATACATGTTAACATTCAATAATATGCTATGTCGGCATGCCCTCTTATGGAGTCTATCTAAGTCATTAGCAAAACCAAATGTTCCATCTACATACAGTACAGCGCAGGCACAAGGTCGTCATGCAATAAGTGATATGCCGGACAGACTTTTATACCTAAGTTTCCTTTTGATGCTTGATCCAAATAATGTATCACTAACAATGACATTACTGTGAAGTGAAGGAGAGATGATTAGGATGGTCACCTGTAACACACATGCAATGTTTCTGTGACATGGAAAAACAATGGAAGAAATGTTATGGAGTCACCTTCATTGTTGTCCTAGTTGATAGGATAACCAGAAGAGTAGCTTTGGGTGGAGCGTCATGAGATGACATGAAAACAAAAAAGTTATGTACCCTCCAGGTTCCGTTCTCAGCAGTCCGGCTGTTGGTGCAAGGGTGCCATGTGGTGCCACGGGGCACAGCCACGCTCACTGTCCACTCAACCTCTTTCCAACACGTCCAGCGGGTGTGAACAAGTGGAGATGATGTCATTACCTATTCCCTGTGAATGTTACCTTGCGGGCCTGCCTTACAGTTTTATATACGCTGGTATTGAATAATACATTTCTAGTGCGCCAGCAAAAAACAACAACTCTTATTTCTTCTCCTCATGGGTTACACAGGTTCTGTGGCTGATTAAACCAGGTGAAATGCAGACATGAGGTCAGCCAGCCACAGAAACTGTATAATTCATGAATTACCTGGTTTAATGGGATAGTATAGTTAGTATGGCTATCACTCTCTCTCTCTCTCTCCCTATATATATATATATATATATATATATATATATATATATATACACACGTGCTTTGCTCCGGCACTCGGCTCTGCCCCTGCTATGGGGCTGACTTGCTCAGGTGCCCTCCTCCAGGGGTACAAACCCTTTGTATAACATCAGAAGAAAATGATGAGGCGGCACTCGGAGTCTTGTGAAATACCAACAACATGTAATAGTGCAGAATTCTGCACTATTACATGTTGTTGGTATTTCACAAGACTCCGAGTGCCGCCTCATCATTTTCTTCTGATATATATATATATATATATATATATATATATACACATACATACAGTTGTGCTCATAAGTTTACACACCATAGCAGAATTTGTGATTCTCTGGCCATTTGTCAGGGAATATGAATGATAGCTCATAAACTTTTCTTTCACTCATGGTTAGTGGTTGGTTGAAGCCATTTATTGTCAAACAACTGTGTTTACTCTTTTTAAATCATAATGACAACAGAAACTACCCAAATGACCCTGAACAAAAGTTTACATACCCTGGAGATTTTGGCCTGATAACATGCACACAAGTTGACACAAACAGGTTTGAATGGCTACTAAAGGTAACCATCCTCACCTGTGATCTGTTTGCTTGTAGTGTGTGTGTGTGTGTGTGTGTGTGTGTGTGTGTGTGTGTGTGTGTGTGTGTGTGTGTGTGTGTGGTGTGTGTGGTGTGTGTGTGTGTGTGTATATAAAAGGTCAGTGAGTTTCTGGACTCCTGAAAGACCCTTGCATCTTTCATCCAGTGCTGCACTAACGTGTCTGGATTCTGAGTCATGGGGAAAGCAAAAGAATTGTCAAAGGATCTGCGGGAAAAGGTAATTGAACTGTATAAAACAGGAAAGGGATATAAAAAGATATCCAAGCAATTGAGAATGCCAATCAGCAGTGTTCAAACTCTAATTAAGAAGTGGAAAATGAGGGATTCTGTGGAAATCAAATCACGGTCAGGTAGACCAACAAAAATTTCAGCCACAACTGCCATGAAAATTGTTCGGGATGCAAAGAAAAATCAACAAATAACTTCAGCTGAAATACAGGCCTCTCTGAAAAAAAGTGGTGTGGTTGTTTCAAGATGCACAATAAGGAGGCATTTGAAGAAAAATGGGCTGCATGGTCGAGTCGCCAGAAGAAAGCCATTACTACGCAAATGCCACAAAGCATCCCGCTTACAATACTCCAAACAGTATAGAGAAAAATTCCAAGAATAGGCGCAGTAAAACCACCAGGTGCAGCTGAACTAGGTGCTAGAGGGGTAATCCACAACCACTCAATTACATAGAATACAGATTGGAAGCACACAGAACAAATAGCGCACTTGGAGATAACGTGATCATTTAACAAACAAATAATAATTAAAGCACAAATCACCCTTGTTTTTCTTATGACTTGAATGCTTCAACTTTGATCATAATCCAGCATCCAAATATTGAATCTAGAAAACAGGTGTTCTTGCCACACAGATTAAATCAGTGTAGAAAGAACACACATAAACGAATATAGGCCCTCATTCCGAGTTGATCGGTCGCAAGGCGAATTTAGCAGAGTTACACACGCTTAGTCTACGCCTACTGGGAGTGTATCTTAGCATCTTAAAAGTGCGAACGAAGTTTACGCAATATTGCGAACAAAAAAAACTTAGCAGTTTTAGAGTAGCTCCAGACTTACTCTGCCTGTGCGATCAGTTCAGTGCTTGTCGTTCCTGGTTTGACGTCACAAACACTCCCAGCGTTCGCCCAGACACTCCCCCGTTTCTCCGGCCACTCCTGCGTTTTTTCCGGAAACGGTAGCGTTTTCAGCCACACGCCCATAAAACGCCGTGTTTCCGCCCAGTAACACCCATTTCCTGTCAATCACACTACGTTCGCCGGTGCGAACAAAAAGCCGTGAGTAAAAATCCTTTCTTCATAGCAGAATTACTTAGCGCAGTCGCAGTGCGAACATTGCGCATGCGCTCTAAGCTGATTTTCACTGCGATGCGAAAAAAAAGAACGAGCGAACGACTCGGAATGAGGGCCATAGTGTAGTATTTCTTTAAAAACACCATTCATTCAAGAATTCCAAATGTACACTTACAAACGTAAGCGAGTTCACAGCATATAAAAAGTCGAGAATGCTCTCAGCTGATTGGATCTTCTCACAGACGATCTTTCTACGTCAAGCTACAAGAACAGAACCTCTAATCCCTGGACACTTTGCAGTGTATCCAAGTAAAGAGAGAAAGGAAAATAATAGTGCAGTAGTTCTTGATTAAAGATAACAAAATTTAATACTAGTTGCACTTACAAACAGAAAAGATATAAAAGCATATATCGAACTCCAGGTAGACAAACTGCAAACAAACAGGATTCCTATCACCTTCCCAGAAGCGTCTAAGGAAGGACCATACACGGTCTGAAACGCGTTAAGCGGGACTATTGATACATAGACTCCAGACATAGACGGACACCAGGATCTACCACCGGTAGGATTGGAATTCCGGACTCCATTCTCCCTCTTCCATTACTGCTCCATCTGGGAAGGTGATAGGAATCCTGTTTGTTTGCAGTTTGTCTACCTGGAGTTCGATATATGCTTTTATATCTTTTCTGTTTGTAAGTGCAACTAGTATTAAATTTTGTTATCTTTAATCAAGAACTACTGCACTATTATTTTCCTTTCTCTCTTTACTTGGATACACTGCAAAGTGTCCAGGGATTAGAGGTTCTGTTCTTGTAGCTTGACGTAGAAAGATCGTCTGTGAGAAGATCCAATCAGCTGAGAGCATTCTCGACTTTTTATATGCTGTGAACTCGCTTACGTTTGTAAGTGTACATTTGGAATTCTTGAATGAATGGTGTTTTTAAAGAAATACTACACTATATTCGTTTATGTGTGTTCTTTCTACACTGATTTAATCTGTGTGGCAAGAACACCTGTTTTCTAGATTCAATATTTGGATGCTGGATTATGATCAAAGTTGAAGCATTCAAGTCATAAGAAAAACAAGGGTGATTTGTGCTTTAATTATTATTCGTTTGTTAAATGATCACATGTTATCTCCAAGTGCGCTATTTGTTCTGTGTGCTTCCAATCAATACTCCAAACAGCACAGAGACAAGCCTCAAAACTTCTGGAACAAAGTCATTTGGAGTGATGAGACCAAAATTGAACTTTTTGGCCACAACCATAAACGTTACATTTGGAGAGGAGTCAACAAGGCCTATGATGAAAGGTACACCATTCCTACTGTGAAACACGGAGGTGGATCGATGATGTTTTGGGGATGTGTGAGCTGGAAACTTGATCAAAATTGATGGCAAAATGAATGCAGCATGTTATCAGAAAATACAGGAGGAAAATTTGCACTCATCAGCCTGGAAGCTGCGCATGGGACGTACTTGACGTTCCAACATGACAATGAGCCAAAACACAAGGCCAAGTCGACCTTTCATTGGCTACAGCAGAATAAAGTGAAGGTTCTGGAGTGGCCATCTCAGTCTACTGACCTCAATATCATTGAGCCACTCTGGGGAGATCTCAAACGTGCAGTTCATGCAAGACAGCCCAAGAATTTACAGGAACTGGAGGATTTTTGCCAAGAAGAATGGGCAGCTTTACCATCTGAGAAAATAAAAAGCCTCATCCACAACTACCACAAAAGACTTCAAGCTGTCATTGATGTTAAATGGGGCAATACACGGTATTAAGAACTGGGGTATGTAAACTTTTGATCAGGGTCATTTGGGTAGTTTCTGTTGTCATTATGATTTAAAAAGAGTAAACACAGTTGTTTGACAATAAATGGCTTCACCCAACCACTAACCATGAGTGAAAGAAATGTTTGTGAGTTATCATTCATATTCCCTGACAAATGGCCAGAAAATCACAAATTCTGCTAGGGTATGTAAATATACACACACACATAATGGAAAATTATATATATATATATATATATATATATATACATACACACACACATAATGGAAAATGATTAATTCAGCCTCTTAGATGAAGAGCTTTTTATCCTTATAAAATGTAAGCGTGATTTAGTCTAGAAATTCCTGTCACTTATATTTTCCCTTTACCTATATATTGAGGCACTCTGTACAACATTGCCTTATACTTCATTTTCTACACTAGTCTCATTTTTTTAAAACTAGAAACTCATGTATATCCAGTTGTAATTGATGTAGAAAATGTATATGTAAGATAGCTGTAACTCTGTAGCTTTGCTGCTGGTTACTAAGAGGGTTCCATCAGGGTTCCATCAGCCAATCAGGGAGCACCACATTGTGGCACCCTCCTGATTGGCTGTGTGCTCCTGTACTGTATGACAGGCAGCACCCGGCAGTGTTACAATGTAGCGCCTATGCGCTCCATTATAACCAATGGTGGGAACTTTGTGGTCAGCGGTTGACCGAAAGTAACCTCACCGCTGACCACAAAGTTCCCACCATTGGTTACAATGGAGCGCATAGGCGCTACATTGTAACACTGCCGGGTGCTGCCTGTCATACAGTACAGGAGCACACAGCCAATCAGGAGGGTGCCACAATGTGGCGCTCCCTGATTGGCTGATGGAACCCTCTTAGACATAAGTCAGAGGGGGTTTCTGGCATTCGGGGAAAGGGGTCCCATGAGAAAACATGGGGCCCCTTTCAGTGCGAGGTCGGGTGTCCGTTTTTTTTATTTTGACAAGTACCTGGATTACAAATGGATTACAAGAGGAGCCTTCTACACTGGATTTTGTGAGTACAATTTTTTCAACAGGTACACCATGGATTCTACATGGAGAAGAGGACAGACCCTCGTGTGAACATAGGTAAGTATGTGTATATGGAGGTGTGGATGTATGCATTAAAGTTTTACTTTCAAGGTGTGTGTCTTATGTTTTTATTGGGGTATTTTTTTTAGTAGTAGTACTACAGGTACCAGCGGGCCCGGTTTTCCTCCGCATGCTGGTACTTGTGGTTCTCCAAGTACCAGCTTGCGGGGGAGGCTTGCTGGGACTAGTAGTACTGCTACTAAAAACAATATTCATTTTTTTACAAAACGGCTATCAGCCTCCCATCCGCAGCCCTTGGATGGGGGGACAGCCTCGGGCTTCACCCCTGGTCCTTGGGTGGCTGGAGGGGGGGACCCCTTGATTGAAGGGGTCCCCACTCCTCCAGGGTACCCCGGCCAGGGGTGACTAGTTGGTTATGTAATGCCAGGGCCACCGGGACCTATATAAAAGTGTCCCCCGGCTGTGGCATTATGTATCTGGCTAGTGGAGCCCGGTGCTGGTTTCAGAAATACGGCGGACCCCTACGCTTTTTGTCCCCCGTATTTTTGGAACCAGGACCAGGCGCAGAGCCCGGTGCTGGTTGTTTAAATATGGGGGAACCCCTATCATTTCCCCCCCCATATTTTTGCACCCAGGACCGGCTCAAAGAGCCCGAGGCTGGTTTTGCTTAGGAGGGGGGACCCCACGCATTTAAAACAAAAAACAAAACAAAACACTTTCCCATCCCCTTCCCACTGATAAACATGCACGGATCTCATGGATCCGTGCATGCCTATCCAAACACGGGATAAAAAAGCAGGTCTGTTTTTTTTTTTAGCACTTTTTCACGATTTGTATTTCAGCATGGCAGTGTTTGGCTATTGTCGGCAGTGTTTGTGATTTGCACTTTTTAGTAAATTACCGATTTCTACCAAATTGCAGGCGTATTTGACCGATGGTGTATTGATTCGTAATTTTTTCCTAGGACTTCCAAAATATTACGAATGCCCTCATCACTGCCGAGATTTTTGCTTAGTAAATTCCCGAGATGACACTTTGAAGAAAAAACGTCATCTCGGTCAAAATCGGGACCTTAGTAAATATACCCCAGTATGTCTGACTAGGAAATTCTGGTTATTTAGATCATCATTTGGCAAAGTTCTGGCAGAGAGATTTGCAGAGTGTCGGGTGACCGGCAAAGAGATCTGCAAAGTGTTAGTTGAAGACGACGGGAGGGGTCACAGTGGAATTAGTGACTGGAGAATAGCATGCAGGAGGTAAGTTACCATACTTGTGTAATTGTGTGTGTGGTGGGGGGTACTGAAAGCACAGAACAAAACATAGGGTCTATGGTGGGGGAGAGCGGACAATACAAAACATGCAGAAGGGGGCAACTTGGTATAGGACATACAGATGGTGTGTGGGGGCACAATACAAAACCATAGAAATTGTGGAGTACTCTATAAGACATATAAAGGAAGGAGATACACTTTTTGGGGGTTGCGAGATGTAGAACATACTGTAATACAGAAAAACAAGAAGGGTGGGGAGAGCATGACACAGAACATACAGATCGGGGGAGATAGTGAAATGGCTGACATTTAAAGTATATCAATGAGCTGGGGGCAGGTGTACAAAGCCTGGGAGAGTGATAAAGTGGAGAGAGATAAACTAACAACAAATCAGCTCCAAGTTGTAATTTTTTAAACACAGCCTGTAACATGGCAGTTAGGAGCTGATTGGCTGGTTCTTTACCTCTCTCCACTTAACACTCTGCAGGGCTTAATACATCTCCCCCATAGAATAACCAAATTATGAAATGGTACAGAATGGTATAAATGATGTGAACTGGAGCTGTAACTGTAACAAGTGACTGTTTCCCTATCTTTACATATAATAAAGGTGACAAAGGGCTAGATGCATCATCGCTTGGAAAGTAGAGATGAGCGCCTGAAATTTTTCGGGTTTTGTGTTTTGGTTTTGGGTTCGGTTCCGCGGCCGTGTTTTGGGTTCGAACGCGTTTTGGCAAAACCTCACCGAATTATTTTTGTCGGATTCGGGTGTGTTTTGGATTCGGGTGTTTTTTTCCAAAAACACTAAAAAACAGCTTAAATCATAGAATTTGGGGGTCATTTTGATCCCAAAGTATTATTAACCTCAAAAACCATAATTTACACTCATTTTCAGTCTATTCTGAATACCTCACACCTCACAATATTATTTTTAGTCCTAAAATTTGCACCGAGGTCGCTGTGTGAGTAAGATAAGCGACCCTAGTGGCCGACACAAACACCGGGCCCATCTAGGAGTGGCACTGCAGTGTCACGCAGGATGTCCCTTCCAAAAAACCCTCCCCAAACAGCACATGACGCAAAGAAAAAAAGAGGCGCAATGAGGTAGCTGTGTGAGTAAGATTAGCGACCCTAGTGGCCGACACAAACACCGGGCACATCTAGGAGTGGCACTGCAGTGTCACGCAGGATGTCCCTTCCAAAAAACCCTCCCCAAACAGCACATGACGCAAAGAAAAAAAGAGGCGCAATGAGGTAGCTGTGTGAGTAAGATTAGCGACCCTAGTGGCCGACACAAACACCGGGCCCATCTAGGAGTGGCACTGCAGTGTCACGCAGGATGGCCCTTCCAAAAAACCCTCCCCAAACAGCACATGACGCAAAGAAAAAAAGAGGCGCAATGAGGTAGCTGACTGTGTGAGTAAGATTAGCGACCCTAGTGGCCGACACAAACACCGGGCACATCTAGGAGTGGCACTGCAGTGTCACGCAGGATGTCCCTTCCAAAAAACCCTCCCCAAACAGCACATGACACAAAGAAAAAAAGAGGCGCAATGAGGTAGCTGTGTGAGTAAGATTAGCGACCCTAGTGGCCGACACAAACACCGGGCACATCTAGGAGTGGCACTGCAGTGTCACGCAGGATGTCCCTTCCAAAAAACCCTCCCCAAACAGCACATGACGCAAAGAAAAAAAGAGGCGCAATGAGGTAGCTGTGTGAGTAAGATTAGCGACCCTAGTGGCCGACACAAACACCGGGCCCATCTAGGAGTGGCACTGCAGTGTCACGCAGGATGTCCCTTCCAAAAAACCCTCCCCAATCAGCACATGATGCAAAGAAAAAGAAAAGAAAAAAGAGGTGCAAGATGGAATTATCCTTGGGCCCTCCCACCCACCCTTATGTTGTATAAACAAAACAGGACATGCACACTTTAACCAACCCATCATTTCAGTGACAGGGTCTGCCACACGACTGTGACTGATATGACGGGTTGGTTTGGACCCCCCCCAAAAAAGAAGCAATTAATCTCTCCTTGCACAAACTGGCTCTACAGAGGCAAGATGTCCACCTCATCTTCACCCTCCGATATATCACCGTGTACATCCCCCTCCTCACAGATTATCAATTCGTCCCCACTGGAATCCACCATCTCAGCTCCCTGTGTACTTTGTGGAGGCAATTGCTGCTGGTCAATGTCTCCGCGGAGGAATTGATTATAATTCATTTTAATGAACATCATCTTCTCCACATTTTCTGGATGTAACCTCGTACGCCGATTGCTGACAAGGTGAGCGGCGGCACTAAACACTCTTTCGGAGTACACACTTGTGGGAGGGCAACTTAGGTAGAATAAAGCCAGTTTGTGCAAGGGCCTCCAAATTGCCTCTTTTTCCTGCCAGTATAAGTACGGACTGTGTGACGTGCCTACTTGGATGCGGTCACTCATATAATCCTCCACCATTCTATCAATGTTGAGAGAATCATATGCAGTGACAGTAGACGACATGTCCGTAATCGTTGTCAGGTCCTTCAGTCCGGACCAGATGTCAGCATCAGCAGTCGCTCCAGACTGCCCTGCATCACCGCCAGCGGGTGGGCTCGGAATTCTGAGCCTTTTCCTCGCACCCCCAGTTGCGGGAGAATGTGAAGGAGGAGATGTTGACAGGTCGCGTTCCGCTTGACTTGACAATTTTGTCACCAGCAGGTCTTTCAACCCCAGCAGACCTGTGTCTGCCGGAAAGAGAGATCCAAGGTAGGCTTTAAATCTAGGATCGAGCACGGTGGCCAAAATGTAGTGCTCTGATTTCAACAGATTGACCACCCGTGAATCCTTGTTAAGCGAATTAAGGGCTGCATCCACAAGTCCCACATGCCTAGCGGAATCGCTCCCTTTTAGCTCCTTCTTCAATGCCTCCAGCTTCTTCTGCAAAAGCCTGATGAGGGGAATGACCTGACTCAGGCTGGCAGTGTCTGAACTGACTTCACGTGTGGCAAGTTCAAAGGGCATCAGAACCTTGCACAACGTTGAAATCATTCTCCACTGCACTTGAGACAGGTGCATTCCATCTCCTATATCGTGCTCAATTGTATAGGCTTGAATGGCCTTTTGCTGCTCCTCCAACCTCTGAAGCATATAGAGGGTTGAATTCCACCTCGTTACCACTTCTTGCTTTAGATGATGGCAGGGCAGGTTCAGTAGTTTTTGGTGGTGCTCCAGTCTTCTGTACGTGGTGCCTGTACGCCGAAAGTGTCCCGCAATTTTTCTGGCCACCGACAGCATCTCTTGCACGCCCCTGTCGTTTTTAAAAAAATTCTGCACCACCAAATTCAAGGTATGTGCAAAACATGGGACGTGCTGGAATTTGCCCATATTTAATGCACACACAATATTGCTGGCGTTGTCCGATGCCACAAATCCACAGGAGAGTCCAATTGGGGTAAGCCATTCCGCGATGATCTTCCTCAGTTGCCGTAAGAGGTTTTCAGCTGTGTGCGTATTCTGGAAAGCGGTGATACAAAGCGTAGCCTGCCTAGGAAAGAGTTGGCGTTTGCGAGATGCTGCTACTGGTGCCGCCGCTGCTGTTCTTGCGGCGGGAGTCCATACATCTACCCAGTGGGCTGTCACAGTCATATAGTCCTGACCCTGCCCTGCTCCACTTGTCCACATGTCCGTGGTTAAGTGGACATTGGGTACAACTGCATTTTTTAGGAGACTGGTGAGTCTTTTTCTGACGTCCGTGTACATTCTCGGTATCGCCTGCCTAGAGAAGTGGAGCCTAGATGGTATTTGGTAACGGGGGCACACTGCCTCAATAAATTGTCTAGTTCCCTGTGAACTAACGGCGGATACCGGACGCACGTCTAACACCAACATAGTTGTCAAGGACTCAGTTATCCGCTTTGCAGTAGGATGACTGCTGTGATATTTCATCTTCCTCGCAAAGGACTGTTGAACAGTCAATTGCTTACTGGAAGTAGTACAAGTGGGCTTACGACTTCCCCTCTGGGATGACCATCGACTCCCAGCGGCAACAACAGCAGCGCCAGCAGCAGTAGGCGTTACACGCAAGGATGCATCGGAGGAATCCCAGGCAGGAGAGGACTCGTCAGACTTGCCAGTGACATGGCCTGCAGGACTATTGGCATTCCTGGGGAAGGAGGAAATTGACACTGAGGGAGTTGGTGGGGTGGTTTGCGTGAGCTTGGTTACAAGAGGAAGGGATTTACTGGTCAGTGGACTGCTTCCGCTGTCACCCAAAGTTTTTGAACTTGTCACTGACTTATTATGAATGCGCTGCAGGTGACGTATAAGGGAGGATGTTCCGAGGTGGTTAACGTCCTTACCCCTACTTATTACAGCTTGACAAAGGGAACACACGGCTTGACACCTGTTGTCCGCATTTCTGGTGAAATACCTCCACACCGAAGAGCTGATTTTTTTGGTATTTTCACCTGGCATGTCAACGGCCATATTCCTCCCACGGACAACAGGTGTCTCCCCGGGTGCCTGACTTAAACAAACCACCTCACCATCAGAATCCTCCTGGTCAATTTCCTCCCCAGCGCCAGCAACACCCATATCCTCCTCATCCTGGTGTACTTCAACACTGACATCTTCAATCTGACTATCAGGAACTGGACTGCGGGTGCTCCTTCCAGCACTTGCAGGGGGCGTGCAAATGGTGGAAGGCGCATGCTCTTCACGTCCAGTGTTGGGAAGGTCAGGCATCGCAACCGACACAATTGGACTCTCCTTGTGGATTTGGGATTTCAAAGAACGCACAGTTCTTTGCGGTGCTTTTGCCAGCTTGAGTCTTTTCAGTTTTCTAGCGAGAGGCTGAGTGCTTCCATCCTCATGTGAAGCTGAACCACTAGCCATGAACATAGGCCAGGGCCTCAGCCGTTCCTTGCCACTCCGTGTGGTAAATGGCATATTGGCAAGTTTACGCTTCTCCTCCGACAATTTTATTTTAGGTTTTGGAGTCCTTTTTTTTCTGATATTTGGTGTTTTGGATTTGACATGCTCTGTACTATGACATTGGGCATCGGCCTTGGCAGACGACGTTGCTGGCATTTCATCGTCTCGGCCATGACTAGTGGCAGCAGCTTCAGCACGAGGTGGAAGTGGATCTTGATCTTTCCCTAATTTTGGAACCTCAACTTTTTTGTTCTCCATATTTTATAGGCAGAACTAAAAGGCACCTCAGGTAAACAATGGAGATGGATGGATTGGATACTAGTATACAATTATGGACGGACTGCCACGGTTAGGTGGTATAAAAAAACCACGGTTAGGTGGTATATAATACAATTATGGATGGACGGACTGCCTGCCGAGTGCCGACACAGAGGTAGCCACAGCCGTGAACTACCGCACTGTACACTGGTTGATAAAGAGATAGTAGTATACTCGTAACAACTAGTATGACGACGGTATAAAGAATGAAAAAAAAACCACGGTTAGGTGGTATATATTATAATACAATTATGGTTGGACGGACTGCCTGCCGAGTGCCGACACAGAGGTAGCCACAGCCGTGAACTACCGCACTGTACACTGGTTGATAAAGAGATAGTAGTATACTCGTAACAACTAGTATGACGACGGTATAAAGAATGAAAAAAAAACCACGGTTAGGTGGTATATATTATAATACAATTATGGATGGACGGACTGCCTGCCGAGTGCCGACACAGAGGTAGCCACAGCCGTGAACTACCGCACTGTACACTGGTTGATAAAGAGATAGTAGTATACTCGTAACAACTAGTATGACGACGGTATAAAGAATGAAAAAAAAACCACGGTTAGGTGGTATATAATACAATTATGGTTGGACGGACTGCCTGCCGAGTGCCGACACAGAGGTAGCCACAGCCGTGAACTACCGCACTGTACACTGGTTGATAAAGAGATAGTAGTATACTCGTAACAACTAGTATGACGACGGTATAAAGAATGAAAAAAAAACCACGGTTAGGTGGTATATAATACAATTATGGTTGGACGGACTGCCTGCCGAGTGCCGACACAGAGGTAGCCACAGCCGTGAACTACCGCACTGTACACTGGTTGATAAAGAGATAGTAGTATACTCGTAACAACTAGTATGACGACGGTATAAAGAATGAAAAAAAAACCACGGTTAGGTGGTATATATTATAATACAATTATGGTTGGACGGACTGCCTGCCGAGTGCCGACACAGAGGTAGCCACAGCCGTGAACTACCGCACTGTACACTGGTTGATAAAGAGATAGTAGTATACTCGTAACAACTAGTATGACGACGGTATAAAGAATGAAAAAAAAACCACGGTTAGGTGGTATATATTATAATACAATTATGGATGGACGGACTGCCTGCCGAGTGCCGACACAGAGGTAGCCACAGCCGTGAACTACCGCACTGTACACTGGTTGATAAAGAGATAGTAGTATACTCGTAACAACTAGTATGACGACGGTATAAAGAATGAAAAAAAAACCACGGTTAGGTGGTATATAATACAATTATGGTTGGACGGACTGCCTGCCGAGTGCCGACACAGAGGTAGCCACAGCCGTGAAATACCGCACTGTACACTGGTTGATAAAGAGATAGTAGTATACTCGTAACAACTAGTATGACGACGGTATAAAGAATGAAAAAAAAACCACGGTTAGGTGGTATATATTATAATACAATTATGGATGGACGGACTGCCTGCCGAGTGCCGACACAGAGGTAGCCACAGCCGTGAACTACCGCACTGTACTGTGTCTGCTGCTAATATAGACTGGTTGATAAAGAGATAGTATACAATACTACTAATATACTGGTGGTCAGGCACTGGTCACCACTAGTCACACTGGCAGTGGCACTCCTGCAGCAAAAGTGTGCACTGTTTAATTTTAATATAATATTATTTATCATGTACTCCTGGCTCCTGCTATAACAACCTGCAGTGCTCCCCAGTCTCCCCCACAATTATAAGCTTTATATACAATACATTGATGTGCAGCACACTGGGCTGAGCAGTGCACACAGACTGAGTCACTGTGTGACTGTGTATCGTTTTTTTCAGGCAGAGAACGGATATATTAAATAAAACAAACAACTGCACTGTCTCTGGTGGTCACTGGTCACTGTGGTCGTCAGTCACTAAACTCTGTCTGCACTCTCTTCTAATCTACAGTATCACAGCAATCTCTCTCTCTCTCTCTTCTAAATCTAATCTAAATGGAGAGGACGCCAGCCACGTCCTCTCCCTATCAATCTCAATGCACGTGTGAAAATGGCGGCGACGCGCGGCTCCTTATATAGAATCCGAGTCTCGCGAGAATCCGACAGCGTCATGATGACGTTCGGGCGCGCTCGGGTTAACCGAGCAAGGCGGGAAGATCCGAGTCGCTCGGACCCGTGAAAAAAAAAGTGAAGTTCGTGCGGGTTCGGATTCAAAGAAACCGAACCCGCTCATCTCTATTGGAAAGTGATAAAATGGAGAGTGAAAAAGTACCAGCCAATCAGCTCCTAACTGACATTTTTCAAACACAGCCTGTGACATGTCAGTTAGGAGCTGACTGGCTGGTACTTTTTCACTCTCCATTTTATCACTTTACAAGCGATGATGCATCTAGCCCATAGTCCTTTCCCTAGAGTCCTTCTTACCGCTCAGGGGGCCTGATTCAGATGCGGACGCAGAGCTGCTGTTGCACCAAGTGGCTCACATAGAGGATCCCATCGCAAAGTGATTGACAGGCAGTCAGCGTCTGAGGTGGTAACGGGGGTGGCTAACTGTATACAGGCGTGTCAGGTCCATTCAAATGCCGCTCCATGTGCGTGCATAAATTAGCCATTGTGACCTGTGTTGCTACTGGAGAGCCCCCTGTGTCTAGAAGACTTGCTCAGCCCAGTGGCGGAACTAGCGAGCGGTGGGCCCAGGTGCGACAAAATGCTTTTCCCCCCCCCCCACATTCCATCCAAGTCCACCCCCTCACCCCTGGAGAGGATCTGGTGAGGGGGACCTGCTCAGGGCCAGAGAAATGGATACCTAGCAACAGTGCCGTAACTAGACATTTTAGCACTGTGTGCAAGAAACGGCATCGGAGCCCCACCCCTGCATGCTAAACAGGGGCAGTGGCTTCGTGGGGAAGGGGTGTGGCCACAAAATAATACCAATTCATAAAACGGTGCACAGTAGTCTCCATTCTTCAAATTACGCCGCACAGTAGCACCACTACACCAGGTAGAGACCCTTTTACACCTTACAGCGGACAGATTCCTCTTTTTACACATTACGGCAGACAGCGTCTTCTTTTTACACATTACGGCAGACAGCGTCCCCCTTTTTACACATAACGGCAGACAGCGTGCACTTTTTACACATAACGGCATACACCGTCCCGTTTTTACACATAACGGCAGACAGCGTGCCCTTGTTACACATAGCGGCAGACAGCGTACACTTTTTACACATAACGTCAGACAGCGTGCCCTTGTTACACATAGCGGCAGACAGCGTACACTTTTTACACATAACGGCAGACAGCGTGCCCTTGTTAAACATAGCGGCAGACAGCGTACACTTTTTACACAACGGCAGACAGCGTCCCCCTTTTTACACATTACGGCAGACAGCGTGCACTTTTTACACATAACGGCAGACAGCGTCCCCTTTTTACACATTACGGCAGACAGATTCCCCCTTTTTACACATAGCGGCAGGCAGATTCCCCATTTTTACACATAGCGGCAGGCAGTCCCGCCTTTTTACACATTGCGGAAGGCAGATTCCCCCTTTTTACACATTGCGGCAGGCAGTCCCCCGTTTTTACACATTGCGGCAGGCAGATTCCCCCTTTTTACACATTGCGGCAGGCATTCCCCCATTTTTACACATTGCGGCAGGCAGTACCCCGTTTTTACACATTGCGGCAGGCAGTCCCCCGTTTTTACACATTGCGGCAGGCAGTCCTTCATTTTTACACATTGCAGCAGGCAGATTCCCCCTTTTTACACATTGCGGCAGGCAGTCCCCCATTTTTACACATTGCGGCAGGCAGATTCTCCCTTTTTAAACATTGCGGCAGGCAGTCCCCCATTTTTACACATTGCGGCAGGCAGTCCCCCGTTTTTACACATTGCGGCAGGCAGTCCCCCATTTTTACACATTGCGGCAGGCAGATTCCCCCTTTTTACACATTGCGGCAGGCAGATTCCCCCTTTTTACACATTGCGGCAGGCAGTCCCCCATTTTTACACATTGCGGCAGGCAGTCCCCCATTTTTACACATTGCGGCAGACAGATTCCCCCTTTTTACACATTGCGGCAGGCAGTCCCCCGTTTTTACACATTGCGGCAGGCAGTCCCCCGTTTTTACACATTGCGGCAGGCAGTCCCCCGTTTTTACACATTGCGGCAGGTAGATTCCCCCTTTTTACACATTGCGGCAGGCAGATTCCCCATTTTTACACATTGCGGCAGGCAGATTCCCCCTTTTTACACATAGCGGCAGGCAGTCCCAACAAAGAAAGAAAGAAAGAAAGAGACAGAAAGAAAGAATTATGCTTACCCTCTCTGGCGTCTCCGCTGGCTCAGGCTCCTCGGTGCAGCGTCAGACGATTCCCGGGCTGGAGAGAAGGAGGAGGAGGGAGGTGGAGGAGGGAGCCGCAAGCAGCGCTGTGTTATTGGTGGAGGCGCTGCTGCTGCTGTACCTCTGCTTCACTATAGGCTGTTCTCGGAAGACAGCCTATAGTGAAGCAGAGGGGCAGCAGCAGCAGCACTTCCACCAGTAGTAAAGCGCTGCTGCGGCTCCCTCCTCCTCCTTCTCCCCCGTACCGCTGCTCCTCTCCTCTTCCTGGGCGGCTGTGCGCTGCGGGCAGCGGTTGCCCGCAGCGCACAGCGGCATGTAATGAGTCAGTTTGACTCATTACATGCTTTGGGCCCCTGGACAGAGGCGGGCCCCAGTGCAACGCACTGGTTGCACTGGCGGTAGTTCCGCCCCTGGCTCAGCCTACGACTGCAAAGACTCACGATGCAATTGTGAACGGCAAGATTGCAGCAGCGATCGCTTCAACAACCACAACTGAATCAGGCCCACAATTACACTATTATATTGTACTATTTTATCACATTTAACAACTAAAGGGTCACTTTAATTAGGTGCGAGTTTGTCTTACAACAGCCGCACTTTCTGGTAGCCCCATAGGCTGAATCTGGCCACGAAGGGTGTGAGTTTGGATGCTGTTGAAACGTTGCAGCAATGGTAACTCGTACCTAATTTGATTGACCCCTAAATGTTAGCAATTTCTAGATTTTATTATTTCCTTGTCAAATTTCTTTTCTGAAGGTACCCACTAATTACTGAAAGAGAGAACTTATCCCCCCAATGTGTGTATTGTATAAAAACAATTGGTCCTTTGAGATAATTGTCCTTATTTTAGGTATTTTCCATGTCCTCAGTAGTTAGAGTAACATATTTACATAGAAAGATTTTTCTCTCTACACAACCACACCACTGTTTGCAGTTTGTCTCTCTGCTTGTTCATCCACTAACAATGATTTTTCATCTCTTCCTCTTCGTCTACACGCAGTGGGTGATCCCTGAATAGCTGTCCTGGGAGGAGAGCTGCGAACACATGCTCTAAATGTTGGGACATATGCATTATCCATTAGGAGATGCGGTAAAGATGCCGGCTGTCGGGTTTACGGCAGTCAGAATACTGACACTGGGATCCCGACACTCTTCAGAATCCCGACGTTGGAACTCCGAATGGGCAAGGATACTGATGCCCGTATCCCCACGATCATAGGTTTAGGGCTGGGCAAGGGGGGATAGGTTTAGGCATCAGGCACTGGGGGGTGGTGGGGTGGTTATGCTGCGGTGGTGGGGTTTGGTTTTGGCGTCAGGCGGGGGGTTAGGTTTAGGCATCAGGTGAGGGGTTAGGGTTAGGCTGCAGGTGGGCGGAGGTTAGGGTTAGGCTGCAGATAGGGTGGGTTAGGCACCCCCAGCGGTGGTTAGGCTGCGTGGGAGGGAGGGTTAGGTTTAGGCATCAGGTGGGGAGTTAAGTTTAGGCCATGGGTGGGGGTAGGTTAGGGTTAAGCTGCAGGTAGGGTGGGTTAGGGTTAGGCACCCCCGGGGGGGGGGAAGGATGCTGCAGGGGAAGGAGGGTTAGGTTTAGGCATCAGGCGGGGGGGTTAGGTTTAGGCGTCAGGCACTGGGTTACGTTTAGGCTGTGTGTGGGGGGAGGTTAGCATTAGGCTGCGAGTAGGGTGGGTTAGGGTTAGACACCCCCGGGAGTGGTTAGGCTGTGGGAGAGGGAGGGTTAGGTTTAGGCAGCAGGGACGGAGGGAGGGTGGTTAAGCTGCAGGAGAGGGAGGGTTAGGTTTAGGCAGCAGGGACGGAGGTTAGAATTAGGCACCTCCGTGGGAGGGTTAGGCACAAAGGGGGAGGTTAGGGTTAGATTGTGGACAGGCAGGGTTAGGGGAGTGGGGAGAGGGGAGAACACCCCTTACTCAGCCCTGTCGGTCTTTTCTGTACTGGGATCCCGGCATTGGTATGACAATCACCGGGAATCCATGCGCTGGGATAGCATACTTAACCCCCTATTAGTGCACCTCTTAATGCCCAGAGGGAAGGGTGATCCTGAGGCCATGGTTCCCCAGAGGTTTCCCCCCAAGAGGGTTTTCCTCTCCTGAGTGCTGAAGGATAACTCTTCGTGAGTCCAGAGGTGTAGCTTTTATGCCATAATGAGTATCAATCTCATGCCCGTCCCTGCAATGTATAAGTAAAATAATTGCTAATGAGATCACTTTACTTCTGGGTTTAGACCCCAGCTGCGCTAGTTCACATGTGCAATCGTCAGACTGCGTATGTGAGAGCAGACAGTAAAGCAGTCCTGGGAATTATTGCATAATGTAGCCCACAGGCTACAAAAGCCATTTAGAAATGGCATTAGCTGCCGGGCCAAGCTCAGAAATGCTTTGCATTCTGGAGCTTGGTGAGTTTCACAGTTTACCATCTGCCGTAGAAACTTTTGGTGGCGGCTTTTGTGTTCAAAATAGGAGGAACGCAATAGATATCTCAAATATCCATTACAGTCCGGTGATCTTCAGGTTGCCGACTGTCGGGATCCCGGCGCACAGTATACCGGCGCCAGAATCCCGACAGCCAGCATACCGACAGTTTTTCTCCCTCGTGGGGGTCCACGACCCCCCTGGAGGGAGAATAAATAGCGTGGTGCGCATAGCACGCTACTGTGCCCGCAGCGTGGCGAGCACAGCGTGCCCGCAAGGGGCTCATTTGCGCTCACCACGCTGTCGGTATGCCGGTGGTCGGGCTTCCGGCGCCAGCATACCATACTACACCCATTACAGTCCCCAATACATACATTTAGGGGCTGGTTAATATTTGTGGGCAGCCCCCAAAACAGAATGTTTTTGGAGATGTCTCGCAAATATTATTTATAAAATATTCCACTTAATAAACTTTTTATATTTTAACATAAACTAAAAAATGTTTTATGTATTCATTGACCGAGTCTCCCGTCTTTACTGAATGCTAATTTCACAGGGTCCGCAAATTATTACTGATATGACTGTTACTCTACTGTCCTGCTCGTGCTCCTGGCCTGCTGTATAGCAGCCAGTCATATATTCTCTGCAGGAGAATCATGTCACAGGAGGTGGAGATCACACCGGTGGGTGAGGCATTGCACTGGTGGGCAGTCACAGCACCAGCAGGAGAATCATGTCACAGGAGGTGGAGATCACACCAGTAGGTGAGGCATTGCACTGGTGGGCAGTCACAGCACCAGCAGGAGAATCATGTCACAGGAGGTGGAGATCACACCAGTAGATGAGGCATTGTACTGGTAGGCAGTCACAGCACCAACAGGAGGATCGTGTAAAAGAAGGTGGAGATCACACCAGTAGGTGAGGCATTTCACTGGTAGGCAGTCACAGCAGGAGGATCGTGTAAAAGAAGGTGGAGATCACACCAGTAGGTGAGGCATTACACTGGTAGGCAGTCACAGCAGGAGGATCGTGTCACAGGAGGTGGAGATCACACCAGTAGGTGAGGCATTACACTGGTAGGCAGTCACAGCAGGAGGATCGTGTCACAGGAGGTGGTGGAGATCAGACCAGTAGGTGAGGCATTGCACTGGTAGGCAGTCACAGTACCTAAGGTAGCTACACCCCTATATATAACACATGTAACTGTGACAGGGAAGGTGGCCTCTCTCAGCTCTGGGCCCCATAGTAGCTGGCGGACAGTGGGACGTGGCCACTCCTTTGACTGAGCACACCTGGAGTGATAGTCACACCCAGTCTAGAGAGGGGGGATAGTTCCCTCCAAAACAGACTCCCAGGATTCTGCTAGGGGCAGCTGATCATCTACTCTGGCTACACTTGAGTTCCAAAGAAGGGCAGACAAGATCCCCTGGCAGAGTCTACTGTCCGTTCACCCAGTGGAAGCTCTCTGAAACCAATTAGCTGACTATATGGATCAGCTCCCCCTGCACGCTCTCATTTTCAGGTATGAGACTGTAGAGCAGGCATTCCCAACCACGGTCCTCAAGGCACACCAACAGTGCAGGTTTTAGTGATATCCAGGCTCCAGCACAGGTGACTTAATTAGTAGCTCAGTTATTTTGATTTAACCATCTGTGCTGCAGCCTGGATATCACTAAAACCTGCACTGTTGGTGTGCCTTGTGGACCGTGGTTGGGAATGCCTGCTGTAGAGGAAGGCTTTCCGTGTGCTTGGGAAGTGGGCTGGATGACACAGCAGCCCACAGAGAGCTGTGGATCACCCTGGTCTCCAGGGACCAGAGTAAGTGCATTTTTACTTTTTTTAACTTTAAATACATACTCTATGCCTGGTCCCCTGCACCAGACTATATACACTGTAGCCATGCAGCACAAGAAGTGCTTGCCTAGCTCAGTGCTGACCATATCTTTTAACGTAAATTATACAGTTTATTTGAAACATTAATGCATTTGTTTGTTTTATTCAACGTAGTCCAGTAGCCTGGGACTGCTGGGGCTCTCCCCGGGTGCATAGCAGCACACCGGGTGTTAGCTTGAAACGCTACACTGGGAGCCGGCTTTTTCTGGTACCCCAGCAGGCAGTTTCAAACATTCTTCCTAGGTGCAGTGCTCCAGACTATAAATCTACTACTCGTCTGCCCTCAGTGCTGGGGATCCGGGGAGGCTGGATCTCCTTGTCCCCCAGCATACAGCCAAACAGCTTGACTACCCTGTAGTGCTGAGGACTGGGATCTAAGCTCCTGGCCCCCTATAGTTGGCATACAGCCCTGCAGCCCTGGGACTATGTCCTGGTTGCAGTGGCTCTTTGCATACAGTCAACACATTGCTTCCTCGTGGTCTCCAGAGTTCCGGCCTAATTCAGATCTGATAGCAGCAGTAAATTTGTTAACTAATGGGCAAAACTACGTGCACTGCAGGGGTGGGGTAGATATAACATGTGAAGAGAGAGTTAGATTTGGGTGTGGTGAGTTCAAACTGAAACCTAAATTGCAGTGTAAAAATAAAGCAGCCAGTATTTACCCTGCACAGAAACAAAATAACCCACCCAAATCTAACACTCTGCACATGTTATATCCCCCCCCCCCCCCCCCTGCAGGGCACATGGTTTTGCCCATCAGCTAACAAATTTGCTGCTGCTATCAGATCTGAATTAGGCCCTTCATTTGGGGGCTGCCTGTGGCACATCACATAGCCCAGGGGTGGCCAACCAGTCAGAGGCAAAGAGCCAGAAAAGATCCACAGTAAAGGGCAAGAGCCACTATCATGCGCGCGCCGTAGGCGCACGCACAAAAATGGGGGTGAGGCCTGCTTTTCACAAAGCCACACCCCATTTTTGTGCGCGCACCTTTCGGTATGACATTTGTATGAGTATGACCTTGTGTCATAACCCCGTTTTTAGTCATGTTGTACAGTGCCATATACATATATTGCCCCAGTACAGTGCCACATACATATAAAAATGCCCAAAAATGGGTGCCTCCACAGTGCCAGATACATATACCCCCCCCCTCCACAGTGCCAGATACACATATGTCCACACAGGGCCAAATAAATATATGCCCTCAGTGCCAGATACACCTGCCCCACAGTGCCAGCTATGCCCCCAGTGACAGATACACATGTCCCCACAGTGCCAGCTATGCCCCCAGTGCCAGATACACATGCCCCACAGTGCCAGATATGCCCCCAGTGCCAGATACACATGTCTCCACAGTGCCAGCTATGCATGTCCTTACAGTGCCAGCTATGCCCCCAGTGCCAGATACACATGTCCACAAAGTGCCAGCTATGCCCCCAGTGCCAGATACACATGTCCTAGTGGTGCCAGATGTGCCCCCAGTGCCAGATACACATGCCCCACAGTGCCAGATATGCCCCCCAGTGCCAGATACACATGTCCCCACAGTGCCAGCTATGCATGTCCTTACAGTACCAGCTATGCCCCCAGTGCCAGATACACATGTCCACAAAGTGCCAGCTATGCCCCCAGTGCAGATATACATGTCCCCACAGTGCCAGATATGCCCCCAGTGCAGATACACATGTCCCCACAGTGCCAGATATGCCCCCAGTGCAGATACACATATCCCCACAGTGCCAGATATACCCCCAGTGCAGATCCACATGCCCCCACAGTGCCAGCTGTGCCTCCAGTGCAGATCCACATGCCCCCACAGTGCCAGCTATGCCCCCAGTGCAGATCCACATGCCCCACAGTGCCAGATATGCCCCCAGTGCAGATCCACATGTCCCCACAGTGCCAGCTATGTCCCCAGTGCAGATCGACATGTACCCACAGTGCCAGCTATGCCCCCAGTGCAGATCCACATGTCCCCACAGTGCCTCCCCCCCCCCCCTTCCCAAGTGCTGCTCAGCCGCCATGCTACTGCTGTGAGGGGAGGGGAGGAGAGCGCAGCGCGTGCCTCTCCTGTTCCTCTGACTCCGGCGGCGGTGTCTATCTTAAATTCAGCGCCGGCCCGTGAGCCAATCAGAGCTCTGATTGGCTCATGGGCCGGCACTGAATTGAAGCCGCCGCAGGAGTCAGAGGAACAGGAAAGGCGCTCACTGCGCTCTCCTGCCCTCTCCTCACACGCTGTGTAGATTAACACACAGCAACTTCTAAGCCTTAGAAGTTGCTGTGTGTCGGGCAGCGGTGGCCGGGAGCGGATCGAGCCGCATGCGGAGGATGAAAGAGCCGCATGCGGCTCGAGAGATGCGGGTTGGCCACCGCTGAAATAGCCCATAAAAACATACATTTTTTATTTTGTTTTACACAAATTGTGCCTAGCATCGGTATTATATTAAAAAATGGCACCTTCTGCCCAGTGGTGCAAGTAGAAATATTTTCTTAGTGGTACTGGGCGTGGTCATGTGTTGTGAGGGGGCATGGCCACATGCTGCTAGTGAGACACAACCCCTTTTTTGGGGGGAATCTGGAGGCAAGGCTAAAAATATATAGTAATGCCTCCAGTATAATAGAAATATATAGTGATACCTCCAGTATAATAGAAATATATAGTAATGTCCCCAATTTAATAACAATATATAGTTATGCCTCCATTGTAACAGGAAAATACAGCCACTATCGCACTCCCAGTAACCCTGACAAAATGGGAGGAGCCATCATGCTGCCAAGCCCCATGGTCTTGTTGCTTTGTGGCACATTATAATTGTGGTAATAGCAAAGTGTGTGGCAGGTGGTACTGCGTACCCGCTGCCAAATTCTTAAGGGTACTCCGTACCCGAGCGTACCTGCATACTTTCACCGCTGCTTCTGCCAATCATACATTTAAAATTTGTGCCTAGCACCCCTTCAGTGCCAATGAGGCCATTTTGCCATGTGGGTTGGGGGTCTCCGTTTACAGTGGGGTACCCACATATAAAAAAAAAAGGAGAATCTCCTCTATCAAACTATGTTGCTTCCTTAGCAGTTATTGTCTGATGACCAGGGGGGCTCTAAAACACCTATCTCCCCTATTTTATTTCAAATAAAAAAAGTAGTTCCTCATTTAATGTGGTAGGCTCTCTAGGATTAAAATGGTAGGCTTTGATTGGTTACCATAGTCTCCCTACACATAGAAAGCGTTCACATCGAGAGGGTGAAAAAAAATATATAAAAAAATAAAAATAATAATAATAATAATAGAATTTTACTGAAAATTTGTTTGATAGATGTAAAAAAACAAACATTTTGGCCCATTTGGAATACATTTTCTTACAAAGCAATGTTAAAAAAAAAAGTTGATATCATTTGTGTGAATACTGCACAGAAATAATATTGCAACTTTTCATGTCCACTATTCCACACCTCAAGCTTGTTTTTGGCAATCAACCAAAACAGTTAACTGTTTTAGTTTTTACGTTTCATGCTTAAAATATCAATCTCTTTGGAATACCTTTCTAGAATGCTAGTATCATGTTTTACAAGGTTAGTAATCAGCTGCCCAGAGCATTTGGTATGCCAAAAAAAGCATTTATAGTGCCCTTAGTTCTGTAGAGGTCATCCCGTTTTGGGGGTGGGGGGAGGGGTTAACTGTTTAGATTTGAAGATTTAAATTGACCACTATAGTCTCCCTTCCTATTAATAAAATGAGTTTTCTTTTTATCTATACAAGAGTGTTTGACCTCACAGGTGTAAATCATACTACTATCAGAAAAAAACAGACTAGCACTTCCTTTTCTATATATTTTCTATATTTTCTTTAGATTTTATATATATTTGGTCATAAAAATAAATATTAGCCACAGTATAATTTAATTATTATTACAAACAAAAATATTGATGTTTTAAATCGAAATCACATTTAATATTTTAATACAAACTTTGTCTTCTGATAAGTTTTAATGTGTAAATGGTTTATTACATCCAAAAATTATGAGAAGGGACAGGGAGAATTAAAATATCTAATAATAATATTAATAATATTATTAGAGATGAGCGGGTTCGGTTTCTCTGAATCCGAACCCGCACGAACTTCATGTTTTTTTTCACGGGTCCGAGCGACTCGGATCTTCCCGCCTTGCTCGGTTAACCCGAGCGCGCCCGAACGTCATCATGACGCTGTCGGATTCTCGCGAGACTCGGATTCTATATAAGGAGCCGCGCGTCGCCGCCATTTTCACACGTGCATTGAGATTGATAGGGAGAGGACGTGGCTGGCGTCCTCTCCGTTATAGTAGAAAAGAGTAAAGACTGAGTGACTTAGTTATAATTGTGGGGAGGATTGGGGACGGGGAGCAGCTGTTAGGGAGTACAGTGATTTAGATTAGGAGAGAGAGAGAGATTGACCTGATTTACTGGAGCTTAGGAGTACTGTAGAAGAGAGTGCAGAGTTTACTAGTGACTGACCACAGTGACCACCAGACAGTGCAGTTTTATTTAATATATCCGTTCTCTGCCTGAAAAAAACGATACACACAGTGACTCAGTCACATACCATATCTGTGTGCACTGCTCAGCCCAGTGTGCTGCATCATCTATGTATATATTATATATCTGACTGTGCTCAGCTCACACAGCTTATAATTGTGGGGGAGACTGGGGAGCACTGCAGTGCCAGTTATAGGTTATAGCAGGAGCCAGGAGTACAAGACAGTCACATACCATATCTGTGTGCACTGCTCAGCCCAGTGTGCTGCATCATCTATGTATATATTATATATCTGACTGTGCTCAGCTCACACAGCTTATAATTGTGGGGGAGACTGGGGAGCACTGCAGTGCCAGTTATAGGTTATAGCAGGAGCCAGGAGTACATATTATATTAAAATTAATTAAACAGTGCACACTTTTGCTGCAGGAGTGCCACTGCCAGTGTGACTGACCAGTGACCTGACCACACTGACCACCAGTATAGTTAGTAGTATACTATATTGTGATTGCCTGAAAAAGTTAAACACTCGTCGTGTGACTTCACTTGTGTGGTGTTTTTTTTTTTATTCTATAAAAAACTCATTCTGCTGACAGACAGTGTCCAGCAGGTCCGTCATTATATAATATATATACCTGTCCGGCTGCAGTAGTGATATATATATATATTTTATATCATTATTTATCATCCAGTCGCAGCAGACACAGTACGGTAGTTCACGGCTGTAGCTACCTCTGTGTCGGCACTCGGCAGTCCGTCCATAATTGTATACCACCTAACCGTGTTTTTTTTTTCTTTCTTCTTTATACATACATACTACGACATCTCTTTATCAACCAGTCTATATTAGCAGCAGACACAGTACAGTACGGTAGTTCACGGCTGTGGCTACCTCTGTGTCGGCACTCGGCAGTCCGTCCATAATTGTATACCACCTAACCGTGGTTTTTTCTTTTTTCTTCTTTATACATACATACTACGACATCTCTTTATCAACCAGTCTATATTAGCAGCAGACACAGTACAGTACGGTAGTTCACGGCTGTGGCTACCTCTGTGTCGGCACTCGGCAGTCCGTCCATAATTGTATACCACCTAACCGTGGTTTTTTTTTCTTTCTTCTTTATACGTACATACTACGACATCTCTTTATCAACCAGTCTATATTAGCAGCAGACACAGTACAGTACGGTAGTTCACGGCTGTGGCTACCTCTGTGTCGGCACTCGGCAGTCCGTCCATAATTGTATACCACCTAACCGTGGTTTTTTTTTCTTTCTTCTTTATACGTACATACTACGACATCTCTTTATCAACCAGTCTATATTAGCAGCAGACACAGTACAGTACGGTAGTTCACGGCTGTGGCTACCTCTGTGTCGGCACTCGGCAGTCCGTCCATAATTGTATACCACCTAACCGTGGTTTTTTTTTCTTTCTTCTTTATACATACATACTACGACATCTCTTTATCAACCAGTCTATATTAGCAGCAGACACAGTACAGTACGGTAGTTCACGGCTGTGGCTACCTCTGTGTTGGCACTCGGCAGTCCGTCCATAATTGTATACCACCTAACCGTGGTTTTTTTTTCTTTCTTCTTTATACGTACATACTACGACATCTCTTTATCAACCAGTCTATATTAGCAGCAGACACAGTACAGTACGGTAGTTCACGGCTGTGGCTACCTCTGTGTCGGCACTCGGCAGTCCGTCCATAATTGTATACCACCTAACCGTGGTTTTTTTTTCTTTCTTCTTTATACGTACATACTACGACATCTCTTTATCAACCAGTCTATATTAGCAGCAGACACAGTACAGTACGGTAGTTCACGGCTGTGGCTACCTCTGTGTCGGCACTCGGCAGTCCGTCCATAATTGTATACCACCTAACCGTGGTTTTTTTTTCTTTCTTCTTTATACGTACATACTACGACATCTCTTTATCAACCAGTCTATATTAGCAGCAGACACAGTACAGTACGGTAGTTCACGGCTGTGGCTACCTCTGTGTCGGCACTCGGCAGTCCGTCCATAATTGTATACCACCTAACCGTGGTTTTTTTTTCTTTCTTCTTTATACGTACATACTACGACATCTCTTTATCAACCAGTCTATATTAGCAGCAGACACAGTACAGTACGGTAGTTCACGGCTGTGGCTACCTCTGTGTCGGCACTCGGCAGTCCGTCCATAATTGTATACCACCTAACCGTGGTTTTTTTTTCTTTCTTCTTTATACGTACATACTACGACATCTCTTTATCAACCAGTCTATATTAGCAGCAGACACAGTACAGTACGGTAGTTCACGGCTGTGGCTACCTCTGTGTCGGCACTCGGCAGTCCGTCCATAATTGTATACCACCTAACCGTGGTTTTTTCTTCTTTCTTCTTTATACATACATACTACGACATCTCTTTATCAACCAGTCTATATTAGCAGCAGACACAGTACAGTACGGTAGTTCACGGCTGTGGCTACCTCTGTGTCGGCACTCGGCAGTCCGTCCATAATTGTATACCACCTAACCGTGGTTTTTTTTTCTTTCTTCTTTATACATACATACTACGACATCTCTTTAACAACCAGTCTATATTAGCTATATGTCTATATGTGCTGATTGGGGAGGGTTTTTTGGAAGGGACATCCTGCGTGACACTGCAGTGCCACTCCTAAATGGGCCCGGTGTTTGTGTCGGCCACTAGGGTCGCTAATCTTACTCACACAGCTACCTCATTGCGCCTCTTTTTTTCTTTGCGTCATGTGCTGATTGGGGAGGGTTTTTTGGAAGGGACATCCTGCGTGACACTGCAGTGCCACTCCTAAATGGGCCCGGTGTTTGTGTCGGCCACTAGGGTCGCTAATCTTACTCACACAGCTACCTCATTGCGCCTCTTTTTTTCTTTGCGTCATGTGCTGATTGGGGAGGGTTTTTTGGAAGGGACATCCTGCGTGACACTGCAGTGCCACTCCTAGATGGGCCAGGTGTTTGTGTCGGCCACTAGGGTCGCTTAGCTTAGTCATCCAGCGACCTCGGTGCAAATTTTAGGACTAAAAATAATATTGTGAGGTGTGAGGTATTCAGAATAGACTGAAAATGAGTGGAAATTATGGTTTTTGAGGTTAATAATAATATGGGATCAAAATGACCCCCAAATTCTATGATTTAAGCTGTTTTTTAGGGTTTTTTGAAAAAAACACCCGAATCCAAAACACACCCGAATCCGACAAAAAAAATTCGGTGAGGTTTTGCCAAAACGCGGTCGAACCCAAAACACGGCCGCGGAACCGAACCCAAAACCAAAACACAAAACCCGAAAAATTTCAGGCGCTCATCTCTAAATATTATAACCACAGAACAGTGTGGGTTCCACATTCTTGCATGGACATAAATTAGCACCAGCCTAATCTTCCAAAGAAATCTCCACCAAAACCAGAAAATGTTATTGTGGGAGTAAAATTAACCTAGCATATTTCTTATCTTGCTTTGGTCCGGCATCCAACCCAATCCAGCAGGACCCCAGAGTGAGACAATCAGCATGCTGCATGAATGATAAAGCCTGCCTCCGCTTGTGTGGGAAAAGCATTACTAGGACATTTTACAGGAACGTGCGGTGAGTTAAATGGCTCAGGAGGCACTGGCTAGCGCCAGAGCCAGATTTAAACGCAATCTATGAGCCAAAGTGTACATCTGGGCATTATACACGGGTGCAGCAGTATAAACTCCTGGATTATTTGTGAGTTTTGATCTGAGAGGTGCGGAAAAGATTGCAAGGACTTTTTACTGTAGAATTTTGGCTATAAAAATGATTGAAATAATAGAAAAAAATATTTCAAACATATTATTTGTATTTTACATATACTTTACACAGTAAAAACTCTGGTACAAACGTTAGTATGACAGGAAAGGCTCTCCCCTCACCCCACCACACGTCACTGCTAGACAACAGAAAACATGGGGAAGACCCATTGGACTGGGTGTAATGCTGAAACGCAGGTAATGTACTGGATTGCATTTTAATTTATGTGACCTTTGAATTACAAGATGATCCTCAGAGAATAAAAACTAAAAGAAAGATTCTTAGAGAATAGTGTTCAGCAGAATGGAGATTACACAAATTCTCAAGAACAGGGTGTAGCACTGGCAACCTCCTGATATAGCATTTCCAGCCATGTGAGCAGAGATATACACCTCAAACACCTACACTTGGCATAGTAAGATTTAGTATTTATTCCTTATTCTAATCTAGTGTAATTAAGTTTATGACGAGTACAGCAAGAAATCTGTTCTGTCTAACATGTCCCACTTTACCTGCTGAGAGGCATAAAGCCAAACTTATGGAAGCTGTGGAACGTGTATTCTGACTTTCTGTGATATGACTATGAAAGACTCTTCAAAATGTAACGTCACCCCTACAATGCATTAAAAAAAAAGGGATACCACCAAGGAGCAGGTTTGAATTTCAAATATATTCAGTTACTAGCGGTTCTACTCGTTCTTCACACGGGAGTTTCTGATTTTCACGCTTGTAAATATAACTGAGTGTTAGAAATTGGTAAATGCAAAGAGACGCAAATTTGAGACTTCTTAATGTAAGTAAATATTAATCCATGGTACTTGGTGTTACCTGAGGAGCACCCGTAGCAGATACATTAAAAAGTGACAGGACCATTTTTGCAATCCAAATTTTTATAAGATTGTCCGTTTGGGCGTTATTGTTCATGCAACGCAAGCCATCGGTAATGTTGTCATTATGTCAACCCACTTTCATCCATTTAGGGGAGGTTCATTAAAATTCCCATTATTAAATTCTACACACTGGAGGTGCAATCCAATTTTTGATACAATTCTCAGTTTGGGCGTTTTCGTTCCCACAATGCAAGCCACGCATCGTTAATGATGTCATTATGTCAACCCCCTTTTCATCCCCTTAGGGGAGGTTTATTAAAATTGTAATTAAGTAGTTTTCCCATTTCCCACCTGAAGATACCTATGTTAAATTTCAGCTTCTTAACATATCGGGAAGTGAAGTAAGATTAGCTCCGGTTTTTTTTTGCCAAGGTGAAAAAAACTGAGCTTTTTCGCTATTTTTAGGCTGAATAGGGATTCAACCTATGCCATAGCAGGGCCGTATTCTTGCCTAGGTGAAAAATCAGCCGGGGCGGAAAACATGTGGATTGGCAAAACCACGTGTTTTCAGTCAAAGACGCTGGCCATTTCCGACGATTTTGAGGCATTTTTCAGCAATGACTTTTCACTTAAAAAAAAAAGGTGAAAAGGCATTGGCAAAAATGCCTTCAAAACATACGAAAATGGCCCTAAGTGGATACTCAGTGGGGCGAATTAATTAGCTCCGAAATGATTGGAGGTAATTGCATAACCCCTAAGTGGTGAATGAGTGAGAACTTTTGCGCGTGTGTGTGTGTGTGTGTCTAAGTTCATAGAAACAGAAATTCCAATAAATTTGAACAGTGCTAATTAGCATCACACTCTTATTTCTGCCAGCTACTCAGGCAATAATAGAGGACATTCTGGCTGAGGTAAGTGACATTATGAAGTCTTTAGTTGTACCTACTGTAGGTAACCAACTTTCCATTTTACAGGAAGTGTACAAATCACTGTGGCCATTTTTGCCACGTGGGACGGGGGTCTCCGGTCACAGTGGGGTATACACATATAAAAGAGGAAAATCCCCTCTTTCAAATTATGTTGTTTCTTAAGCAGCTATTGTCTGATGACCAGGGGGGCTCTAAAGCCCATATCTCCCCCATTTTGTTTTAAATAAAAAAAGTATTTCCTCATCTAATGTGGTAGGCTCTCTAGGTTAAAAATGGTAGGCTTTGATGGGTTACCATAGTCTCCCTACCCATACAGTAGGAAGCGTTCACATGAAGAGGGTGAAAAGTTGTTTGTTTTTGTTTTGTTTTTTAAAGAAACTTTCTTGGAATTTCACTGAAAATTTGTTTGAAAGATATAAAAAAAACTTTTTGGACTATTTGGGATACATTTTCTTTTTACATGTTACGAGTAAAAACACTGATGGTATTTTCTGAAAATACAAAGCCATCTTAAAAAAAAAAAAAAGAGGTGATATCATTTGTGTGAATACTGCAACTTTTTAAAGTCACTATTCCACACCTCGAGCTTGTTTTTGGCAGGTAACCAAAACAGTTAACTGCTTTAGTTTTAGCGTTTCATGCTTAAAATATCAATCTCTTTGGAATACCTTTCTAGAATGCTGGTATCATGTTTTACCAGGATGGTAATCAGCTGCCCAGAGCATTTGGTATGACAAATAAGCATTTATAGTGCCCTTAGTTCTGTAGAGGTCATCCATTTTTTGGGGGGTTTGTTTTTATCTGTTTAGAGATTGAACTCGATCTCACTTCCTCTTAATAAAATGACTCTTCTATTTATCTATACAAGACTGTTTGCCCTCACAGGTGTAAATCATACTACTATCAGAAAAAAAAAAACAGACTAGCATTTCCCTGTCTCAAAGGGTTTATATTTTCTACATATTTGCTCAGAAAAATCAATATTAGCCATAGTATAAATTATATATTATTACAAACAAAAAGAAAATAAAAATAGTTAAGGCATGAAGGCTCACTAAAGGGCCATCAAATATTAGCTCATACACACTGACCTCCACATTGTCACAACTGAGGGCTGGTGAGGGTATCTGGAAGCCTCAGTTGTAGGGGCTGACGGATACCGTAATTTGGGTGGTGTGAGTAGACTCCTAGACATGCGCTAAGACAGTAGCAAATGAATGCCCGAAGGCGTGACCATGACAACTAAGAGTATCTTTCAGGGATTTTATTAAATAAAAGTCATACAGGTTGAGTATCCCATATCCAAATATTCCGAAATACGGAATATTCCGAAATACGGACTTTTTTGAGGGAGAGTGAAAAAGTGAAACCTTTGTTTTTTGATGGCTCAATGAACACAAACTTTGTTTAATACACAAAGTTATTAATAATACTGTATTAAATTACCTTCAGGCTGTGTGTATAAGGTGTATATGAAACATAAATGAATTGTGTGAATGTACACACACTTTGTTTAATGCACAAAGTTATAAAAAATATTGGCTAAAATCACCTTCAGGCTGTGTGTATAAGATACATAAATGCATTCTGTGCTTAGACTTGGGTCCCATCGCCATGATATCTCATTATGGTATGCAATTATTCCAAAATACGGAAAAATCCCATATCCAAAATACCTCTGGTCCCAAGCATTTTGGATAAGGGATACTCAACCTGTATAAGGTGCACAAGAATAATAACACGTCACAAGTGGTTATTTGAAGCACAACTGGTCAGACCAGTAATCCGGAATGTGAAATAAAGTTCTGTATAATGCCTGAGGACCCAAGTGAAGTAATAACATGTTGTTGGAAACAGTAGGTGAAGCTGTAAATAAAACTGGAGTTTGTGGTTAAAATATAAATGAAGCTAGGGTTCGCTGGAAAACTGTAGATTAAGCTAGGGTTCGCTGGAAAACTATAATTGAAGCTAGGGTTCGCTGGAAAACTGTAGATGAATCTAGGGTTCGCTGGAAAAGTGTAATTGAAGCTAGGGTTTGCTGGAAAAGTGTAATTGAAGCTAGGGTTCACTGGAAAACTGTAGTTGAAGCTAGGGTTTGCTGGAAAAGTGTAATTGAAGCTAGGGTTCGCTGGAAAAGTGTAATTGAAGCTAGGGTTCGCTGGAAAACTGTAGATCACTGGGAAGTGGCTACTGGGAAGCCGGAGCATGTAATACTATTAGCACTGGGTGCAGGAACAATGGTGACAGGGTGCACCACAGGGCAGGAGCACAGGGAGCTGGAATATCACCGGAGAGGAAACCACCAGGGAGTCAGGCTAATGCAGAGAGAGAGTCCACAGAGAACTGCACACTGGAGTCACAGGAGACAAGTGAAGAACTAACAACCCTCCAAGCGCTGGGACAGGATATTTATACCTGTAGGATGACTGGGATTGGTGGGCAATTAGGCTCCGGTTCTGTCAGCACTGTGGATAGGTGAAACGGTATCATGTGATGCAAACCCAACATGGCTGCACCCATAGACGAATGCAGAAGGGGAATTAGGAACTTAGAACCGATGTGTGAGGTAACAATGGTGGTGGAGGCCGCAACAGCAGAAGTCCACGCGCCCAGCGTGTTCATCGGCCACAGAGATGGAAGCGGCAGCCGGAGCACAAACATCCAACGGGGAACCACGGGCGCGGCAGCAACAGCCGCGACGGGACTGAGAACGCCGCACCACCGCCAGTGCAAACACTGAGGCCTGCTAAAGACAGCGCTGTAGGCAACACAAACTACAGCCCGGCCCTGGCTCGCTGCGCCAACCTCAGGGTAGAGATGAGCGCCGGAAATTTTTCGGGTTTTGTGTTTTGGTTTTGGGTTCGGTTCCGCGGCCGTGTTTTGGGTTCGACCGCGTTTTGGCAAAACCTCACCGAATTTTTTTTGTCGGATTCGGGTGTGTTTTGGATTCGGGTGTTTTTTTCAAAAAACCCTAAAAAACAGCTTAAATCATAGAATTTGGGGGTAATTTTGATCCCAAAGTATTATTAACCTCAAAAAACATAATTTACACTCATTTTCAGCCTATTCTGAACACATCACACCTCACAATATTATTTTTAGTCCTAAAATTTGCACCGAGGTCGCTGTGTGAGTAAGATAAGCGACCCTAGTGGCCGACACAAACACCGGGCCCATCTAGGAGTGGCACTGCAGTGTCACGCAGGATGTCCCTTCCAAAAAACCCTCCCCAAACAGCACATGACGCAAAGAAAAAAAGAGGTGCAATGAGGTAGCTGTGTGAGTAAGATTAGCGACCCTAGTGGCCGACACAAACACCGGGCCCATCTAGGAGTGGCACTGCAGTGTCACGCAGGATGTCCCTTCCAAAAAACCCTCCCCAAACAGCACATGACGCAAAGAAAAAAAGAGGCTTTTTACTGATATTTGGTGTTTTGGATTTGACATGCTCTGTACTATGACATTGGGCATCGGCCTTGGCAGACGACGTTGCTGGCATTTCATCGTCTCGGCCATGACTAGTGGCAGCAGCTTCAGCACGAGGTGGAAGTGGATCTTGATCTTTCCCTAATTTTGGAACCTCAACTTTTTTGTTCTCCATATTTTATAGGCAGAACTAAAAGGCACCTCAGGTAAACAATGGAGATGGATGGATTGGATACTAGTATACAATTATGGACGGACTGCCACGGTTAGGTGGTATAAAAAAACCACGGTTAGGTGGTATATATTATAATAATAATACAATTATGGATGGACGGACTGCCTGCCGACTGCCGACACAGAGGTAGCCACAGCCGTGAACTACCGCACTGTACACTGGTTGATAAAGAGATAGTAGTATACTCGTAACAACTAGTATGACACTATGACGACGGTATAAAGAATGAAAAAAAAACCACGGTTAGGTGGTATATATTATAATAATAATACAATTATGGATGGACGGACTGCCTGCCGACTGCCGACACAGAGGTAGCCACAGCCGTGAACTACCGCACTGTACACTGGTTGATAAAGAGATAGTAGTATACTCGTAACAACTAGTATGACACTATGACGACGGTATAAAGAATGCAAAAAAAACCACAGTTAGGTGGTATATATTATAATAATAATACAATTATGGATGGACGGACTGCCTGCCGACTGCCGACACAGAGGTAGCCACAGCCGTGAACTACCGCACTGTACACTGGTTGATAAAGAGATAGTAGTATACTCGTAACAATTAGGATGACACTATGACGGTATAAAGAATGAAAAAAAAACCACGGTTAGGTGGTAGGTATATAATAATAAATAATACAATTCTGGTCGGACGGACTGCCTGCCGTGTGCCGACACAGAGGTAGCCACAGCCGTGAACTACCGCACTGTACACTGGTTGATAAAGAGATAGTAGTATACTCGTAACAATTAGGATGACACTATGACGGTATAAAGAATGAAAAAAAAACCACGGTTAGGTGGTAGGTATATAATAATAAATAATACAATTCTGGTCGGACGGACTGCCTGCCGTGTGCCGACACAGAGGTAGCCACAGCCGTGAACTACCGCACTGTACACTGGTTGATAAAGAGATAGTAGTATACTCGTAACAATTAGGATGACACTATGACGGTATAAAGAATGAAAAAAAAACCACGGTTAGGTGGTAGGTATATAATAATAAATAATACAATTCTGGTCGGACGGACTGCCTGCCGTGTGCCGACACAGAGGTAGCCACAGCCGTGAACTACCGCACTGTACACTGGTTGATAAAGAGATAGTAGTATACTCGTAACAATTAGGATGACACTATGACGGTATAAAGAATGAAAAAAAAACCACGGTTAGGTGGTAGGTATATAATAATAAATAATACAATTCTGGTCGGACGGACTGCCTGCCGTGTGCCGACACAGAGGTAGCCACAGCCGTGAACTACCGCACTGTACACTGGTTGATAAAGAGATAGTAGTATACTCGTAACAATTAGGATGACACTATGACGGTATAAAGAATGAAAAAAAAACCACGGTTAGGTGGTAGGTATATAATAATAAATAATACAATTCTGGTCGGACGGACTGCCTGCCGTGTGCCGACACAGAGGTAGCCACAGCCGTGAACTACCGCACTGTACTGTGTCTGCTGCTAATATAGACTGGTTGATATTTAAAGAGATATTAGTAGTATACAACAATACTATACTGGTGGTCAGGCACTGGTCACCACTCCTGCAGCAAAAGTGTGCACTGTTAATTAATATAATTGTACTCCTGGCTCCTGCTAACAACCTGCAGTGCTCCCCAGTCTCCCCCACAATTAATTATAAGCTTTTAATTTATACATTGATGACTGTGCAGCACACTGGGCTGAGCTGAGTGCACACAGACTGAGTCACACTGTGTGACTGACTGTGCTGTGTATCGTTTTTTTTTTCAGGCAGAGAACGGATATAGCAGAGAGAAGTGAACGGATATATTATATTAAATAAAAGTTAACTAGCAACTGCACTGGTCACTGACTGTGGTAAACTAACTCTGTCTGCGACTCTGCACAATCTCTCTCTATCTAATCTATCTATCTCTATTCTAATGGAGAGGACGCCAGACACGTCCTCTCCCTATCAATCTCAATGCACGAGTGAAAATGGCGGCGACGCGCGGCTCCTTATATAGAATCCGAGTCTCGCGAGAATCCGACAGCGTCATGATGACGTTCGGGCGCGCTCGGGTTAACCGAGCAAGGCGGGAAGATCCGAGTCGCTCGGACCCGTGGAAAAAAAAGTGAAGTTCGTGCGGGTTCGGATTCAAAGAAACCGAACCCGCTCATCTCTACCTCAGGGGGCACTTAACCGGTAAAAAAAGGCGTCTAGTTTCCCGGATCGTGACACACATACTGTATAGTTTGTCAAGACAGAACCTTAATTAGAACTTTAAATGTAAACAGAGTGACAAACACAGAAGAACTAAAAATAATCCTATAAATTCTTAACACTGTATCAGAGTCAAAAATATTCTGTAAATTCCTGGGGAAAAAATACACATTGCATAAACACTGAAAGCGTTATAATGTTATTACCTGTTCATACAAGGACACAATAAATGAGGCGAAAAAAAACACATTGTGGATGAAGAAAGCCTTAAGGGCCCCATACACTACAACGATATGTCTGAGGCTGAAGTCAGATGCGATTTCCCTTGAACTCTCCTAGGAGCTTCCCGGGAGTGGTTCCATATTATTCCATACGATTTGGTACATGTGTGTTTTTTGTGTGCATGCGATCTATTGCATGCGATGTCACACAGCGACATATCGCATGCGATTTATTGCAATGCATTCACATGTACCATAAGATATATCTGATGGGCTTGATTAGGGTGCTAGGGGGGCTGGCCCAAATAGGCATATAAATAGCAGCAGCCATTTTAGCCATGTGCACACTGCTGCTCTGTGATTAGCGAGGCTGGTTTATACCTTCTGAGTGCTATACCCTATTCTGTGATGGATTCCTACAGGTATCAACTTCTGTTTGCCTATGGCTATATGAAGCTGAAACGTGACAGGGATCTGAAACAGAAGAGGGTGATGTCTGTTTGGAGCAAGGAGTGGCTGCTGAAGAGGGGGACTCTCTCTCACATGTCGCTCCTGACCGAGATTAAGGATAATAACCCTGAAGATTATCGCAACTACCTGTGAATGGATGACAATACCTTCCAGGAATTACTGGGCCTTGTGACTCCCTACATCGAGAGGCAGGACACCAAGATGCGGAGGGCCATCACTGCTGAGGAGAGGCTGACTGCTACGCTGAGGTTCCTGGCTCCTGGGCGGTCGCTGGAGGACCTGAAGTTCGGGACCCTCATCTCCCCCCAGGCTTTGGGTCAGATCAATCCTGACACCTGCAATGCCATTGTGAAGGTGCTGCAGGACCAGTATTTAAAGGTAAATAAAATACACACCACACCTGTTTAGTTGCTTTTAAACTTTATTTTTCTTTAAAACAACTGGGCCATAACTATGCAATGATTTGCCAACATGGCACATATAAATATAAAACATGACATCACAATTTCGTTATATATGTTATAAAATAGATAAAATGATTAAATAACAGTTTATTTTACTTTTAATTCCCAATAAATATGGTGGGGTACTTTTACTCCTAACATGGTGTTTTGGGCACAGATTTGATTGGGAGAATACACATATGCTGTAAAGTGCAGAATGAATGGGCCTGGCCCGATTATTATGCACCTGCAGCATGCGTGTATCCTCCGCCAAAAATCTGCCCCCAAAACGCCATATAGACTATACCGCACCATATTTTGGGGGAATTACAAGATGCCTATAAAAATTTAAACTGAGGCATGTCCTCCTCTGCCTCCAGCATAGCACAGTATATGGCTAAAGAGCAGGTGGGTGGGGGAGTAGGCTGTGGTTGGGTGGGCGGAATAGGCTGTGGTTAAGTGGGCGGAATAAGATGGGGTTGGGTGGCGGAATAAGATGGGGTTGGGTGGGAGGAGCAGTGACTGGAAGGCACTCGAACAGTATGACATTATCATGTAGTTGCGCTTTTCGGGCCTTGTTAAGCATCTTGAAATTTAGACGCGCAATCTGCTCCGCTTGCCCAGGTGGCAGGTTGCGCATCGCAGAGGCCATGAATTCCCCAAATTTTGTATAGTGGTCGGGGGGCTGGGCAAGTCTTGCCTTGATCTCCACAAAGATGAGGTTTTTTTGGGGGGGTTCTCTTCCAGGGAGCTTGGGGTTGGCACGGCGGAGGAGCTGGTGCTTCAAAGGTAGAATCTTGGGTCTGGGATTCCTCCGTATCCTGGAGACTGAAGTCTGGGGTGTTGGGAATCTCCACACTTCCACTCTGTAGTAGATTAAAAAAAACAATACACTGTTTAAATACGTTTTAATTTTTTATTTCTATTTTTTTATAGCTCCCTGCAAGTATATCAGAATGGCAAGCCATGGCAGAGGAGTTTGCCACCACCTGGCAATTTCCTAATTGTGGGGGAGCGATAGATGGCAAACACATCAGCATCAACCCTTATTTTAATTATAAAGGGTATATCAGCAGCATCGTGCTGATGGCAGTGGTGAATGCCAACTATGAATTCATCTTCATTGACGTTGGCAAAAATAAGATTTTACTCACCGGTAAATCTATTTCTCGTAGTCCGTAGTGGATGCTGGGAACTCCGAAAGGACCATGGGGAATAGCGGCTCCGCAGGAGACTGGGCACAACTAAAGAAAGCTTTTAGGTCACCTGGTGTGCACTGGCTCCTCCCACTATGACCCTCCTCCAAGCCTCAGTTAGGACACTGTGCCCGGACGAGCTGACATAATAAGGAAGGATTTTGAATCCCGGGTAAGACTCTTACCAGCCACACCAATCACACTGTATAACTCGTGATACTATACCCAGTTTAACAGTGTGAAAAACAACCGAGCCTCTCAACAGATGGCTCAACAATAACCCTTTAGTTAACAGTAACTATGTACAAGTATTGCAGACAATCCGCACTTGGGACGGGCGCCCAGCATCCACTACGGACTACGAGAAATAGATTTACCGGTGAGTAAAATCTTATTTTCTCTGACGTCCTAGTGGATGCTGGGAACTCCGAAAGGACCATGGGGATTATACCAAAGCTCCCAAACGGGCGGGAGAGTGCGGATGACTCTGCAGCACCGAATGAGAGAACTCAAGGTCCTCCTCAGCCAGGGTATCAAATCTGTAGAATTTTGCAAACGTGTTTGCCCCTGACCAAGTAGCAGCTCGGCAAAGTTGTAAAGCCGAGACCCCTCGGGCAGCCGCCCAAGATGAGCCCACCTTCCTTGTGGAATGGGCTTTTACTGATTTAGGATGCGGCAATCCAGCCGCAGAATGCGCCTGCTGAATTGTGCTACAAATCCAGCGAGCAATAGTCTGCTTAGAAGCAGGAGCACCCAGCTTCTTGGGTGCATACAGGATAAATAGCGAGTCAGTTTTCCTGACTTCAGCCGTCCTGGAAACATAAATTTTCAAGGCCCTGACTACGTCCAGCAACTTGGAATCCTCCAAGTCCCTAGTAGCCGCAGGCACCACAATAGGTTGGTTCAAGTGAAAAGCTGATACCACCTTAGGGAGAAACTGAGGACGAGTCCTCAATTCTGCCCTATCCATATGGAAAATCAGATAAGGGCTTTTACATGACAAAGCCGCCAATTCTGACACACGCCTGGCCGAAGCCAAGGCCAATAACATGACCACTTTTCACGTGAGATATTTTAGATCCACGGTTTTAAGTGGCTCAAACCAATGTGATTTTAAGAAACTCAACACCACGTTGAGATCCCAAGGTGCCACTGGAGGCACAAACGGGGGCTGAATATGCAGCACTCCCTTCACAAACGTCTGAACTTCAGGCAATGAAGCCAGTTCTTTCTGGAAGAAAATCGACAGAGCCGAGATCTGTACCTTAATGGAGCCTAATTTCAGGCCCATAGTCACTCCTGCTTGTAGGAAATGCAGAAATTGACCTAGTTGAAATTCCTCTGTTGGGGCCTTTTTGGCCTCACACCAAGCAACATATTTCCGCCATATGCGGTGATAATGCTTTGCAGTTACATCTTTCCTGGCTTTAATCAGCGTAGGAATGACTTCCTCCGGAATGCCCTTTTCCTTCAGGATCCGGCGTTCAACCGCCATGCCGTCAAACGCAGCCGCGGTAAGTCTTGGAACAGACAGGGCCCCTGCTGCAGCAGGTCCTGTCTGAGCGGCAGAGGCCATGGGTCCTCTGAGATCATCTCTTGAAGTTCCGGGTACCACGCTCGTCTTGGCCAATCCGGAACCACGAGTATTGTTCTTACTCCTCGTTTTCTTATTATTCTCAGTACCCTTGGTATGAGAGGCAGAGGAGGGAACACATAAACTGACTGGTACACCCACGGTGTCACCAGAGCGTCCACAGCTATCGGCTGAGGGTTCCTCGACCTGGCGCAATATCTCTCTAGTTTTTTGTTTAGGCGGGACGCCATCATGTCCACTTGTGGACGTTCCCATCGATTTACAATCAGCGTGAAGACTTCTGGATGAAGTCCCCACTCTCCCGGGTGGAGGTCGTGCCTGCTGAGAAAGTCTGCTTCCCAGTTGTCCACTCCCGGAATGAACACTGCTGACAGTGCTAGTACGTGATTTTCCGCCCATCGGAGAATCCTTGTGGCTTCTGCCATTGCCATCCTGCTTCTTGTGCCGCCCTGTCGATTTACATGGGCGACTGCCGTGATGTTGTCTGACTGGATCAGTACCGGCTGGTTTTGAAGCAGAGGCCTTGCCTGACTTAGGGCGTTGTAAATGGCCCTTAGTTCCAGAATATTTAAGTGTAGGGAAGTCTCCTGACTCGACCATAGTCCTTGGAAGTTTCTTCCCTGTGTGACTGCCCCCCAGCCCCGAAGGCTGGCATCCGTGGTCACCAGGACCCAGTCCTGTATGCCGAATCTGCGGCGCTCTAGAAGATGAGCACTCTGCAGCCACCACAGCAGACACACCCTGGTTCCTGGAGACAGGGTTATTAGGCGATGCATCTGAAGATGCGATCCGGACCACTGGTCCAACAGGTCCCACTGAAAGATTCTGGCATGGAACCTGCCGAAAGGAATTGCTTCGTAAGAAGCCACCATCTTTCCCAGGACCCGCGTGCAGTGATGCACCGATACCTGTTTCGGTTTCAGGAGGTCTCTGACTAGAGATGACAGCTCCTTGGGTTTCTCCTCCGGGAGAAACACTTTTTTCTGGACTGTGTCCAGGATCATACCCAGGAACAGTAGACGTGTCATCGGAACCAGCTGTGATTTTGGAATATTCAGAATCCAACCGTGCTGGTGTAGCACCTCCTGAGATAGTGCTACTCCCACCAACAACTGCTCCTTGGACCTCGCCTTTATTAAGAGATCGTCCAAGTACGGGATAATTAAAACTCCCTTTCTTCGAAGGAGTATCATCATTTCCGCCATTACTTTGGTAAACACCCTCGGTGCCGTGGAGAGTCCAAACGGCAGCGTCTGGAATTGGTAATGGCAATCCTGTACCACAAATCTGAGGTACTCCTGGTGAGGATAGTAAATGGGGACATGCAGGTAAGCATCCTTGATGTCCAGGGATACCATGTAATCCCCCTCGTCCAGGCTTGCAATAACCGCCCTGAGCGATTCCATCTTGAACTTGAATTTTTTTATGTATGTGTTCAAGGATTTCAAATTTAAAATGGGTCTCACCGAACCGTCCGGTTTCGGTACCACAAACAGTGTGGAATAGTAACCCCGTCCTTGTTGAAGTAGGGGCACCTTGACTATCACCTGCTGGGAATACAGCTTGTGAATTGCCTCTAGCACAGCCTCCCTGCCTGAGGGAGTTGTCGGCAAGGCAGATTTTAGGAACCGGTGGGGTGGAGACGCCTCGAATTCCAGTTTGTACCCTTGAGATACTATTTGCAGGATCCAGGGATCCACCTGTGAGCGAGCCCACTGATCGCTGAAATTTTTGAGGCGGCCCCCCACCGTACCTGGCTCCGCCTGTGGAGCCCCACCGTCATGCGGCGGACTTGGAAGAAGCGGGGGAGGACTTTTGCTCCTGGGAACCTGCTGTTTGTTGCAGCCTTTTTCCCCTACCTCTGCCTCTGGACAGAAAGGACCCGCCTTTTCCACGCCTGTTTTTCTGAGTCCGAAAGGACTGTACCTGATAAAACGGCGCCTTTTTAGGCTGTGAGGGAACATGGGGTAAAAATGCTGACTTCCCAGCAGTTGCTGTGGAAACTAGGTCCGAGAGACCATCCCCAAATAACTCCTCACCCTTATAAGGCAAAACTTCCATGTGCCTTTTTGAATCTGCATCCCCTGTCCACTGGCGAGTCCATAAGCCTCTCCTAGCAGAAATGGACAGTGCACTTATTTTAGATGCCAGCCGGCAGATCTCCCTCTGTGCATCTCTCATGTATAAGACTGAGTCTTTTATATGCTCTATGGTTAGCAGAATAGTGTCCCTGTCTAGGGTGTCAATATTTTCTGACAGGGAATCTGACCACGCAGCGGCAGCACTGCACATCCATGCTGACGCAATAGCAGGTCTAAGTATAATGCCTGAGTGTGTATATACAGACTTCAGGATAGCCTCCTGCTTTCTATCAGCAGGTTCCTTGAGGGCGGCCGTATCTGGAGACGGTAGTGCCACCTTTTTAGACAAACGTGTGAGCGCTTTATCCACCCTAGGTGGTGTCTCCCAACGTGACCTATCCTCTGGCGGGAAAGGGAACGCCATTAGTAACTTCTTAGAGATTACCAATCTTTTATCAGGGAAAGCCCACGCTTCTTCACACACTTCATTTAATTCTTCTGATGGGGGAAAGACTACGGGTAGTTTTTTCTCCCCAAACATAATACCCTTTTTAGTGGTACCTGGGTTTATATCAGAAATTTGTAACACCTCTTTCATTGCTTCAATCATGCAACGAATGGCCTTAGTGGACATTAGACTAGACTCATCGTCGTCGACACTGGTGTCCGTATCCTTGTCGACATCCGCGTCTGCCATCTGAGGTAGCGGGCGTTTTAGAGCCCCCGAAGGCCTTTGAGACGCCTGGACAGGCACGAGCTGAGAAGCCGGCTGTCCCGCATTTGGCATGTCGTCAAATTTTTTGTGTAAGGAGTCGACGCGTGCACGCAATTCCTTCCATAAGTCCATCCACTCAGGTGTCTGCCCCGCAGGGGGTGACATCCCTTCTATATGCATCTGCTCCGCCTCCACATCATTATCCTCATCAAACATGTCGACACAGCCGTACCGACACACCGCACACACACAGGGAATGCTCTAACAGAGGACAGGACCCACAAAAGCCCTTTGGGGAGACAGAGTGAGAGTATGCCAGCACACACCAGAGCGCTATATAATGCAGGGACTAACTGAATTATGTCCCCTATAGCTGCTGTTATATATACTGCGCCTAAATTTAGTGCCCCCCCTCTCTTTTTTACCCTTTTCTGTAGTGTAGACTGCAGGGGAGAGCCAGGGAGCTTCCTTCCAGCGGAGCTGTGAGGGAGAAATGGCGCCAGTGTGCTGAAGGAGATAGCTCCGCCCCTTTTTTGCGGACTATTCTCCCGCTTTTTTATGGATTCTGGCAGGGGTAATTATCACATATATAGCCTCTGGGGCTATATATTGTGGTATTTTTGCCAGCCAAGGTCTTTTTATTGCTGCTCAGGGCGCCCCCCCCCTAGCGCCCTGCACCCTCAGTGACCGGAATGTGAAGTGTGTATGAGGAGCAATGGCGCACAGCTGCAGTGCTGTGCGCTACCTTGGTGAAGACTGATGTCTTCTGCCGCCGATTTTCCGGACCTCTTCTTACTTCTGGCTCTGTAAGGGGGACGGCGGCGCGGCTCCGGGACCGAACACCAAGGCCAGTTCCATGCGGTCGGTCCCTCTGGAGCTAATGGTGTCCAGTAGCCTAAGAAGCCCAAGCTAGCTGCAAGCAGGTAGGTTCGCTTCTTCTCCCCTTAGTCCCTCGCTGCAGTGAGCCTGTTGCCAGCAGGTCTCACTGTAAAATAAAAAACCTAAATATATACTTTCTTTCTAGAAGCTCAGGAGAGCCCCTAGTGTGCATCCAACCTCGGCCGGGCACAAAATCTAACTGAGGCTTGGAGGAGGGTCATAGTGGGAGGAGGTGACCTAAAAGCTTTCTTTAGTTGTGCCCAGTCTCCTGCGGAGCCGCTATTCCCCATGGTCCTTTCGGAGTTCCCAGCATCCACTAGGACGTCAGAGAAAACAGACGTGCATCAGACGGTGGCTCGCTGAAGAATACCACCTTCTACGAGTGGCTCACCACAAAGACCCTGAACTTGCCATCTAGGGAGCAAACCAAGCACAGCCTCTATTTTGTTTTTGTGGCTGATGAGGCATTCGCACTCCACGAGAACATTATGAAGCCATACCCCCAGAGGCACCTGACAAGGGAGAAGCAGATCTACAATTATAGGCTATCCCGGACACGCCGAATTGTAGAGAACACTTTTGGCATCCTGTCTAGCCGCTTCCGGATATTCCTAATGGCTATCAACTTGCAGGTGGAGAAGATAGATTGGATGGTGACTGCGTGCTGTGTCCTGCATAACTATTTGCGCAGAAAAGTCACCCAGCATAGGACACTGTCCAGAGCAGCGCCAAGAGACCCAGACCCAGAACACCCAGAGGAGAATTCATCGTTTCCCTCTGTGGAACCACCTCCACTCCATTCTAGGGCGAGTGTACAGGCAAAACAGGTCAGGAATGAGTACCTGGCCTATTTTAACGGGGTGGGTGCAGTCGATTGGCAGGAGGACCACATTTAAGTCGACTGTGTTGAACTGATGGAACTTGCAAAAACTTTAGTGAACCTTTTAAAAACGTATTCCAAAAAATATATTTACAGATTCGACAGAGGTAGTTCACCCTCTTCAGGCTCTGGTGTTGTAGTCAGAGTGAAGGAGGTGAAACATGTCTGGGTAGGCTTCTGGTCCAGGACAAACTCCAGAAAGGGGTAGTACCAGAGCGAGGTCTTGTAAACTTGGGAGGAACCAGCTCCAGACCTTTTTGATGTTCCATTTTATTGTGTTCTTTGAGCAGGTTCTGGATCTTTTTCTTAACCCAGTCCTTGTCTGCACTGGACACAAAGGGCCTGCTGTAATCGACTAGCTCCTCCAAGGCCGCATTCTGACGCACTTTATCGGAATCCTTAGCTTTGACCTTCCATAGATATTTCATGGCTACGGTACATTGTATGTTTGGGGAAATACCGCACTGGTGTATATAATAGATATAAAGTATCAATTTTAATACCAAAATACAGGATAACACGAAAACGTAGTTTTCTGATTCTAATTTGGTGGTGCACCCTGAGTCAATGTAAGCTACTAGAGACAAAATATGGAGAAAAAAAGAGACTCTTTTGTGGGCGCACTCTCAACTTGGAATAATGTGTAAGATATTGAGAGTAATTTGTAAAATAAGATTTAACTTTTATTTATATCATCAGATAAAATTAGTCAGTGGTCACTAGTATAGAGTAACATTCGATTATTACAATAAAGTGAGTAGCAAGTAAAATACTAATGCTAACATAAGTGAACTGAGTAACAGTACAATCAATCACAATTTAATGCTAATATTAGCATAATATCTTCCAGCTGCCAGAGTCTGATCAGAGTCCTAGGGGAAATTCCCCTTGGAGAAAGATTTTTGTGAATAAAAATAAGCTGCCAATATGTGTTAGCCCCACATCAAATGAGTAATTTAAGTATCTTGTGAAACTCTGAAATTCAAATGATGAAATGGATAATAACCAGCTTTCATGAGGAAAAGAGGAAGAACAGTAGGAGATAAGATAGCAGGGTGAATCTGCTGTCAGTGTTAGACTCTGAGCGTAATAGACCGGTCTATGCTCTACTATACTAGGTCTTCCTCAATGGTCGCCCACTTGAGTACTGACCCAGCCCAACACTGATTAGCTTCCAAGTTCGGACGGCTTTGGACGTTTCCAGTGTGGTATGATAGTAGGGAAAGTTAAACGATAACGGAAACTCTGGAATCACTGATGAGAGTTCACGAAACTGATAGTGCAAAGAATTAGATGGATCTGCTGCCAATGTTAGACAGGGATAACCCTGAATCAGTGGTGAGAGTCCACGAAAATGAGTAAAGATTGAATGAGAATTAGAAAAAGGCAAAAGAAAAAATGGGAAGAAGAAAGGGAGAATATAAGAGCCCTTTCAGATGGTCAGGATTTACTTGGCAATGGGCACTTTTGAATTGTTGGTGGCAATCACAGGAGTATACTGGGCTGAACACACAGCTTTACTGTTCGAAATGAAATAGATTGCGGTGAAACACCTTGTAAAATCTACAACAGTGGATGTTAAGTACAATGATCTTGAGTATCTCTACTTCAAAATCATGAGCCCACATATAAGTATCAGAATAACAGAATAATGATACTATAATTCGAGTGCCAAGTACAAACGTATCAATAATTGAGCTGCAGAGAAAACATAACAATGTATCCAGTACTCTGTCAGTATCTGATAGACTGTGAGTACATATGAGCTGTATGAGAGAGTGGTTGCAAATCAATCACAGTTAGGCTGCAAAAGATGACCTCAAAACATGTTATAAATTGATAACTGAATAATAGTTAACATAAATGATGCGCATTATATTGGTAATTTAAACTAATAATAAGCTGCAGGAGACAATCGATGCAATTAAATCTGTGCAGATGAAAATATATTGAATAGATCCATGCATTACCGATAATATTAAATCATTTTAAATAATTTTACCTTAAAGGTAGAAGTCAAATAATGAGCAAAGTAACGAGAGGATATTGATTCTTATAAATGCTGGAAATAAATAAGCAGGTACCCACAACTATTCATATAGCTCAGATGACAATTGAATTGAAGAGAAGAAGATTACCCACAGCAGGAAACAAATGGAAAATTCTGTGCCTTGCATGTAAATTGGCCGTCACTGAGAGGGATGAACAGGCGACCGTGCTGGCAAGGTGACAATTCCAGATGGGTGACGACGTCCGTACTGTAGTAAATCGGAGCAGCAGTGGGGATGAGTTCTCAGGTGTGCCACAAAGAGTCTCCGTCAATGGAGGATGAAGCGTGCGGCCGGGCTTGAGAGAGCGGTGGTAAATCGGAGCAGCTGTGGGGATGAGACCTCAGGTGTGCCGCAAAGAATCTCCGTCAGTGGAGGATGGAGCGTGCGGTCGGGCTTGAAAAAACCTGCGGCGCAGGTTACTGTGGATTGTCCGCGCCGGGATACGTCTCTGACATTTGAAGATGAGCAGCGGCGGGTATGTAGCACTCCGGGTATGAGAAAATGGCAAGGCGGTCAGGAAGCTAGTAACATTCTCGAACTCCATAAGCAGCGCAGGGCAGCGGCAGGTGTCAGTGGATATGCAGTGGATATGCAGTACTCTGGAGAGCCGGAAAAGAAAGGCAGTCGGAAGACGCGTTTCACCCGTCAGCCGGGCTTGATCACTTCCTGGTGCGGACTGTAATCCTGCAGGTTTTAAACGTGGTCTGGGTCACTTCATGTCCAATCATTGGACAGATGTATTACGTGACAGCTGAGATGAGCGAACAGAATTGTTGCTTGCCAGCTGATATCACTAAGTTTATACAGCCAAACCCGGCTATGTGTTGTATTCACAGACCAGTTCAACTCGGCAGGGACACCCGCGGGCGATATTACATAAAAGAAAAATAAGAGTAAAACAAGAGAATTATAAACAAATGCATTTTCATTTTAAAAACACAGCCAAAATACTATAAGTCTAACACTGACAGCAGATTCACCCTGCTATCTTATCTCCTACTGTTCTTCCTCTTTTCCTCATGAAAGCTGGTTATTATCCATTTCATCATTTGAATTTCAGAGTTTCACAAGATACTTAAATTACTCATTTGATGTGGGGCTAACACATATTGGCAGCTTATTTTTATTCACAAAAATCTTTCTCCAAGGGGAATTTCCCCTAGGACTCTGATCAGACTCTGGCAGCTGGAAGATATTATGCTAATATTAGCATTAAATTGTGATTGATTGTACTGTTACTCAGTTCACTTATGTTAGCATTAGTATTTTACTTGCTACTCACTTTATTGTAATAATCGAATGTTACTCTATACTAGTGACCACTGACTAATTTTATCTGATGATATAAATAAAAGTTAAATCTTATTTTACAAATTACTCTCAATATCTTACACATTATTCCAAGTTAAGAGTGCGCCCACAAAAGAGTCTCTTTTTTTCTCCATATTTTGTCTCTAATGGCTACGGTACATGTCTAGTAGGCCGGTGAAGAAGTCTATGTCTTGATCCAGAGACATATCTATAAGAAAACATAATATGTGCAAAAACTGTTATATATTTTCTGTTTCAACATGGTTTTACTTAAGGTATATGGTTAAATGGTTATATGGTATATGGTTAAATTTGGGTAATATTTGTTTTTAAAATAAAGTTGTTTTTTCTTTTTCAAAATGGTTTTACTTAAGTTTAAACATATACTTTCGAAATGTTTTGATATATGGTTAAATTTGGATAATATATGGTTTTAAAATAAAGTTGTTTTTTGAAAATAGTTTCCTCATTACCCAAACATCAATGGTGCAGCATTGGGGTACAGTGGCGGTGAAAACACATGGCCATTGGGGGTTAAAATTACTTTGGGGACAGAAACACAAGGTACAGCACTGGGGTACAGTGGCGGTGAAAACACATGGCCATTTGGGGGTTAAAATGACTTTGGGGACACAGAAACACAAGGCACAGCACTGGGGTACAGTGGCGGTGAAAACACATGGCCATTTGGGGGTTAAAATGACTTTGGGGACACAGAAACACAAGGCACAGCACTGGGGTACAGTGGCGGTGAAAACACATGGCCATTTGGGGGTTAAAATGACTTTGGGGACACAGAAACACAAGGTGCAGTATTGGGGTACAGTGGTAGTGAAAACACAAGGCCATTTGGGGGTTGAAATGACTTTGGGGCAACAGAAATTAACAAAATGTGATCAATAATTTAGAATACATTGGTGGACAGTGTAATATACATTGGTGGACACTGATATACATTGGTAGACAATGTGCTAGGTGGACAGTGATTGGTGGTCAGTGTGGAAATACATACTTGGGGCAATGCGAAATACAATCAAATCGGATATACAGAGTAGAGCTCTCATCCTGCTGCGTTACTGCTGCTGCTGATGGGAGTGTCCAGAGAATGCCAGTCAAACTTCCTACGATATATTGTATGCGATATTTCACAAGCACAAAAAACACACCTTTTTTCATACGATTCCATGCGATTACGATATATCATGAGTGCAGCACTAGCGACATAGGGGATCCGAACTGACACTCGCGGAAACGCGCATCGGATCGGATTGGATGGAAAACACATACAATGTGACACTTTTCATCCGATATATCGGACCGAAAGGTCGAAATTGCAAGACATCGGGCATTATCGTTCTAGTGTATGGGGCCCTTTACAGATATCAGCCTGGATTAAATATAAGTAGAACAAATTTTGCGGTTTTGTTTTCTATTAAAAACCTTATCCAGCATCTTTCTGTAGATGATTACATAATGATAAATCCTCAAGCTCACTGCCCAGTCATCCTTGACATTGCTCATGGACATCAATTGTTTCAAACAACCAAACTTTACTCAAAACAAGTTACATACATATGCATTATACACACATCAGGACCGGTCCAAAGCATGTTCTAGCAGTGCTGGCGAACTAGGGGGGTAATTCAGACCTGATCGTAGATGTGCTAAATTTAGCACATCTACGATCAGCTTCCCTGACATGCGGGGGGATGCCCAGCACAGGGCTAGTCTGCCCCGCATGTCAGGCCCTATCCCCCCCACACAAGTACAAAAGCAACACACAGCTGTGATGCTTTTGTACTTTAGGAGTAGCTCCCCACCAGCGCAGCTCCTGCGCACTGGCAGGGAGCTACTTGTCGCTGTGAGGGTCACAGTGGCTGCGTGTGGCGTCACGCAGCCGCCGTGGCCCGCCCTGCATGGGGTGGGCATGCCTGCGTTGCCCCTAAAACCGCTCTCCTAAAACCGCAGCCAAACACCGCCGACCCGCCCCCTCCCACCCAGCGAACGCCACTGCCTGACAATCAGGCAGAAGCGATTGCAGGGCTGAGACGGCTGTCAGCTGTCTTGCATGCGCCGGCGCACTGTGGCGCCGGCACATGCCTAGTTCAGACCTGATCGGCTGCTATGCGAAAACGCACAGCACCGATCAGGTCTGAATTAGGCCCTAGGACGCCAAAGCTAAAGGAGTACTGTGGCCTGGCCAACAAAGACACTGCAGACAGAGGTTCAAGCAGTGCCAGACTGACCCACAGGGGTACCGGGGAGACCCCCTGGTGCCCCTCTCCACCCTGCCTGCAGGCCCACCTCCTCCTCTAGTGATCAGGTCCCAGGCTGTACATTTGAACTATACATAAAACATATGTTACCTAATACTGCCCAGGACTATAGTGTATTCTCTGCAGTGCAGTACTGGTATTAATCTGGTAAATTATCATGATGCACTAGCATTATTTACTATATTTACAGTGCATCCGGAAAGTATTCACAGCGCTTCACTTTTTCCACATTTTGTTATGTTACAGCTTTATTTAAAAATGGAATAAATTAATTTTTGGCCTCAATTCTACACACAATACCCCATAATGACAACGTAAAAAAAAGTTTGTTTTTAGATTTTTGCAAATTTATTAAAAATAGAAAACAAAGAAGTCACATGTATATAAGTATTCACAGCCTTTGCCATGAAGCTAAAAATTGAGCTCAGGTGCAACCTTTTTCCACTGATCACCCTTGAGATGTTCCTACAGCTTAACTGGAGTCCACCTGTGGTAAATTCAGTAGATTGGGCATGATTTGGAAAGTCACACACTTGACAGTGCATGTCTGAGCCCAAACCAAGCATGAAGTCAAAGGAATTGTCTGCAGACCTCCGAGACAGGATTGTCTCGAGGCACAAATTTGGAGATGGGTACAGAAAAATATCTGCTGCTTTGATGGTCGCAATGAGCACAGTGGCCTCCATCATCCGTAAATTGAAGAAGTTTGGATCCACCAGGACTCTTTCTAGAGCTTGCTGGCCGTCTAAACTGAGCAATCGGGGGAGAAGGGCCCTAGTCAGGGAGGTGACCAAGAACCCGATGGTCACTCTGTCAAAGCTACAGCATTCCTCTGTGGAGAGAGGAGAACCTTCCAGAAGGACAACCATCTCTGCAGCAATCCACCAATCAGGCCTGTAAAGTAGAGTGGCCAGATGGAAGCCACTCCTTAGTAAAAAGTACATGGCAGCCCGCTTGGAGTTTGTCAAAATGCACCTGAAGGACTCTCAGACCATGAGAAACAAAATTCTCTGGTCGGATGAGACAAAGATTGAACTCTTTGGTGTGAATGCCAGGCGTCATGTTTGGAGGAAACTAGGCACCGCTCATCACCAGGTCAATACCATCCCTACAGTGACACATGGTGGTGGCAGCATCATTCTGTGGGGGTGTTTATCAGCGGCAGGAACTGGGAGACTAGTCAGGATAGAGGGAAAGATGAATGCAGCAATGTACAGAGACATCCTGGATGAAAATCTGCTTCAGAGCGCTATTGGCCTCAGACTGAGGCGACGGTTCATCTGGACAATGACCCTAAGCACACAGCCAAGATATCAAAGGAGCGGCCTCAGGACAACTCTGTGAATGTCCTTTGAGTGGCCCAGCCAGAGCCCAGGCTTGAATCCGATTGAACATCTCTGGAGAGATCTGAAAATGCCTGTGCACCGACGCTACCCATCCAACCTGATGGAGCTTTAGAGGTGCTGCAATGTTGTCATTATGGGGTAGTGTGTGTAGATTTTTTTGGGGAAAAATTAATTTATTCCATTTTGGAATAAGGCTGTAACATAACAAAATGTGGAAAAAGTGAAGCACTGTGAATGCTTTCCAGATGCACTGTATCAAGGGGCCCAGACCAGGCACTCTCTAAATGTTAGCCAAGCCACTGTGGAAGCTGCCTGTCCACACCCCCTTTGAAGACTGGCCATACCCTTAAGCATGGGACCTACCACTGCATTCCCCCCCTATGGGCCCATCATGTCCCAGTCCGACACTGGGTTCAAGTACCTGCTGTTTGTTGCCCAACACATAAAGATGATGTGGGCAGCACAACTGTCTGGCTTCCTCCCCCTCTGAAAGCCGGTAACACACAGAGTTTTCTTTCTCTGCTGTGCTGCTGAGCAGCATATGTCTTGATGTCATCCCATTGCACCGCCAAAGGGAATAGGAGCCAGCAGACAAAAGGTAAATAAAGGGGGCTGTGGGCAGGTTGGCTCTGGTGTAACACAGAAGAAGAGAGGGGTGGGGCTATATGAACCTTTGTATTTCTTTGTCTCTATTGTGAAATAATGTTGTAAAATTAAAAACATTTTATTTTCTGTAATAATTAAAGTATTATTGATAAATGTAGTTTGATGGGGGCACTTTAAAAATTCTCCCGCAGGGTGCTTTTAGAGTTGAGGACAGCCCTGACACACACGCATAAGATAATTCATTTGTGTACGAGGTGTGGCTATTAGATAATGAGACTGTACTTGTAAAGAAAACCAACACACTGCATGAGTTAAAAAGGAGTGGGGTAACATTGAGCTTGAACTATCGCAAAATGTCTTTGCAAGTTTCACCCCTCTCACAGATAGTTTGCTGTTGCACAGTGTTCGAATAAGTTGTTTTTCACATGCGTGTTAAAAAATATTTAGTTCAAAAGTAGAGCAATGTATTAACGCACACTGAAACATTCTGTATGCTAACTCGGGATTATGGGGCAGATGTCTTGTGCCCTTGTGTTTCAGTGGCACCAAAGACTTAATATGGTTGTGAGGATGTCCATTTTAAATGTCCCGGAAGACCTTAAACATCAAAAATGTAGGCAAATTTTTTTTTTAATGGTTGAATTGATCGTCTACGCACAATAGTAGCAGAAGTGGTAAACATTGACATAGAAACTGTTGGGCACATTGTGTATTAAGATCTCAACATGACAAAAGTATGAGCTAAGATGGTTCTAAGGCTTCTCACTTCCAAACAAAAATAAAACCGAAAGAGAGAATTTGTACAGACATTTTGGAACAAATTGAATCGGAATTGCATTTTTAGAAAAAGTTATTACCTGTGATGAAACATGGATCTTCCTGTATGATCCTGAGACAAAACGCCAGTCCATCCACTGGAAAACACCATCATGAAACACCAGAATGAAAAAGCACGTTAAATCAACCCAAAATTCGAAGCCATGTTAATTGTTTTCTTTGATATTTTGGCAAACTGGGTCCCAGAAAGCGCAGCAGTTAATCAACATTACTACAGAAATTATCTAGAAACTTTGGGAGAAAGAATCAGAAGAAAGAGGCCAGAGTGGTGGAAAAATGGTTTCATCCTCCATCACGACAACACACCAACCCATACATCTCTCTCTGTGAAGACAGTTTAGGCAGAGAAACAGATTGCAGCGCTAGAACAACCTCCATGCTTGCCAGACCTAGCGCCGTGTGACTTCTTGCTCTGTACTCAAGGGAACTCGTTTTGCATTGGTTACTGAGGTAAAGAAACAAATGACGGAGCTGTTGAGACAGCTGACAGATAATGAGCTACAGCACGGCTCTGACAAATGGAAAGTAAGAATGCAGTGGTCTGTGGATGCAGAATGGGGGTATGTAGAAGGGGAATGGAGTTGAAATGTACAGTACTTAATATAATTAAACAAACTGGGGTTCCTCAGGACACTTGCACGGGTGCCCTGGGTTTGTGGTCCAGGACCAATTACAATTATTTATGGTCAATGTATTATACAAACCCAGTGCTGGTGACTGCCAATCATAAACTACATGGATAAACAGAAGCCAGTCTAGCCTCTCATCACATAATTGAGCCTAAGGATGGTATATAAGCTCAACTTAATTTAATATTTTTTTCTAAATTTTTCAATAAGAAACTAGGGGTGACATGAAAAAAAATTCTGATGCTCTAGGGCGCTGTGCTTAAAAAAAAAAAATTTTAACCACTGATTTAGATGCTCCCACATGGACTACTGCAAATCCTTCGTCATCAAAAATTTTAGGCAGGTGTGGAAAAAATGTTGCAAAGTAACAATGCTTTCAAAAATAGAAGTGTTAATAGTTTATTTTTATCAATCAACAAAATGCAAAGTGAATGAACAGAAGATAAATCGAAATCAAATCAATATTTGGTGTAACCATCCTTTGCCTTCAAAACATCATCAATTCTTCAAGGTACACTTGCAACCAGTTTTTGAAGGAACTCAGCGGGGAGGTTGTTCCAAAGAATTTCTGTGGATGTAGGCTTGCTCAGATCCTTCTGTCTCTTCTTGTAATCCCAGACAGACTCGATGATGTTAAGATCAGGGGGCCATATCATCACTTCCAGGACTCCGTGTCCTTCTTTACACTGAGGATAGCTCTTAATGACATTGGCTGTATGTTTGTGGTTGTTGTCCTGCTGCAGAATAAATTTGTAAGCAGACGCTTCCGTGATGGTATTTTTTCCCTCTTGGGAGTTTGTTCTAAACTTAAGGTGGAGGATTAAAGTCCTCAGAAGCATTTACAGGACAACAGCGTTTCCCACAAGCATATTGTTGGAACCCCAAAATTTTATATATTATATATATATCATTATTTTTTTAAAGTTATTTTCTCTTTCATTGATCTCATTGCCTTTGCCCAGCGCTGTGGGCTTATTGACTTGATTGGCATAGTTTGTGTAGCGTTGTTCTACACTGGGTGCATTTGGTGAGCTCTAATTGATTGAGAGTTATCACCTTTCTGCTTTTTTTTTTCACTTTATTTATGTGATCATAAGTCACTATCTATTTGCCATAAGAAAAACTTTTCGTCCTTTTCCCCATACCCATGATCCAATGTACCAATCGAATATAGGCCCTCATTCCGAGTTGATCGCTCGTTGCCGTTTTTCGCAGCATAGCGGTCAGGCTAAAAATCGGCTGTTGTGCGCATGCATATGGGTCACAGTGCGCACGTGCTAAGTACTTTCACACAAAACTTTGCAATTTTGCACATGGTCAAACGACTGTTTTATATCGCACGAGTGATCGGTGACTGATTGACAGGAAAGGGGCATTTCTGGGTGGTAACTGACCGTTTTCCGGGAGTGTGCTAAAAAACGCAGGCGTGTCAGCAGAAAACGCAGGCGTGCCTGTAGAAACGGGGGAATGGCTGGCCGAACGCAATGCGTGTTTGTGACATCCAAACAGGAACTGAACTGTCTGCAGTGATCGCAAGGTAGGAGTTAGTTTCGAGCTACTCTGAAACTGCATGAAAATATTTAATAGCACTTCTGCTAAGCTAAGATATACTCCCAGAGGGTGGCGGCTTAGCATTTGCACTGCTGCTAAAAGCAGCTAGCGAGCGAACAACTCGGAATGAGGGCCATAGGGGTTATAAGAGGAAAAAGAGATCAAAGACACTGCTACAAGCTGGAAACACTTTGGGAGGATTTCAAATGTTCACGCGCTCCGTATCTCCCGTCTAAAGTGACGGGAGATAGAGGGGCGATATTCAAATGGCCCCCGTTATCATGCTGATTGTGCCCAGTACAGTCGGGTTTAGGTGCGTAAAGCACCTAAACCCAACTAAACTAATGGGCACGATCGTGAAGAGAGTCTCTTTACTTGCATTTCAACTTGCTACCTCCGGGGGTAGCAAGCTGAAATTAACTTGTCGAGCCCGTCGGCAGTAACATTAGAACACTGCCGGCGGGCGCGATAGGAAGCGCGAGGGGAGATGGACATTTGAATCTGGCACTTTGATTGTTGGTACGCATATATGTATAATTTTTAAGGATTGACTGGACATTGAAGGCACCGAGTTCTATTACTATTTGGACATATATATGTAAAACTAACAACCAGTGTGCATAACTTAGGAAAAGCAGTGTAACCAATAAAATTAATGAACAGCTTTCTAGAGCAGTGGTTTTCAAACTCGGACCTCACACTGTTAACATTTTCCAGCTCACCTAGCAGGTGTACTCATTTCTCACTGACACATTTTAAAAGATCCACAGCTGGAGCAAATTACATCACTTGTGATTCTCTGAGGAGACCTGGAAAATATGCACTGTGTGGGGTCCTGAGGACAGAGTTTTGTTCTAGAGCAGGGCTGGCCAAACCGGTCCTCGAGATCTACCAACAGTTCATGTTTTCCAGGCCTCCTGGAGATCTGTAGAATTGTCAGTTAGGAATGAATGCAGCACATCTTAATTAGTAATGACTACACCTGTGCACCAGCTAGGTGGTCTGGAAAATGTGTACTGTTGGTAGATCTCGAGGACTGGTTTGGCCAGCCCTGTTCTAGAGTCATATAGCAAATGAAAGCAATTATCTGATTGCAGTGGGTTACAGTACCGCTCACTTATACAAGTGTCAGAGAAATCCTCTAAGGAGCATGAAAAGGAACTCAAACTTGAATAAAACTTCAGTTATATCTAAAACATCAATGTTTGCAAGGGTGTAGTATTGTATGCCGGCAGCCGGGTTCCCGGTGACCAGCATACCGGCGCCGGAATCCCGACTGCCGACATACCGAGAGCGTGGCGAGCGCAAATGAGCCCCTTGCGGGCTCTTTGCGCTCGCCACGCAATTTATTCTCCCTCCAGGGGGGTCGTGAACCCCCAAGAGGGAGATAAAGTATCGGTATGCCGGCTGTCAGGATTCCGGCGCCAGGATCCCGACAGCCGGCAAACTGAAGACCACCCGTTTGCAAAGTACCCGCTTAAAAGTTTACAAGTAATTTGTCAGAGCTTTTAAACCAAGAGTAAAGGTGCATACACACGGTTTGACTATATAGTGAAAATTTTAAGGAAAGTTAGTGCAAATAGCACCGTGTGTACACAACTTGGGGTGGCACTTGATATACCGGCTGTCGAGATCCCGGCGCTCAGCATACCGGCGCGGGGATCCCGACAATTATTCTCCCTCTTGGGGTGTCCACGACACCCCTGGAGGGAGAATAAATAGCGAGGTGTGCATAGCGCACCACCATGCCCACAAGAGGCTCTTTTGCGCTCACCCCACTGCTAGCATTCTGACTGTCAGGCTCCTGGCATCTGTATTCTGGGCGTCGGGATCCCGACAGCTGGCCACTCAAACTACACCCCATAGCTTGCGATATCGATGCGCGGTCCCGTGGGGTCGGTAGCACAAGAAAAAATAGACTGTGCAGGCAAGGCAATTTTGACTATATTGTGTACAATCTAGTACATAGTATAGTCAAAATTGCCACCTAGTCAAAATCGCAAGTAAAGATAGTCAATATCGGTGGTTCTGTGTTCTGGGGAGATCAAGGGAAATCGCAAAGTAAAAATTGGCATGTAGGCATTATCTCACCGTGTGTATGTACCTTAAGGGGGTTGGTTGCGTCATTATACAAGGATTGCTGTATAGTGTAGGCAAGAACACAGATATACGGAATGTAACGCATCCAGGCCCTCATTCTGAGTTGATCGCTCGCTAGCTACTTTTACCAGCCGTGTAAACGCATTGTCGTCGCCCACGTGCGAAAGTCTTTGCAGCCGAGTGGTACAAAAACATTTTGTGCAAAACAAGATTCACTTCTCCCAGAGGAAGGCTCAGCAGAGGCTGAAACGCGTTGGAGCTACAACTGACTTTGTTACTTGTGTTACACTGACAATCGCTATACAGAGCGCTCACCGCGGAGGAACTGAGAAAGACCCGGTCACGTGACCAGGAGACCCAGACCCGTAACCAGGCAACTGCAACACGGGGAACGAGGGGAGGAAGTCGGTGACTGAGCGCGGTGGACAGCGGTAGAGGATGACAGGTGAGTATCCGTACGAGGTGGAGGTCACACAGCGGGCAGCTCTGCAGAGCGCTCTTTGAGTTTCCCCTGACCCTAGACACGCTTGCCTCTCGGACCGACCGGCGCCCAGGACGTACCACGGGCAGCTGGGGCGAGAGAGGACAAGCCAGTCCGGAGCCCCATTGTTATCCTACTTTGTGCTATTTACACCAGAAGCTCTTCACACCGTGAAAACCTTTAGGGGTTTACTGAAGCATTTATTCAAAGTGTTACTCCATTTAAGCAGAATTGCATTCACATGCAGATGTGCGGGACGCCGCAATCTACTACAGAGACTGTGATAAACTGTTAAAGGGACATCGCCTTTTCTTAAGCGAATCTTGAATTTTTTCTGAATTAAAGTGGCACACAACAGTGCTAAAGTGGACTATATACATTTGTGCATTGTTTATTTATTGGTTTCAGCATAGTACAAGATTTGAGTCACTCTGGCCTTATTGTATTAATACAAGCTACACTATTTAGATAGTAATTTATGGAACATTTAAAGGGGACACAGTAGATCATATCCTACTCACTACAATCTGTCCAAAGACAAACATTACATAGCCTAATACAACTAGTCTTATTGGCTAGGATTAAGCGCAGCACTAGATTCTGTATTATTTGTTGCTAAATAGGCTGGTCACCTACAAGTGCAGCAGCTCATCTGAACAAGGAGATACTCAGTGCGCAGTTAACCCCAAAATTTTAGCCCTGTACTTATCCTGTGCGATGAATCCAGCGACGGAGGTCCCGGAATTGACGTCAGACACCCGCCCTGCAAACGCCTGGACACGCCTGCGTGTTCCCAACCACTCCCAGAAAACGGTCAGTTGACACCCACAAACGCCTTCTTCCTGTCAATCTCCTTGCGATCGGCTGTGCGAATAGATTCTTCGCTAGAATCATTGCACAGCAACGATGATCTTTGAACCTTTACGACGCGTGTGCGCATTGCGGCGCATACGCAGTTTTGCCATTTTTTTACCTGATTGCTGCGGTGCAAAAATCGTCAGCGAGCGAACAACTTGGAATGACCCCCCCAGTTATATAGCAAGGCACATTCAGCAGGAAACATTTTCATAACTGCAGCAGATCAGTGTGCGATTATAATGCAGAACATTTTACAAGTGTTTCAGGTGACAGATCTGCTCCCACTAACACCTCCACATTATTAAAAGTAGTAGCACAAACGTTCCCAAACTCTATTACAGTCCAGGTTTTAGGGATATCCATGCTTGAGCCCAGATGGTTAAATTAAATTGACTGAGGTACTAATTAAGCCACCTGTGCTTAAGCATGAATATTAAAACCTGGACTGTAATGGCAGAATATGGGAACCTCTGTAGAAAGAAAATGTAGTCTTGAAATATGGTACTGTAGAAATACTAAATTAACATTTAATCATTTAAATCAGAAGACACAATTTGTATTAAAATAAGTTTTAATGTGTAAACTATTTTTTTTATCCCAAAATATGAGGAGGGAGAATAAAACATATATAAATAAAAATAATAATACAACCATACAACTGTGTCTGGGAGAGGAACGAACAGGACAAACTTCGTTCTAGCAGACACACATTAAAAAACCCATAATCACATTCACCTATTATTGTAGATCATATACATAAACAGAATACAGTAGGGTTGCAAATACTTCCTTGTATGTACATACAGTAAATAGCACACGTTTGGGCCAGCCTTATCTTCTAAAGAAATCTCCACCAAAATCTGAGAATTAATTTGTGGGTGCAACACTAACCTAGTATATTACTTATCTTGCTTAGTCAGGCATCCCACCCAATCAGGCAGGTCCCCAGGCTGAGGCATGCCCACAATTAGCATGCTGCATGAATGTTACAGCCTGCCTCTGCTTGTGTGAGGAAAGCATTACTGGACAACAGGAAACATGGGAAGACATATCAGATTGGCACACCTCCCAACATGACCCTCTCCAGGAGGGACCTCCCTCTTAATGTATTATTATTACCTGAACCTGTGTTGAGCAGGTTAATGGATAAGAATGGTGTTTCAGCACAGGTGATGGCAGTCATAAATAAGAGGGAAGTCCAGGAACAGAGCATTTTGTCCCTCACAGAGAGGGTCATGTTGGGAGGTATGCATTGGGTGGATACAATGTGCAATACATTTTTACATTACCTGTAAATCACAAGGTGATCCTCAGTTAATAGTGCTCAGCAGACTAAAGATTTCACAGATTCTCATGAACAGGGTGTAGCATTGGCAAGCTCCTGAAATAGCATTTCCAGCCATGTACTCAGGAGCAGAGAACTACACCTCAAACATCTAGAATTGGCATAGTAAGATTTAGTAATTATTCATTTCCTTATTCTACATTGGTGTAAATAAGCCTATGAAGAGTATAGCAAAAATCTGTTCTGTCTAACATGCTCCACTTTACCTGCTGAGAGGCACAAAGCGAAACCTACATACGGAAGCTGTGGAATGTGCATTCTGACTTTCTGTGATAGGACTATGAAAGGCTTTTCCAAATTTTAAATGGGGGGGTGGGTGGAGCCTAGAAACAGTCCCAGAATCAATGATGGACTACACAAATATGTAAGATTCTAATTATTACAAATTAGTAACATACACATATCAGTACAGTGATTTGACATTTGCTTGTTAAAAGTTTAATGCACATGAAGAATGAACAAAACGAAAATAAAAAACCACACCCTCACAATACATACAAAAATAATAATAATTTAATACTACCAAGAAGCAGGTTTGCGTTTCAAATTGGGGCAGATGTATTAACCTGGAGAAGGCACAAGGAAGTGATAAACCAGTGATATGTGCAAGGTGATAAAGGCACCAGCCAATCAGATCCTAACTGTTAATTTACATATTGGAACTGATTGGCTGGTGCCTTTATCACCTTGCACATATCACTGGTTTATCACTTCCTTATGCCTTCTACAAGTTAATACATCTGCCCCATATTCTGTTATGGGTAAGTAAGCGTTAATGTTCATAAAATCAGAGATTACAGTAAACTTGAACAGTGCTCATTAGCATCACACACTTATTTCTGCCAGCTACTCAGGCAATGAAACAAGACATTCAGGCTGATGAAGAAAAACATTTTGATATCCCTAATGCACACTGAGTGACTTTTGAAATAACGCTACATAAATAAAATATACAGAAATCTTGGTTGCTTATATTTGCAAATATAGGGTTTAAGCACCCAGGCCAATCGGCAAGGCGTCTGTGTTTCACTAGGAGTCCATAACAATAGGTACAGGCTGGCAACCAGAGGGCAGCACACAGGTGAAAATTAAGAAAATAGTAAGGGTTAATTAAGAAGCACATAGGTGCTATGTAAGTGATAGGTGAGATTAAAATAATACAAAAATATAAAAAAATGTGATTAGAAAAACCATTAGTAAGTGTTCGTAAAGGCTGAGGTAAGTGACATTGTGAAGTCTTTAGTTGTACCTGGTTACCAACTTTCCATTGTACAGTAAGTGCACAAATCACATTACAAGATTCCACAAAAGTGAAATGGTTGAAAAAATTCACAGCTACAAGGTGATCCAGATCCAGGAAGGATTAGACTTTAATCAAGTTCGCCACAATCAGCTATAACAATCTTTTTGGTAGGACGTCCATTCTTGCTCACACAGGCTTCCATTTTCTTGACTACATCATAGCCATCTTTCACATATCCAAAGACCACATTTTTGTCATCCAGCCTAGAAGTTAAATGCATAGAAAAATGATTGTGAGTCATACTAAGAGTGTCAAAAACTGGAATTTAGTACTTACCGGTAAATCCCTTTCTCTGATTCCACAAGGGAACCTGTGGCTTATGACAGTAGGGTATAGATGGGTGGATAAGTGGTGCCGGCACTTTAAATTTTAGAAGTGTGACTGGCTCCTCCCCATCTTTGCCACTACTCCAGACCAGTTAGAGAAACGGAGCATGAGGAGAGATGGAGAGAACATAAATTTAAAAGGAGGTTAAATGTATAAAATAGAATATGAAAATTGTATAAGAATCTGCACAACAGATGCAGTCACAACCAAACACCAAACATACAATAGCAGGAAAACATAGCTCAGGACAGGCGCCCAGTGTCCCCTGTGGAATCGGAGAAATGGATTTACTGGTAAGTGCCAAAATCCTTTTTTCTCCCTCATCCACTAAGGGACACTGAAGGCTTATGACAGTGGGGAGAGCGCTGGGACACCTGCAATACAGAGTGGCCAAATTGAGATTCAGGGGCTGCAAAAGGTATCAATTTGGTAAATCGGACTAGCCCAAGTAGCTCCGTGACACAGTTGTATGGCTGAAACCACTCGGGTAGCCGCCCATGAGGGTCCCACCGAATGTGTAGAGTGTACAGAAATGGATGCCAATGGAGTTCGAGAAGAAGCCAGACAGACTTGTGGAATAGTGAAGAGAATCCAGCAAGCCAACGTCTGCTTTGACGCAGGCCACCCCTGCATAGCTAGATCATAGAGGATAAAGAGAGCATCTGATTTCCTCAGTTGAACCACCCCGATCACATAGATGCACAAGGCTCTTACCTCGTCCAAACAGTTAGAGGATGGAGAATCCCTTTAAAAACAGGTACAACAATAGGCTGCTTAATGTGGAAAGAAGAAACCATTTGGCCAGAAAATCCTGCTGTGTATGGAGTTGCACCCTATCCTCATGAAAGTCTAGATAAGGAGAGCGACACAACAAAGCTCCCAGTTCCAAAACCCTTCTAGCCAAAGCCAGAAGGACCACAGTCTTCCAGGAGAGAACTTTAACTCAGCAGATACTAAAGGCTCGAAAAAGGATGTCCGGAGGAAAGAGAGCAACATGTTTAAGTCACAATGTGCAGTGGAAGGAACAAAGGGAGGCTGAAGTCTAACCACGCCCTGGAAAAAAGTCTGCACTGCCTGAATTAAGCCTAGGCGTCGCTGCAAAAATGGAGTGAGCAGAGATCTGCACTTGCAAAGACCCTAGCCTTAATCCAGTTGAAAACCCTAGCTGAAAAAATAGCAGGAGTCGGGACAACCTGAATGGCGTGATAGGAAACTGCTTACTTTCGCACCACACCATGTCACATGCTTTTGAACCCGAAGCATAGTCGGAATCACAAACCTGGGAATACCGCTCATTCTCAGCAATGTGGTTTCAACAGCCACGCCGTAAAACACAGATGCTGTAAGGTTGAATAGACAAACAGACCCTGGTGGAGAAGGTCCTTCCTCAGAGGCAGTGGCCAAGGATAATCTGTTAGAAGAAGCCACAGGTCAGTACCATACTCTGTGAGAGCTATGAGGATGATTGTGTCATGTTCGATCTTTATGCATTTGAGGACTCGAGGTAGAAGAGGAAACGGCGGGAAAGGTAGATGAGTTGAAATGGCCAATGAGTCCCTAAGGCATTTACCACCCCAGCTTTTGGGTCTCAAGTTCCGGAGCTGATGACTTTGCCTGAATGCCATGAAGTCTGTTCAAGGCTCGCTCCAACGATGGACCAGCTGCGTGAATACCAGTGGATTTAACGCCCATTCTCCAGGATGAAGATCCTGATGACTTAATCTGCTTCCTAAATGTCTACTCCAGGGACGAAGATGGCATACTTTTCAGTCCAGAGGAGAATGCGTCTTACTTCTCGCATGGCTCCATTGCTTCCAGTTTTGCCCTGTTTGTTTATGTATGCCTCTGCCAAGGCATTGTCTGACTGGATTTGAATTGCCGGACCTCTCTGTAGAAGAAAAGACAGAAGAAGGGCATTGTATATCTGCCGGAGATACAGACTGCTGATTGTCAGGGATGACTGGTGAGGAGACTACTGCCCCGGAAGTAACTGTCCATTGTCACTGCACCTCAATCTCAGAGGCTGGTATCCGTCATGAGGAGAGCCCAGTTCCATATGCCAAATCGACACCCTTCTAGGTGAGAGGTCTGCAACCATAAGAGGATCGACACTCCGGTTTTCTGAGTGTTAAGTGAACTAGGCTATGTAGCTGTAAGTGTGACTCCTTCCACTGTGAGAGGAGATCCAGCTGAAAGGGTTGTGAATGAAAATAACTGAACTGGATGGCTTTGGATGTAGCCACCATCTTGCCATACAGGCAGATGAAGGTCTCTGGTCATTATCGGAGACCTTCAACACCTGATGCATGGCCAAAATAAGTGGCTCTATGCCCTGGGAAACTACCTCCAAGTCCTCCTGAGGAATTTCCTCCTCTGACTCGTTGAGAAATTCCCACTCCTGGAAGTGTGTTCTTTTTCCTCAGTCTGATTGTAAAACAGACAGTAAAAGTCTCTTCTTTGAGGTAGTCTTGCTTAAAGAAGCAGATGGCTGTTTTGTAGGAGCCATGGCCCTTGTCAGTCCCTCCTCCGACCTAGCAAAGCCTGCGCCCAAGCAGGTTCTGGTGTTGATTTCATTAGAGATCTGGATGTCTCTTTGTCCCTTCTAGAGGCAACCAGTTCCAAGGATAAATCTGACATCACTCCTACTAGTGTGGACATCCAAGTTGGATTAGGGTCCTGTGCAGGTGGATCTACCTGAGAAACTGAATCAGCAGACTCACAGGAGTCACAAAACAGAGAGGCCTCTGTCTGGCTCTGCGTAAATTTTGTATTACACTTTTTACATGTAAATAGTTTCTGTGAAGCTTCTATTGCAGCCCCTTTGCCTGCCATTCTCACAGTACTGTCACACAGAAAGTTATACAGAAAACAGATAATATGTATTCTGGTATAGGAGAGACAGCAATAGGGAACTCTGGGATGGCTGGACGCAGGGAGATGGAACAGCAATGTGCTCTTGCAAAATGGCTGAAACCATGTGCAGGGGCTGTCTTGAGTCAGACAGGAAGTGCTGGGGAGACTGAGAGTTGAAATCCCCACTGAGCTAAACTCTGACCCTCTGCTGTTCAGTGTATGGCACTCTTTAAAAAAAAATAAAAAATGCTAGCGCTGTCATACATGCTGCGGTTACCCTGTTGTGAGTTGTTTTTCTTTTACTCTATGTTGTGCACTGCTGTCTGCTAAGCTGACCCTAATTACTGCCCTATTCTTCTTCCCGGTAATACTTAAATTCTGCCTTGCTTTCCTGGTGATGACCAAAAACGCAAGCCGAAAGCAGCTACATTTGAAAGAGACTGGTGTCTCTGCAGCCAGGGACACTGGCATCAGCCTCAAGAGGCAGCGACCAGTCCCCCCAACAGCTCCAACATCGCAGGCAGACAGAGGCAGTTCGGTACGCCTGTCCTCAAAGCTTGTCTTCCAGCTAAAAAAAACTGCTGGAGAAAATCCAGAGTGACCAGCTCCCTCGGGCACATTTCTAAAACGTGTGTGTGTGTGTGTGTGTGTGTGTGTGTGTTGAATAGACAGTCACACCTCTAAATTTAAAGTTCTGGCTCTACTTATCCACCCAGCTATACCCCACTGCCATAAGCCTCCAGTGTCCCCTAGTGGGTGAAGCAGAAATGTATATTATATATAGTCCTTAAAGTACAATAATTGTCTACACAATGAACAACACTTGGTTTGTCAAATAAGTCTCCACTTTTGACAACACAAAGGGCCTAATTCAGACCTGATTACTGTGCTGCAAATTTGCAGGTTTGGGATTGAAATGCCGGTGGTTTGGATGCCGACTGTCAGAATACTGACCGCAGCATACTAATGATATACTTACCTTCCCCCAATGGTCCCCTAACCTTAACTTCTAGCAGCCTAAACCTAACCCTCCCCCTCCTACAGCCTAACACCTACCCGGTATTCTGACCACCAGGATCCTGGCTGGATCACAATAGGAATACATGGGATTTAAAGAGACACACAGTCCGCAAGCGAGTAAAGCAACGACAATATTGACTTTAAGGAAAACCTGGACTATAATAAATATGTCAAAACTGTTCTAATGTTTACCCAGAGCAGACAGGGACAAAATCAAAGTCTGTTGTCATTTACAATAACAGGATCCTATAACCCTGCGATAATAGGCACTGAAGAAGCAACAAGGTGGGTGAATTAATAAGGTTAGTATACTGTGCAGAGCTGGCTTCAAGGAAATATTGAGATGTTAAATCGATATAGGTGAAGTTATTTACTGCATATTCCCATCCAACACATTAGCTAGAGGTAGCAGCATAAAAAAGCATGTATTATCTGCACCAGGATTATACAGAACACTGGGGCAGGATAAATGAATCTTTATTTTACAGTTGTTTTGGGGTGGCTGCTGTACTGAAATTGGTTTCTCTTCAATAATAGTGCTTTTTGTTAATACATTTTAGAATAAATTATCTGAGAAGTTTATATTTTCAGGAGATTGGCCTACAGGTTCTTTTCACTGCAGGCAGCTGTGTAAGATCTCTGGTTAGTTATTTATAGACATGCTAATTGTATACAAGAGAGACCAGTCACATGTGCTTAAGACAAATATACACCCTTAAGTTCAGTAATGGCAGATCCCCACTAGACGACATGCAAACGATACGATGTTGCACATGATTTTCCCTGAACTCCCGGACAAACGATACTGTGCATACACACTGAGCGATTTTACAACAGACTAAACGAGATATGCGAGTCGTTGAACTACCAAATTGGTGGGTTTCAGCCTGAATTTACATATCGTTTGTCTTTGGTAGCGTACACACTGCGCAATTTGCTCCGAGTCATTAGCGACATTTTCGAAAGGGCCAACCCAGACACAACAAAGGTTAAAGTACCTATGTGCGTTGCCCAACACACTAGATGATGCGCGTGACACAGCTGCCAGGCTACCTCTCCCTCTGAAAGCGGGTAACACGCAGATCAGTTTTCTTTCTCTGCTGGGCAGCATACATCTTGATGTCATCCCATTGCACTGCCGAAGGAAAGAGTAGCCGCTAAGCCACTTAGAGGTGCAGGCACACACTGGGAAAACAGAAGAGGGGGCTGCAGAAGTTTGGGCTCTGGAGTGACATAGGACCCGTAAGGTTAGAAGTGACACAGGAGGCTGGAGGGAATGCAGGGGACATATGGGGCACTGCCATGGGGAAGAAGGATCCTCTTAGTCTCTTGTGAAATAATGTTGTAAAATAAAAACAATTATTTTTGTCTGTTAATAATGAAAGTATTATTGCTAAATGTAGTTTGACTTGAACAATTCTCCTACATTATGCTTTTAGCGCTAGGGTCAGCTTTGACACATACACACATCCCCACACAAGATAACTAATTCATGTATGAGGTATGGCTATTAAAGAATAGGATTAAAAAAAAACATACTGGGCTGGATGTAATGCCAGCCAAACTCGGATTTTTTTTTAAAAGGGGCAATCACTTACTTATTTACCATTTCTGTTATCATTCAAAGAAACTGTTAGGAAAGTTTTGCATCGAGATCTTGGTATGACAAAAGTGTGTGCTAGTATGGTTCCATGGCTTCTCACTGCCAAGCAAATTTGTACAGACATTTTGGAACAAATTCAAGTAGATCTGCATATTTTTTTATATAAAGTTATTACTTATTTGTGATAAAACATGGATGATCCTGAGATAAGTCCATGTACTGGAAACACCATCAACACCAAGAATGAAGAAACCAAGTTAAAGCAACTCCAAAGCCATGTTAATTGTTTTCTTTGATATCAGGGGTGTTATTGTGGCATATATAGTGGCAGATGCTCAATTAGCTTAGTGATAACATTCAGGTGCTTGAAAGGGAGGGGTATTTCTAAGCAAGAAAAAAAGGCATTTTGTTTCCCGGAGCACCCTGAATGATAACAGTAACCAGATTTAAATCCCACACAATATTAGAATTCAGAGTTCTCGGTTACATATATTTGCGCAAATGTATGAATAAGCCCCAAAGCCGCGTCAAGGCCTCTCTGTATATTTGGGGTCCCTAGCGCTATATCTAGGTGCAGGGTGTGGCACCCCAAAAAATAAGCATAAGCCAGAAAGTCCAGGGCAGCATACCAGTGAAAAAACTATAGTGGTAATAAATTAGTGTTAGGAAGCCGAAGCTATAAAGAAAGTGATACAAAAATTAGATGTAATTAAAATATTAAAATGGAGAAATAGGGCGGGATGTACTAACCGCCGCCGCCGCATTAATTGCCGTTTTCACTGCGATCTGAGTCACCAATCTGCTGCCCGCCGCTACCCCCTTGCTCCCCGTCTTCTTTCTCTTCTCCTTCCTCATCACCGCCGCGGCCACAGAGTTCTCCTAGCGGAGCGGTGACTCAGATCGCAGTGAAAACGGCAATTAATGTGGTGGCGGAGGTTAGTACATCCCGCCCATAGTGTTAAAGAAATGAATAAGTGATAAGTGTTAATAGAATGTAAAGGTATGCTACACTAAAGCCATCCAGCTCAGCCGGTCCAGTGTTATTGTGGCAGACTGGGTACCAGAAGGCGCAACATTGAAATCAACATTACTGCAGAAATGTTCTAGAAACTTTGCAGGGGAACACCCCCCCCCAAAAAAAACCAAACAAACCCCACATCGAAACAGAAGGTAGGCCACAGTTGTGGGAAAAGAGTTTCACCCTTTATCTGGACAATGCACCAGCCCACCTCTCTCTGTAAAGCAGTTTTGACTGAGAAACAGATTGCAGTGCTAGAACACCCTCCATTCCCACCTGACCTAGAACAGTGAGACTTATTTATTTTCCCTAAAGTCAAATCTGTACTCAAGAGAACCCATTTTGCATCAGTTACTGGGGTAAAGAAGAAAACAACTGAGCTGCTAAGACAGCTGACAAATAATGAGCTACAGCACGGCTTTGACTAAAAAGAAAAAATTAACAGTGCTAGGGGCTTTTCTAACACAATTTGTGTAATCAACATATTGATATAGAGAATGCAGTTTAGTTAAAAAAACAATAAATTGAATAAATGTTAATACAAAATAAAATACATGATAATTAACAAATACAAGAAGTGTGTCTTTAACTCTAAAATGTCAATAGACCGGTTTATTGAAGAAAAAACCATGAATGAAATCCATTCATTTATTGCACTGAAAATGGAGATAACAGGAGTTGTGGTAGACTTACTGTTGATAACTCTGTTTCTTCGAAGTCCACAGTATCCACAGGATATACATTGGGTTGTAGGTGGCGTCAGAGGCTCGGGCACCAAATGGTTACAGCTTTTGGGGCTCCCAGCATGCATTGGCCCAGCCTCAGTTTGTTACAAAACCGAAGTAGGCGCAGGATCAGATCAAGAAGGAAGACCTATTCAGGCGAGAAGAACACTCACACTTCTATACAAGAAGGAAGGAAGGGATTAGTAAGTGCAGGCCCGCCATCAAGAGGGGTCTGCAGGTACTTGAGTAGTGTCGGACCCACCAGTGTTCCAGGTAGCTCACAAGCGGCAGGCAGTACCCGGCATATAGAGAGAGACAGGAAGAGCTGCATTGTAAATATGGCAACGGCCGCGAGCCAATCAGAGCTCGAGGACCGCTGGCTCCTGATTGGCTGCCGGTTCACGAGCACCGATTGGCTCGCGGGCTGCGGCCGATTCCACATTTAAAATGCCGCTGTCCCTGTCTCTCTCTATATGCTGGCTACTGCGCTACTTGGAACACTGGTCGGTCCGGCACTACATATACCACACTGCAGTGCTGACACTCAGGTCCTGAAGCAGCTGCTGCTGCTGTTGTGAATGGAGGCCAGAGGGGAAGGAGGAGCCGCTGAGCTGCATCTCTCCTCTCTGGTCCTTCGCTTTCCCTGCTATGTGACTGCTGAGCTTGGGTGCTGGGGATCTGAGGTCATGTTCTAGTGACCATCCCCAGCGCCAAATGTACAGGTATATAGGAAAACCGCCAGCTGGTATCCAGGCCAGGGAGGAGAGGGTGAGGTCTGCCTGGAGAAGAGGAAGGCCACCCCCACATCCTTCAAAAGCCCCTACCCCACCCGCCCACAACATTTCCTCCCTCCTGTCATCTCTCCCCGAGTCCCCTGCACTTCTTACCTCTTCCAGTGACTGCCTGCTCTCTGAGGAAGTTCTTCACCTGCCGTTGCGACCACTGATGTGGATCTGAGGTGATGCTGCAGCTCTGCCGTGCACCCAGGTAAGTAAATTGTAATTAGCACTACGTATATTTATCACCCTTTTCTTGTCACACTTACCCTCTCCCTCTCTATTTCTTCCAGTCACCCACTACCTCTTCCTATCACCCTCTGTCACCCATCATCCTCTCTGTCACCATATCCCTCTCACTGTCATCCTGTCCATGTCACCCTTTTCCTCTCCATCACCCTCGCCCAGTCATCCTCTCCCTGTCACCATCTTCCTTTTCCTGTGACCCTCTTCCTCACCCCGTCATTCTTTCCCTGTCACCATCTTCCTCTCTCCCCGCCACCCTCTCCACCTGCCTGCTACCCTCTTCCTCTGTTTTTCACCCTTTTCCTCTCAAATTTAGGTGTGTGTATGTAGAATTGATTTGACTTTCACTATAAATTTAGTATATATTTTGGTTTTCTGTGGGTGTGTGAATTTACATCAGTTTTCTCTCCTATATTTCAGTATTTTTATAGTATAATATGATAACATGTTATACCCACAGCCCAAACTTTGGCAATTTATTTTTAAACTGGTTTACGCACCAATTGATGTCCCACTCCCGTTGTAGCTCCACCCACATTAGTCACAGCTCCGCCCACCTCTGCGTTCCACCTTTCCCCGGAGAAGGGGAAGTCCCAGGCCTCACAATTTCTGATGGCAGCCCTGAGTAAGTGTATAGATTCTCAAATCATGTGCATCAGGGTGGGTTCCCAGTGGATACTGTGGACTTCAGAGAAACAGAGTTATCAATGGAAAGTCTACCATAACTCCTGTTTTCTCCTTCAGGGTCCACAGTAGTATCCACAGGATATACATTGGGATGTCCCAAAGCAGTAATTAAGGGAGGGGACGCTCCTGATTGGACAGGAAAAGCATACGCCCAAACGCAGCATCCTGAGAGGCAAAGGTTTCAAAGGCATAATGTCTAATAAATGTATTTATGGAAGACCATGTTGCTCAGCTGAGGCACCATGGTAGGCTGCCCATGAAGGACCTACTGAACGGGTAAAATAGGCAGAGACATTTTCCGGGATAGGGAGATCGGCTTGAGAGTATGCTTCTGAGATAGTCCTCTGAAGCCAGTTAGCCAATGTGTGCTTATTGGCAGGCTATCCTCTCTTGTGAAATCCGTATAGCACAAAGAGAGTCTGTACTTCTGATGGCACTGGTACGATCCACGTAGATCCTTAGTGCACAAACTACGTCCAATGATGCATTTCCCACAGAGAGATCCGGCAATTGGAAGGCAGGAACTACTATTTCTTCATTAAGATGAAACTTTGAGACTACCTTAGTAAGATATCCAGATTTGGTTCGGAGAACCACTCTGTCTGGATGGAATACTAGAAATGAAGGATGACACGACAGTGCCCCTAAATCTGATACTCTTCTAGCTGAAGCAATTGCCAGTAGAAAGAGAACTTTAGCTGTTAACCATTTGAGATCCACGCGATGCAGTGGTTCAAATTGAGCAACTTGAAGTGCCCTGAGAACCAATCCTAGGTTTCAAGGAGCTGTTGGTGGTACAAACGGAGACTGAATGTGAACATTCCTTGGAAAAAGGTGTGAACATCTTGTAGATTTGCAATTTTCCTTTGGAACCAAATAGTTAATGCTGATATTTATACCTTCAGGGTAGTTATGCGGACACCTCGTTCCATTCCAGCTTGAAGGAATGCTAGAATTCTTGAAACTCTGAAAGTTCTTGGATCATATTTTCTGGTGGAACACCACTGAAAATATGCATGCCATATCCGGTAATAGATGCGAGCTGAGGATGGCTTCCTTACTTTAAGCATCATTTGAATTACCACTTGTGAAAAGCCCTTTACTTTTAATATGGATGTTTCAAGTGCCATGCCGTCAAAAACAGATGATCCAGGTGTTCGTAGAGACAGGGACTCTGAATCAGTAGATCTGGTCGTTGAGGTAGTAGGGACGGAGCGTCCACAGATAGCCTCTGCAGATCCATTTACCAATTCTGTCTGGGACACACCGGAGCTATTAATATAACGGCGCCCCCTTCCTGTTTGAGTTTTTGAATCACCCTGGGTAACAGGGAGATTGGTGGGAAGACATATGCCATCTTACTGACAGGGCATCCACGAACATTGCTTCGGGTTCCTTTGTTCTTGACCCGTAAGCTGATACCTTGTTGTTCTGACGTGAAGCCATTAGGTCCACTTCCAGCAGACCAGATTTGTTTACCAGAATCTGAAAAACTTCTGGGTGCAATGCCCATTCTCCTGCATGAATATCGTGCTGGCTGAAAAAGACTGCTTCCCAATTTAGGAATTTGGGTATGAATACTGGGGACACGGCTGGATGATGAAGTTCTGCCCACCTTAATGTGCTGCTTACTTCCCTTATTACCATCCAACTGCAAGTGCCTCCTTGATGATTGAGGTACGCTACTGCAGAGGCGTTGTCCGACTGAATCTGAATCTGTTTGCCGTGAAGCCAGAGCTGGTGCAACCCGCTCAGCAAGGGTATACAAAGCAGGGAGGCGCCTTTTTGGAGAGGCGTTCTCCCCGCTCTGCTACCCTGCTGAGCAGTAGCACCAGCACGATACTCTGACTTCACGTCCTGACAGAGCGGCACCGCGCCGGTGGAAGCAAGGCAGCTGCAATCACAGTGAGTGAGCTCTCCTGCTGCATTCTGGAGGAGGGGTAGTGTGTGGGCGGGGTGGGGAAATGCGAACCAATAGCAGGGCAGGGAGGGGAATGGGAGGGATGCCGTCTGCTGCTGTTTGCCATACATAGATGCCGGCAAACACAGACGTGGAGAATCAGAGGTTAGCGCCTGTACCTGCGCTGCTCAGTGAGACCTGGAAGGCACTATAATGACCGGCCCACCACATACACTAAAGTGGAGCAGCTATACCTGGTCTACTGGATCAGGTAAGTAGCTCAGTTCAATAGGTAGCACTGACTCAGTGTGGGAGGGAAGGGGGAGGAACACTGTGGGGGGGGGGGGTGACAATAGCTGGGAGATAATATGGGTAGAGGGTGACACAGTGGCTAAGAGAGAACATAGTGGTAAGGGGTGACAATGGCAGGGAGAGAACACAGGGGTAGGGGGTGAAATAAATAATGGATAGCGTGGAATGGGAAAATAGGCAGAAAGTCGATAAAGGCACAGAAAAGCAGAAGGGCAGACAGAGAGACAAGAGGGGGTACAGATAGAGGCAAAACAGGGCACAGAGAGCCAGAATGGGGAACAGAGGGCCAGAATGTTGTACAGAGAAGCAGTATGGGGCACAGAGGCAGTAGAGGGTACAGAGAGAGGCAGAATGGGGCACAGAGGAAGAAAGGGGTTCAGAGAGGCAGAAGGGGTTCCAGATAGAGGCACAGATATAATGAAGCATAGGTTGAAGCACAGACAGAATGGAGCACATGTAGAAGCACAGACAGACGGGGATAGAAGGAAATGTCTAATTGTGTGGACACTCCCTTTTCTTGTGAGATTACACCCATTTTTGTGTTGTGCGACTTTGGCAAACGCTATCCCTTAATTAAAGATGGGAGGGCGCAAATTTATAGTTTGCAGGGGGCGCCTAACCCCCTAGCACTGGCCCTGCGTGAAGCACTTCTTTTGCCAGTGTGAGTGCCTTATAGATTTCCCGAAGTTTCAGGACATTTATATGCAGACAACTTCAATCCTTGGTCCAACGCCCCTGGAGAGAGTATTGCTCTGTTGTTATTATTCTTTATTTATATGGCGCCACAGGGAATGCGCAGCGCCCATTACACAGTACATAATCAAATGAGCAAACAAGAAAACAGCACTTACAGTACAAGACAATATAGGATAGGTGTCACGTCTAGCAAGGTTTGAGGATCCGGCAGCTGAGATTTGCCCGAGGAGGAAGCAGGCTGTGAATGAACCAGATGAGGGGGCTGGATATAGTTCCTTCGCATGGGACACGGAGCACGATGGTTAAAGACGTGGCAGGGGGCGAAGAACTGTGGACTGTGATTTGAAAGACGAGACTGTAGATGATGAACTGTGGAACTGTGGATGGTGGTTGAAGACGTGGCTGGAGACAAAGACTGTGGACTGTGGTTTGTTAAACAAGGCTGAAGATAATAATCTGCAGGCTGTGGTCGGTGGTACAAAGGCGTGACTGGTGAAGGAGATCTGTGGAGTGTGGCTTGAAAGACGAGGCAGCGGACCCGGGGCCGACTGTGCCCAAAGAGTCTTACTGGACCGGGTTTTCCAGGAGCGCTTCCACAGGCAGATACAGGCTAGAGACGGCAGGGCTGCAGCAGCAACAGAGAACCGACCAAACAGAATCAGGAGGAACCAGAATACAGCAGGAATCCTGGTAGCACAGGCTAAAGCACCTACAACAGGGTTGTAACTTGAAACACTGGCATCCCTGTCCTAAACTAGCCCCCTTTTATAGGGAGAGCTTCCCCTGGATTGGCTGGAAGAAACAGGAAACGGGAACTATGCTTAAAACTTGGTCTCCAACATGGCGGCGCCCAGTAATGCAGACCTTTTTGCAAAGCCACAATGCTCACTGCCCCAGGTCTCCTAGCAACGGCTCAGCAAGAGTGACCCGCTGTAGCGGCGTCCCGCCGCGACGAGCGGACCCCCTCACCGCCGCTACTGCTGCCCACGGATCCGGCGCAGCAGCCCACCTCCGCCGCTGCTCGCACATCGCCAAGGAAGCCAGCCCCGTGGCCCCAGCGTACCGGTAAGACTCCGGACGCTGACAACAGGTATAGAAAACCCGGGGTTAGGTGCCATCAAAGGGAGTATGGAGTATAAGATAGTGTAAGAAAGAAAAGGAAAGGCACATGAGGAAAGAAGTCCCTGCTCTTGCGAGCTTACAATGGCCCTCATTCCGAGTTGTTCGCTCGGTAAAATTATTCGCATCGCAGCGAATTTCCGCTTAATGCGCATGCGCAATGTTCGCACTGCGACTGCGCCAAGTAAATTTGCTATGCAGTTAGGAATTTTACTCACGGCTTTTTCATCGTTCTGGAGATCGTAATGTGATTGACAGGAAATGGGTGTTACTGGGCGGAAACAGGCCGTTTTATGGGCGTGTGGGAAAAAACGCTACCGTTTCCGGAAAAAACGCAGGAGGGGCCGGAGAAACGGAGGAGTGTCTGGGCGAACGCTGGGTGTGTTTGTGACGTCAAACCAGGAACGACAAGCACTGAACTGATCGCAGATGCCGAGTAAGTCTGAAGCTACTCAGAAACTGCTACGAGGTGTGTAATCGCAATATTGCGAATACATCGTTCGCAATTTTAAGATGCTAAGATTCACTCCCAGTAGGCGGTGGCTTAGCATGAGCAAATCTGCTACAATCCGCTTGCGAGCGAACAACTCGGAATGAGGGCCAATGTAAGGTGAGGGGCTAACAGATCGGAGTGACACAGAAGGGGTAGACAGTGAGCATAGACAAGAGGGTTAGGAGGAGAGTTGGCTGGGTTTGGTGAAGAAGTGGGTCTTGAGAGCCCGTTTTAAGTTTTGTAGAGAGGTGAAGAGTCAGATGGGGAGAGCATTCCAGAGATAGGGAGCAGCACATGCAAAATCTTGTCGGTAGGAGTGGGAGGAGGTAATCAGTTGGCAGGAGAGATGGCGTGCATTAGCAGAGCGAAGAGGACGGGTGGGAATGTAAAGAGAGATAAGGTCAGAGATGTAAGAGGGAAAAGAGTGGGTGAGTGCTTTGTAGGTGAGTGTGAGAAGCTTGAATTGGATTCTGAATGGGAAGGGTAGCCAGTGAAGGTCCTGCAAGAGAGGGGATGTGGATGTAGTACGTTTGGTGAGGAAGATGAGACAGGCAGCAGCACTGAGGATAGATTAAAGTGGAGAGAGGCATTTTTGAGGGAGGCTAGATAGGAGGAGATTGCAGTAGTCCAATCTGGAGATGACCAGTGAGTGGATGAGGGTCTTAGTAGCATCCTAGGTGAGAAAGGGTCTGATCCTGGAGATGTTTTTGAGATGGAAATGGCAGGTTTTCTAGAGGTACTGAATGTGTGGTTTGAAGGAGAGGGAGGAGTCAAGGATTACTTCAAGACATCACACTTGGGGGCTAGAGGAGATAGTTGTGCCATCAATGGATAATGAAATTGTGGGAGGTGAGGTTATGCGGGAGAGAGGGAAGTTGATCAGCTCAGTCTTAGACATGTTAAGTTTAAGAAAGCGCTGGGACATCCAGGAGGAGATAGCAGAGAGACATTTGAAGATACGAGTGAGGAGAAGAGGGAAGAGGTCAGGGGAGGAAAGGTAGATTTGAGTATCGTCAGCGTAGAGATGATACTTTAAGTCAAAAGAGCTAATGAGCTCACCCAATGATGATGTGTAGAGAGAAAAGGAGAGGCCCAAGAATAGAACCTTGGGGCACACCTGCTGGTAGAGGAAGTGGGGGGAGGTGGAGTCATGAGAGGAGACAGAGAAGGAACGGTCAGAAAAGTAGTAGGACAGCCAGGAGAGAGCAGTATCAAGCAAACCAAGGGAGTAAAGGATTTGCAGGAGAAGAGGGTGGTCTACAGTGTCAAAAGCAGCAGAGAGGTCAAGGAGAATAAGCAGAGAGTAGTGGCTCCTGGATTTAGCAGCAAGGCGGTCATTGCAGACTTTCGTGAGGGCAGTTTCAGTGGAGTGCTGAGGACAGAAACCAGACTGGAAAGGGTAAAGCAGTGAGTGGGAAAAAAGAAAGACAGTGAGGCGGTTGTAGACAATATGCTCAAGGATTTTGGAGGCAAAAGGGAGAAGAGAGATGGGTCGGTAGTTGGAGAGATTGCCACTGTCAACTCGCTCCTCTGCCAAAGAGGCGCCTGGGGTTTGAGGATTGGGAGGAGATGAGATATTTGAAGTAAGATCGTTTAGAGAGGGTAAGGGCAGCAAAGTAGGATGAGAGCATAAATTTGTAGTGGAGGAAGTCGGCCTTATTGCGTGATTTCCTCCACTGTCGCTCAGTGGTACGTGAGCATTTTTGCAGATATCTGGTGCATTTGGTGTGCCAGGGTTGAGGTGTCGATCTGCGAGGGTGAATAGTGGTTGGTGGGGCGACAGAGTCAAGAGCAGAGTAAAGGATGCATTGTAAAAGGAAGAAGCTTGTTCAGGGCAGGAAAGAGAGAATAGGAGAGAGCAGGGAGTCAAAAAGGGAAGTTAGGGAAGTGGTGTCAATAGCCTCAATGTTACGCTTAGTGATGGTAGTCTTAAGTGGTAAAGATGGAGAAGCAGACAGAGATAGGTTAAAAGTGAGCAGGTGATGGTCAGAGAGGGGGAACAGTTAGAGAAATCAGAAAGATCACAGCGGTGAGTGAAAACAGGATTTTGGTTACCTACCAGTAAATCCTTTTCTTGTAGTCGGTAGAGGATGCTGGGATCCACATGGCACATCAAGCTAACTTAGCTTGAAAACTCAGCAACCGCTGAAACATTACTTACCACGTAACAATGCAGTACTCAACTAAAACGAAGTTGTACTGAACCAAATAACGATAGCAGGAAAACGAAGCACTGGGCGGGCGCCCAGCATCCTCTACGGACTACGAGAAAAGGATTTACCTGTAGGTAACCAAAATACTATTTTCTCTTACGTCCTAGAGGATGCTGGGGTCCACATTAGTACCATGGGGCCTTGACAGTCGTAGGACACGGCAATCCTGCCGTAGAATACGCATGCTGGATAGTGAACCTGATCCAGCTAGAGATCGTCTGCTTAGAAGCAGGACACCCAATTTTCTTGGGATCATACGGGACAAACAGAGAGTCCGATTTTCTGTGACGAGCGGTCCTCTCCACATAGATTTTCAGAGCCCTTACAACATCCAAGGACTTTGATGAAATTGAGGAGTCAGTAGCCGCTGGACCACAATAGGTTGGTTGATATGAAATGCCGACACAACCTTCGGAAGAAACTGCTGACGTGTCCGGATCTCAGCTCTATCTTCGTGGAAGATCAAGTATGGGCTTTTACATGACAAAGCCCCCAACTCCGACACACGTCTAGCAGAAGCTAAGGCCAACAATGTGACAGCCTTCCATGTAAGAAATTTGACCTCAACCTCCTGTAGAAGCTCGAACCAGTCCGATTGGAGGAACTGCAACACCACATTAAGGTCCCACGTTAAGGTGTAGGCAGTACAAAGGGAGGTTGGATGTGCAGAACACCCTTCAAAAAGGTCTGAACCTCAGGGAGGGCAGCCAATTATTTCTGGAAGAAAATGGATAGGGCCGAAATCTGGACCTTCACAGTTCCCAACCTCAGGCCCATATCCACACCGGCTTGTAGGAAGAGGAGAAACTGTCCCAGTTGAAACTCCACCGAACAAAATTTCTTGGATTCACACCAAGATACATATGTTTTCCAAATTCGATGGTAATGTTTAGACGTTACTCCTTTCCTAGCCTGTACCAGGGTAGGAATAACCTTGTTCAGAATTCCCTTTTGAGCTAGTATCAGCCGTTCAACCTCCATGCCGTCAAACGTAGCCGCGGTAAGTCTTGATAGGCGAACGGCCCCTGCTGCAGCAAGTCCTCCCGAAGAGGAAGAGGCCTCGGCTCTTCTTGCAGTAGATCCAGAAGATCCGCGTACCAAGCCCCTCTTCGCCAGTCTGGAGCAATGAGGATCGCTTGAACCCTTGTTCTCCTTATGAGCTTTAGAACTCTTGGGATAAGTGGAAGTGGAGGAAACACGTACACCGACCGGAACACCCACGGAGTCACTAGGGCGTCCACCGACACTGCTTGTGGTTCCCTCGACCTGGAACAATAATGCCGAAGCTTCTTGTTGAGACGAGAGACCATCATGTCGATCTGGGGTACGCCCCAAAGATCTGTTACCTCCTTGAACACCTCCGGATGGAGACCCCACTCCCCTGGATGGAGATCGTGTCTGCTAAGGAAGTCCGCTTCCCAGTTGTCTACTCCCGGAATGAAGATTGCCGACAGCGCCAACGTGGGTTTTTCTGCCCAGAGGATGATTCTTGTTACCTCTGACATTGCAGCTCTGCTCTTCGTTCCGCCCTGTCAGTTTATGTAAGCCACTGTTGTCACATTGTCTGACTACACTTGAACGGCCCGATTTCTCAGAAGATGGGCCGCATGGTGAAGACCGTTGTAGACGGCTCTTAGTTCCAGAATGTTTATCGGCAGGCCGGCTTCCAGACTTGAACACCTTCCTTGGAAGGTTTCACCTTGAGTGACTGCGCCCCAGCCCCGGAGACTTGCATCTGTGGTTAGAAGGATCCAGTCCTTCTAGGTGAGGCAGTTGCAGCCACCAGAGTGAAATCGTGGCCTTTGGTGACAGACGCATTCTCTGGTGCATGTGTAGATAGGATCCCGACCACTTGTCCAGGAGATCCAGTTGGAAGGACCGAGCGTGAAACCTCCCGTACTGCAGGGCCTTGTAAGAGGCCACCATCTTTCCCAGAAGGTGAATGCACTGATTAACAGACACCCGGGTTGGCTTCAGGACATCCCAGACCATCGTTTGAAGCACTAACACTTTTTCCCCTGGAAGAAACACCCTCTGCACTTCCGTGTCACGGATCATTCCCAGAAAGGACAACCTCGAGGTTGGTTCCAAATGTGATTTTGGAAGATTCAGGATCCAACCATGTTCCCTGAGAAGCTGGATCGAGAGAGCTATGGACCGTAACAGCTTCTCCTTGGACGATGCCTTTATCAACAGATCGTCCAGATACGGAATTATGTTCACCCACTGTCTGCGGAGGAGAATCATCATTTCCGCCATCACCTTGGAGAATACCCTCGGTGCTGTGGAGAGGCCAAATGGTAGGGCCTGGAACTGAAAATGACAGTCTGACAGTGCGAATCGAAGATAAGCTTGATGCGGCAGTCAAATCGGAATGTGGAGGTACGCATCCTTGATATCCAGGGATACCAATAATTCCCCCTCCTCCAGGCCTGATATCACTGCCCTTAGAGACTGCATTTTGAACTTGAACTCCCTCAGAAAGGGGTTTAGTGATTTTAAGTTCCGAATGGTCCTGACCGAACCATCCGGTTTTGGTACCACGAAAAGGTTTGAAAAGTAACCTTTGTTTTGCATATGAGGTGGTACTGGCACAATGACCTGTGCCTCCACCAACTTCTGGATGGATTCTTGCAGGACAGTCCTGTCTGCCAGCAGAGCTGGCAAGCCTGATTTGAAAAATCGGTGAGGGAGATTTTGAATATCCAGCCTGTACCCCTGAGACACAATATCTTGCACCCAGGGGTCCAGGCCAGATGACACCCAGACGTGACTGAAATGCCTGAGTCTCGCTCCCACCGGCCCCACCTCCGGGGTGTGCAGTCCACCATCATGCGGAGGACTTTGGTGTACCTGAAGCAGGTTTCTGTTTCTGGGAACCTGCAGCCGCAGGTTTCTTGGACTTGGGCCGAACTCCCCGAAAGAAGGTGTTGGAGCCTTTCTGGGCTTGGTAGACCGAAAGGGCTGTGATGTAGCTGAAGAAAAGGGTTTCTTCGGGGCATGTGTAGCTGAGGGAAGAAAAGGTGACTTACCAGCCGTAGCCGTGGAGATCCACGCATCTAACGCTTCCCCAAAGAGAGCCTGACCTGTGTAGGGTAGGGTCTCCACACTTCTCCTGGATTCCGCGTCGGCAGACCACTGGCGCAACCACAGTCCTCGACGAGCTGATACAGACATGGAAGAAATTCCCGCAGCCATGGAACCCAGGTCTTTCATGGATTCTACCAGAAATCCTGCCGAATCCTGAATGTTACGTAAAAACAATTCAATATCACATTTCCCCATAGTATCCAAGTCTTCAAGTAACGTGCCTGACCACTTTACTATAGCTTTGGCAATCCAAGCACTGGCAATAGTGGGACGTAGTATTGCCCCAGAAGCCGTGTACATGGATTTGAGCATATTATCAATTTTACGATCAGCCAGCTCTTACAAGGCGGTAGATCCTGGAACAGGTAAAACCACCTAATTGAGAGTCTGGATACTGATGCGTCAACAATAGGTGGATTTTCCTATTTTTTCCTATCCTCTACCGGGAAAGGAAATGCCACCAGAACCCTTTTAGGTATCTGGAATTTTTTATCCCGGTTTTCCCAAGCCTTTTCAAAAATAGCATTTAATTCCTTTGATGCAGGGAAGGTTAGCGAGGCTTTCTTATTTTCAGTGAAGTAAGCCTCCTCAACCTGCTCGGGTGTTGTATCAGCAATATTCAACACATCTCTAATAGCCTCTATCATAAACTGCACCCCTTTAAAAAGAGATGCTTCCCCCCGCAACACATCCCCGTCACCGTCTGCAGTGTCAGAATCAGTATCATCTTGCATGATCTCCGCAAGAGCACGTTTATGTGAATATACAGCGGGGAGCCCTGAGGTACCAGAACTGTGCCAGACTGCCATAGAGTTCTGTAAAGCCTGAGTTGCAGATTCATTTTGTGCAACCCTATTTGAAATCTGAGAAATCATAGATTTGATAGAGAATAACCACTCAGGCTCCCTTGCTGGTACCTGTGCTAAACCAGTGCAATCCCGATTACATGGAATGGGATCATCCTGAGAGGACATATCCTCTGCAGCATATGACACAAAGTCCCTGAACATTGCTTAATGGAGACCACAGACACTCCATACACACACACAGTTTCACCCCCAAGAATGGCAAGAGAGACACAGAGATTGGAGCCAACCCACACACAGCACTTTTAATGTAATGGGAGACCCCTACTAGCGCCGACTGTGCACCTTAATAGATTACACAGTCTTAATTCAGCCTCCCTCCCCCCTTCTACAACCACCTGGTACCGTGAGAGATAGCTGGAGTTGCTGTGGAGGGACTTGCTCTTCCTGGACAGCACTATGCAGGCAAGAAAATGAAACTGAACACTGCTGGGTCTGCTCTGATGCGAAGCTCCGCCCCCAAAATGGCGCTGAAGTCCCACTCTTCACAAGGATTATACTGGTCCGAGATAAAATGCTAGCTGAGATCCACGGACCCCGATAAGCTTGCTAACCAGTGCAGGGTTCAGGCACTGGCTCAGGGCGCCGCACTAAATACAGCTGAGCCTCTGGTACCCTGTTGCCGCCATCTTCACACTGGCCCCCCGCTTGGTAAGGGGGGGGGTTGGTGACTCACTCGCCACTGATCTTCAGCTCTGTAAGAGGGTGGCTGCATGCTGCTGGGTGGAGCGATCCCCTGTGGCGGGGAACATTCTATCCCCTCAGGAGCTCAGTGTCCCGTCAGCAGAGATAGTGGCTCAGACCCTGCAGGGTGGACACTACTCAACCCCCCCCCTTAGTCCCACGATGCAGGGAGGCCGTTGCCAGCCACCTCCCTGTAAAATAATAAACTCTAAAAAAAACTTTACTAAAGAAGCTCTGTAGAGCTCCCCTAGCTGTGACCGGCTCCTCCGGGCACATTTTCTAAACTGAGTCTGGTAGGAGGGACATAGAGGGAGGAGCCAGCCCACACTCTCAAACTCTTAAAGTGCCAATGGTAGACCCGTCTATACCCCATGGTGCATCCTCTAGGACGTAAGAGAAAACCAGATCCAGTGAGCTTCCACTCACATGGGAGGGGGAGGAGGTCCACTGGGAGAGACCAAGAGGAGGTGAGGTTAAGGAGTTTAGAGGCAGGTAATTTTGTGGGGTTATCAATAGGGATGTTGAACACACCTAGGATAATGGAGGGAATGTCAGAAGAGAGGAAGTGAGGAAGCCAGGAAGCAAAGTTGTCAAGGAATTTGGAGGGCATGCCAAGTGGGCGGTAAATGACAGCTACTCGAGATGAACAGGTTGGAAGAGGTGTATCGCATGGACCTCAAATGTATGAGTTGGTATGAGTAGCTAGAGCAGGGGTGGCCAATCAGTCAGCGACAAAGAGCCAATAAAAATCTTTGGGCATGCCAAAGAGCCAACACCATGTGCACGCCAAAGGCCCGTGTGCAAAAATGGGGCATGGCGTCTGGTGCCCGCTAGGCCACGGCCGTTATAAAATACATTGAAAAAGCCAGATCCAAAATAAAATACATAGAAAGGGACAAATCCACATAAAATTAATTTTAAAAGCCACATCCACATAAAATACATTAAAAAAGCCAGAGCCAAATAAAATACATTTAAAAGCAAGATTAACATAATACACTTCAGTTCCTCCATGTGTCACTCCAGCCCCCCATGCCACTGTAGTAGCCCTTCATGTGTCCAGTAGCCCCTGCTCCAAACCTGAGGTGGTCCATGCTGAGGTAGCTGTAGTCCCCCTTTGCCAGTGGGTTCTCACCTAGTATCCGGCTTCCTCAGTGGGTTCTCACCTAGTATCCGGCTCCCTCAGTCCACTTAGTGCCACTGGTTGGCCACCGCTAAGCTAGAGGGTAGTAGAAGCACAACACCACCACCGTGGGGGGGGGGGGGGGTTGGCAGAATGCGAGACCCCCTGCAGAGAGAGCAGCAGGAGAAACTGTGTCAGTGGGGGTAGTCCAAGTTTCAGTGATGGCTAGGAGATGCAAGGAATTTGAGATGAAAAGGTCATAGGCGGGGACCAGTTTGTTACAGACAGATCTGCCATTCCAGAGGGCACAGGAGAGAGTCTGAGGTAGTGATGTGAATGAGATTATCAGGGTTGCTGTAGCAATGAGGTGAGATGGATTTAGAAGACAGGGATACAGAGGGTGTAGTGAGGGTGCTGGCTCCCTCCTGGGCTAGGAAGGGACACTGCAGCAGTTGAGCATGGAGGGAGTAAAGTGTGGTACAGAGGGGTATGAGGAGAGATAGGGAGGGAACAGGGCAAAGTGGTGGACGATTGGGCCCAAGGTAGGGTAAAGGTGAATGACAGTGGGGTGTCAGGGGAGGAGTGGAAATGAGGCAGTGGAGTGGATGGGAGACAAAGGAGGGGAGAGAGAAGGAAATGAGGGGAGAAGGATAGAAGTGGGAGCAGGGGACAGAGAAAAGGATAGGGCAGACAAGCAGTGTTACGGCTCCCCAGCCTTGGAGACTGGCGTCCATTGTCAGAAACACCCAGTCTGAAGAGACGTCTGTAGCCACGAGGCTAATGACTGACAATCTTTCAGTGGAAGGGTCATTGTCTATCGTCTGATGCTGTCCATTTCATTTCGATAGAATCAGATGTTGAAGGGGTCTTGAATGGAAGGACATACAGGACAGTAGAAGTGGGGGTGGTCCATATGACCACCCCCACTTATGGACCAATGCATGCTGGGATCCCCAAAAGCTTTAACCTTTTGGTGCCCAATCCTGATGCCACCTACAACCCAATGTAAATACGGTGGCCGTGGACCCTGAAGGAGAAATAATGTATTCTTTTTATATGTCTTAAGACACAGTCACTGGTTGTAAATCGATATTAAATCAAACAAATCTGTATAGTACCCAGTAAGAGAGTATTATTACCAAGTCCTTGCAAGCGGTTTGGTACCTGCCAGCAGATACTACTTGCTTTAATAGAGCAGGTAAAACCGTGGATCCAGGATTGCAAAAAATAAGAATTTACTCACCGGTAATTCTATTTCTCGTAGTCCGTAGTGGATGCTGGGGACTCCGTAAGGACCATGGGGAATAGACGGGCTCCGCAGGAGACTGGGCACTCCAAAGAAAGATTCAGCACCATCTGGTGTGCACTGGCTCCTCCCTCCATGCCCCTCCCCCAGACCCCAGTCAAGGAAACTGTGCCCGGAAGAGCTGACATTACAAGGAAAGGATTTTGGAATCCAGGGTAAGACTCATACCAGCCACACCAATCACACTGTACAACTTGTGATAAACTTACCCAGTTAACAGTATGAACAACAACTGAGCATCACTCAACCGATGCTACATAACCATAACCCTTTGTTAAGCAATAACTATATACACGCAGGGCCGTCTTTTCGTATGGGCTCAATGGGCTCTTGCCCAAGGGCCCCAGGAGTATAAGGGCCATAAGCTGATAGCTGAGGGTCCCCTCTTTCCAGGGGTACCAGATTTTTGAAAATCGGCCCTGGGGAACCGGAGATATGCGACTTGAAAGCAGTGGTCCCCATCCAAGCCTGTTAATTGCTCTTCCCAGACAGATATCTCGGGTTCTGTCTGACTTAGAGTTCTTCTGAGGGTATAATCCAAAACTGAGGCTCTCCCCTTGTGGTGGACACTGGCAGCTTGTCTCTATTATGCCCAGAACCAGAGATATCAGCCTTCAAGCAGCTGATCCCTGCTCCAGCTCCACATGCCTGGTATGCAGTTTTATATTTTCGTTGGTGAATTGCTCTGGCTCCTGAAATCTGATCCCCAAGTCCCCAGAACCTTCTGAAAGGCGGGACTCTCTAATTTTTATCCCATTCAAAGCTAAGAAATATATTTTGAGGAAATTGAGATATCTGCAGTCAAGCAAGCTGCCCTCCCACCGGAAAATGATAAATATTAAGCCCACTCCACTGTCCATCCCCTCCCCTACGTATTAAACACCCCCTACCACCCTGGAAGTCATGTACCGAGGTCACTTCATTCAGCCCAATGCCCCCTTCTACAGTTTAACCCCACCTGTGCAGTAAAGGAGTAATTGGCAGAAATTACTGCTCCAGGTCCTACATGCTGAGCGGAAGATAGAACACCCCCTACCGCCCGCGGGACTTCAAAGCTGCCGCTGATAGCACCCCCCACCCCTACTGCTGGAGGATGGGTAGGGGGCCCAGTGCATTGCTGTGCGCAGGGGACTACACTGCTGTTAAGACGGCCCTGTATACACGTATTGCAGAAAGTCCGCACTTGGGACGGGCGCCCAGCATCCACTACGGACTACGAGAAATAGAATTACCGGTGAGTAAATTCTTATTTTCTCTAACGTCCTAGTGGATGCTGGGGACTCCGTAAGGACCATGGGGATTATACCAAAGCTCCCAAACGGGCGGGAGAGTGCGGATGACTCTGCAGCACCGAATGGGCAAACACAAGGTCCTCCTCAGCGAGGGTATCAAACCTGTAGAATTTTGCAAAAGTGTTTGAACCCGACCAAGTAGCAGCTCGGCAAAGCTGTAATGCCGAGACCCCTCGGGCAGCCGCCCAAGAAGAGCCCACTTTCCTTGTGGAATGGGCTTTCACTGATTTCGGCTGCGGCAATCCCGCCGCAGAATGAGCCTGCTGAATCGTGTTACAGATCCAGCGAGCAATAGTTTGCTTTGAAGCAGGAGCACCCAGCTTGTTGGATGCATACAGGATAAACAGCGAGTCAGTCTTCCTGACTCCAGCCGTTCTGGTTACATAAATCTTCAAAGCCCGGACTACGTCCAGCAACTTGGAGTCCTCCCAGTCACGAGTAGCCGCAGGCACCACAATAGGTTGGTTCAAATGAAAAGATGACACCACCTTTGGCAGAAACTGCGGACGAGTCCGCAATTCTGCTCTGTCCATATGGAAAACCAGATAGGGGCTTTTACACGACAAAGCCGCCAATTCTGACACACGCCTAGCTGAAGCTAAAGCCAACAGCATGACCACTTTCCACGTGAGATACTTTAGTTCCACGGTCTTAAGTGGCTCAAACCAGTGGGATTTCAGGAAATCCAACACCACGTTAAGATCCCAAGGTGCCACTGGTGGCACAAAAGCGGGCTGAATATGCAGCACTCCCTTAACAAACGTCTGAACCTCAGGCAGTGAAGCCAGTTCTTTTTGAAAGAAGATGGATAGGGCCGAAATCTGGACCTTTATGGACCCTAATTTTAGGCCCATAGTCACACCTGACTGTAGGAAGTGCAGGAATCGACCCAGCTGGAATTCCTCTGTAGGGGCCTTCCTGGCCTCACACCAAGCAACATATTTTCGCCATATACGGTGATAATGCTTTGCTGTCACCTCCTACCTAGCCTTTATCAGCATAGGAATAACTTCATCCGGAATGCCCTTTTCTGCTAGGATTCGGCGTTCAACCGCCATGCCGTCAAACGCAGCCGCGGTAAGTCTTGGAACAGACAGGGCCCCTGTTGCAACAGGTCCTGTCTGAGAGGCAGAGGCCATGGTTCCTCTGTGAGCATTTCTTGCAGTTCCGGGTACCAAGTCCTTCTTGGCCAGTCCAGAACAATGAGTATTGTTTTCACTCTTCTTTTCCTTACGATTCTCAGTACCTTGGGTATGAGAGGAAGAGGAAGAAACACATAGACCGACTGGAACACCCACGGTGTTACCAGTGCGTCCACAGCTATCGCCTGAGGGTCCCTTGGCCTGGCGCAATACCTTTTTAGCTTTTTGTTGAGGCGGGACGCCTTCATGTCCACCTGTGGCAGTTCCCACCGACTTGCAATCTGCGTGAAGACTTCTTGATGAAGTCCCCACTCTCCCGGGTGGAGGTCGTGCCTGCTGAGGAAGTCTGCTTCCCAGTTGTCCACTCCCGGAATGAACACTGCTGACAGTGCTTGCACGTGATTCTCCGCCCAACGAAGAATCCTGGTGGCTTCCGCCATCGCCACTCTGCTTCTTGTGCCGCCCTGGCGGTTTACATGAGCCACTGCGGTCATGTTGTCTGACTGAATCAGCACCGGTTGGTTGCGAAGCAGAGGCTCCGCTTGACTCAGGGCGTTGTATATATCCCTTAGTTTCAGGATATTTATGTGCAGACAAGCCTCCTGACTTGACCACAACCCTTGGAAGTTTCTTCCCTGAGTGACTGCCCCCCCATCTTCGGAGGCTCGCATCCGTGGTCACCAGGACCCAGTCCTGTATGCCGAACCTGCGGCCCTCGAGAAGGTGAGCACTCTGCAGCCACCACAGAAGAGAAACCCTGGCCCTGGGGGACAGGGTGATCAGCCAATGCATCTGAAGATGCGATCCGGACCACTTGTCCAACAGATCCCACTGAAAGATCCTCGCATGGAACCTGCCGTAGGGAATGGCTTCGTATGATGCCACCATCTTTCCCAGGACTCGCGTGCAGTGATGCACCGACACCTGTTTCGGTTTTAAGAGGTCTCTGACTAGAGTCACGAGCTCCTGAGCATTCTCCGCCGGGAGAAACACCTTCTTCTGGTCTGTGTCCAGAATCATGCCCAGAAAGGGCAGACGCGTCGTAGGAATCAGCTGCGATTTTGGGATATTCAGAATCCAGCCGTGCTGTTGCAACACTTCCTGAGAGTGTGCTACGCTGATCAGCAACTGTTCTCTGGACCTCGCCTTTATGAGGAGATCGTCCACGTATGGGGTAATTGTGACTCCTTGCTTTCTCAGGAGCACCATCATTTCCGCCATTACCTTGGTAAATATTCTCGGTGCCGTGGAGAGCCCAAACGGCAACGTCTGGAATTGGTAATGACAGTCCTGTACCACAAATCTGAGGTACTCCTGATGAGGTGGATAAATGGGGACATGCAAGTAAGCATCCTTGATGTCCAGAGACACCATAAAATCCCCCTCTTCTAGGCTTGCAATGACCGCTCTGAGCGATTCCATTTTGAACTTGAATTTCTTCAGATAAATGTTCAGGGATTTTAAATTCAAGATGGGTCTGACCGAACCGTCCGGTTTCGGTACTACAAACATAGTGGAATAGTAACCCCTTCCCTGTTGAAGGAGAGAAACCTTTACAACCACCTGCTGGAGATATAACTTGTGAATTGCTGCCAGCACTACCTCCCTTTCTATGGGGGAAGCTGGCAAGGCCGATTTTAGGTAACGGTGAGGGGGCGTCACCTCGAATTCCAGTTTGTATCCCTGAGACACAACTTGTATAGCCCAAGGATCCACCCGTGAGCAAACCCACTGGTGGCTGAAATGTCGGAGACGCGCCCCCACGGCTCCTGGCTCCGCCTGTGGAGCCCCAGCGTCATGCCGTGGATTTAGTGGAAGCCGGGGAGGACTTTTGTTCCTGGGAACTAGCTGCGTGGTGCAGCCTCTTTCCTCTACCCCTGCCTCTGGCAAGAAAGGATGCACCTCTGACTTTCTTGCTCTTTTGCGAACGAAAGGACTGCATTTGGTAATACGGTGCTTTCTTAGGCTGTGGCGGGACATAAGGCAAGAAATTTGACTTCCCAGCTGTAGCTGTGGAAACTAGGTCTGAGAGACCGTCCCCAAACAATTCCTCACCCTTATAAGGTAAAACCTCCATGTGTTTTTTAGAGTCGGTATTCCCTGTCCATTGCCGAGTCCATAAGACCCTTCTGGCAGAAATGGACATTGCGTTTACTCTAGAGCCCAGCAGGCAAATGTCCCTCTGGGCATCCTGCATATATAGGACCGCATCCTTGATATGTGCCAGGGTCATTAGAACAGAGTCCCTGTCCAGGGTATCTAACTCCTCAGACAGAGTATCCGTCCATGCTGCTACCGCGCTACACATCCAGGCCGAAGCAATTTCTGGCATCAGCAGCGTACCAGAATGTGTGTAAACAGACTTCAGGATAGCTTCCTGCTTTCTATCCGCAGGATCCTTTAGGGCGGCCGTATCCTGAGACGGCAGGGCCACCTTCTTAGATAAGCGTGTCAACGCCTTGTCTACCCTGGGGGAGGATTCCCAGCGTAACCTGTCCGTTGGCGGGAAAGGATACGCCATCAGCAATCTCTTGGAAATTACTACCTTCCTATCAGAGGAATCCCACGCTTTTTCACATAATTCATTCAATTCATGTGAGGGGGAAAAGCCACTTCTTGCATTTTCTCCCCATACATATAAATCCTCTTGTCAGGGACAGGATTTTCCTCAGAAATGTGTAACACATCCTTCATTGCCACAATCATGTAGCGGATGGCTTTAGTCATTTTAGGCTGCAACTTTGCATCATCGTCATCGACACTGGAATCAGATTCCGTGTCGATGTCTGTGTCAACTAACTGGGATATTGGGCGCTTTTGAGACCCTGACGGCCTCTGCGCTGTGGGAGCAGGCATGGGTTGAGACCCCGACTGTCCCAAGGCTACAGCTTTATCCAATCTGTTATGTAAGGAGCTTACATTATCATTTAACACCTTCCACATATCCATCCAATCAGGTGTCGGCCCCGTCGGGGGCGACACCACATCTATTTGCACTTGTTCTGCCTCCACGTATCCTTCCTCATCAAACATGTCGACACAGGCGTACCGACACACCGCACACATACAGGGAACGTTCTGACTGAGGACAGGACCCCACAAAGGCTTTTGGGGAGACAGAGAGAGAGTATGCCAGCACACACCCCAGCGCTATATAACCCAGGGATTACACTGTACCTTAGTGTTTACCCAGTAGCTGCTGTTTTTATATATATATATATATATATATATATCTATCTGCACCTAAATTTATGTGGCCCCCCTCTCTTTTTTACCCTCTATAGCACCTGTATACTGCAGGGGAAAGCTTGGGGAGCGTCCTTCCAGCGGAGCTGTGAAGAGAAAATGGCGCTGGTGTGCTGGGGAAGAAGGCCCCACCCCCTCAGCGGCGGGCTTCTGTCCCGGTTCTCATGTGTAAAAATGGCGGGGGCTCGCACATATATACAGTGCCTGACTGTATATACGTATACTTTTGCCATCAGGTATCTTAATTGCTGCCCAGGGCGCCCCCCCCTGCGCCCTGCACCCTACAGTGACCGGAGTGTGTGGGTGTGCTGCGGGAGCAATGGCGCACAGCTGCAGTGCTGTGCGCTACCTTAAGTGAAGACAGGAGTCTTCTGCCGCCGATTTTGATGTCTTCATGCTTCTGCTGCTTCTGTACTTCTGGCTCTGCAAGGGGGACGGCGGCGCGGCTCCGGGAACGGACGATCAAGGTTAGGTACCTGTGTTCGATCCCTCTGGAGCTAATGGTGTCCAGTAGCCTAAGAAGCGCAACTTAGCTGCAGTGAGTAGGTTTGCTTCTCTCCCCTCAGTCCCACGTAGCAGAGAGTCTGTTGCCAGCAGAAGCTCTCTGAAAATAAAAAACCTGACAAAATACTTTCTTTTCTAGCAAGCTCAGGAGAGCCCACTAGGAGCACCCAGCTCTGGCCGGGCACAGATTCTAACTAGGGTCTGGGGGAGGGGCATGGAGGGAGGAGCCAGTGCACACCAGATGGTGCTGAATCTTTCTGTGGAGTGCCCAGTCTCCTGCGGAGCCCGTCTATTCCCCATGGTCCTTACGGAGTCCCCAGCATCCACTAGGACGTTAGAGAAATAATCTCTACATTAGCGCTGGTCCAGTAGCTTACAGTAGGTAATTTTATTGGTTACACTGCTTTTCCGGACTGCTTTCTAGAACAGTGGTTCTCAGACTCTGACCCCAAACAGTTCACATTTTCCAGGTCACCTTACAGATGCACAGGCAGTGCTCATTAGTCACTGACACATTTTAAAACAGCCACAGGTGGAGCCAATTACCGTATATACTCGAGTATAAGCCGACTTTTTCAGCACATTTTTCTATGCTGAAAAAGCCCCCCTCGGCTTATACTCGAGTCAAGTTGTCAACAACTGCAGCAGACGCCGTGGGCTGTGTGGGCGTCCGCTGCAGCCGGCTCCAGGGACAGACACTAGAGGTCATTATTGACCTCTAGTGTCTGTGCGGCGTTGCTATGGGAGAGACGTCATGACGTCTCTCCCATAGACATGATCGGGTGCCGGGAAGCGGGCGCCGGAGCGGGCGGCCAGACGGAGCGGTGGACAGACGGAGCGGAGCAGCGCAGCAGCAGAAGAAGCGGTCGGGAAGCAGGAGCGGGGCAGTGGTAAGTATTGTTTTAGTGTGTGTTTTGTGTGTTTGTAAGCGGCAACGGGGGCACAGTAACAGGGGGCAAAGAAAGGGGGCACTATTACTGAGGGCAAAGAAAGAGGGGTCATAACTACTGGGGGCAATGAAAGAGGGGGCACAACTACTGGGGGCAAAGAAAGAGAGGGCATAACTACTGGGGGCAATGAAAGAGGGGGCACAACTACTGGGGGCAAAGAAGGGGCATAACTACTGGGGGCAAAGCAGCGGGGGCATGTTTTTATCTGGCACTGTGGGGAGATATATGTCACTGGGGGTATATGTGGCACTGGGGGCACAACCCTAGCAACAAGCATTACCCCCTGGCAACAAGCATAACACCTACCGCATGAAACCCATGGCAACGAGCATGACACCCTGAGCATGAAAACCCACGGCACCGTGCATTTCCCACCCTAGGCTTATACTCGAGTCAGTAATTTTTCCCATTTTTTTGTGGTAAAATTAGGTGCCTCGGCTTATATGCGGGTCGACTTATACTCGAGTATATACGGTACATCACTTGTGATTCTCTGAGGAGACCTGGAATAGATGAACTGCTTGGGGTCCTGAGGACAGAGTTTGAGAAATTATGTTCTAGAGTAGGCCTAGCCAACCTGTGGCTCTACAGCAGCTTGGAAACTACAAGTCCAAGCATGCCCTACCACAGCATTATCATTAGGGATTGCTTAAACTGTGGCATGGTCTGCTAGGATGTGTAGTTTCACAACAGCTGGAGAGCCACAGGTTGGTCAGGACTGTTCTACAGACTTTCATACAGAAAGTTGAAGCAATCATCTGGTTGCAGTGGGTTGAAGTACCTCTCTCTTGTACAAGAGTCAGAGGGGTTCAGTATGATCCAGACTGTCATTATATAGACGCTGGGATCCCGGTCAATAAAATATAGACAGGGGTGAGTATGTTATATTCTCCCCTCTCCCATACACCCTAAACCTCTCTCACAGCCTAACCCTCCCCGGGCGTTGCTAAGCATAACCTCTCAAGGTTGCGCCTAACTAAACCCACCCAGGCCTAAACCACTATTGATCACTATGGCTGGGATTCCAGCGGTGTACTGACCTTTTTGGAATTCCAACATCAGCATTCTGATGGGTGTCGGTATTCCCACTGCCAGGATCTAAGCAGCCAGCATATTAACGGCATCCCTATCAGAGTAATCCTCTAAGGAGCATGAAAAGCAACTTAAACTTGAATAAACCTCCAGTTATGGGGAAATTTACCTAAAACCTGAATATGTTTGCCTAGTACCCGCTTAACTAAAAGTTCACAACAGAGGGTTGAACCATTATACAAGGATTGCTGCATAGTGTAGGCCTGAACACAGATTTACAGAATGTAACATCCAGTTATATAGCATGGCACATTCAGCAGGAAAACATTCCCACAACTGCAGTAGATCAGTGTGCGATTATAGGGGGTCATTCCGAGTTGTTCGCTCGTTATTTTTTTTTCGCAACGGAGCGATTAGTCGCGCATGCGCAATGTCCGCAGTGCGACTGCGCCAAGTAAATTTGCTATGCAGTTAGGAATTTTACTCACGTTTTTTTCTTCGTTCTGGTGATCGTAATGTGATTGACAGGAAGTGGGTGTTTCTGGGCGGAAACAGGCCGTTTTATGGGTGTGTGCGAAAAAACGCTACCATTTCTGGGAAAAACGCGGGAGTGGCTGAAGAAACGGAGGAGTGTCTGGCCGAACGCTGGGTGTGTTTGTGACGTCAAACCAGGAACGACAAGCACTGAACTGATCGCAGATGCCGAGTAAGTTTGAAGCTACTCAGAAACTGCTAAGAGGTGTGTAATCGCAATTTTAAAGAATCTTTCGTTCGCAATTTTACTATGCTAAGATTCACTCCCAGTAGGCGGCGGCTTACCGTGTGTAAAGCTGCTAAAAGCAGCTTGCGAGCGAACAACTCGGAATGAGGGCCATAATGCAGAACATTTTTGTGTTTCAGGTGACAGACAGATCTGTTCCCACTAACACCTCCCCATTATTAAAGTAGTAGCACAGAGGTTCCCAAACTCCACCATTACAGTCCAGATTTTAGGGATATCCATGCTGAGCCCAGATGGTTAAATAAAATTGACTGAGGTACTAATCTAGCACCTGTGCTCAAGCATGTATACCCTTAAAACCTGGACTGCAGTAGAGGAGTTTGGGAACCTCTGCAGTAGCAAAATGTAGTCTTGAAATACTGCAGGCACATTTAAATCATAAGACACAATGGCCCTCATTCCGAGTTGTTCGCTCGCAAGGCGAATGTAGCAGAGTTACACACGCTAAGCCTACGCCTACTGGGAGTGAATCTTAGCTTCTTAAAAGTGCGACCGATGTATTCGCAATATTGCGATCACTAACCTCGTAGCAGTTTTAGAGTAGCTTCAGACTTACTCTGCCTGTGCGATCAGTTCAGTGCTTGTCGTTCCTGGTTGACGTCACAAACACACCCAGCGTTCGCCCAGACACTCCCACCGTTTCTCCGGCCACTCCTGCGTTTTTTCCGGAAACGGTAGCGTTTTCAACCACACGCCCCTAAAACGCTGTGTTTCCGCCCAGTAACACCCATTTCCTGTCAATCACAATGCGATCGCCGGAGCGATGAAAAAGCCGTGAGTAAAATTACTTTCTTCATAGCAAAGTTACTTGGCGCAGTCGCAGTGCGAACATTGCGCATGCGTACTAAGCGGAATTTCACTGCGATGCGATGAAAAACACCGAGCGAACAACTCGGAATGAGGGCCAATCTGTATTAAAATAGGTTTTAATGGTTACTTTTTTTTTTTATCCAAAAATATTAGGGAGGGGGAGAATTAATCTAAAACAAAAAAAAATAGGATTTTAATACCTACTCGTAAATCCTTTTCTCTTAGTCCATAGAGGATGCTAGGATCACATTAGAACCATGGGGCATAGACGGGATCCGCAGGAGACATGGGCACTTTAAGACTTTGAAAGGGTGTGAACTGGCTCCTCCCTCTATGCCCCTCCTCCAGACTCCAGTAGGAACTGTGCCCAGGGAGTCAGACATTTCGAGGAAAGGATTTATTGTTAAACTAAGGTGAGATTCATACCAGCTCACACCTCAAGCATGCCACACAACGTGGCATTCAACAGAACGGCATGAACAATTGCAGCAACATGCTGACAAACGTAACACAACATCTGTTTAACCACAACTAATAACTGCAGATACACAACACCCCCCTGTGCGGGCGCCCAGCATCCTCTACGGACTAAGAAAAAAGGATTTACCGGTAGGTATTAAAATCCTATTTTCTCATACGTCCTAGAGGATGCTGGGGTCACATTAGAACCACGGGGTTATACCAAAAGCTCCAGAACGGGCGGGAGAGTGCGGATGACTCTGCAGCACTGATTGACCAAACTTGAGGTAATCGGCCAAGGTATCAAACCGGTAAAACTTAGCAAAAGTGTTTGATCCCGACCAAGTAGCTGCTCGGCAGAGCTGTAACGCCGAGACCCCCGGGCAGCCGCCCAGGACGAGCCCACCTTTCTAGTAGAATGGGCCTTCACCGATTTCGGTAATGGCAATCCTGCTGTGGAATGAGCACGCTGAATCGTACCACAGATCCAGCGCGCAATGGTCTGCTTGGAAGCAGGACACCGAATCTTGTTGGGAGCATACAGGACAAACAGAGCCTCTGTTTTCCTAATCTGAGCCGTTCTGGCGACATAAATCTTCAAAGCTCTGACCACATCCAGAGACTTCGACTCAGCGAAAGCGTCAGTAGCCACAGGCACCACAATAGGTTGGTTCATGTGGAAAGAGGAAACCGCCTTCGGTAGAAATTGCTGACGTGTCCTCAATTCAGCTCTATCTTCATGGAAGATCAAATAAGGGCTCTTGTGAGACAAGGCCGCTAACTCAGACACCCGCCTTGCAGAGGCACAAATGGAGGTTGGATATGCAACACGCCTTTCACGAAAGTATGAACTTCTGGACGGGAGGCCAATTGTTTCTGAAAGAAAACCGATAAGACTGAAATCTGTACCTTAATTGAGCCCAATTTTAGGCCCGCATCCCCACCTGCTTGTAGAAAATGGAGAAAACGTCCTAGCTGAAACTCTTCCGTAGGAGCCTTCTTGGATTCACACCAAGAAACATATTTTCTCTAAATACGGTGGTAATGGTTAGATGTTACCCCTTTTCTGGCCTGAATAAGTGTGGGAATGACTTCACTGGGAATACCCTTACGGGCTAGGATTTTGCGCTCAACCGCCATGCCGTCAAATGTAGCCGCGGTAAGTCCTGATACACGCACGGCCCCTGTTGTAACAGGTCCTCATGCAGAGGAAGAGGCCAGGAATCCCCTATGACTAATTCCTGAAGATCTGGATACCAAACCCTCCTTGGCCAGTCTGGGACAATGAGAATCGCCCGAATCTTTGTTCTTCTTATGATCTTTAGAACTTTTGGAATGAGGGGAAGTGGAGGGAATACATACACCGACTGAAACACCCACGGTGTCTCCAGTGCATCCACTGCTATTGCTTGAGGGTCTCTCGACCTGGAACAATACCTCTGCAGCTTCTTGTTAAGACGAGATGCCACCATGTCTACTTGAGGAACTCCCCAACGACTTGTCACCTCTGCGAAGACTTCTTGGTGGAGGCCCCACTCTCCTGGATGGAGATCGTGTCTGCTGAGGAAGTCTGCTTCCCAGTTGTCCACTCCTGGAATGAAGATCGCTGACAGAGCGCTTGTATGCTTTTCCGCCCAGCGGAAAATCCTTGTGGCTTCTGCCATCGCCGATCTGCTTTTCGTTCCGCCCTGACGGTTTATGTACGCTACTGCTGTTACATTGTCCGACTGGATCAGTACGGGTAGATTTTGGAGAAGATGTTCTGCTTGCAGAAGGCCGTTGTAAATGGCCCTTAACTCCAGAATGTTTATGTGGAGACAAGTTTCCTGACTTGACCATCTTCCTTGGAAGTTTTCTCCCAGCGTGACTGCCCCCCAGCCTCGGAGGCTTGCATCCGTGGTTACTAGGATCCAGTTCTGGATCCCGAACCTGCGCCCCTGTAGTAGGCGAGAGCTGTGCAGCCACCACAGGAGTGAGACCCGGTCTTGGAAGACAGGATTATCCTCCGGTGCATGTGTAGGTGGAACCCGGACCACTTGTCCAACAGGTCCCACTGGAACACTCTGGCATGGAACCTGCCAAACTGAATTGACTCGTAGGCCGCAACCATCTTCCCCAGCAACTGAATGCATTGATGGATTAACACTCTTGCTGGTTTCAGAACTTGTTTGACCAGACTCTGGATCTCCAGAGCCTTTCCACTGGAAGAAAAACCTCTCTGAAGTTCTGTGTCCAGTATCATTCCCAAAAATGACAATCACGTTGTTCGAAGCAACTGCGACTTTGGCAAGTTTAGGAGCCAACCATGTTGTTGAAGATGTCAGGGAGAGTGCAATGTTTCGCACCAACTGGTCCCTGGAAGGAGGACCATCATTTCCGCCATCACCTTGGTGAAAATCCTCGGAGTCGTGGATAGACCAAACGGCAACGTCTGAAACTGGTAATGACAATCCTGAATCGCAAATCTCAGGTAAGCCTGATGCGGAGCATAAATGGGAACATGTAAGTAGGCATCCTTTATGTCCACCGAAACCATGAAATCTCCTTCCTCCAGACTGGAGATCACTGCCCTGAGAGATTCCATTCTGAATTTGAAATTCTTCAGGTAGAAATTTAGGGATTTCAGGTTTAGGATTGGCCTGACCGAGCCGTCCAGCTTCTGGACCACGAAAAGGCTTGAATAAAAGCCTTCTCCCTGTTGTGACGGGGGAACCAGGATAATGACTCGATTCTGACACAACTTTTGTATAGCCTCGCTTACTACCTCCCTGTCCGGAGGAGAAACTGGCAAGGCCGATTTAAAAAAAATCGGCGAGGGGGAACGTCTTGAAACTCCAGTTTGTACCCTTGGGACACTATTTGTAAAACCCACGGGTCTAGGCCCGAACGAATCCAGAACTGACTGAAGAGTTTTAGACGTGCCCCCACCGGTGCGGACTCCTGCAAGAGAGCCCCAGCGTCATGCGGTGGATTTGGCAGAAGCAGGGGAAGACTTCTGCTCCTGCGAACTCGACAAGGTTGTTGATCCTTTACCTCTTCCCCTCCCTCTACTAGCAAGGAAGAGCCTCGCCCTCTTCTGCATTTATTGGGCCGAAAGGACTGCATTTGATAGTGGTGCGTTTTCTTTTGTTGCTGAGGAACAGAAGGCAAAAAAGATGACTTACCCGCGGTAGCCGTAGATACCAAATCATCGAGGCCATCCCCAATCAAGACACCATCTTTATATTGGAGAGACTCCATATTTTTCTTGGGAGTCTGCATCAGCATTCCATTGGTGAATCCACAATGCTCGCCTAGCCGAGACCGCCATGACATTGGCTTTTGATCCCAAAAGGTAAATATCTCTGTTTCCTTTAGGTATGCTGCAGCGTCCTTGATATAACCCAGCGTCAAGAGGATGCTATCCCAATCCAGTGTATCTATGTCAGATGACAAATTATCTGCTCACTTTTCAATAGCACTACTCGCCCACGCAGATGCAATGGCAGGTCTGAGCAGCGTACCTGTGGTCCCATAAATGGATTTTAACGTAGTTTCTTGCTTACGATCTGCTGGGTCCTTAAGGGCCGCCGTGCCCGGTGCTGGGAGAGCCACCTTTTTAGACAAACGTGAGAGGGTCTTGTCCAAAATGGGGGGTGACTCCCACTTTTTCTTGTCCTCAGTGGGAAAAGGATAAGCAACCGGAATCCTTTTAGGGATTTGAAACTTTCTGTCAGGGTTTTCACAGACTTTTTCAAATAGAGCGTTCAGTTCATGACGGAGGAAACGTCACCTCCGGTTTCTTTTCTTTATACATACAGACCCGTTTATCAGGAACAACAGGGTCCTCAGTGATACGCCATACATCTTTTATAGCCACAATCATGTACTGAATGCTCTTAGCCAATTTCGGATCTAATCTGGAATCAGTGTCCGTGTCAGTATCAGTGTTAACCAACTGGGCAAACGAACGTCTTTGTACCCCGAAGTGTCCTGGACCTGCGATAACATATACTCCACAGATTTTTTTGATTTTTTTTTATGCCTGGGTCCGAGACTCAGACTTATCCAACCGCTTACTGATACGAGTCCTATTCGCATTCAAGACATTCACCCAGTTAGGAGTCGGCACGACAGGGTCTCACCCCCATTTATCTGTGTTCCCAATACAGTCTCCTCCTGGGAAGAGCACTCAGCCTCAGACATGTCGACACACGTGTACCAAACACTCACAGACACACCGGGCTTATAAGGGGACAGACCCACAGTAAAGTCTGTTAGAGGGACACAGAGAAGATTTGCCAGCTCACAACCCAGCGCCAAACAACAACCCTGAAAACACTAAATAATGCCTCAGAAGTTGTAGCGCTTTTCTGCCAATATATTGCACCAAAAACTTACTGCACCCCCCCCCCCCCCCCCCCCATTTACACCCTGATAGTTGTCAGACAGTGGAAGGGAGGACCAGCGTCTCTGCAGCCTTGTGAGAGGAAATGGCGCCGAGCAGTGAGCTGAGGGAGTGAGGAAAAAGTCTGTAATGGCGCACTTCTGCCCGCTCCAAAATGAATAAATAATTATACTGGCGGGGGTTCGGACAGTGCCTAGGCACTAATGTCCTCTCTTGCCAGGTCAAATTGAGGATTTTATGCTACCCAGGCCGCCCCCCCCCCCCCCGCCCTGCCTGTGATTTGTGTGGGAGCATAGCGTGCAGCGTCTCGCCCGCCGCGCTGTACCTCATAAAGCCATCACTGAAGAGAAGTCTTCTTTCTTCTGCTACTCACCTGTCTTCTGGCTCTGTAAGGGGGTGACGGCAGGCTGCGGGAGTGAGCATCTAGGCGTACCCAGCACTCATCACCCTTTGAACTCACTAGAAGTAGGTCATACCTCTCTCACCTAAGTCCCACGAAGCAGGGAGACTGTTGCCAGCAGCCTCCCTGAAAATAAAAAACCTAACATAAGTCTTTTCAGAGAAACTCAGTAGAGCTTCCCTGTAGTGCATCCAGTCTCACTGGGCACAATTCTAAAACTGGAGTCTGGAGGAGGGGCATAGAGGGAGGAGCCAGTTCACACCCTTTCAAAGTCTTAAAGTGCCCATGTCTCCTGTGGATCCCATCTATGCCCCATGGTTCTAATGTGACCCCAACATCCTCTAGGACGTATGAGGGGAAAAAAAAATTAATAGAACCACCACCCAACTGAATCTGGGAAAGGCAAAACTAGGACACACTTCTGGCGCACACCCTTAAAATAAAAATTATTATAATCACATTCACCTATTAGAATACATATACACACACACACACACACACACACACACACACACACACACACATAATATACATACATAATGAGATATCCTGGCGATGGGACCCAAGTCTAAGCACAGAATGCAGTTATGTTTCATATACACCCTATGCACACAGCCTGAAGGTCATTTTAGCCAATATTTTTAATAACTGTACGATTAACAAGGTATGTGTACATACACACAATTCATTTATGTTTCATATACACCTTATACACACAGCCTAAAGGTCATTTAATACAATATTTTTAATATCTTTGTGTATTAAACAAAGTTTGTGTACATTGAGCCATCAGAAAAAGGTTTCACTATCTTAGTCTCACTCAAAAAATTCCGTATTTTGGAATATTCTGTATTTCGGAATATTTGGATATGGCACACTCAAAATAAATATATATATATATATATATATATAAAACACAATCTACAGTAGGGTTGCAAATACTTCCTTGGATGTACATAAATTAGCACACGTTTGGGCCAGCCTAATCTTCCAAAGAAATCTCCACCAAAATGTGAGAATTCAATTGTGGATGTAACATAAACCTACTACCTGTATATCATATATCTTGCTTGGTCAGGCATCCCACCCAATCAGGCAGGTCCCCAGGCTGAGGCATGCCCACAATTAGCATGCTGCATGAATGTTAAGGGCAGTACACACAGGAAAAAAGGTTTGCTGAGTGATCTGTCACAGATCGCTCAGCACACATCTCTCCCCCCACTCAGTACAGCACAGTGTGCTCAGCGAGGGGCACTCATTTCACCCAGCGGGTGAAGTGAGTGATGTGCTAGATTGGCCAATCTAGCACCGGCGACAACAAAGCGCGGGGCCGCACATCGCTATTGCTGTGGGGCATACACACGGAAAAATCTGTGCTTAAAATCTAAGCAATCTAGTCATCACGGATCTCTCCGTGTGTACCCCCCTTTACAGCCTACTTCCGCTTGGGTGAGGAAAGCTTTAGTGGACAACGGAAAATATGGGAAGACCTAGCAGATTGGGTAGAATGCTGAAACGCCACTAATGTACTAAATTACATTTGTAACCTTTAAAGGGGGGTACACACAGAGAGAAATCCATGCTTAAAAATAAGATTTTACTTACCGGTAAATCTATTTCTCGTAGTCCGTAGTGGATGCTGGGGACTCCGTAAGGACCATGTGGAATAGACGGGCTCTGCAGGAGACAGGGCACTTTAAGAAAGAATTTGGATACTGGTGTGCTCTGGCTCCTCCCTCTATGTTCCTCCTCCAGACCTCAGTTAGAGAAACTGTGCCCGGAAGAGCTGACAGTACAAGAAAAGGATTTTGGAATCCAGGGCAAGACTCATACCAGTCACACCGTATAACTTGTGATAAACTTACCCAGTTAACAGTATGAACAACAACAGAGCATCAGATCAACCCTGATGCAACCAAACATAACCCTTATGTAAGCAATAACTATATACAAATATTGCAGAAGAAGTCCGCACTAGGGACGGGCGCCCAGCATCCACTACGGACTACGAGAAATAGATTTACCGGTAAGTAAAATCTTATTTTCGACTCCGTAAGGACCATGGGGATTATACCAAAGCTCCCAAACGGGCGGGAGAGTGCGGATGACTCTGCAGCAACGAATGAGCAAACACAAGGTCCTCCTCAGCCAGGGTATCAAACTTGTAGAACTTTGCAAAAGTGTTTGAACCTGACCAAGTAGCCACTCGGCAAAGCTGTAATGCAGAGACCCCTCGGGCAGCCGCCCAAGAAGAGCCCACCTTCCTTGTGGAGTGGGCTTTTACTGATTTTGGAAACGGCAATCCAGCCGTAGAATGAGCCTGCTGAATCGTGTTACAGATCCAGCGAGCAATAGTTTGCTTTGAAGCAGGAGCACCCAGCTTGTTGGGAGCATACAGGATAAACAACGACTCAGTCTTCCTGACTTTAGCCGTTCTGGCTACATAAACCTTCAAAGCCCTGACCACATCTAGTAACTCGGAATCCTCCAAGTCACGAGTAGCCACAGGCACCACAATAGGTTGGTTCATATGAAAAGATGACACCACTTTTGGCAGATTCGCAATTCTGCCCTGTCCATATGGAAAACCAGATAGGGGCTTTTATGTGAGAAAGCCGCTAATTCTGACACATGCCTAGCTGAAGCCAAGGCTAACAGCATGACCACCTTCCAGGTGAGAAATTTTAACTCCACGGTTTTGAGAGGCTCAAACCAGTGTGACTTCAGGAAACTCAACACCACGTTAAGATCCCAAGGTGCCACTGGAGGCACAAAAGGAGGCTGAATATGCAGCACTCCCTTTACAAACATCTGTACTTCAGGAAGAGAAGCCAGTTCTTTTTGAAAGAAAATGGATAGGGCCGAAATCTGGACCTTAATGGAACCCAATTTTAGGCCCAAATTCACTCCCGACTGTAGGAAGTGAAGGAAATGGCCCAGCTGGAATTACTCCGTAGGGGCATTCCTGGCCTCACACCAAGCAACATATTTTCGCCATATACGGTGATAATGTTTAGCCGTCACGTCTTTCCTAGCCTTTATCAGCGTAGGAATAACCTCATCCGGAATGCCTTTTTCTGCTAAGATCCGGCGTTCAACCGCCATGCCGTCAAACGCAGCCGCGGTAAGTCTTGGAACAGACAGGGTCCCTGTTGCAACAGGTCCTGTCTTAGAGGCAGAGGCCATGGGTCCTCTGTGAGCATTTCTTGCAACTCTGGAAACCAAGTCCTTCTTGGCCAATCCGGAACAATGAGTATTGTTCTCACTCCTCTTTTTCTTATGATTCTCAGTACCTTGGGTATGAGAGGAAGAGGAGGAAATACATAAACCGACTGGAACACCCACGGTGTCACTAGTGCGTCTACAGCTATCGCCTGAGGGTCTCTTGACCGGGCGCAATTCCTCTGTAGCTTTTGTTGAGGCGGGATACCATCATGTCCACCTGTGGCAGTTCCCACCGACTTGCAATCTGCGCGAAGACTTCTTGATGAAGTCCCCACTCTCCCAGGTGGAGGTCGTGCCTGCTGAGGAAGTCTGCTTCCCAGTTGTCCACTCCCGGAATGAACACTGCTGACAGTGCTCTTACGTGATTCTCCGCCCAGCGAAGAATTCTGGTGACTTCTGCCATCGCCACCCTGCTCCTTGTGCCGCCTTGGCGGTTTAGATGAGCCACTGCGGTGATGTTGTCTGACTGAATCAGCACCGATTGGTCGCGAAGCAGGGTCTCCGCTTGACTTAGGGCGTTGTATATGGCCCTTAGTTCCAGGATATTGATGTGAAGGCAAGTCTCCTGACTTGACCACAGACCTTGGAAATTTCTTCCCTGTGTGACTGCCCCCCACCCTCGGAGGCTTGCATCCGTGGTCACCAGGACCCAGTCCTGAATGCCGAATCTGCGGCCCTCGAGAAGGTGAGCACTCTGGAGCCACCACAGAAGAGACACCCTGGCCCTGGGGGATAGGGTAATCATCCGATGCATCTGTAGATGTGATCTGGACCACTTGTCCAACAGATCCCATTGAAAGGTCCTCGCATGGAACCTGCCGAAGGGAATGGCCTCGTACGATGCCACCATCTTTCCCAGGACTCGCGTGCAGTGATGCACCGACACATGTTTTGGTTTTAAGAGGTCTCTGACCAGTGTCATGAGTTCCTGCGCCTTCTCCGTCGGGAGAAAAACCTTCTTCTGGTCTGTGTCCAGAATCATGCCCAGGAAGGGCAGACGTGTCGTAGGAATTAGCTGCGACTTTGGAATATTTAGAATCCAGCCGTGCTGTTGTAACACTTCCCGAGAGTGTGCTACGCTGATCAGCAACTGCTCTCTGGACCTCGCCTTTATGAGGCGATCGTCCAAGTATGGGATAATTGTGACCCCCTGCTTTCGCAGGAGCACCATCATTTCCGCCATTACCTTGGTAAATATTCTTGGTGCCGTGGAGAGACCAAACGGCAACGTCTGGAATTGGTAATGACAATCCTGTACCACAAATCTGAGATACGCCTGATGAGGTGGATAAATGGGGACATGAAGGTATGCATCATTTATGTCCAGAGACACCATAAAATACCCCCCTTTCAGGCTTGCGATGACCGCTCTGAGCGATTCCATCTTGAACTTGAACCTTTTCAGGTATATGTTCAGGGATTTTAAATTCAATATGGGTCTGACCGAACCGTCCGGTTTCGGTACCACAAACATGGTCGAATAAGAACCCCTTCCATGTTGAAGGAGGGGAACCTTGACCACCACCTGCCGAAGATACAATGTGTGAATTGCAGCTAACACTATTTTCCTCTCTAAGGGGGAAGCTGGCAGGGCCGATTTGAGGTATCGGTGAGGGGGCATCTCCTCGAATTCCAGCTTGTATCCCTGAGACACAATCTCTATTGCCCAGGGATCCACCTGGGAGTGAACCCACTTGTGGCTGAAATTTCGGAGACGCGCCCCCACCGGGCCTAGCTCCGCCTGTGGAGCCCCAGCGTCATGCGGTGGATTTAGTGGAAGCCGGGGAGGACTTCTGTTCCTGGGAACTAGCTGTGTTGTGCAGCTTCTTTCCTCTACCCTTGCCTCTGGCAAGAAAGGACGCACTTCGGACTTTCTTGCCTCTTTGTGAACGAAAGGACTGCATTTGGTAATACGGTGCTTTCTAAGGTTGTGAGGTAACGTATGGCAAAAAATTTGACTTTCCAGCAGTAGCTGTGGAGACCAGGCCCGAGAGAGCCTCCCCAAACAATTCCTCACCCTTGTAAGGTAAAACCTCCATGTGCATTTTTGAGTCGGCATCGCCTGTCCATTGCCGAGTCCACAGGACCCTTCTGGCAGAAATTGACATTGCATTTATTCTAGAGCCCAGTAGGCTAATGTCTCTTTGAGCATCTCTCATATACAGGACAGCGTCTTTTATATGCCCCAGGGTCATTAATATAGTATCCTTGTCTAAGGTATCCAGATCCTCAGATAAGGAATCCGTCCATGCTGCTACAGCACTACACACCCAGGCCGACGCAATTACCGGCCTTAGTAAGGTACCTGAATGTGTGTAATTGACTTCAGGGTACCCTCTTGCTTTCTATCCGCAGCATCTTTTAGGGTGGCCGTACCCTGTGACGGCAGGGCTACCCTCTTGGATAAGCGTGTTACAGCTTTGTCCACCCTAGGGGAGGATTCCCAGCGTAACCTGTACGTTGGCGGGAAAGGATACGCCATAAGCATCCGTTTGGAAATCTGCAGTTTTTTATCTGGAGATTCCCAAGCCTTTTCACATAACTCATTTAGCTCATGTGAAGGGGGAAAGGTCACCTCCTGCCTTATTTCCCCATACATATGAACCCTCTTGTCAGGGACTGGGGTTTCCTCTGTGATGTGCAACACATCCTTCATTGCTATAATCATATAACGGATGGCTTTTGCCAATTTAGGCTGTAACTTTGCATCATCGTAATAGACACTGGAGTCAGAATCCATGTCGGTATCTGTGTCAACAATTTGGGATAGTGGGCACTTCTGAGACCCTGACGGCCTCTGCGACATAGGATCAGGCATGGGCTGTGACCCCGACTGTACTAAGGTTTCAACTTTATCCAACCTTTTATGCAAGGAATTAACATTATCATTTAAAACCTTCCACATATCCATCTACTCAGGTGTCAGCGCCGTCAGCGGCAACCCCACATTCATTTGCTCCCGCTCTGCTTCCACATAGCCTTCGTCACACATGTCAACACAAGCGTACCGACACACCACACACATACAGGGGATGCTCTTTTTTGAAGACCATTCCCCCACAAGGCCCTTTGGAGAGACAGAGAGTATGCCAGCACACACCCCAGCGCTATATGTCCCAAGAATCACACAGTAACTTAGTGTTAACCCAGTAGCTGCTGTATATAAAGCTTTTTGCGCCTAATTTATGTGCCCCCCCTCTCTTTTTACCCTCTTCTACCATGTTTCTGCAGGGGAGAGCCTGGGGAGCTTCCTCTCAGCGGAGCTGTGGAGAGAAAATGGCGCTGGTGAGTGCAGAGGAAGAAGCCCCGCCCCCTCAGCGGCGGGCTTCTGTCCCGCATTTGTGTGTAAAAAATGGTGGGGGCTCATGCATATATATATACAGTGCCCAACTGTATATATGCTGCTTTTTTGCCAAGAGGTTCCTAATTGCTGCCCATGGCGCCCCCCCTGCACCCTACAGTGACCGGAGTGTGTGAGTTTAATGTGGGAGCAATGGCGCACAGCTGTAGTGCTGTGTGCTACCTCAATTTGAAGACTGGAGTCTTCTGCCACCACTTTTGAAGTCTTCTTGCTTCTGTCACCGGCTTCCTGTCTTCCGGCTCTGCAAGGGGGACGGCGGCGCGGCTCCGGGATCGGACGACAAAGGGTGAGATCCTGTGTACGATCCCTCTGGACCTAATGGTGTCCAGTAGCCTAAGAAGCAGGACCTATCTTCAGTGAGTAGGGCTGCTTCTCTCCCCTCAGTCCCACGCTGCAGAGAGTCTGTTGCCAGCAGATCTCTCTGAAAATAAAAATACTTTCTTATAGTAAGCTCAGGAGAGCTCACTAAGTAGCACCCAGCTCGTCCAGGCACAGATTCAAACTGAGGTCTGGAGGAGGGACATAGAGGGAGGAGCCAAAGCACACCAGAATCCAAATTCTTTCTTAAAGTGCCCATGTCTCCTGCAGAGCCAGTCTATTCCCCATGGTCCGTACAGAGTCCCCAGCATCCACTAGGACGTTAGAGAAATATAACCAATCTAACTAGATTGCATAGAAATTAAGCAATGATCTCTCGTGTGTATGCCCCCCATGCGATAGCGATGTGCATCGCTATCGCAGTCTAGCAGGTCGCTCACTTCAGCGCTGGGTGAAATGAGCGGCACCCCTCCCCCTCAGCACACATCACGCTGAGCGGGGGAAGAGATGTGTGCTGAGCGGTCACTGATAGATCGCTCAGCACACATCTCTAGGTGTGAACCCTCCTTAAGTCACAAGGTGAATCTCAGTGAATATTGTTCGGCAGAACGAAGATTTCAAATATTCTCAAGAACAGGGTGTAACATTGGCAAGCTCCTGAAATAGCATTTTCAGCCATGTACTAGGGAGCAGAGATCTACACCTCAAACAACTAGACTTAGCATAGTAATATTTAGTATTTATTCCTTATACTAAACTGGTGTAAGACTATTATTAAGAGTAAAGGCCCGTACACACTGATCGATGTATCGGCCGTTCTCTTGAACGGCCGATACATCGCGGGACCGTCGGCCAGTGTGTACGGGCGATACGTCTGTGAACTCAGTCGTTCACAGACGTATCGCGGCGGTCGCGCAGCACAGCCGACAGCCAATATATCTAACGATATATTGGCCCGTCGCTGTGTGTGTACGTGGGGGTCGTCCGACCGCCCGTACACATGCTGCGGCGGCCGGCGGTGATTGACAGGTGAACTGGGCGGGCGCGAGCGCCCGCCCAGTTCATGACGTCAGTCTCCCGACGGATCGGGCTGTATGTATGCACAGCACACTGCCCGATCCGTACATAGATATATCTAATAGTGTGTACCCACCTTAAGAGTACAGCAAGAAATCTGATCTAGCTAAAATGCTCCACTTCACCTGCTGAGAGGTGCAAAGTCAAACCTACATACAGAAGCTGTGGAATGTGGATTCTGACTGCGATAGGAATGGGAGAGACTCTTCAAAATGTAAAAAAAAGGGGGGGGGGGGGGGGGGGGGAGTCTAGAGATTATCCCTCAATCAATGATGGACTACACAAATTAGTAACATACACATCTCAGTACAGTGATGTGACATTTGCTTGTTAAAAGTATAAATGCACATGAAGAACGTAAAGAAAAAAAAGAAAAAACAAAACACACCACCACAATACATACAAAATAATAGGATTTTAATACCTACCGATAAATCCTTTTCTCTTAGCCCGTAGAGGATGCTTCAAGAACCATGGGCACACTATAAGACTTTGAATGGGTGTGAACTGGCTCCTCACTCTTTGCCCCGCCTCCAAACTCCAGTTATAGGAACTGTGCCCAGGGAGACGGACATTTCGAGGAAAAGGATTTATTTAATTATTTTAAACTAAAGGTGAGATACATACCAGCTCACACCTCTAACACGCCGTACAACATGGCATTCAACAAACAATGCATGCAACGGCATGACCAACAACAGTCACAGAGTGACTGAACTCAACGCAACATGAGCGTAACTATAACCAAACTACAGATACAGCCCGCACTGGGACGGGCGCCCAGCATCCTCTACGGACTAAGAGAAAATAAGAATTTACTCACCGGTAATTCTATTTCTCGTAGTCCGTAGTGGATGCTGGGAACTCCGTAAGGACCATGGGGAATAGCGGGCTCCGAAGGAGGCTGGGCACTCTAGAAAGATTTAGGACTACCTGGTGTGCACTGGCTCCTCCCACTATGACCCTCCTCCAAGCCTCAGTTAGGACACCGTGCCCGGACGAGCAGACATAATAAGGAAGGATTTAGAATCCCGGGTAAGACTCTTACCAGCCACACCAATCACACCGTACAACTCGTGATACTATATCCAGTTTGACAGTATGAAAACAACTGAGCCTCTCAACAGATGGCTCAACAATAACCCTTTTGTTAACAATAACTATTTACAAGTATTGCAGACAATCCGCACTTGGGATGGGCGCCCAGCATCCACTACGGACTACGAGAAATAGAATTACCGGTGAGTAAATTCTTATTTTCTCTAACGTCCTAGTGGATGCTGGGAACTCCGTAAGGACCATGGGGATTATACCAAAGCTCCCAAACGGGCGGGAGAGTGCGGATGACTCTGTAGCACCGAATGAGAGAACTCCAGGTCCTCCTCAGCCAGGGTATCAAATTTGTAGAATTTTGCAAACGTGTTTGCCCCTGACCAAGTAGCTGCTCGGCAAAGTTGTAAAGCCGAGACCCCTCGGGCAGCCGCCCAAGATGAGCCCACCTTCCTTGTGGAATGGGCATTTACAGATTTTGGCTGTGGCATGCCTGCCACAGAATGAGCAAGCTGAATTGTACTACAAATCCAGCGAGCAATAGACTGCTTAGAAGCAGGGGCACCCAGCTTGTTGGGTGCATACAGGATAAACAGCGAGTCAGATTTTCTGACTCCAGCCGTCCTGGAAACATATATTTTCAGGGCCCTGACCACGTCCAGCAACTTGGAGTCCTCCAAATCCTTAGTAGCCGCAGGCACCACAATAGGCTGGTTCAGGTGAAACGCTGACACCACCTTAGGGAGAAACTGGGGACGAGTCCTCAATTCTGCCCTATCCATATGGAAAATCAGATAAGGGCTTTTACATGATAAAGCCGCCAATTCTGACACTCGCCTGGCTGAAGCCAAGGCCAATAACATGACCACTTTCCACGTGAGATATTTCAGATCCACGGTTTTTAGTGGCTCAAACCAATGTGATTTTAAGAAACTCAACATCACGTTGAGATCCCAAGGTGCCACAGGAGGCACAAATGGGGGCTGAATATGCAGCACTCCTTTCACAAATGTCTGAACTTCAGGTACTGAAGCTAGCTCTTTTTGAAAGAAAATCGACAGAGCCGAGATCTGTACTTTAATGGATCCTAGTTTTAGGCCCATATTCACTCCTGCTTGCAGGAAATGCAGAAATCGACCTAGTTGAAATTCCTCTGTCGGGGCCTTTTTGGCCTCGCACCATGCAACATATTTCCGCCATATGCGGTGATAATGCTTTGCCGTAACATCTTTCCTGGCCTTAATAAGCGTAGGAATGACTTCTTCCGGAATACCCTTTTCCTTTAGGATCCGGTGTTCAACCGCCATGCCGTCAAACGCAGTCGCGGTAAGTCTTGGAACAGACAGGGCCCCTGTTGTAGCAGGTCCTGTCTGAGCGGTAGAGGCCACGGGTCCTCTGAGAGCATCTCTTGAAGTTCCGGGTACCACGTTCGTCTTGGCCAATCCGGAACCACGAGAATGGTGTTTACTCCTCGCTTTCTTATTATTCTCAATACCTTTGGTATGAGAGGCAGAGGAGGGAACACATAAACCGACTGGTACACCCACGGTGTCACTAGAGCGTCCACAGCTATCGCCTGAGGGTCCCTTGACCTGGCGCAATATCTTTTTAACTTTTTGTTGAGGCGGGACGCCATCATGTCCACCTGTGGTTTTTCCCAACGGTTTACCAGCATCTGGAAGACTTCTGGATGAAGTCCCCACTCTCCCGGGTGGAGGTCGTGTCTGCTGAGGAAGTCTGCTTCCCAGTTGTCCACTCCCGGAATGAACACTGCTGACAGTGCTAGTACATGATTCTCCGCCCATCGGAGAATTCTTGTGGCTTCCGCCATCGCCATCCTGCTTCTTGTGCCGCCCTGTCGATTTACATGGGCGACTGCCGTGATGTTGTCTGACTGGATCAGCACCGGCTGGTGTAGGAGCAGGGATTTTGCTTGACTTAGGGCATTGTAGATGGCCCTTAGTTCCAGAATATTTATGTGAAGGGAAGTCTCCTGACTCGACCATAGTCCTTGGAAGTTTCTTCCCTGTGTGACTGCCCCCCAGCCTCGAAGGCTGGCATCCGTGGTCACCAGGACCCAGTCCTGTATGCCGAACCTGCGGCCCTCTAGAAGATGGGCACTCTGCAGCCACCACAGTAGCGACACCTTGGTTCTTGGAGACAGGGTTATCAAGCGATGCATCTGAAGATGCGATCCGGACCACTGGTCCAACAGGTCCCACTGAAAGATTCTGGCATGGAACCTGCCGAAGGGAATTGCTTCTTAAGAAGCCACCATCTTTCCCAGGACCCGCGTGCAGCGATGCAGATACCTGTTTTGGTTTCAGGAGGTCTCTGACTAGAGATGACAACTCCCTGGCTTTCTCCTCCGGGAGAAACACCTTTTTCTGGACTGTATCCAGAATCATACCCAGGAACAGTAGTCGTGTCGTCGGAACCAGCTGTGACTTTGGGATATTCAGAATCCAGCCGTGCTGGTGCAGCACCTCCTGAGATAGTGCTACTCCCACCAACAACTGTTCCTTGGACCTCGCTTTTATTAGGAGATCGTCCAAGTACGGGATAATTAAAACTCCCTTTCTTCGAAGGAGTATCATCATTTCCGCCATAACCTTGGTAAATACCCTCGGTGCCGTGGACAGTCCAAACGGCAGCGTCTGGAATTGGTAATGGCAATCCTGTACCACAAATCTGAGGTACTCCTGGTGAGGATGGTAAATGGGGACATGCAAGTAAGCATCCTTGATGTCCAGGGATACCATGTAATCCCCCTCGTCCAGGCTTGCAATAACCGCCCTGAGCGATTCCATCTTGAACTTGAATTTCTTTATGTATGTGTTCAAGGATTTCAAATTTAGAATGGGTCTCACCGAACCGTCCGGTTTCGGTACCACAAATAGTGTGGAATAATAACCCCGGCCTTGTTGAAGTAGGGGTACCTTGATTACCACCTGCTGAGAATACAGCTTGTGAATTGCCGTTAGCACCGCCTCCCTGTCTGAGGGAGCAATTGGCAAGGCAGATTTTAGGAATCGGTGGGGTGGGGACACCTCGAATTCCAGCTTGTACCCCTGAGATACTATTTGCAGGATCCAGGGATCCACCTGTGAGCGAACCCACTGATCGCTGAAATTTTTGAGGCGACCCCCCACCGTACCTGGCTCCGCCTGTGGAGCCCCACCGTCATGCGGCGGACTTGGAAGAAGAAGCGGGGGAGGACTTTTGCTCCTGGGAACCTGCTGTTTGTTGCAGCCTTTTTCCCCTACCTCTGCCTCTGGACAGAAAAGACCCGCCTTTTCCACGCCTGTTTTTCTGGGTCCGAAAGGACTGAACCTGATAAAACGGCGCCTTCTTAGGCTGTGAGGGGACATGGGGTAAAAATGCTGACTTCCCAGACGTTGCTGTGGAAACTAGGTCCGAGAGACCATCCCCAAATAATTCCTCACCCTTATAAGGCAACACTTCCATGTGCGTTTTAGAATCTGCATCTCCTGTCCACTGGCGAGTCCATAAGCCTCTCCTAGCAGAAATGGACAATGCACTTACTTTAGATGCCAGTCGGCAGATTTCCCTCTGTGCATCTCTCATATATAAGACTGAGTCTTTTATATGGTCTATGGTTAACAGGATCGTGTCTCGTTCTAATGTGTCAATATTTTCTGACAGTTTATCTGACCAAGCAGCGGCAGCACTGCACATCCAAGCTGACGCAATAGCTGGCCTAAGTATAATGCCTGTGTGTGTATATACAGACTTCAGTATCGCCTCCTGCTTTCTATCAGCAGGTTCCTTGAGGGCGGCCGTATCCTGAGACGGTAGTGCCACCTTTTTAGACAAACGTGTGAGCGCTTTATCCACTCTAGGGGGTGTTTCCCAACGTGACCTATCCTCTGGCGGGAAAGGGAACGCCATTAGTACCTTCTTAGGAATTACCAATTTTTTATCAGGGAAAGCCCACGCTTCTTCACACACTTCATTTAATTCATCTGATGGGGGAAAAACTACGGGTAGTTTTTTCTCTCCAAACATAATACCCTTTTTAGTGGTACCAGTAGTTATATCAGAAATGTTTAACACCTCTTTCATTGCCTCAATCATACAGTGAATGGCCTTAGTGGGCATCAGGTTTGACTCATCGTCGTCGACACTGGCGTCAGTATCAGTGTCGACATCTGGGTCTGCTTGAGGTAGCGGGCGTTTTAGAGCCCCTGACGACCCATGCGACGCCTGGGCAGGCACGAGCTGAGAAGACGGCTGTCCCACATTTGGCATGTCGTTATATAGGGAGTCTATACGTGCACTCATTACTTTCCATAAGCCCATCCACTCAGGTGTCTGCCCCGCAGGGGGTGACATCCCTTCTAAAGGCATCTGCTCCGCCTCCACATCATTATCCTCATCAAACATGTCGACACAGCCGTACCGACACACCGCACACACACACAAGGAATGCTCCGAATGAGGACAGGACCCACAAAAGCCCTTTGGGGGGACAGAGTGAGAGTATGCCAGCACACACCAGAGCGCTGTATAATGCAGGGACTAACTGAGTTATGTCCCCTATAGCTGCTTTTTATATTATATATGTATTGCGCCCAAATTTAGTGCCCCCCCTCTCTGTTTTTACCCTGTTCTGACGTGTAGACTGCAGGGGAGAGCCAGGGAGCTTCCTTCCAGCGGATCTGTGAAGGAAAAATGGCGCCAGTGTGTCTGAGGGAGATAGCTCCGCCCCTTTTCCACGGCCTATTCTCCCGCTTTTTTCAGGATTCTGGCAGGGGTATTTACCACATATATAGCCTCTAGGGCTATATATTGTGGTATTTTTGCCAGCCAAGGTGTTTTTATTGCAGCTCAGGGCGCCCCCCCCCCCCCCCCCCAAGCACCCTCAGTGACTGAAGTGTGCATGAGAAGCAATGGTGCACAGCTGCAGTGCTGTGCGCTACCTTGGTGAAGACTGATGTCTTCTGCCGCCGTTTTTCCGGACCTCTTCTTGCTTCTGGCTCTGTAAGGGGGACGGCGGCGCGGCTCCGGGACCGAACACCAAGGACTGGGCCTGCGGTCGATCCCTCTGGAGCTAATGGTGTCCAGTAGCCTAAGAAGCCCAATCCGGCTGCAAGCAGGCGAGTTCGCTTCTTCTCCCCTTAGTCCCTCGTTGCAGTGAGCCTGTTGCCAGCAGGTCTCACTGAAAATAAAAAACCTAAAACTATACTTTCTTTCTAAGGGCTCAGGAGAGCCCCTAGTGTGCATCCAACCTCGGCCGGGCACGAAATCTAACTGAGGCTTGGAGGAGGGTCATAGTGGGAGGAGCCAGTGCACACCAAGTAGTCCTAAATCTTTCTAGAGTGCCCAGCCTTCTTCGGAGCCCGCTATTCCCCATGGTCCTTACGGAGTTCCCAGCATCCACTAGGACGTTAGAGAAAAGGATTTACCGGCAGGTATTAAAATCCTATTTTCTCATATGTCCTAGAGGATCCTGGGGATGCTTCAAGAACCATGGGGTATAGACGGGATCCACAGGAGACATGGGCACACTATAAGACTTTGAATGGGTGTGAACTGGCTCCTCCCTCTATGCCCCTCCTCCAGACTCCAGTTAGATTCTGTGCCCAGTGACACTGGATGCACACTGAGGAGCTCTCCAGAGTTTCTCAGAAAAAGACTTTTGTTAGTTTTATTATTTTCAGGGAGGCCTGCTGGCAACAAGCTCCCTGCATCGTGGGACTGAAGCAGACCTACCTCTGAGTTCAAAGGCTCTGCTTCTTAGGCTACTGGACACCATTAGCTCCAGAGGGTTCAATCACTTGGTGCACCTAGCTGCTTATTCCCGGAGCCGCGCCATCACCCCCCTCACAGAGCCAGAAGACAGAAGCCGGGTGAGCATGAGAAGATCAGAAGACTTCAGTGATGGCAGAAGACGGCGTTTGAGGTACCGCGCGGCAGTAGTGCTGTGCGCCATGCTCCCACACATAACACGGCACTGCAGGGTGGACACCCTGGGCAGCATGGGAACCTCAAACAGCACTGGCATAAGTGAAAACAGTGCCTAGGCACTAGTTAAGGGACCCCCACCAGTATGAATATAAATTTAAGCGGGACTGAAGCGCACCATGTAGTGGGCGGGGCTTAGCCCACACAGCTCTGACCAGCGCCATTTTCTCTTCACAGAAGCTGCAGAGACACTGGCCCTGACCTCCACACTGCTGTACAAGTAACAGGGTGCCAAACCAGGGGGGGGGGGGGCACAAGTGTGTGTGTGTGTGTGTATATCTATATATATATCTATATATCTCTAACAGGTCTGGGCAGTCTTTTTACTTGCTTCAGTACTGGGATAGGCGCTGTGTTGTGAGCTGGCAGAACTCCCTCTGTGTCTCTCTTACAGGCTTTGTTGTGGGTCTGTCTCCTATAGCCCCAGTGTGGTTGTGGGTGTCGGTATGTCTGACGGACGACGGATGAGTGGGTAAACATGTTGAGTGTTTTAAATGCAAATGTGACTCGGTTGACTAAGGTATTTGATAAATCTGAGTCTAAGAACCAGACACAAACACACAACACATACAAAATAATAATTTAATACTACCAAGGAGCAGGTTTGCATTTCAAATATATTCTGTTATGGGTAAGTAAGTGTTAACGTTCTTAAAATCAGGAGATTCCAGTAAACAGTGCTCATTAGCATCACACACTTACAGTATTTCTGCCAGCTACTCAGGCAATGAAACAAGACATTCAGGCTGAGGTAAGTGACATTGTGAAGTCTTTAGTTGTACCTATGTAAACAACTTTCCATTGTACAGTAAGTGCACAAATCACATTACAAGATCCCACAAAAGTGAAGTGGTTTTAGAAATTCACAGCTACAAGGTGATCCAGATCCAGGAAGGATTAGACTTTAATCAAGTTCTCCACAATCAGCTATAACAATCTTTTTGGTAGGACGTCCATTCTTGCTCCCACAGGCTTCCATTTTCCTGACTACATCATAGCCATCTTTCACATATCCAAAGACCACATGTTTGCCATCCAGCCTAGAAGTTAAATGCATTGAAAAATTATTGTGTATCGTCCCAAGAGTGTCCAAATAAAAAATAAATTACATATACATATATACATATACATATATATATATACATATATATATACATATATATATATATATATATATATATACATATATATATATATACACATACATACACATACATACATACATACACACGTTGAGTATCCCATATCCAAATATTCCGGAATACAGAATTTGAGTGAGATCGTGAAACCTATGTTTTCTGATGGCTCCATCTACACAAACTTTGTTTAATAAGCAAAGTTAGTAAAAATATTGAATTAAATGACCTTCAGGCTGTGTGTATAAGAAACAAATGAATTGTGTGGATGTACACGCTTTGTTTAATGCACAAAGTTATTAAAGATAATGGCTAAAATTACACTCAGGCTCTGTGTATATGAAACACAATTGTATTCTGTGCTTAGACTGGGATGGGGGGGGGGGGGGTGTACATACACACATATTATATACATACACACAAAACAATAACAAAATTAAACTTGCATTCCACTATATAGTAAAATGTAAAGTGTTACATTTAAGTGAAACTATGGGTGATTTGTACATACATGTGTAAACATTAGTAAATCTGTAAATATTTTTCAAATTTGTAGTCCTTAAAATCCCCCAATTGTGTACACGATGAATGACACTTGGTTTATCTGATAAGTCTCCACTTTTGGCAGCAATAAATAATTCAAAGCAAAAATAATCGAATACAGCCACTTCTGTTAGAGACAGTTTTATGGGATTTAGAGAGACTGGATATAGCCGTTTTTAAACTGTACTTTATTTTTAAATTTCCTTATCTTTTCATGCTATCCTCACTTTAATCAAATATTTTGCTAGGGATTTCATAACAGACGGTGGCAGTGCAGGTTAACAAGCCATTGTTGATCTGTTTTAATAAGATACACAGTTGGCAAGCAAGAAAAGCAGTGCCAAGATTGACATTAAGGAAAACCTGGACTCAGAATTAAGACTATAATGAATATGTGAAAGCTGTTCTGATGGTAACCAGAGCAGACAGGGACAAAATGAAAGCATGTTGCCATTTACAATACCAGGATCCTAAAATCTAGCAATAATAGGCACTGAAGAAGCAACAAAGAGCTGATGCATTAATGAGGTTAGAGGACTGTGCAGCGCTTTGGGACTGGCTTCATGGAAAGTGGGTGTGGATCAGTGGATCATTGATTTGACCAGAATAAGGTCGACAAGTCAATACGACGATTCCATATGGTCGACTTGTACAAGGCTGATAGGAAAGGTTGACACGAGTTTTTTTTTTTTGTTTGTTTTGTTGGTGTCATTTTCCAAGCTAAAATGCATGTGACCCCCAATTAGCGTACCGCTTTGCTCACCACACTTTGGGCAAGGTGCCTCGCTCCACTGTGCTCGACACTGGTTACTATTTCTAATAGTAGTCCACATGGATGGTAAATAATGTTGGGTTAAAAAAAAAATAAAAAAATTTGAGTCGACCTGTTTGTTAACCATTGTCATGTTGTTCTTTGGTACCTGTCAAACTAATGCACAACACCCATACGGGGGTCGACCCTATCATCCTGATCCCATGGAGATGCAAATGTCCAGATGTTAATATGATATAGGAGAAGTTCACTGTTATTACATATTCCCATCCAACACATTAGCATTGTTAGAGGTAGCAGCAACAAACAGAAAAAAAACAAAAAAACAAAAAACAAAACCCTAAACCACCCTCGTATTATCAGCACTAGGAGTATACTGAACACTATTGTTTACACTCGCATGCATTCTTAGCATAAAAGGTTCTTACAGGGATAGCCTTAACAACCTCTACTCTGAGAGCCTGATTATAAGCTTATCAAGTTCCTCACATAAGAGGAGATGTATCAAAGTTTGAAGAGATAAAGTACTAACCAATGAGCTTCTAACTGCCATGCTACAGGCTGTATTCGAAAGTGTCAGGAGCTTATTGGTTTGTCCTCTTCTCTCTCAAAGCTTTGAAAAAAAACCACCAAAATGTTGGTGTGGCTGGCGTACTGAAAGTGGTTTCTTTTCAATAGACTTTTTGTTAATATTTTAAAATCGGTTAGCTGAGAAGACGTGTATACTTTCAGGAGATTGGCCTACAGTTTCTTTTCACTGCAGGTTGCTGTGGAAGATCTCTGGCTAGTTATTTATAGACATGTTAACTGTATCCAAGAGAGACTAGTCATATGTGCTTAAGAGAAATTTACACCCTTAAGTTCTGTTACACACATTAAGTAATGCTTTACAATGGCTTTGTCCTATTTGACATACATACTGAAAAAAATCAGTACAGTATTATTATAGGAGGCCATTGTCTCAACATGGTTTTGTGAGAAATAGGTCATGCCAAACTAATCTTATTAGCTTTTATGAGATAGTAAGTGACAATCTGGACCAGGGCAACGCAATAGATGTGGTTTATCTGGATTTTGCAAAAGCTTTCAACACAGTTTCTCACAAGAGGCTGATTTTCAAATTAAGAGAGCTCGGTATAGGGGACACTGTTTGTACATGGGTAAGTAATTGGCTTGATAACAGGGAACAGCGAGTGGTGATTAATGGGATGTTTTCCTCCTGGGCTAAAGTAATTAGTGGAATACCGCAGGGTTCTGTGCTGGGGCCACTATTGTTTAATATATTTAGTAATGATTTAGGAGTAGGATTAGGAAGCTGTGTGTCAATTTTTGCAGACAATACTAAAATATGTAGGATAATCAAGTCAGATGTGGAGTCTCTCCAGAGTGATTTCTTTAAACTGGAAGTTTGGGCATGAGGTTTAATGTGAAACTTATGCACTTTGGGACCAAGAATAAACCGGCAACCTACCAATTAAATGGGGGGGGAATAAAAAATAAAAAAATAGGGGAAACTATTAGAAAATGATTTGGGGGTGCTCACTGATAGCAGTATTAGCAGCAACACACAATGATAATCTGCAGCAACAAAGGCAAATGAGGCCTTAGCATACATTAGAAGGGAAATTGAGACAAGGGATGAGAGTGTAATCCTGCCACTGTACAAATCATTGGTACGACCGCAACTAGAGTATTGTGTACAGTTCTGGGCACCACTATTTAAAATAATACATATTAGAACTTGAAAAGGTTCAGAGCTGAGCCACCAAACTGATTAAGGGGTTGGAGACGACTAAGAGGAGATATGATTAATATTTTCAAATATATAAAGGGGCAATATGCGGAACTATCATGCGAGTTGTTTATTAAGCGACCTCTACACAAACCACATGGACATCCGCTAAGGCTTGAGGAGAAGAAATTTCATACTCCGCGCAGGAAGGGATTCTTCACTGTAAGGGCAATATACATATGGAATACACTGCCAGTGAAGGTTGAAATGGCAGACTCAGTCAATGCTTTTAAAAATGGGTTAGATAAATTTCTAATCGAAAAAGATATAAGAGGATATAGCCTTTAACCTAAATATATTAGGGAATGCATTATAATTCAGGTTGAACTCTATGGACTACTAGTCTTTTTTCAACCTCACCAACTATGTTACTATGTCTGAGCAGGGCACATCATGTACCAAATAAAAAAGGTATTGGTCTGTAGATTTGCAAAATTACACTGGCATTGTAACTTGGTGCTTCGTTTCAGTGTTATGTGGCAAAACGTCCACCTGCCATTTACAATGCATCACCATAGTACTCTGGAAAATTTAACAGTTGGTGAACTCTAGCTGTGCACCTGCTGGGCGACCTGGAACATGTGACCTGCTGGATGGTCTGGAAAGTGTGATGAGTATTTGCAGCCACCCACAAGGCAGGGATTTACTGAAATTCTACTTTTAAAGGGGTAAAATGTTCCACCAAGCAAACCTTTTCCTAGTTGAAACCGGGAACATCAGCTAGTTATTAGGCGGGGAACCAAAGCGCTTTCCAAGATTAATTACGTTTGAAAAAAAAAAAAAAAAAAATATAGAGTTGCTCATCTTAAAGCTTTAATAATAGTATTGTATGAAGCATGAGTAGAAGGCATGATATTATCTGCCTCTTAAAAACAACATCAACTGTTAAGAACACATAGAACAATTATATACTCACCATTCTGTTTTCACCGTGCAAATAAAAAATTGAGATCCATTTGTGTTTGGACCAGCATTAGCCATTGAGAGAATACCTAAGTAAATAAAATAATATCCATTAAGAGAAACTATTATAGAACAGTAAAAGCAGCTGGAAATGAATACAAAAAGGAAGTCTAGAATCCCTTGTGCTCCACAGATTAACAACAACATTGACAGTATTGTTTCTTTCTGAACATACAAATTGTGATGTGGTCCAGCTGTTGCAATTCTTACTAAAAAATTATACATAGTTTACATAATTGATTATGCTAAATTTGGCGAGTTCCCCACACCTCTTAGATTACAAACTCGTTGGACAGGGCTTTCATTGTAATTATTTTTTGTATCATGATTGCCTTGATATACAGCACTGCATAATAGGTCAGCACTTTATAAATAAAGTGACAATGAAGTACTGTACAGAACAAAAGATATAATTACTCTGAATTTAGAGCTTCCACAATAAATTAACAAGGAAACAGTTTTATGGGGGAAATCTACCTGTTATACCCCTTCTCCACTGCCGGAATTAACAGTGTAATTGCCAGGTTAACCTGGGTCGCGGCTCAGTGGAAAAGGGTCCCTTTAAAAGCATAAGGAGAGCCAGACCACCAACAGTACAGAAACAATGCAGTGTGAAAGAGGCTGACCAGGGAAAAACCTGGGTTGAAGGTACAGTGGAAAAGAGCACTGACCCAGGTTGGGCCCAGGATTTAGTTGGGAAAGTGGCGGCAAGGGGTCAGTGTCCAGATTGCCCATCTGTGCCAGTTATTTTCAGTCCACAAATACAGATCTGGAGAAAGTCTGGATATCCAAATTGAGGCATGTATTTGCAGCTTTAATTACCAGTAATCCAGACATACCTGGTCCTGTGTGTTTCAGTATAAAGTTCTCATCTGGGAAGCGACTTCCATAAATAGATTTCCCTCCAGTGCCATTATGATTTGTGAAATCGCCACCCTGTACAAAAACAGCTCATGTTTACCAAGAGGGCAGCTACAGCAAGACCAAGTACAAGAGCAGTGACGTCACTTTCAGAGCGGAACGGCTTGCAGGACAAGAGAGATTAATATCACAATGTATTCTTGTAATGTTATAAGGTATCAACTGTAGCCAAGTTATAGGCACCACTAGACGTTTGCTCTATAAGAAGTGCTGTAGGGCATATTCTCCATTATAGTAAAAGTTCTTCTAGTAGGATGCATTCATTAGGTTGACAGTGACATAGTCGACACTGTTAACATACTACTTAAAGCATTTTCACAGTGTCGGCAGGATAAACTTAAACATCCTGCTTTAACAGTTATACAGATGTGTCCTCATATATCCAGCCTCAATATGCCACAACGCAAGATGCCTGGCGTGAGTGAGCCACCAGGTCCCATGCCTATACGGATTAATAGGATATGCAACTTGTATATGTGTCTCGCTTAGACTGCAAATGGAGCAGAACTTGCAGATTTTTTCCCCCAATGCAACTGTACATTGTAGCACTTAGTATGCAGATTCAGAAGGCAAGATTCAAATCTCCATCCTATTCTACCGCCCCTTATCGCGCCCGCCGGCAGTATTCTAATGAATCTGCGGACAGGCACGACAAGTTAATTTCAGCTCGCTACCACTAGGAGATGTGTGTAGAGACCCATTTGCATGCCCAAACGGGTCTTTTCATGCTCGCCTAAACCAGAGTGTAATGGGCACGATAAGTTGGGGGACATTTGAAGATCAACCCGCGATCTCCCGTCACTTTAGACTGGATATCGGGGGGTGCGATAACATTTGAATTCCCCTCAGAGACGGTCAAACACAGATATACAAGCATCATATCAAATTAATCAGCACAGTGTCATGGTGTTTTCCAATCACATAGCATTGTGATAAAGACACATTTTGGTCAAAAAGACGCCTGGTGCTAGTAGTTTCACGGGACCTGGCATGCCGAGAGAGGATGTTTGGCGTGACTGCAGCAATGATGTACGAGGACACATCTGTAGTGTGAACATAGGTGCTGCCAAAGTGAAAATGGTCACAGACAACGTATCCTATGTATGCCATTCTAGCATATAGCATAGGATAAAGAAACCAAAAAAGAAAAGGAAAAAAAAAAAAATGGTTTTGTCTATGCAGTCCAGATATATTTATCAAGACAGGGCTACATTTCAGAAAAGTGTACATAAACCCCTGTAGTTTATGTGTAGGGAGATAGGCACATTTGTGTATAAGCTCAGTTGTAAGATCATTCTATATATTTATACTTGATTCAGGTAGCCCTCCGACACCTAACTAACATAAATTACTCTATTCTAGGTCTTGTCTCCTAACTACACCATGTAATTATACCATATAAATAAGCACCTTTGTTTTTTTTTTATTTGAGCACAGAGGCAAGACAGGCAAGAGGTGACTGTGAGAGAAACATACCTGGCACATAAAATTCTGAATTATTCTGTGGAACGTGGATCCTTTATAACCAGACCCCTTTTCAGCAGTGCATAGCGATCGGAAATTTTCTATAAAAAAGGGAAAGATAAAAATACTCCGTTTTTGCCAAAACATTATAGATACTTAATATAAACATGATCAACTTTATACACTAAAAAAAAAAAAAGCAAAAAGAAGAAGATGTAGCAAGTTTGCACCTGGACAAAAACCATGTTGCAATTCAAGGGGTGCAAATAAGAGGCGAGATAAAAAAAACAAGCCCACAAACAAAACACTCCAACATTTTAAAGGTTAACAAAAAAAAGGCAAGGTAAATACTATTCAAAATGTTAGTACAGAATCTAGAAAAGTGTATGGAATAGTATATTTTTAATTGGTTTTAATTTGGATATCGTCCAGATGGTGGCCTTTATTCATGATACACATTTGAAGACGTATTCTTAAGTTTTGCATCACTAGGTGGGTCATTTCTGGGCATTATTGCTGCAACTTCTTGGTGAAGCGTTGTCTGGCTAAGCTTAAAAGCAGAATTTTCATTACTGGGCAAAAAACAATCCTCATCAGCTTCATGAGAGGCCTCTACACAGCCAATGGGATCATCTACAAACATCCACCAAGAACCATTAATGAACTGAAGGCTGCTACGCGCCAAGAAATGACAATACAGGTATCATAATAAACTGTATTCCAGGCGCTTTTAGATTATGTACTAAAATTTTGATTAGGATTCACCATGCCTTTTCTGTAAGCCTTCAAAATCTGGGAGGTTTTTTTTGCCTCACCTTGTCCAACTACAATTTTTTATTTTTTTATTTTTTTTTACTCCTCATGCAGGGTAAATTCTGGCTGCTTTTGAATGCAGCCTACAAATGCTGGACAGTTATACCCCTTTCAGACCGCACAAATAACCCGATATAAATCCGGTATTATTGCCGGGTCGATGCGGGTTCGCTGTGCAGTGTGAAAGGGTCACTGCCGAATACCTGGGTCACCAGACCCGGTAATTCAGCCCGGGAATAAAGGGTTATTCCCATGTCAGGTGCAGTGTGAACGGGTTACCCGGGTCGATGTGACCCGGTACCCGTTCACAGCATAGGGAGAGGTGGCGAGGAGATGATCTCATCTCCCAGCGCCGCCTCCGCACCCATCCCAGCATACTGCCGGGTCGGGAAGCCAGTTCTCCAGTTCCAATGTCGAGTCGCACCCGGGAAGGACCAGTTTCCAATTCCCGGGTGCGACCTGGCATTTGCGATCTGAAAATAAGATTTTACTCACCGGTAAATCTATTTCTCGTAGTCCGTAGTGGATGCTGGGGACTCCGTAAGGACCATGGGGAATAGACGGGCTCCGCAGGAGACTGGGCACTCTAAAAAAGAATTAGTACTACTGGTGTGCATTGGCTCCTCCCTCTATGCCCCTCCTCCAGACCTCAGTTAAGGAAACTGTGCCCGGAAGAGCTGACATTACAAGGAAAGGATTTTGGAATCCAGGGTAAGACTCATACCAGCCACACCAATCACACCGTATAACTTGTGATAACATACCCAGTTAACAGTACGAACAACAACAGAGCATCACTAACAGATGCCAACATAACATAACCCTTTATTAAGAAATAACTATATACACGTATTGCAGAAAGTCCGCACTTGGGACGGGCGTCCAGCATCCAATACGGACTACGAGAAATAGATTTACCGGTGAGTAAAATCTTATTTTCTCTAATGTCCTAGTGGATGCTGGGGACTCCGTAAGGACCATGGGGATTATACCAAAGCTCCCAAACGGGCGGGAGAGTGCGGATGACTCTGCAGCACCGAATGGGCAAACACAAGGTCCTCCTCAGCCAGGGTATCAAACTTATAGAATTTTGCAAAGGTGTTTGAACCCGACCAAGTAGCTGCTCGGCAAAGCTGTAATGCCGAGACCCCTCGGGCAGCCGCCCAAGAAGAGCCCACTTTCCTTGTGGAATGGGCCTTTACCGATCTTGGATGCGGCAATCCAGCCGCAGAATGAGCCTGCTGAATCGTTTTACAGATCCAGCGCGCAATAGTCTGCTTTGAAGCAGGAGCACCCAGCTTGTTGGATGCATATAGTATAAACAGCGAGTCAGTTTTCCTAACTCCAGCCGTTCTGGCTACATAAATCTTCAAAGCCCTGACTACATCAAGCAACTTGGAATCCTCCAAGTCACGAGTAGCCGCAGGCACCACAATAGGTTGGTTCAAATGAAAAGATGACACCACCTTCGGCAGAAATTGCGGACGAGTCCGTAATTCTGCCCTGTCCATATGGAAAACCAGACATACGCCTAGCCGAAGCTAAGGCCAATAGCATGACCACTTTCCACGTGAGATACTTCAGCTCCACGTTCTTAAGTGGCTCAAACCAGTGAGATTTCAGGAAACCCAACACCACGTTGAGATCCCAAGGTGCCACTGGTGGCACAAAAAGGGGGCTGAATATGCAGCACTCCCTTCACAAACGTCTGAACCTCAGGAAGAGAAGCCAGTTCTTTCTGAAAGAAAATGGATAGGGCTGAAATCTGGACCTTTTTGGACCCCAATTTTAAGCCCATAGTCACTCCGGACTGTAGGAAGTGCAGGAACCGGCCCAGCTGGAATTCCTCTGTAGGGGCCTTCCTGACCTCACGCCAAGCAACATATTTTCGCCATATACGGTGATATAGTGCTTTGCTGTCACATCCTTCCTAGCCTTTATTAGCGTAGGAATAACTTCTTCCGGAATTCCTTTTTCCGCTAGGATCCTGCGTTCAACCGCCATGCTGTCAAACGCAGCCGCGGTAAGTCTTGGAACAGACAGGGCCCCTGTTGCAACAGGTCCTGTCTGAGAGGCAGAGGCCATGGGTCCTCTGTGAGCATTTCTTGCAGTTCCGGGTACCAAGCCCTTCTTGGCCAATCCGGAACAATGAGTATTGTTCTCACTCCTCTTTTTCTTATGATTCTCAGCACCTTGGGTATGAGAGGAAGAGGAGGAAACACATAGACCGACCGGAACACCCACAGTGTTACTAGTGCGTACACAGCTATCGCCTGAGGGTCCCTTGACCTGGCGCAATACCTTTTTAGCTTTTTGTTGAGGCAGGACGCCATCATGTCCACCTGTGGCAGTTCATCGATTTGCAATCAGCGTGAAGACTTCTTGATGAAGTCCCCACTCTCCCGGGTGGAGGTCGTGCCTGCTGAGGAAGTCTGCTTCCCAATTGTCCACTCCCGGAATGAACACTGCTGACAGTGCTTGCACGTGATTCTCCGCCCAACGAAGAATCCTGGTGGCTTCCGCCATCGCCACCCTGCTTCTTGTGCTGCCCTGGCGGTTTACATGAGCCACTGCGGTGATGTTGTCTGACTGAATCAGCACCAGTTGGTTGCGAAGCAGAGGCTCCGCTTGACTCAGGGCGTTGTATATGGCCCTTAATTCCAGGATATTGATGTGCAGACAAGCCTCCTGACTTGACCACAGCCCTTGGAAGTTTCTTCCCTGAGTGACTGCCCCCCATCCTCGGAGGCTTGCATCCGTGGTCACAAGGACCCAGTCCTGTATGCCGAACCTGCGGCCCTCGAGAAGGTGAGCACTCTGCAGCCACCACAGAAGAGACACCCTGGTCCTGGGGGATAGGGTGATCAGCCGATGCATCTGAAGATGTGATCCGGACCACTTGTCCAACAGATCCCACTGAAAGACCCTCGCATGGAACTTGCCGAAGGGAATGGCTTCGTATGATGCCACCATCTTTCCCAGGACTCGCGTGCAGTGATGCACCGACACCTGTTTTGGTTTTAGGAGGTCTCTGACCAGAGTCACGAGCTCCTGAGCCTTCTCCGCCGGGAGAAACACCTTCTTCTGGTCTGTGTCCAGAATCATGCCCAGGAAGGGCAGACGCGTCGTAGGAATCAGCTGCGACTTTGGAATATTCAGAATCCAGCCGTGCCGTTGCAACACTTCCTGAGAGTGTGCTACACTGATCAGCAACTGCTCTCTGGACCTCACCTTTATGAGGAGATCGTCCAAGTATGGGATAATTGTAACTCCTTGCTTTCGAAGGAGCACCATCATTTCCGCCATTACCTTGGTAAATATTCTCGGTACCGTGGACAGACCAAACGGCAACGTCTGGAATTGGTAATGACAGTCCTGTACCACAAACCTGAGGTACTCCTGATGAGGTGGATAAACGGGGACATGCAAGTAAGCATCCTTGATGTCCAGAGACACCATAAAATCCTCCTCTTCCAGGCTTGCAATGACCGCTCTGAGTGATTCCATTTTGAACTTGAATCTTTTCAGATAAATGTTCAGGGACTTTAAATTCAATATGGGTCTGACCAAACCGTCCGGTTTCGGTACCACAAACATTGTGGAATAGTAACCCTTTCCCTGTTGGAGGGGAACCTTTACCACCACCTGCTGGAGATATAACTTGTGAATTGCCGCTAACACTAACTCCCTTTCCATGGGGGAAGCTGGCAGGGTTGATTTGAGGTAACGGTGAGGGGGCATCACTTCGAATTCCAGCATGTATCCCTGAGACACAATCTGTATAGCCCAGGGATCCACCTGTGAGCGAACCCCCTGGTGGCTGAAATTTCGGAGACGTGCCCCCACCGCTCCTGGCTCCACCTGTGGAGCCCCAGCGTCATGCGGTGGATTTAGTGGAAGCCGGGGAGGACTTCTGTTCCTGGGAACTAGCTGTATGGTGCAGCTTCTTTCCTCTACCCCTACCTCTAGCAAGAAAGGATGCACCTCTGACTTTCTTGCGAACAAAAAGACTGCATTTGGTAATACGGTGCTTTCTTAGGCTGTGAGGGAATATATGGCAAAAAATTGGACTTCCCAGCCGTAGCTGTGGAAACTAGGTCCGAGAGACCGTCCCCAAACAATTCCTCACCCTTATAAGGTAAAACCTCCATGTGTTTTTTAGAGTCGGCATCACCTGTCCATTGCAGAGTCCACAGGACCCTTCTGGCAGAAATCGACATTGCATTTACTCTAGAGCCCAGTAGGCAAATGTCCCTCTGGGCATCCCTCATATATAGGACAGCGTCTTTTATATGCCCCAGGGTCAGTAAAATAGTATCCTTGTCCAAGGTATCCAGTTCCTCAGACAGAGTATCATGTCCATGCTGCTACAGCACTACACATCCAGGCCGACGCAATTGCCGGCCTTAGTAAGGTACCTGAATGTGTATAAACAGACTTCAGGATACCTTCCTGCTTCCTATCCGCAGGATCCTTTAGGGAGGCCGTATCCTGTGACGGCAGGGCCACCTTCTTAGATAAGCGCGTGAGAGCTGTGTCTACCCTAGGGGAGGATTCCCAGCGCATCCTGTCCGTTGGCGGGAAAGGGTACGCCATAAGCAACATCTTTCATTGCTATAAATCATGTAGCGGATTGCTTTAGCCATTTTAGGCTGTAATTATGCCTCATCGCCATCGACACTGGAGTCAGAATCCGTGTCGATATCCGTGTCAACAATTTGGCATAGTGGGCGCTTCCGAGACCCTGACGGCCTCTGCGCTGTGGGATCAGGCATGGGCTGAGACCCCGACTGTCCCAAGGCTTCTGCTTTATCCAACCATTTATGCAAGGAGTTTACATTATCATTTAACACCTTCCACATATCCATCCAATCAGGTGTCAGCGCCGTCGGCGGAGACACCTCATTCATCTGCACCTGCTCTGCCTCCACATAGCCCTCCTCGTCAAACATGTCGACACAAGCGTACCCACACACACAGGGGATGCTCTATATGAGGACAGGACCCCTACAAGGCCTTTTGGGGGGGGGGGGGGGGGGGGGGGGGGTGGAGAAGAAAGAGAAAGAGAGAAAGAGAGAAAGAGAAAAAGAGAAAAAGAGGAGAAAAAGAGAAAAAAGAGAAAAAGAGAAAAAGAGAAAAAGAGAAAAAGAGAAAAAGAGAAAAAGAGAAAAAGAGAAAAAGAGAAAAAGAGAAGAAAAGAGAAAAAGAGAAAAAGAGAAAAAGAGAAAAAGAGGAAAAAGAGAAAAAAGAGAAAAAGAGAAAAAGAGAAAAAGAGAAAAAGAGGAAAAAGAGAAAAAAAGAGAAAAAGAGAAAAGAGAAAAAGAGAGAAAGAGAGAAAGAGAGAGAAAGAGAGAAAGAGAGAAAGGAGAAGAGAGAAGAGAGAAAGAGAGTATGCCAGCACACACCCCAGCGCTATATAACCCAGGAATCACACAGTAACTTAGTGTTTACCCAGTAGCTGCTGTATATATGATTAATGCGCTAAATTTATGTGCCCCCCCTCTTTCTACCGTGAGTCTGCAGGGGAGAGCCTGGGGAGCTTCCTCTTAGCGGAGCTGTGGAGAGAAAATGGCGCTGGTGAGTGCTGAGGAAGAAGCCCCGCCCCCTCAGCGGCGGGCTTCTGTCCCGCGATTTGGTGCAAAAAATGGCGGGGGCTCATGCATATATACAGTGCCCAGCTGTATATATGCTGCTTTTTGCCAGGAGGCACTCAATTGCTTGCCCAGGGCCCCCCCCCCCCATGCACCATACAGTGACCGGAGTGTGTGGGTTAGTGTGGGCGCAATGGCGCACAGCTGCAGTGCTGTGCGCTACCTCATCTGAAGACGGGAGTATTCTGCCACCGATTTTGACGTCTTCTTGCTTCACTCGCCGGCTTCTGTCTTCTGGCTCTGCGAGGGGGGCGGCGGCGCGGCTCCGGGAACGGACGACCAAGGTTAAGTTCCTGTGTTCGATCCCTCTGGAGCTAATGGTGTCCAGTAGCCTAAGAAGCGCAACCTAGCCGCAGTTAGTAGGTTTGCTTCTCTCCCCTCAGTCCCACGTAGCAGAGACTCTGTTGCCAGCAGAAGCTCTCTGAAAATAAAAAACCTAACTAAAATAAAAAAACCTAACTAAAATACTTTAATAGCAAGCTCAGGAGAGCTCACTAAAATGCACCCAGCTCGGTCCGGGCACAGATTCTAACTGAGGTCTGGAGGAGGGGCATAGAGGGAGGAGCCAGTGCACACCAGTAGTACTAATTCTTTAAGAGTGCCCAGTCTCCTGCGGAGCCCGTCTATTCCCCATGGTCCTTACGGAGTCCCCAGCATCCACTAGGACGTTAGAGAAAGTGGTATTATTTTACACCTTGATTCAAGGGTCAGCTAGAACATGCCAAATCTTAGAAGTTTATTTACGAAGAACCCAGGGTTTCTTAAAACGTTTATGCCATATATTTCAAATGGCAATGCTTATGCTAGCCAGGTCTTTGCTTCTAAAAGCACTGTCCTTTTAAATAATCAATCAGAAACATGATCAGAAGTGCAGATGCTTTGTAAATAAACCGCCTAAATCTCTGCACTTTTTTTTTTTTTTTTAAACTGCCCCACTTGCAGCGCAGCATGGTTTTGCGACGGTTCAAGTTTGCCGATTTTTTTATTTTATTTTTTTCAATTTCAATTCTGATTCAGTCACAAAAATGTATTTTATATCAACATTTGTTAGAATAAACTACTATGGCACTTCATGTCATGTGAAACAAAACACATGGTTTGACACTCAATGGTGCCTTCTCTTTGTAGGATGCTTACGGTGAGGTTCCCCCTCAAACACTAGGAACCCAGAGCGCTGCACTCATCCATTTTCACGAAGGCATCTTTAAATCAAGTCATGCAACATGCTCATTAACATTACAAGGACATGCAGGTCCTTTTCATCACAATGTGCAGCACACATGAAATACACAGGTTCTGGCGCAGATTAAAGCCAGGCGAAATGCAGGCTTGAAGTCAAGCCAGCAACAGAACCGGTGTAATTTTGGAGTGTCCCGGTTTAAAAGTGATATATATATTTTCTGATCATTTTGAAATGTACTAGAAGTTTAATACAGTATGTTTTTTTTTCAAGCTAGTGACCAATGCAGTGAATGAGCACTATAATTGAATTTACAGGGAACTGTATTAAGCTCTGTATGTCAGGAGTTCAATGACCTCTTAACTTCATATACAACATTCTGAAAACTAATAGTTTCACAATACTTACCAGCAGTTTTAGGCACCACATCTGCTTTCAACTGCAAGAAAAACAAAGAACAAACAAAAAAACATAAGATTTGAGTAGGGGTGGAGTAGTGGTGTATGCAAGAGAGTCGATTACATTAGAAAATAAGATTTTACTTACCGATAAATCTATTTCTCGTAGTCCGTAGTGGATGCTGGGACTCCGTAAGGACCATGGGGAATAGCGGCTCCGCAGGAGACAGGGCACAAAATAAAAGCTTGAGATATCAGGTGGTGTGCACTGGCTCCTCCCCCTATGACCCTCCTCCAAGCCAGTTAGGATACTGTGCCCGGACGAGCGTACATAATAAGGAAGGATATTGAATCCCGGGTAAGACTCATACCAGCCACACCAATCACACCGTACAACTCGTGATCTGAACCCAGTTAACAGTATGATAAATTTAAAGGAGCCTCTGAAAGGATGGCTCAACAATAATAACCCGAATTTTTTGTAACAATAACTATATACAAGTATTGCAGACAATCCGCACTAGGGATGGGCGCCCAGCATCCACTACGGACTACGAGAAATAGATTTATCGGTAAGTAAAATCTTATTTTCTCTAACGTCCTAAGTGGATGCTGGGACTCCGTAAGGACCATGGGGATTATACCAAAGCTCCCAAACGGGCGGGAGAGTGCGGATGACTCTGCAGCACCGAATGAGAGAACTCCAGGTCCTCCTCAGCCAGGGTATCAAATTTGTAGAATTTAGCAAACGTGTTTGCCCCTGACCAAGTAGCTGCTCGGCAAAGTTGTAAAGCCGAGACCCCTCGGGCAGCCGCCCAAGATGAGCCCACTTTCCTTGTGGAATGGGCTTTTACTGATTTTGGCTGTGGCAATCCTGCCACGGAATGTGCAAGCTGAATTGTACTACAAATCCAACGAGCAATCGTCTGCTTTGAAGCAGGAGCACCCAGCTTGTTGGGTGCATACAGGATAAACAGCGAGTCAGTTTTCCTGACTCCAGCCGTCCTGGAAACATATTTTCAAGGCCCTGACAACGTCCAGCAACTTAGAGTCCTCTAAGTCCCTAGTAGCCGCAGGTACCACAATAGGTTGGTTCATGTGAAATGCAGAAACCACCTTAGGTAGAAATTGAGGACGAGCCCTCAATTCCGCCCTGTCAGAATGAAAATTTAGGTAAGGGCTTTTACATGATAAAGCCGCCAATTCTGACACACGCCTAGCTGAAGCCAAGGCCAACAGCATCGACACCTTCCACGTGAGATATTTTAAATCTACCGTAGACAATGGTTCAAACCAGTGTGATTTTAGAAATCTCAACACAACATTGAGATCCCAAGGTGCCACTGGAGGCACAAAAGGAGGCTGTATGTGCAGCACCCCTTTCACAAATGTCTGAACTTCAGGTACTGAAGCCAGTTCTTTCTGGAAGAATATCGACAGGGCCGAAATTTGAACCTTAATGGACCCTAATTTTAGGCCCATAGACAGTCCTGTTTGCAGGAAATGCAAGAAACGACCCAGTTGAAATTCCTGTGTAGGGGCCTTCTTGGCCTCACACCACGCAACATATTTACGCCAAATGCGGTGATAATGTTTTGCGGTTACTTCCTTTCTGGCTTTTACCAGAGTAGGGATGACTTCTTCTGGAATGCCCTTGTCCTTCAGGATCCGGCGTTCAACCGCCATGCCGTCAAACGCAGCCGCGGTAAGTCTTGGAACAGACAAGGCCCCTGCAGTAGCAGGTCCTGTCTTAGAGGTAGAGGCCACGGTTCGTTCGTGAGCATCTCTTGAAGTTCCGGGTACCAAGACCTTCTTGGCCAATCCGGAACCACGAGTATAGTTCTTACTCCTCTCCTTCTTATGATTCTCAATACTTTCGGTATGAGGGGCAGAGGAGGGAATACATACACTGACTGGTACACCCACGGCGTTACCAGAGCGTCCACTGCTATTGCCTGAGGGTCCCTTGACCTGGCGCAATATCTGTCCAGTTTTTTGTTTAGACGTGACGCCATCATGTCCACCTTTGGTCTTTCCCAACGGTTTACAATTTGGTGGAAGACTTCTGGGTGAAGTCCCCACTCTCCCGGGTGAAGGTCGTGTCTGCTGAGGAAGTCTGCTTCCCAGTTGTCCACTCCCGGAATGAACACTGCTGACAGTGCTATCACATGATTTTCCGCCCAGCGAAGAATCCTTGCAGTTTCTGCCATTGCCCTCCTGCTTCTCGTGCCGCCCTGTCTGTTTATGTGGGCGACTGACGTGATGTTGTCCGACTGGATCAACACCGCCTGACCCTGAAGCAGAGGTTTTGCTTGAATTAAGGCATTGTAAATGGCCCTTAGTTCTAGAATGTTTATATGAAGAGATGTTTCCATGCTTGACCACAAGCCCTGGAAATTCCTTCCCTGTGTGACTGCTCCCCAGCCTCTCAGGCTGGCATCCGTGGTTACCAGGATCCAATCCTGAATGCCAAATCTGCGGCCCTCTAGTAGATGAGCCCTCTGAAGCCACCACAGGAGAGACACCCTTGTCCTTGGCGACAGGGTTATCCGTTGATGCATCTGAAGATGCGATCCGGACCATTTTCCCAGTAGATCCCACTGAAAAGTTCTTGCATGGAATCTTCCAAATGGAATCGCTTCGTAAGAAGCCACCATTTTTCCCAGGACCCTTGTGCACTGATGCACTGAGACCTGTCCTGGTTTTAGGAGGTTCCTGACTAGCTCGGATAACTCCCTGGCCTTCTCCTCCGGGAGAAACACCTTCTTCTGGACTGTGTCCAGAATCATTCCTAAGAACAGTAGACGTGTCGTTGGAATCAGCTGCGATTTTGGAATATTTAGAATCCATCCGTGCTGACTTAGCACTACCTGAGATAGTGCCACTCCGACTTCTAACTGTTCCTTGGTTCTTGCCCTTATCAGGAGATCGTCCAAGTAAGGGATAATTAAGATGCCTTTTCTTCGTAGAAGAATCATCATTTCGGCCATTACCTTGGTAAAGACCCGAGGCGCCGTGGACAATCCAAACGCAGTTTTGTACTACAAACCTGAGGTACCCTTGGTGAGAAGGATATATTGGGACGTGGAGATAAGCATCCTTGATGTCCAGCGACACCATATAGTCCCCCTCTTCCAGGTTCGCTATCACCGCTCTGAGTGACTCCATCTTGAATTTGAACCTTTTTATGTAAGTGTTCAAAGATTTTAGATTTAATATTGGTCTCACCGAGCCGTCCGGCTTCGGTACCACAAATAGTGTGGAATAATACCCCTTCCCCTGTTGTAAGAGGGGTACCTTGATTATCACCTGCTGGGAGTACAGCTTGTGAATGGCTTCCAGAACTGCCTCCCTGTCGGAGGGAGACTTTGGTAAAGCAGACTTCAGGAACCGATGAGGAGGAAACGCCTCGAATTCCAGTTTGTACCCCTGTGATACTACCTGTAGAATCCAGGGATCCACTTGCGAGTGAGCCCACTGCGCGTTGAAATACTTGAGACGGGCCCCCACCGTGTCTGAGTCTGCTTGTAAAGCCCCAGCGTCATGCTGAAGACTTGGCAGAAGCAGGGGAGGGCTTCTGCTCCTGGGAAGCGGCTGCATGGTGCTGCCTTTTTCCTCTTCCTCTGCCCTTGGGCAGAAAAGAGTGACCTTTTGCTCGCTTGTACTTATGGGAACGAAAGGACTGAGTTTGAAAAGACTGTCTTTTTCTGTTGATGTGAAGTAACCTGGGGTAAAAAGGTGGATTTTCCAGCCGTTGCCGTGGCCACCAGGTCTGTTAGACCAGCCCCAAATAACTCCTCCCCCTTATATGGCAATACTTCCATGTGCCGTTTGGAATCTGCGTCCCCTGACCACTGTCTGGTCCATAATGCTCTTCTGGCAGAGATGGACATTGCGCTTACTCTTGATGCCAGGGTACAAATATCCCTCTGCGCATCACGCATATATAGCAATGCATCCTTTAAATGTTCTATAGTTAACAGAATATTGTCCCTATCCAGGGTATCAATATTCTCAGTCAGGGAATCCGCCCATGCGACTCCAGCACTGCACATCCAGGCTGATGCGATTGCTGGTCGCAGTATAACACCAGTATGTGTGTATATACTTTTCAGGATATTTTCCAGCCTCCTATCAGCTGGTTCTTTGAGGGTGGCCGTATCAGGGGACGGTAACGCTACTTGTTTAGATAAACGTGTGAGCGCCTTATCTACCCTAGGGGGTGTTTCCCACCGTGCCCTAACCTCTGGCGGGAAAGGGTATAGTGCTAATAACTTATTAGAAATTAGCTGTTTTTTATCGGGGGAAACCCACGCTTTATCACACACCTCATTTATTTCCTCAGACTCAGGAAAAACTATTGGCAGTTTTTTCACACCCCACATAATACCCGCCTTTGAGGTATTTGTAGTGTCAGAAAGGTTTAATGCCTCTTTCATTGCCGTGATCATGTAACGTGTGGCCCTACTGGACATTACGTTTGTCTCGTCACCGTCGACACTAGATTCAGTATCTGTATCTGGATCCGTGTCGACCCACTGAGGTAGCGGCCGTTTTAGGGCCCCTGAGGGTGTCTGAGACGCCTGAACAGGCACTAATTGATTTGCCGGCTTTCTCATGTCGTCAACAGTTTTTTGTAAATTGCTGACATTATCACTTAATTGCTTAAACACAATCATCCAGTCAGGTGTCGACTCCCTAGGGGGTGACATCACTAACACAGGCAACTGCTCCGCCTCCACCTCATTTTCCTCCTCATACATGTCGACACACGCGTACCGACACACAGCACACACACCGGGAATGCTCTGATAGAGGACAGGACCCCACTTAGCCCTTTGGAGAGACAGAGGGAGAGTCTGCCAGCACACACCCAGCGCTATATATATATATATATATACAGGGATAACCTTATATAAGTGTTAATCCCTTATAGCTGCTGTTAATCTAGTTATTTGCTGCCAAAATGCCCCCCCTTCTCTTTTTTACCCTGAATCAGATGCAGTACTGCAGGGGAGAATCAGGGAGCCGTCCTTCCAGCGGAGCTGTGAGGGAATAATGGCGCCAGTGTGCTGAGGAGATAGGCCCCGCCCCTTCACGACGTCCTTAACTCCCGCTTTTTTGTGTAAAATGGCAGGGGAAAAAATACATCCATATAGCCCTGGAGCTATATGTGATGTATTCCTTTTGCCAGCTAAGGTATATGTGTGTTATATTGCGTCTCAGGGCGCTCCCCCCCAGCGCCCTGCACCCTCAGTGACCGGAGTGTGAAGTGTGCTGAGAGCAATGGCGCACAGCTGCGGTGCTGTGCGCTACCTTAGTCTTGAAGACAGGATGTCTTCTGCCGCCGCTTTCACCGGACCTTCGTCTCTTCTGGCTCTGTAAGGGGGACGGCGGCGCGGCTCCGGTGACCCATCCAGGCTGAACCTGTGATCGTCCCTCTGGAGCTAACGTCCAGTAGCCTAAGAAGCCCAATCCACTCTGCACTCAGGTGAGTTCGCTTCTTCTCCCCTTAGTCCCACGATGCAGTGAGCCTGTTGCCAGCAGGACTCACTGAAAATAAAAAAAACCTAACTAAACTTTTATTTTAAGCAGCTCTGGAGAGCTACCTAGTTTGCACCCTTCTCGGCCGGGCACAAAAATCTAACTGGCTTGGAGGAGGGTCATAGGGGGAGGAGCCAGTGCACACCACCTGATATCTCAAGCTTTTATTTTGTGCCCTGTCTCCTGCGGAGCCGCTATTCCCCATGGTCCTTACGGAGTCCCAGCATCCACTTAGGACGTTAGAGAAATGTAATTACTTTACTGGCTAAAATAAACCACAAAAATAAACAAAAACACACAATCCACAGTTTATATTTATAAGTGAGCTATAAGAGTTCAGGAAAACTATTTAGACATGTAGGTGATCAGTTTATGGGCCATGTATTAATATTGGCCACAGAAACATGATGCACCATGTACATGCTGCTTTGTAGTTAACTGCCACCAGTGCACGTGGACACAGTCTACTTAATAAGGGAGAATTCTGCAACACGTCAGCACATGATTTCCTGTCCAACAGCTTCCTGCATATGTATGATACACATAGGACAGAAATGATACTGTATATTCCACTGCTTGTTTTGCCTGAGTGGATCTTAAAGAGCAAACATTTTATTACAATCATTTCACTTACAATCGATCCATAGAAAATGTAAGACTAATGCAGGCATCGTAGCTGCTATCAGTGCATTGTCGGCTTGGCAAAGGAGGATCTGGCAGCAGCAGACTTCTACAATGACTGCTCTAAGTGCAAACAAAAGTCGCTTGTTGCCTCAGTGGAGTCACAGTCCTTTTTAAGATAAAAAGCCAAGTTCACAGGCTAATATTTGCTGGTGCAATGTTCATTCGGGAACTTAATGTGCTACATAGTCCCTACAGAGGTGACTGCAGTTCAAACCAGGCGAGTGAGCGATTGGCAATAAAAACTACCAAGGTCATGGGTTACCAGGAGAGATGTCACTCCACAGCATCTTATTTAACACCACCACCACCACCAAAAAACAGAGGGAAGTGTGATGCACCACCTTCAGCAAACAGCTCTGCTATGGCAGATTCCTACATGAACAATACAGGACACTTGAATGACATTATCAGCCAATAACTTCTGGTCTGGCGGTTACTCTTCAACGCAAGAGATATGATTACACTTTTTTTTTTTTTTTTAAAGTTAGAACACCCTTCAAAATGAATTCCTATGAGGGCATATGAATGTATGACAGCTCATGTTTTGGTGTTGCTCATAAAAAGGTGGCAGTCACATGAAGTAATGTTTCATCTTCCCAGTACATTCCTTGATGAGTAACAGAATGCAATTGTGCCTATTTATCACGTACATTCTGACAACAGGTATTGGCTGTTTGTATGAGAAACCTTCACAACTTTACTCATTGTATTTTTCCCCAAGAATAAGTTACAAAAACAGATCATTGCATCATTCAGAAACCAAAATTACCTGTCCTCACTCTTGGGCTAAGTGCTACTACGGAAGCCAGTGACCGAATGATGTTATTTGAAAGGGATGGTGGCCTCACTATTAATAAGTTAGTGGCAAGCCCCATTTCCGGATCATTCCAGTGGCCATGAGAAGGGAGCTAAAACTAAGCCAGGGGTGGGGAACCTGCTGCCCCTCCAGCTGTTGTTGAACTACACATCCCAGCATGCCCAGCAACAGTTTCAGCACCGCCAAATAGCAAAACAGTGGCAGGGCATGCTGGTATGTGTAGCCCAACAACAGCTGGAGGTCCAAAGGTTCCCCACCCCTGAACTAAGCTAGTGGTGAATATGTGGATACAGCCAAGTGGAGCAACACACCAAGAACCAGGGAAACTGGCAAGAGGGGGCAATCCAGAAGCCCTGAAGGTTATTCTTGCATTAAGACTGTCAGGAAAGGAAATTATTTGCTGGCTTAGGGGGTTACCAATTCAGTTTTACTTCGGTCATTTTGTGTGGGTATAAGTTTTCTACATAAACATTTTCACTACAATAGATGACTTCATGTACTGTGTGGTTCTTTACTGCACGGTCTCTAAAGTCTACGGTACACACTTTGCCAGTCACTTGGCTGATTAGATTGGTACACTCTAATCGGGTGATCAGGAGTGTTTTAAACATGATCCCCTGTGACCCCTGTACATGCTGAACTAGAAATACTGTAACTCAGTCTGTGGGGGAAATTCAATTGTTTTATTGCAACCAATCTCCCATCTAAAGTGACGGGAGATCGCCAGCTGATCTTTAATTGCCCGCACCCAGGCGGGTTTAGGCGTGCAAAGCACCTAAACCAGAATAAAACTAATAGGTGCCAGTGTGAAAAGACCCATTTGTGCGCATTGCATTTCAACTCGCTACCTCTAGGGGTAGCAAGCAGAGATTAACTTCACGCATCCATCGGCAGCAACATTGGAATAGCTACCGGCAGGTGCTCGCCTGGACCAGCGATAACATTTGAATCTGGTCCTGTATGGGATTGGGAGGTTGACAGATTAAATATTAAAACGCCCATAATATGCGACCTTTGATCCGACAGCAGCAGGAGCATTTTAAGCAGTTTATCAGCTAACGCTTTAGCATGCACACCTATACAGTTGTCATGACCATCAGCAGATATCAGCCCAACCAGAGCTGGATTTTTTTTGGGGGGGGGGGGGGGAGGTGTAGAGCCCTGGTGGTAAGTACCCCCCCTTGCCACCCACCGGCTCTCTTATCCAATTCGTTCTGCAGTGCTGTGCTCCCTACTACACTGGTGCCGCATAGCTGTACAGGGCAGCTGAGCAACGTCTCAGCTGTCCATTATTGCATGAAGCAGCAGCCTGCGGCTCAATCATTGGCTGGGCACGCAGGTGGATTTGGTATGTAATCCCGTCGCCCAGGATACCTAATGTCACTATCCCGACATCGGCATAGCGAGCGGTGGAATGCCGGCGAGTGAAACGAAGCCACTTGTTGGCTCAGTGGCAAGCTACGCTCACCACAGGTTCTATTCTCCCTCTATGGGTGTCGTGGACACCCATAGAGGAGGAATCACCTACCTCAACGGTATACCAGCAGTAGATAGTGCCCCCTGTCAGGATCCAGACGATTGGACGCAGGGTAGAAGGAAAAGGGATCCCTGGCAGTATGTGTGGAGCCTCTGGAGGTTGTGTGCTGCTTAGAGGAGAAATACAATTTTTAGATATCGATAGGAGAGATAATTCATCTGCTGCCACTTTATTAGGGGCCCCACTGTCTGAAGTGCCCTGGGACCCCCATAGGCCTTAATCCAACCCTGGGCCCAACAACTGTATAGGTACCTACCCAGCACTACAGTCTCACACATGAAAAGAAAACCCAGTCAAAATACAGATACAGCACATAAAAGGACACAACACAAAATCAAGCACAATTCACTTAACTAATACACAGAGAAACTTAACTATTATGTATAATGACATTTAACAAAAAAACAAACAAAAAAAAAAAACACACCACACACAAACACCACATTTCCCATCTTTTTAAACCGCTTTATACAACTGGGATTATTCTTCCTGAAGAAGTCTATAGAAAATCTTCATATACAATAATCCTTAAAGGGGGGACCTAACACACCACTAAGATTAAAGCATACTTCCCTTTATAGAACAGAATGGGGCCAGACAAGTCTTATGTAATCTACTTAATTGCAGAGTAAGGATACACACATGACACATCTTTACATTGTACTGTAGATACTAGTGTAGCATCATGCCATCACCCAGTCTATACAGCTAACTATTGTAATGTCAATTCATCTAGTTATATATAAAGGCAATGCTTTTTGTTTCTAAATTGTAACATTACTGTAAACAACCCTAATGGGGGTATCCAATTAGTCGCCATAATGCAATCTGCGATCGTGGCTAAGGTTATCGCACCTATCTCCCGAAAAATCATCTTATGCTGATCATTTTTTCAAAGTACAAGGTAAGCTTCAAATAGTTAGAATTATCCATCTTTATATGCAAGATAGCTCATTTAATAGAGTGTCTGACTGCAGTGCTACAGGCATTAGTTCGAATCACAGATATGTCATCATCTTGAAATGTAATAAAGGAGAGTGTGACTGAATAAACAAAGGAATCTCAAGTTGAGTTAATGAATGCTGTATAGGTATTAGTGACAGAAGGGGTCATGGTAGGAGACGGGTGGTCAGGAGATGTCAGGCTTAAAATTATATATATATATGTGTGTGTGTGTGTGTGTGTGTGTGTGTGTGTGTGTGTGTGTGTGTGTGTGTGTGTGTGTGTGTGTGTGTGTATATGTATATATATATATATATATATATATATATATATATATATATATATATATATATATATATATATATATACACACACACACACACACACACATACATACATACATACACACACACACACACACACACACACATATATATATATATTTATTTATTAATAAAAAGGGGGGGGGGGCGAGATGCAAGTGAAAGCAATTAAAACAGATAACTTACAAGTGCCGCCAACAGTGCCCCCTACCATGCAGAGCTATGTGCGGTGCCCCCTCCGTGCACCTAGTGCCGGCCCTGATTACATGACATGCATTAAACCAATTCCTTCTTTTCTATTAGTGACACTGAATAGGGTAGGGGTTGTCCAGGTTGGTTCTCACATCAATACTGAAATGGAAGTTGAATGGTAGTTTGTTGGCTACAAGTAGTGACATTCTGGTTGAGCCACATTATATTAGCTGCAAAGTGTAACACTTCCTAGACCTAAGGGTGCCATGAAAAAATTGCTGAGGGCCTCAAATTGCCAAGAAACATTATATTACAGGATAAATAGGGCAGAGTAGGTAGTACTTATTCTCCTAATCAATGCAAGTACTAATCTTTGCATGACAGGGATATATAAAAGAACTAATCAGCAGCTTTCACAATATAATTTTAAAGCTTTCTAACACACATTGGATCCCGTACTGAAATCTAGTGGAATTTAAATGATCCACAACATAATGTACATACATCACACTTTGGTAATAAAATTACAAGACTGTTGTAGTTTAACGACTAAAGCTAAAACTTGTTGTTCAAACAGAAGTGTGTCAAGGTTTTACACACATTACATCCAAGTTCCTTAGTATTGGCAGAGCTTGTGGTGCTGGGCCAAAACAAACAAACATAAAAAAAATATATAATAATAAATAATAATAATAATAATATTTTAATACCTACCGGTAAATCCTTTTCTCTTAGTCCGTAGAGGATGCTGGGGACTCCGTAAGGACCATGGGGTATAGAAGGGATCCGCAGGAGACATGGGCACACTATAAGACTTTGAATGGGTGTGAACTGGCTCCTCCCTCTATGCCCCTCCTCCAGACCTCAGTTAGAAAACTGTGCCCAGGGAGAAGGACATTTCGAGGAAAGAATTTATTGTTCAAACACGGTGAGTGTCATACCAGCTCACACCACGAACATACCGCAGAACGTGGCATTCAATAGAACACCAGCCACTTGCTGAAAAAATATGTAACACAACCTGTGTGTCAACCCAATCAATAATAAGATACCGCATGCCATGAACATTGTCAGCAACAGCCTGACAGAAAAGAACCACCACAAGAGTGTAACCATATCTGCAGACAGTACGCACTGGGACGGGCGCCCAGCATCCTCTACGGACTAAGAGAATAGGTATTAAAATCCTATTTTCTCATACGTCCTAGAGGATGCTGGCGACTCCGTAAGGACCATGGGGTTTATACCAAAGCTCCAGACCGGGCGGGAGAGTGCGGACGACTCTGCAGCACCGATTGAGCAAACAAGAGGTCCCCATCAGCCAGGGTATCAAACTTGTAGAGCTTAGCAAAAAAGTGTTTGAACCCTACCAAGTGGCCGCTCGGCAAAGTTGAACCGCCGAGACTACTCGGGCATCCGCCCAAGAAGAGCCCACCTACCTAGTAGAATGGGTCTCCACCGACTTCAATACGACAATCCAGCCGTAGAACGAGCACACCGAATCGTATCATAGATCCAGCGTGCAACAGACTGCATAGCTGCAGGCGCCCCAAACATGCTGGGAGCAGACCGGACAAACAGAACCTCTGTTTCCCCAATCAGAGCCAATTTGGCGACCTAAATATTCAAAGCCCTGACGACATCGAGAGACTTTGAATCAGCCAATGCTTAAGTAACCACAGGCATCAACATAGGCTGGTTTCTGCGAAACACCTAAACCACTTTTGGCAGAACTATTATCAGAGTTCTCAATTCCGCTCTATCCACATGGAAGATCAAACAGGGGCTCTTGTGAGACAAAGCCGCTACTTCCCACACCCGCCTTGCGGACGCCAAGGTCAATAGCATGACCACTCTCCAAGAGAGAAATTTTAACACAACCTTCCATAAAGGTTCCAATCAGCGTGACACAAGAAACCGCAACACAATGTCAAGGTCCCACGGTGCCAATGGGGCACAACTGGAGGTTGGATGTGCAGTACTCCTTTCACGAAAGTCTGAACTTCCGGACAGGTGGCCAATCTTTTTTTTTTTTTTAAAGAAAATTTTTAAGGCCAAAATGCACTGAAATGGAGCGTAACTTTAGGCCTGCCTCCACACCTGCTTGCCAAGAATGGAGAAGACGACCCAGCTGAAAGTCCTCCGTAGGAGCCTTCTTGGATGCACACAAGACACATACTTACGCCAAATACGGTGGTAAGGCCTTTGCCGTTACTTATTTTCTAGCCTGAAGAAGCGTGGAAAACGACTTCATAGGGAATACCCTTTCGGGCTAGGATATGGCGTTCAACCGCCACTCTGTCAAACGCAGCCGCGGTAAGTTTGATACACTCCCGGATCTTGCTTTAACAGTTCCTCACGTAGAGGAAGAGGCCAGGGATCTTCTATGAGTAAATCTTGAATAACTGGATACCAAGCCCTCCTTGACTTAGACCGGAACAATGAGGATCGTCTGAACCTTTGTTCTTCTTACGTTTATCCCCTTCAGAAAAATTGAAAGCGGAGGGGACACATAAACCGACTGAAAACACCCAATGTGTCACGAGGGCGTCCACTGCCATAGCTTGAGTGTCCCCTGACCTGGAACAATATCCCTGAGGTCTCTCGTTAAGGCGAGACGCCAACATGTCCCATTGAGGCACCTCAAAGACTTGTCACTTCTATGAAAACTTCGATAACTGTATTCCTCCCAGATGGAGATCGTGTCTGCGGAGGAAATTAATTTCTCTGTCGTCTACATCCGGGACGAATACTGCTACCATAGCGTTTACCTGACTTTCCGCCCAGCGGAAAACTCTCGGCTTCTGCCATTGCCGCTTTGCTCCTTGTTCTGCCCTAGCGGCTTACTTACGCCACTGCTGTCAAGTCGTCCGACAGAATTAACACGGGCAGATCACGAAGAATGTGTTCGTTGAAAATAGCTCTTAATTCAAGAAAGCTTATTGCAAACAAGCACCGAGCTTGACCTTTTCCTCTGGAAATACTTCCCTTGGAAAGACTGCTCCCCAGCCTCGGAAATCTGCATGCATGGACACCAGGATCTAATCCTGGATCCCGAACCTTCGTCGCTCTAGGAAGTTAGACTGTGCAGACACCACAGGAGCAATATCCTGGCCATTAGGATAATATTCCGGTGCATGTGCAGGTGAGATCCGGACCACATTTTCAACTGGTCCAGTGAAAACCACTCCGGCATTTGACCTGCTCACCGAACAGGCCTCTTAGGCCGCACCCATCTTCTTCAACAACGGAACATATTGATGGATTGTCCATGCAAATCTGATCTGACGCTGGTTCCTCAGACCTCTTTCCACAGGAAAACATAGAACCTCAACCATTCAGTATCTACTCTGATACCCACCTCAGACATCCGCGTCGTTGGGAACAACAGCTATTCCCTGTGTTGAAGAACAGTCAGAGAGAAACAACGATTTGAACCACTTGTTTCTTGACCTCGCCGTAATCAGGAGAGCGGCTCAGTACAAAAATAAGATTTTAAACCTACCGGTAAATCTATTTCTCCTAGTCCGTAGAGGATGCTGGGGACTCCGTAAGGACCATGGGGTATAGACGGGCTCCGCAGGAGATAGGGCACCTAAAAAGAACTTTTACTATGGGTGTGCACTGGCTCCTCCCTCTATGCCCCTCCTCCAGACCTCAGTTAGAGAACTGTGCCCAGGAGATGGACAATACAAGGCAGGATTTAGAAATCCAAGGGCAAGATTCATACCAGCCCACACCAATCATACCATGTAACCTGAATCATACATAACCAGTTAACCGTATGAACAATAACAGTAACGGTCCAAGACCGATTCCAACTGTAACACCCTTATGTAAGCATCAACTATATACAAGTCTTGCAGAGTTTCCGCACTGGGACGGGCGCCCAGCATCCTCTACGGACTAGGAGAAATAGATTTACCGGTAGGTTTAAAATCTTATTTTCTCTTGCGTCCTAGAGGATGCTGGGGACTCCGTAAGGACCATGGGGTTTATACCAAAGCATCCAATCGGGCGGGAGAGTGCGTATGACTCTGCAGCACTGACTGAGCAAACGCTAGGTCCTTATCAGCCAGGGTATCAAACTTGTAGAATTTAGCAAAAAAGTGTTTGACCCCGACCAAGTCGCCGCTCGGCAAAGCTGCAATGCCGAGACGCCTCGGGCAGCCGCCCAGGAAGAGCCCACCTTCCTAGTGGAATGGGCCTTAACCGAATTTGGTACCGACAATCCAGCCGTAGAATGAGCCTGCTGAATCGTATTACAGATCCAGTGAGCAATAGTCTGCTTCGAAGCAGGTGCGCCAATCTTATTAGCAGCATACAGGACAAACAGAGCCTGTGTTTTCCTAATTCTAGACGTCCTGGCTACATAAATCTTTAAGGCCCTGACTACGTCCAGGGATCTGGAATCCTCCAGGTCACTTGTAGCCACAGGCACCACAATAGGTTGATTCATATGGAATGAAGAAACCACTTTAGGCAAAAATTGCGGACGTGTCCTCAATTCAGCTCGATCCACATGAAAAATCAAGTAGGGGCTCTTGTGTGACAAAGCCGCCAATTCTGACACTCGCCTTGCTGATGCTAAGGCCAACAACATGACCACCTTCCAGGTAAGAAATTTCAACTCAACCTTGTTAAGCGGTTCAAACCAGTGTGATTTTAGGAACTGCAACACTACGTTCAGGTCCCATGGTGCCACTGAAGGCACAAAAGGGGGCTGGATGTGCTGCACTCCCTTTACAAACGTCTGGACTTCTGGAAGAGAAGCCAATTCCTTCTGAAAGAAAATCGAGGGGGCAGAAATCTGTACCTTAACAGAGCCTAATTTCAGGCCCATATCCACTCCTGTCTGTAGGAAGTGTAGAAGACGACCCAGATGAAAATCTTCCGTAGGTGCATTCTTGGTCTCACACCAAGACACATACTTTCGCCAGATACGGTGGTAATGTTTTATCGTCACCTCCTTCCTAGCCTTTATTAAAGTAGGGATGACCTCTTCCGGAATCACCTTTTTTGCTAGGATTCGGCGTTCAACCACCATGCCGTCAAACGTAACCGCAGTAAGTCTTGAAATACACAGGGCCCCTGTTGCAACAGGTCTTCCCTCAGAGGAAGAGGCCAGGGATCTCCTGTGAGCATCTCTTGTAGATCCGAGTACCAGGCCCTTCGAGGCCAGTCTGGGACAACTAGTATCGTCTGTACTCTTCTTCGTCTTATGATCCTCAACACTTGTGATAAGAGGAAGAAACACGTAGACCGATTTGAACACCCACGGTGTTACCAGAGCGTCTACTGCTACTGCCTGAGGGTCCCGAGACCTGGCACAATACCTCTGAAGCTTTTTGTTGAGGCGTGACGCCATCATGTCTATTTGAGGAGTTCCCCAAAGACGCGTTACGTCTGCAAAGACTTCTTGATGAAGTCCCCACTCTCCTGGATGGAGATCGTGTCTGCTGAGGAAGTCTGCTTCCCAGTTGTCCACTCCCGGAATGAAGACAGCCGACAGAGCGCTTAAGTGATTTTCCGCCCAGCGAAGAATCCTGGTGGCTTCCGCCATCGCGACTCTGCTTCTTGTCCCGCCTTGGCGGTTCACATGAACCACTGCTGTGACATTGTCTGATTGAATCAGAACCGGTAGGTTTCGAAGAAGACTCTCCGCTTGTCGAAGGCCGTTGTAAATGGCCCCGAGTTCCAACACATTGATGTTTAGACAGGACTCCTGGTCTGACCACAGTCCCTGAAAATTTCTTCCTTGTGTGACTGCTCCCCATCCTCGGAGGCTCGCGTCCGTGGTAACCAGGATCCAATCCTGAATTCCGAACCTGCGACCCTCCAGCAGGTGAGTACTTTGCAACCACCACAGGAGAGATACCCTGGCCCCTGGGGACAGAGTTATTTTCCGATGTAAGTGCAGATGGGACCCGGACCACTTGTCCAGGAGGTCCCATTGAAAAGTCCTTGCATGGAACCTTCCGAAGGGAATGGCCTCGTAGGCCGCCACCATTTTCCCCAGAACTCGAGTGCATTGGTGAACGGACACCCTTTTCGTTTTTAGCAGGTCTCTGACCATGTTCTGGATGTCCTCGGCTTTCTCCAGTGGGAGAAAGACCTTCATTTGTTCCGTATCCAGTATCATACCTAGGAACGTTAGCAGAGTTGTCGGAATCAACTGTGGCTTCTGTAGATTTAGAATCCAACCGTGTTGCTGGAGCACTCTCAGAGAGCGTGCCACGCTGCTCAGCAATTTCTCTCTGGATCTCGCTTTTATTAGGAGATCATCCAAGTATGGGATAATTGTGACTCCATGCTTGCACCATCATTTCCGCCATTATCTTGGTGAAAATCCTCGGGGCCGTGGAAAGCCCAAACGGCAACGTCTGATATTGGTAATGACAATCCTGTACAGCGAATCTCAGGTATTCCTGATGGGGGGAATATATGGGGACATGAAGGTACGCATCCTTTATGTCCAGAGACACCATAAACTCCCCCTCCTCCATATTGGCTATTATCGCTCTGAGTGATTCCATTTTGAATTTGAATCTTTTTATGTACAGGTTTAGGGACTTCAGATTCAAAATAGGTCTGACCGCACCGTCCGGTTTCGGGACCACAAATAGGGATGAGTAGTAACCTCTTCCCTGCTGGTTCAGGGGAACCCTGATTATTACTTGCTGTAGACACAGCGTTTGAATTGCAGCTAAGACTACATCCCGTTCTGATGTGGAAGCTGGTAGGGCCGATTTGAAAAATCGGCGCGGGGGCACCTCCTCGAATTCCAGTTTTAACCCTGGGAAACTATTTCCAACACCCAAGGATTCAGGCCTGAGCTGACCCAAGCCTGGCTGAAAAGTCGAAGACGTGCCCCCACCGGTGCGGACTCCCTCAGGGGAGCCCCAGCGTCATGCTGTGGGCTTTGGAGTAGCCGGGGAGGACTTTTGTTCCTGGGCACCTGCCGAAGCAGGTGCTCTTTTGCCTCTGCCCTTACCTCTGGCGAGGAAGGAGGATCCCCGACCTCTTCTAGACTTGTGCGACCGAAAGGACTGCATCTGATAGGGTGGTACTTTCTTTTGCTGTTGGGGAATAAATGGTAAAAAGTTTGATTTACCTGCTGTGGCTGTAGAAACCAGGTCCGTCAGCCCATCCCCAAACAATACATCTCCCTTATAGGGTAGAACTTCCATATGTTTTTTGGAATCTGCATCACCCGTCCATTGGCGAGTCCATAAGGATCCTCTCGCAGAGATAGACATGGCATTGGCCCTAGAAGCCAGCAAACCAATGTCCCTTTGAGCATCCCTCATAAATAAGACTGCGTCTTTAATATGGGCTAGAGTTAAGAATATAGTATCCTTATCCATCTTATCAAAATCAGCTGTCAGCTCATCTGTCCAAGCTGAAATCGCGCTACACACCCATGCCGACGCAATTGTCGGTCTAAGGACTGCTCCAGTATGAGAATAAATACACTTTAAGGTAGTCTCTTGCCTGCGATCTGCAGGGTCCCTAAGGGCAGCTGTGTCAGGAGACGGTAGCGCCACTTTCTTGGACAAGCGCGTCCGGGCCTTGTCCACAGTGGGAGGTGATTCCCAACGCTCCCTGTCTTGTTTAGGGAAGGGGTATGCCATATAAGTTCTTTTGGGTATCTGCGGTCTCTTTTCCGGAGTCTCCCAAGCTTTTTCAAAGAAATCATTTAGTTCATGAGCTGTGGGAAAAATTTTAATCTGTTTCTTTCCCTTAAACATGTGCACCCTTGTGTCGGGGACAGAGGGTTCATCCGCAATATGCAACACATCTTATTGCCACAATCCTACACTGAATGCTTTTTGTCACCCTAGGGTGCAATTTCACTTAATCATAGTCGACACTGGAATCAGAGTCAGTGTCGGTAGTAGTGTCTTGTGTTAAGGGACGCTTTTGAGACCCCGACGGGCCCTGTGAGTCGGTCCAATCCAAGGATTGACCCCCTGATGTCCCCCCTAGTTCAGCCTTATCAAGCCTCTTATGTAAGGATGCCACACTTGTATTCAACATATGTCACATGTCCAACCATTCCGGAGTCGGCACAACCGACGGGGACACACCACTCATTTGCTCCACCTCCTCCTTGGAAAAGCATTCCGCTTCAGACATGTCGACACCACGTACCGACACCCCACACACACAGGGATTAACCTATAAGGGGACAAAACCCCAACCAGGCCCTTAGGAGAGACAGAGAGCGAGTATGCCAGCACACACCCAGCGCTTAATAACACTGGAAAGATATGACCAGATAGCACGTGTGTGTGTGTGTGTGTGTGTGTGTGTGTGTGTGTGTGTGTGTGTGTGTGTGTGTGTGTGTGTGTGTGTGTGTGTGTGTGTGTGTGTGTGTGTGTGTGTGTGTGTGATATATATATATACATACATACATACATACATACATACATACAGATTCCCACTCACTGCGCTCAAAATGCCCCCCTCCTCTTTTTTCCAGCCTGAATGTTCAGCAGAGGAGAGACCAGGGAGCCAGCGTTTTCCTCATGCAGCTTCTGTGGAGAAAATGGCGCCGGTTAAGTGCTGGGGATCAAGCTCCGCCCACCCGACGGCGGGCTTCGGTCCTGGCGATTTTTTTTTTAATAGAAAATGGCGGGGGATCGTAGAATTACTGCCCAGCAGCCTAATCTACCTTGTCAGTGCCCAAATGTGAGGTTTATTGCTGCCCAGGGCGCCCCCCCAATGCGCCCTGCTCTGTGTGTGTGAATGGGAGCAATGGCGTGCAGCTTACCGCTGCGCGCCTTACCTCATGAAGATCTGATGTCTTCTGCCTTCTCATACTCACCCGGCTTCTATCTTCGGCATCTGTGAGGAGGACGGCGGCGCGGCTCCGGGACGAACCCCAGGTGAGACATGTGGTCCGACTCCCTCTGGAGCTAATGGTGTCCAGTAGCCTTAGAAACAGAACCCAACCGTTAAGCCAGCCCTGCTTCTCTCCCCTCAGTCCCACGATGCAGGGAGCCTGTTGCCAACAGGACTCCCTGAAAATAAAAAACCTAACAAAATTATTTTTCAACAAAAAACTCTGGAGAGCTCTCTGCACTGTACCCATTCTCCTCTGGGCACAAGATCTAACTGAGGTCTGGAGGAGGGGCATAGAGGGAGGAGCCAGTGCACACCCATAGTAAAAGTTCTTTTTTAGGTGCCCTATCTCCTGCGGAACCCATCTATACCCCATGGTCCTTACGGAGTCCCCAGCATCCTCTAGGACGTATGAGAAATAACAATGGCTCTTACTATTGAAAGAAAACCATCATACTGCCAACACTCCGGTGACATGGCAAAGACACTCCTGGATATCAACCCAGGTACGCTGAATGCTGAGAAAAACGCATTTAAACCCTTTTTCTACCTTTACGTGCTGGAGCTCCCTGGCCTGAGAGATTCCATCCTGTAATTCAACTTCGTAAGTAGAAATGTTTGTTTGTTTGTTTGTTTGTTTGTTTTTTAACAGGGACAGCAGGACAAAGTCCTGAACCTGACGCAACTCTGGTATGGCGTTGCATACTACCTGCCCTTCCAGAGGAGAATCAGTAAGATCTATTTGAAAAATCAGTGAGGGGAATCTGTAAACTCCAGTATGACCCCCTTTGGATTCTATTATTAACTCCCAGGTCTAGGTCCATTCCTGGACTGACGGAAAAACCTTAGACGAGTTCCCATCAGTGTGGGCTCCAGCCAGATAGACCCAGCGACATGAGGTGGACGTGGTAGAAACAGAAGACAATATCCCCTTCTGCGAACCTAACAAGGCTGCAGAGCTCTTACCTTTTCACCTTCCACTATCTGCACAGAAAGGGAAAAAAAGAACGGTATCGAACCGGTTAAAATGACTGCATCCCACAAAAGAATGCGTCACCAACCGTTGTGAGGGAATCTAACTCACGAAGGTAGACTTACCAGTGGTATCCGCCGAGAGTGACTTAACTGGGGCATCCACAAACAACGGTACACTGCCCCAGGGAAAAACTCCAGTATCTCTGAGTCAGCCTCAGCATTCCCCCGGCCACACCTCCTGTATACGCACGGCTGCCTGCCGCCATGTTATAGAGAAGAACCAACATAAGAAACATCCCCTCTCTCTAGGGTAATTCTATCGGATGCCTTTCCGAGTGCATGTAATGCAAATAACTTCAAAGCATATAAATAAAATATCACTTAGCTTCCTGTACAAAGGATCGTGATAGGGCCCCTTGCCGACCAGTAGTTGACATTCACAGTATTCTATCCGCGGCGGGAAAAGAATAAACACTCTGACTCCTCGTGAGGATCTGAGACCAACTCGTCACGGCCGACCTAGAGCTTTATCAACAGAGCGACCAGCACGAGAAGGAACACTTTTACTTCAGCATTCATTAGAAATCGTAATATGAATATACATATTGTAATACACAAACACACAGATCCTATAAATATATACATATTAATATAATACATATAAGCAGATTGTCCGGAACCGTCGGGTCCCTAGTGACATTAATGTTTTCTTAATGTGTATGACCATGTACTGAATGCCCAAGTTGTGGATCTAACCAGGAAACCTTATGGTCGACAGAAAAACCTAGTATTTGTCGACAGCAGGGAGTAGTAACCAGGGAAGTATACATATATAATTTTAATCTCACTTCCACACAAATACTACCATGTCTGTGCTCGAGCTACAGGTCCATGGAACAGTAAAATATATATATATATACATATACACACACACACACACACACACACACACACACACACGTATAAGTTAGTTACAGCATGTTAATTTACACCCAGTAATAACAGTTGGTGCCGACAGGGTCACCCACATACTATTGTGTCTCCCCTACAGTGTTTACTTTTGAAAAGCATACAATTACCAACCTGCTGACACTGCATCTACTGAATCAAGTATCAACAGGAGACGGCGATGCCAACAGATTCCCATAGCGGTTTGCGACATAGCACTCAAACATGTCAACACATGTGCACTAAAAAGCTATAGTGGGTATAGACATATATGCACAACTCAATGATTACATGCCCATTGTCTAAGATAGTGCTATATTTCATTCTATATATCACTAAACACTGTGCCCCCCCCCCCTTCGTTTACACTGTACACACTGTTTTGGCGGGGACCGTGAAGAAAATGGCGCTGTATCATGTTGTGAGGGCTAAGCCACGCCCCTTCTCGGCGCGCTTCAGCCCCGCTATTATTTTAGCTTTTTATGCTGGCAGGAGTCCGTATACAGTGCCTATGCACTGTATACATGTTTAGCCAGGCTTAATGGAGAGGTATATTGCTGCCCAGGGCGCCCCCCCTGCACCCTTGTAAAGCCGTTGGTGTGTGTGGGAGCATGGAGCGCAGCGCGACTGCTGCGCGGTACATCTGAGACTGTGAAGTCTTCTGCCGTCACTGAAGTCTTCTGTTCTTCTAATACTCACCCGGCTTCTTTCTTCTGGCTTCTGTGAGGGGGGTGACGGCGCGGCTCCGGGAACAAGCAGCTAGGCGCACCAAGTGATCGAACACTCTGGAGCGAATGGTGTCCAGTAGCCTAATAAGCAGAGCCCTTGAACTAAGAAGAAGAAGAAGTAGGTCTGACTTCTCTCCCCTCACTCCCACGAAGCAGAGAGCCTGTAGCCAGCAGGTCTGTCTGAAAAACCTAACAAAGTATTTCAGAGAAACTCAGTAGAGCTCCCCTAGTGTGTGTCCAGTCTCTCCTGGGCACAGAATCTAACTGAGGTCTGGAGGAGGGGCATAGAGGGAGGAGCCAGTTGACACCCATTCAAAGTCTTATAGTGTGCCCATGTCTCCTGCGGATCCAGTCTATACCCCATGGTCCTTACGGAGTCCCCAGCATCCTCTAGGACGCATGAGAAAAATATATGCACCAATAAATAAAATCGGGCAGCGACGGACCAACGGCAGGGGCCTCTCTAATAACCCGTCGGCACTGCATGTAGGGCCGAAGGAGATTGTCTTTGAAAACCCACAGGAGTGCGCACCATCAGCAACATAGTGGGTACACAGTAGACGATGTGCCTGATTGGACGGCATATCATCTGGGATCCGCTCTTTAGGTTGACGGTAAGTAGGTCGACCACTATTGGTCGACAGTAAGTAGGTCGACATGACATAAGGTCAACATGAGTTTTTCATTTTTAGAACTGTTTCATACTTTACGATCCACGTGGACTACAATTGAGAACGGTAACCTGTGCCCAGGGTAGCGGAGCGAGGCACCTTGCCCGAAGCATAGCGAGCAAAGTGAGGGACACAGTGCACTAATTGGGGTTCCCGGTCACTGTAAGGAGAAAGCAACACAAAAAAAAAAAAAAAACACACACAAAACAAACTCATGTTGACCTAGTACATGTCAAGCTAGAGTGCCTGTCGACCTACTTACTCTGAGTCTAATCTACCTAACATACCACACCCTATCGTCTAGTGCAGTGGTTCTCAAACTCGGTCCTCAGGACCCCACACAGTACATGTTTTGCAGGTAAACCCAGCAAGTGCACAGGGGTATTAATTACTCACAGACACATTTTAAAAGGTCCGCAGGTGGAGCTAATTATTTCACTTGTGATTTTGTGAGGAGACCTGCAAAACATGCACTGTGTGGGGTCCTGAGGACAGAGTTTGAGAACCTGTGGTCTAGTGCAGTGATGTTTAACTTACGGCACACCAACAAGACTTTAAAATTGCCAAGGCACACAATCAGTGCCCCACAGGAACACACAAACAAGCCCCCACAGTAGTACAAACACACTGGTCCCCAAAGTACTAAATCAGACACACTGCCCCTCACAGTAATACAAAAACATTGGCCCTGACTATAACTAAAGAAAATTAGTCCTCCACAGAAACCCCCCCCCCCCCCCCCCCCCCAAAAAAAAAAAAAAAAACCAGGATATTAAATTCTTTCCTCGTAGTCTGTAGAGGATACTGGGGTTCCATGTAGTACCATGGGGTATTATAGACAGGTCCACTAGGAATTTGATAGTGTGGGCTGGCTCCTCTCTATGCCCCTCCTACCAGTCTGATTCCGAAACAACACACAAACCAGAGGAAAGCTATGCTAACAAAACTTCAAAACAGTAACAGCAACCGCTGAACCAACAATACTTAACGAAGTAACTGTGCAGGAAAAACGAAGCACCGGGCGGGCGCCCAGTATCCTCTACGGACTACGAGAAAAGGGATTTACTGGTAGGTAATTAAAATCCTATTTTCTCTTACGTTCTAGAGGATACTGGGGTTCCATTTAGTACCATGGGGATGTACCAAAGTTCTCAAACCGGGTCGGCGAGTGCCGAGGTTCCTTTAGAACAGATTGACCAAACTGAAGGTCCTTAGAGGCCAAAAGTATGAAACTCGTAAAACTTAGCAAACGTGTTCGAACCAGACCAAGTAGCCGCTCGGCAGAGCTGTAAAGCCGAGACACCCTGGGCAGCCGCCCAGGAAGAGCCCACAGACCTGGTAGAGTGGGCCTGTACAGATTTTGGATTCGGCAAACCTGCAGTTGAATAAGCATGCTGGATAGTGAGCCTGATCCAGCGTGCAATTGTCTGCTTTGAAGCAGGACACCTCATTTTCTTGGGATCATAGAGAACGAACAACGAGTCAGATTCCTGTGACGAGCTGTCCTCTTTACGTATACCTTCAAAGCGCTCACAACATGTAAAGACTTTGAAGTAGCAGAGGTGTCGGTGACAACCGAAAACACAATAGGTTGGTTGATGTGAAACGCAGACACCACTTTAGGAAGAAATTGCCGACGAGTTCTCATGGAAAATTAAACAGGGGCTTTTGCGAGACACAGCCCCCACCTCCGACACACATCTTGGTGAAGCTAAGGCCAACTGTGTGACGGTTTCCCACGTAAGGTCATTTACGTCCACTCCTGTAACGGTTCGAACTGGTCCCATTGGAGGAACTGCAGCACCAAATTGAGATCCCAAGGTGCCCTGGGAGGCACAAAGGGAGGCTGCATGTGCAGAACACCTTTGAAAAATGTCTGGACCGCAGGGAGAGAAGCCAAATGTTTTTGAAAGAAAATGGACAAGGACAAAATCTGGACTTTTATGGAGCCCAGACGTAGGCCCACATCCACACATGCCTTCAGAAAAAGCAGGAAACGTCCTAGGTGAAATTCCACCGCAGAATAATTTCTGCTCTCACACCAAGAGATGTATTTCTTCCAAATACTGTGGTAATGTTTAGAAGTTACCCTCTTCCTGGCTTGGATCATAGTCAGGATAACTTTGTTAAGGATCCCTCTTCTGGCTATAATCAGCCGTTCAACTTCCATGCCGTCAAACGTAGCCACGTTAAGTCCTGATAGACGAATGGGCCCTGTTGCATAAGATCCTCGCGAAGAGGTAGAGGCCACGGATCTTCAAGGAGCATCTCCAGAAGGTCCGCGTACCAGGCCATTCTTGGCCAGTCCGGAGCAATGAGTATTGCTTGAACCTTTTCCCTTTTTATTCTTTTTAGAATTCTTGGGACGAGAGGAATTGGAGGAAACACGTACACCATCTGACAGACCCATGGAGTCGTTAGAGCGTCCACCGTCACTGCCTGTGGATCTCTCAACCTGGAACAATACCGCTTGAGCTTCTTGTCGAGACGAGAGGCCATCATGTAGATTCATGGCTATCCCCATCGACGTGTCAAGCACCTGAACACTTCCGGGAGAAGGCCCCACTCCCCCGGGTGCAGTTCATGTCTGCTGAGGAAGTCCGCTTCCCAGTATTCTACTCCCGGAATGAAGACCGCTGGCAACACCACAGCGTTTTTTTCTGCCCAGAGGAGAATTCTTGACACCTGACATTGCTGCTCTGCTTTTCGTTCCGCCCTGTCAGCTTATGTACGTCACATTGTCCGATTGGACCTGAATGGCCAGATCTTGAAGATAGGGGCCTGCAGAAGGGCATTGTATATGGCCCTGAGTTCCAGAATGTTGACAGGAAGGATGACTTCCTGACTTCACCATCTTCCTTGAAATTGCACCCCGTTGGTGACTGCTCCCCAACCTCTGAGGCTTGCGTCCGTGGTTAACAGAATCCAGTTTTGAATTCCGAACCTCCGACGAGGTGAGAAGTCTGTAGCCACCACAGAAGAGAGATCCTGGCTTTTGGCGACAGACGGATCCTCTGGTGCATGTGAAGATGCAATCTAGACCATTTGTCCGTCTTGCGTGAAACCTTCCGTATTGAAGCGCCTCGTAAGAGGTCACCATTTTCCCCAGAAGGAGAAAGCATAGATGCAGCAATACCAGTGTTACCTTCAGGGCATCCTGAACCATCAACTGGATTACCAATGCCTTTTCCTACAGAAGGAACACTTTCTGCAAATCCATGTCCAGTATCATTCACTGGAATGGAAGCCTCAGTATTGGCTCTAGGTGAGATTTCGGAAGGTTCAGAATCCACCCGTGATCCTGGAGACGTTTGGTTGAGAGACCAATGCTGTCCAGCAACCTCTCCCTGGACGGCGCCTTTATCAGAAGATCATCCAGGTACGGAATTATATTCACCCCCTGTTTGCGGAGTATAAACATCATCTCTGCCATCACTTAGGTGAATACCCTCGGTGCTGTGGAGACCAAATGGCAGGGCCTGGAACTGGTAGAGACAGTCCTGCAGTGCAAACCGTAGATAAGCCTGAGGAGGCAGCCAGAACGGAATGTGAAGGTACGCATCATCGATATCCAGAGACACTAAGACTTCCCCTTCCTCCAGACCCGAGATCACCTCTCTCAGAGACTCCATCTTGAACACTTAAAAACGGGTTCAAGGACTTGAGGTTCAGAATCTGCCGTACCGAACTGTCCGGTTTCGGTACTACAAACAAGTTGTAATAGTACCCCTTGTTGTGCAGATGAGGTAAAACTGGAACAATGACCTGAGTCTGTACCAGTTTTTGGATGGGCTGCTGTAAAGTTATACTTGCCTCTTGTGAAACTGGTAAGCCTGATTTGAAGATTCTGAGGTGGGAGCTCTTGGAACTCCAGTCTGTAGCCCTGGGAAATAAGATCTATGACCCAGGGATCCCGGCATGAACTTGACCAGATGTGACTGAAGAATTTTAGTCGGGCTCCCACCTTACAGCCCTCCAGGCATCGCGGTCCACAGTCATGCTGAAAGCTTTGAGGAAGCAGAGCCTGAGCTCTGTTCCTGAGCACCTGCAGTTGCTGGTTTGCGTGGTTTACCTCTGGAGGCCGTAGAAGCGCCTCTGGATTTGCCCTTAAACTTGGCCGTCCGAAAGGACTGTAAATTTGAAGCTGAAAAAGCTTTCCTGGCAGAGGGAGCTGCGGAAGGAAGATACGTAAACTTATTTGCAGTAGCTGTAAAGATCCATTTGTTTAATTCATCTCCAAACAAGGCCTCTCCTGTGAACGGTAGGCCTTCCACGCCTTTCCTGTAGTCCGCATCAGCAGTCCACTGGCGTAGCCACAAGCCCCTGCGTGCCGACACTGCCATAGCGGTGGTGCGTGCATTAAGCAAGCCCATCTCTTTTATGGCTTCCACCATAGAGTTCGCAGCGTCCTGTATATGCAGCAGGAGTAAAACAAAATCCCCTTTAGACAAGGAATCTAACCCCTCAATTAGGTTACACAAAACAAAATGTAGCGCCTAAGGTCGTCAATGAGTGAGAACAGTCATTAGTACCACAAGATTTATTTATAAACCATTAATAGTGCACATATTTAAAAACCAGTAATAAAAGCAAATATGAAGCTACTCCTATGAATGATGGAGGTCAGTAACGAAATGTTCAAAGAACCTGTTCCATTTATAAAAGTCCCTTATGGATCCTGCGAGGCCAAAAACAGTCACAACCGTGAGTATATATTTACCACCATATTGTAAAGGCGTTTAAGCAGAGCAGCGTCCGCAGATGGCAGTCCCTTATTCAGTGGTGGTAATTCCAAGAGTCCACGGTGTACGTCGTCCCTCTTTCAGGAAACCAATCGGTAAGAAGCAGTAGTCAGGGACTTGGTCCAGGTGTTCGATCCTCCAGATGTTTAGATAGGTAGTAGACTTACAACAGATCCCACCAACGCATTTCGTTGCGTTCACGCAACTTTTTCAAGGTGCTACTGGTCCTGCTGTGAGGGGTTTTTATACCCCTTTCCAATATGAATGCTCATTTGCATAAGTGATACAATTGACCTTCTCACCTCATTAGACGACCAGAATAATGACAGACATATTACTATTTAATAAAAAAACTTATTCACACATATGATCATATATATGATATTCATATTATAATTCATAATTTAATTTAAAAAACGTTTGTTTAAAAATTGGTCACATGACCATTCATCTCATCTGAAAGGGAATTGATGTAAAAAGCGGGATGGACTAGATAAACTATAAATATAGACACATTAAGCCCTGATGATCATATATATCCACATTTTAGATATATCTCAAATGCTAAATCAAAGTTGGGCGGAAGGGCAGCTGTGTATAATCATTGCGCTCACCGAGCGGCGCCGCGCCTAAGCGCGCACCCTGATGACGCGGCACAACAAACGTCGCGTCATCCCGCTGCATCCGCGTGTAGTTCCGTCGCCGGGGGAGACGTGGCATGGAGGTCTCAATGCCGCGTCATCACCCTGCGTCCATTGACGGTGATCATATACAAATCGGAAGTATCAAATGGTTGTCAAGGCAACGCATGTACATGCACGTTGCCCCGGTAACCTGGTTAACACTGGCTCATGTTTTTAGTTGATGGTAATAAAAATAAATATAAAAGACAAAAGAAAAGAGAAAAAGAAGAATAGTATGGTAGCGAAAAAATCCCATAGTAGGATTCAAACCAGTTTGTAATCAATGTTGGGAGAACCCTGTAGTATATTCAGTGGATCAATACAAATTTATTATAGTTCTAAATGCATAATAATAGTATTACATAATCTAAACTATATAATGATCCACTGGACAAACTAGATCAAAATATATAGCAAAGTTTGGACCAACAAATTTTAAACAAAGATGATAATAGTGTGTATTACAGAGAATATACATATATTTAATCTAAAAGGTCCCCTATTATAGTCTATATTGATATTCACATGTATATAGGAGGGGGGAGAGACTGCAAAAAATAAGAATTTACTCACCGGTAATTCTATTTCTCGTAGTCCGTAGTGGATGCTGGGAACTCCGTAAGGACCATGGGGAATAGACGGGCTCCGCAGGAGACTGGGCACTCTAAAGAAAGATTAGGTACTATCTGGTGTGCACTGGCTCCTCCCTCTATGCCCCTCCTCCAGACCTCAGTTAGGGAAACTGTGCCCGGAAGAGCTGACATTACAAGGAAAGGATTTGGAATCCAGGGTAAGACTCATACCAGCCACACCAATCACACCGTACAACTTGTGATAACCATACCCAGTTAACAGTATGAACAACAACTGAGCCTCATTCAACGGATGGCTCATAACAATAACCCTTTAGGTAAGCAATAACTATATACATGTATTGCAGAGAGTCCGCACTTGGGACGGGCGCCCAGCATCCACTACGGACTACGAGAATTATAGAATTACCGGTGAGTAAATTCTTATTTTCTCTTACGTCCTAGTGGATGCTGGGGACTCCGTAAGGACCATGGGGATTATACCAAAGCTCCCAAACGGGCGGGAGAGTGCGGATGACTCTGCAGCACCGAATGAGCAAACTCAAGGTCCTCCTCAGCCAGGGTATCAAACTTGTAGAATTTAGCAAATGTGTTTGAACCCGACCAAGTAGCAGCTCGGCAAAGCTGTAAAGCAGAGACCCCTCGGGCAGCCGCCCAAGAAGAGCCCACCTTCCTTGTGGAATGGGCTTTTACCGATTTAGGATGCGGCAGTCCAGCCGCAGAATGTGCCAGCTGAATCGTGCTACAGATCCAGCGAGCAATAGTTTGCTTTGAAGCAGGAGCACCCAGCTTGTTGGGTGCATGCAGGATAAATAGCGAGTCAGTTTTCCTGACTCCAGCCGTCCTGGAAACATAAATTTTCAAAGCCCGGACTACGTCCAGCAACTTGGAATCCTCCTAGTCCCAAGTAGCCGCAGGCACCACAATAGGTTGGTTCAAATGAAACGCTGATACCACCTTTGGGAGAAATTGGGGACGAGTCCTCAATTCTGCACTGACTGAATCAGTACTGGTTGGTTTTGAAGCAGGGGCTCTGCTTGACTCAGGGCGTTAGTTCCAGTATATTTATGTGTAGAGAAGTCTCCAGACTGGACCACTGTCCTTGGAAGTTTCTTCCCTGAGTGACTACCCCCCATCCTCGGAGGCTTGCATCCGTGGTCACCAGGACCCAGTCCTGTATGCCGAACCTGCGTCCCTCGAGAAGACGAGCACTCTGCAGCCACCACAGCACAGACACCCTGGCCCTTGGGGACAGGGTGATCAACCGATGCATCTGAAGATGCGATCCGGACCATTTGTCCAACAGATCCCACTGAAAGATCCTTGCATGGAACCTGCCGAAGGGAATTGCTTCGTAAGAAGCCACCATCTTTCCCAGGACTCGCGTGCAGTGATGCACCGACACCTGTTTTGGTTTCAGGAGGTCCCCGACCAGAGATGACAATTCCTGGGCCTTCTCCACCGGGAGAAACACCTTCTTCTGTTCTGTGTCCAAAATCATTCCCAGGAAAAGCAGACGCGTCGTAGGAATCAGCTGCGACTTTGGGATATTCAGAATCCAGCCGTGCTGTTGCAACACTTCCTGAGAGAGAGTGCTACGCTGACCAACAACTCGCCTTTATGAGGAGATCGTCCAAGTACGGGATAATTATAACTCCCTTCCTTCGAAGGAGCATCATCATTTCGGCCATTACCTTGGTAAATATTCTCGGAGCCGTGGAGAGACCAAACGGCAACGTCTGGAATTGGTAATGACAGTCCTGTACCACAAACCTGAGGTACTCCTGGTGAGGTGGGTAAATGGGGACATGCAAGTAAGCATCCTTGATGTCCAGCGACACCATAAAATCCCCCTCTTCCAGGCTTGCAATAACCGCCCTGAGCGATTCCATTTTGAACTTGAACTTCTTTATATAAGTGTTCAAGGATTTTAAATTCAGAATGGGTCTCACCGAACCGTCCGGTTTCGGTACCACAAACATTGTGGAATAGTAACCCCTTCCCTGTTGAAGGAGGGGTCCTTGATTATCACCTGCTGGAGGTACAGCTTGTGAATTGCCGCCAGTACTACCTCCCTTTCCCTGGGAGCAGCTGGCAAGGCTGATTTGAGGTAACGGCGAGGGGGGAGTCGCCTCGAACTCCAGCTTGTATCCCTGAGATACAATTTGTACAGCCCAGAGATCCACTTGTGAGCGAACCCACTGGTTGCTGAAGTTTCGGAGACGCGCCCCCACCGCACCTGGCTCCGCTTGTGGAGCCCCAACGTCATGCGGTGGACTTAGTGGAAGCAGGGGAGGATTTTTGTTCCTGGGAACTGGCTGCCTGGTGCAGCTTCTTTCCTCTACCCCTGCCTCTGGCCAGAAAGGATGCGCCTCTGATCCGCTTGCCTTTGAGGCCGAAAGGACTGCATTTGATAATACGGTGCTTTCTTAAGCTGTGAGGGAACCTGAGGTAAAAAAGTCGACTTCCCAGCTGTTGCTTTGGATACGAGGTCCGAGAGACCGTCCCCAAACAATTCCTCACCCTTATAAGGCAAAACCTCCATGTGTTTTTTAGAATCAGCATCACCTGTCCACTGCCGAGTCCATAATACTCTCCTGGCAGAAATGGACATTGCATTAATTCTAGATGCCAGCAGGCAAATGTCCCTCTGGGCATCCCGCATATATAAGACGACGTCTTTAATATGCTCTATGGTTAGCAAAATAGTATCCCTGTCAAGGGAATCAATGTTATCTGACAGGGTATCAGTCCATGCTGCTGCAGCACTACACATCCAGGCTGAAGCAATAGCAGGTCTCAGTAGAGTACCAGAGTGTGTATACGCAGACTTCAGGATAGCTTCCTGCTTTCTATCCGCAGGCTCCTTTAGGGCGGCCGTATCCTGAGACGGCAGTGCCACCCTTTTAGATAAGCGTGTGAGCGCCTTGTCCACCCTAGGGGATGTTTCCCAACGTAACCTATCCGTTGGCGGGAAAGGGTACGCCATCAGTAACCTCTTAGAAATCACTAGTTTCTTATCAGGGGAACTCCACACTTCTTCACACAATTCATTTAACTCATCAGATGGGGGAAAAGTCACTGGCTGCTTTTTCTCCCCAAACATAATACCCCTCTTGGTGGTAACCGTGTTAACGTCAGAAATGTGCAATACATCTTTCATTGCAGTAATCATGCATCGGATGGCCTTTGTAGACTGTACATTTGTCTCATCCTCATCTACACTGGAGTCAGACTCGGTGTCGACATCTGTGTCTACCATCTGAGCCAGAGGGCATTTATGAGCCCCTGACGGCCTCTGAGTCGCCTGGGCAGGCGCGGGCTGAGACCCCGGCTGTCCCAAGGCTGCTGCGTCATCGAACCTTTTATGCAAGGAGTTGACACTGGACAGGACCCCACAAAGTCCTTTGGGGAGACAGAGAGAGTATGCCAGCACACACCACAGCGCTATATAACACAGGGATTTACACTATACAAAGTGATTTACCCAATAGCTGCTTAAATATCTTATTTGGCCTAAATTTATGTGCCCCCCCCCCCCCCCCCCCTCTCTTTTTTACCCTTCTTGTATCAGGATACTGCAGGGGAGAGCCTGGGGAGCTGCTTCCAGCAGAGCGGTGAAGGGGAAATGGCGCGGATGTGCTGAGGAAGAAGGCCCCGCCCCCTCAGCGGCAGGCTTCTGTCCCGCGTTTTGTGTACTTTAATGGCGGGGGGTTTTACACATATACAGTGCTAGACTGTATATGTGTATTTTTAGTGCCAAAAGGTATTAAAATTGCTGCCCAGGGCACCCCCCCAGCACCCTACAGTGACCGGAGTGTGTGGTGTGCAATGGGAGCAATGGCGCACAGCTGCGGTGCTGTGCGCTACCTTAATGAAGACAGGAGTCTTCAGCCGCCGATTTCATCGTTTCTTCTGTCTTCTGGCTCTGCAAGGGGGGCGGCGGCGCGGCTCCGGGAACGGACGATCGAGGTCAGGCCCTGTGTTCGAACCCTCTGGAGTTAATGGTGTCCAGTAGCCTAAGAAGCACAAGCTAGCTGCAAGCAGGTAGGTTTGCTTCTCTCCCCTCAGTCCCACGTAGCAGTGAGTCTGTTGCCAGCAGATCTCACTGAAAATAAAAAACCTAACAAATACTTTCTTTTCTAGCAAGCTCAGGAGAGCCCACTAGGAGCACCCAGCTCTGGCCGGGCACAGATTCTAACTGAGATCTGGAGGAGGGGCATAGAGGGAGGAGCCAGTGCACACCAGATAGTACCTAATCTTTCTTTTAGAGTGCCCAGTCTCCTGCGGAGCCCGTTTATTCCCCATGGTCCTTACGGAGTTCCCAGCATCCACTAGGACGTCAGAGAAAATAAGAATTTACTTACCGATAATTCTATTTCTCGGAGTCCATAGTGGATGCTGGGGTTCCTGAAAGGACCATGGGGAATAGCGGCTCCGCAGGAGACAGGGCACAAAAAGTAAAGCTTTCCGATCAGGTGGTGTGCACTGGCTCCTCCCCCTATGACCCTCCTCCAAGCCTCAGTTAGGTACTGTGCCCGGACGAGCGTACACAATAAGGGAGGAATTTTGAATCCCGGGTAAGACTCATACCAGCCACACCAATCACACCGTACAACTTGTGATCAAACCCAGTTAACAGTATGATAACAGAGGAGCCTCTGAAAGATGGCTTCCTAAACAATAACCCGAATTAGTTAACAATAACTATGTACAATTATTGCAGATAATCCGCACTTGGGATGGGCGCCCAGCATCCACTACGGACTCCGAGAAATAGAATTATCGGTAAGTAAATTCTTATTTTCTCTATCGTCCTAGTGGATGCTGGGGTTCCTGAAAGGACCATGGGGATTATACCAAAGCTCCCAAACGGGCGGGAGAGTGCGGATGACTCTGCAGCACCGAATGAGAGAACTCCAGGTCCTCCTTAGCCAGAGTATCAAATTTGTAAAATTTTACAAACGTGTTCTCCCCTGACCACGTAGCTGCTCGGCAAAGTTGTAATGCCGAGACCCCTCGGGCAGCCGCCCAAGATGAGCCCACCTTCCTTGTGGAGTGGGCCTTTACAGATTTAGGCTGTGGCAGGCCTGCCACAGAATGTGCAAGTTGGATTGTGCTACAGATCCAACGAGCAATCGTCTGCTTAGACGCAGGAGCACACATCTTGTTGGGTGCATACAATATAAACGAGTCAGATTTTCTGACTCCAGCTGTCCTTGCAATATATATTTTTAATGCTCTGACAACGTCCAGTAACTTGGAGTCCTCCAAGTCACTTGTAGCCGCAGGCACTACAATAGGCTGGTTCAGATGAAATGCTGACACCACCTTAGGGAGAAAATGCGGACGAGTCCGCAGTTCTGCCCTGTCCGAATGGAAAATCAGATATGGACTTTTGTAAGATAAAGCTGCCAGTTCTGACACTCTCCTGGCCGAAGCCAGGGCTAGTAACATGGTCACTTTCCATGTGAGATATTTTAAATCCACCTTTTTTAGTGGTTCAAACCAATGAGATTTTAGAAATTCCAAAACCACATTGAGGTCCCACGGTGCCACTGGAGGCACCACAGGAGGCTGTATATGCAGCACTCCCTTAACAAAAGTCTGGACTTCAGGAACTGAAGCCAATTCTTTTTGAAAGAAAATCGACAGGGCCGAAATTTGAACCTTAATAGATCCCAATTTGAGACCCATAGACAATCCTGATTGCAGGAAATGTAGGAATCGACCCAGTTGAAATTCCTCCGTCGGAGCACTCCGATCCTCGCACCACGCAACATATCTTCGCCAAATGCGGTGATAGTGTTGCACGGTTACTTCCTTCCTTGCTTTAATCAAAGTAGGAATGACTTCTTCCGGCATGCCTTTTTCCTTTAGGATCCGGCGTTCAACCGCCATGCCGTCAAACGCAGCCGCGGTAAGTCTTGAAACAGACAGAGACCCTGCTGAAGCAAGTCCCTCCTTAGAGGTAGAGGCCACGGATCTTCCGTGATCATCTCTTGAAGTTCCGGGTACCAAGTCCTTCTTGGCCAATCCGGAACCACTAGTATCGTTCTTACGCCTCTTTGCCGTATAATTCTCAATACTTTTGGTATGAGAGGCAGAGGAGGAAACACATACACCGACTGGTACACCCAAGGCGTTACCAGCGCGTCCACAGCTATTGCCTGCGGATCTCTTGACCTGGCGCAATACCTGTCCAGTTTTTTGTTGAGGCGAGACGCCATCATGTCCACCATTGGTCTTTCCCAACGGGTTACCAGCATGTGGAAGACTTCCGGATGAAGTCCCCACTCTCCCGGGTGAAGGTCGTGTCTGCTGAGGAAGTCTGCTTCCCAGTTGTCCACTCCCGGGATGAACACTGCTGACAGTGCTATCACATGATTCTCTGCCCAGCGAAGAATCCTTGCAGCTTCTGCCATTGCACTCCTGCTTCTTGTGCCGCCCTGTCTGTTTACATGGGCGACTGCCGTGATGTTGTCCGACTGGATCAACACCGGTTTTCCTTGAAGCAGAGGTTCTGCCTGGCTTAAAGCATTGTAGATTGCTCTTAGTTCCAGAATGTTTATGTGAAGAGACGTTTCCAGGCTCGTCCACACTCCCTGGAAGTTTCTTCCTTGTGTGACTGCTCCCCAGCCTCTCAGGCTGGCGTCCGTGGTCACCTGGATCCAATCCTGTATGCCGAATCTGCGGCCCTCCAATAGATGAGCACTCTGCAACCACCACAGAAGAGATACCCTTGTCCTTGGAGACAGGGTTATCCACTGGTGCATCTGAAGATGCGACCCTGACCATTTGTCCAACAGATCCCTCTGGAAAATTCGTGCATGGAATCTGCCGAATGGAATTGCTTCGTAAGAAGCCACCATTTTTCCCAGGACTCTTGTGCATTGATGTACAGACACCTTTCCTGGTTTTAGGAGGTTCCTGACAAGCTCGGATAACGCCTTGGCTTTTTCCTCCGGGAGAAAAACCTTTTTCTGAACCGTGTCCAGAATCATCCCTAGGAACAGCAGACGAGTTGTCGGCATTAACTGGGATTTTGGAATATTCAGAATCCACCCGTGCTGTTTTAGCACTTCTTGAGACAGTGCTAATCCCATCTCTAGCTGTTCTCTGGACCTTGCCCTTATTAGGAGATCGTCCAAGTATGGGATAATTAATACGCCTTTTCTTCGAAGAAGAATCATCATCTCGGCCATTACCTTTGTAAAGACCCGAGGTGCCGTGGACAATCCGAACGGCAGCGTCTGAAACTGATAGTGACAGTTTTGTACAACGAACCTGAGGTACCCCTGGTGTGAGGGGTAAATTGGAACGTGGAGGTACGCATCCTTGATGTCCAAGGATACCATAAAGTCCCCTTCTTCCAGGTTCGCTATCACTGCTCTGAGTGACTCCATTTTGAACTTGAACTTCTTTATGTACAGGTTCAAGGACTTCAGATTTAGAATAGGTCTTACCGAGCCGTCCGGCTTCGGTACCACAAATAGAGTGGAATAATACCCCTTTCCCTGTTGTAGAAGAGGTACCTTGACTATCACCTGCTGAGAGTACAGCTTGTGAATGGCTTCCAAAACCGTCTCCCTTTCGGAGGGGGACGTTGGTAAAGCAGACTTCAGGAAACGGCGAGGCGGATCTGTCTCTAGTTCCAACCTGTACCCCTGAGATATTATCTGCAGGATCCAGGGATCTACCTGCGAGTGAGCCCACTGCGCGCTGAAATTCTTGAGACGACCGCCCACCGCCCCCGAGTCCGCTTGAGAAGCCCCAGCGTCATGCTGAGGCTTTTGTAGAAGCGGGGGAGGGCTTCTGTTCCTGGGAAGGAGCTGCCTGTTGGTGTCTCTTCCCCCTTCCTCTGCCTCGTGGCAGATATGAATATCCCTTTGCTCTCTTGTTTTTAAAGGAACGAAAGGGCTGCGGTTGAAAAGTCGGTGTCTTTTTCTGTTGGGGAGTAGCTTGAGGTAAAAAGGTGGATTTCCCGGCTGTAGCCGTGGCCACCAAATCTGATAGACCGACTCCAAATAACTCCTCCCCTTTATACGGCAAAACTTCCATATGCCGTTTTGAGTCCGCATCGCCTGACCACTGTCGCGTCCATAAACTTCTTCTGGCCGAAATGGACATAGCACTTACCCGTGATGCCAGTGTGCAGATATCCCTCTGTGCATCACGCATATAAAGAAATGCATCCTTTATTTGCTCTAAAGACAGTAAAACATTGTCCCTATCCAGGGTATCAATATTTTCAATCAGGGACTCTGACCAAGCTACTCCAGCACTGCACATCCAGGCTGTCGCTATAGCTGGTCGTAGTATAACACCTGTATGTGTGTATATACTTTTTTGGATATTTTCCATCCTCCTATCTGCTGGATCTTTAAGTGCGGCCGTCTCAGGAGAGGGTAACGCCACTTGTTTAGATAAGCGTGTGAGCGCCTTGTCCACCCTAGGAGGTGTTTCCCAGCGCGCCCTAACCTCTGGCGGGAAAGGGTATAAAGCCAATAACTTCTTTGAAATTAGCATCTTTTTATCGGGGGCAACCCACGCTTCATCACATACATCATTTAGTTCTTCTGATTCAGGAAAAACTATAGGTAGTTTTTTCACACCCCACATAATACCCTGTTTAGTGGTACCTGTAGTATCAGCTAAATGTAACACCTCCTTCATTGCCAAAATCATATAACGTGTGGCCCTACTGGAAAATACGGTTGATTCGTCACCGTCGCCACTGGAATCAGTGCCTGTGTCTGGGTCTGTGTCGACCGACTGAGGCAAAGGGCGTTTTACAGCCCCTGACGGTGTTTGAGGCGCCTGGACAGGCACTAACTGATTGTCCGGCCGTCTCATGTAGTCAAACGACTGCTTTAGCGTGTTGACACTATCCCGTAATTCCATAAATAAAGGCATCCATTCTGGTGTCGACCCCCTAGGAGGTGACATCCCCATATTTGGCAATTGCTCCACCTCCACACCAATATCGTCCTCATACATGTCGACACACACGTACCGACACACAGCAGACACACAGGGAATGCTCTTATCGAAGACAGGACCCCACTAGCCCTTTGGGGAGACAGAGGGAGAGTTTGCCAGCACACACCAAAAGCGCTATATATGACAGGGATAGCCTTATAATAAGTGCTCCCTGTATAGCTGCTTTTATAATATAATTTTTGCCACTATTTTGCCCCCCCTCTCTTGTTTTACCCTGTTTCTGTAGTGCAGTGCAGGGGAGAGATCTGGGAGCCGTCCTGACCAGCGGAGCTGTGTAAGGAAAATGTCGCTGTGTGCTGAGGAGATAGGCCCCGCCCCTTTTTCGGCAGGCTCGTCTCCCGCTCTTTAGTGTATTCTGGCAGGGGTTAAATATCTCCATATAGCCCCCGGAGGCTATATGTGAGGTATTTTTTAGCCAAATAGGTTTTCATTTGCCTCCCAGGGCGCTCCCCTCCCAGCGCCCTGCACCCTCAGTGACTGCCGTGTGAAGTGTGCTGAGAGGAAAATGGCGCACAGCTGCAGTGCTGTGCGCTACCTTTAGAAGACTGAGGAGTCTTCTGCCGCCGATTCTGGACCTCTTCATGTTTCAGCATCTGCAAGGGGGCCGGCGGCGAGGCTCCGGTGACCATCCAGGCTGTACCTGTGATCGTCCCTCTGGAGCTGATGTCCAGTAGCCAAGCCGCCAATCCATCCTGCACGCAGGTGAGTTCACTTCTTCTCCCCTAAGTCCCTCGTTGCAGTGATCCTGTTGCCAGCAGGACTCACTGTAAAATAAAAAACCTAAGCTAAACTTTCTCTAAGCAGCTCTTTAGGAGAGCCACCTAGATTGCACCCTTCTCGGCCGGGCACAAAAATCTAACTGAGGCTTGGAGGAGGGTCATAGGGGGAGGAGCCAGTGCACACCACCTGATCGGAAAGCTTTACTTTTTGTGCCCTGTCTCCTGCGGAGCCGCTATTCCCCATGGTCCTTTCAGGAACCCCAGCATCCACTAGGACGATAGAGAAATAAAAAGATATATGGATAAGTGGAAACAAGCATAGTCTGGTTTCCCATTTGTGAAAAAGGAGGGGGGGGGGGGGGGGGGGGGAATAGAGAAGAGAGAGGGACGTCAGGAACGCAGACGAACTATATGTAATATTATAAAACTGTATTGAGTTCCATTGCTTCATTTAATCCTAATGGATAGATGGTATTTAGTTTGAACATCCAATATAGTTCTTGTATACACAAATTTCTGTACCGATCCCCACCCCTCTTTGTTATTTCTATATGTTCAATAGCTGTCAAGCAAAGGGAACTTGGATCTCCATTATGAGTATCCCTAAAGTGCCTAGACACGCTATGCGTCTGTACTCTGTTGATAATGTTGCGTCGATGTTCTAAAAAACAAAAGTTCTAAACAAGAACTATATTGGATGTTCAAACTAAATACCATCTATCCATTAGGATTAAATGAAGCAATGGAACTCAATACAGTTTTATAATATTACATATAGTTCCTCTGCGTTCCTGACGTCCCTCTCTCTTCTCTCTTTTCTCCCCCTTCCACCCCCCCCCTCCTTTTTCACAAATGGGAAACCAGACTATGCTTGTTTCCACTTATCCATATATCTTTTTATTTTTGCATTCTCTCCCCCCTCCTATATACATGTGAATATCAATATAGACTATAATAGGGGACCTTTTAGATTAAATATATGTATATTCTCTGTAATACACACTATCATCTTTATGTTTAAAATTTGTTGGTCCAAACTTTGCTATATATTTTGATCTAGTTTGTCCAGTGGATCATTATATAGTTTAGATTATGTAATACTATTATTATGCATTTAGAACTATAATAAATTTGTATTGATCCACTGAATATACTACAGGGTTCTCCCAACATTGATTACAAACTGGTTTGAATCCTACTATGGGATTTTTTCGCTACCATACTATTCTTCTTTTTCTCTTTTCTTTTGTCTTTTATATTTATTTTTATTACCATCAACTAAAAACACGAGCCAGTGTTAACCAGGTTACCGGGGCGACGTGCATGTACATGCGTCGCCTTGACAACCATTTGATACTTCCGATTTGTATATGATCACCGTCAATGGACGCAGGGTGATGACGCGGCATTGAGACCTCCATGCCACGTCTCCCCCGGCGACGGAACTACGCGCGGATGCAGCGGGATGACGCGACGTTTGTTGTGCCGCGTCATCGGGGTGCGCGCTTAGGCGCGGCGCCGCTCGGTGAGCGCAATGATTATACACAGCTGCCCTTCCGCCCAACTTTGATTTAGCATTTGAGATATATCTAAAATGTGGATATATATGATCAGGGCTTAATGTGTCTATATTATAGTTTATCAAGTCCATCCCACTTTTTACATCAATTCCCTTTCAGATGAGATGAATGGTCATGTGACCAATTTTTAAACAAACGTTTTTTCAATTATATTATGAATTATAATATGAATATCATATATATGATCATGTGTGTGAATAAGTTTTTTTATTAAATAGTAATGTCTGTCATTATTCTGGTCGTCTAATGAGGTGAGAAGGTCAATTGTATCACTTATGCAAATGAGCATTCATATTGGAAAGGGGTATAAAAACCCCTCACAGCAGGACCAGTAGCACCTTGAAAAAGTTGCGTGAACGCAACGAAACGCGTTGGTGGGATCTGTTGTTGTAAATCTACTACCTATCTAAACATCTGGAGGATCGAACACCTGGACCAAGTCCCTGACTACTGCTTCTTACCGATTGGTTTCCTGAAAGAGGGACGACGCACACCGTGGACTCTTGGAATTACCACCACTGAATAAGGGACTGCCACCTGCGGACGCTGCTCTGCTTAAACGCCTTTACAATATGGTGGTAAATATATACTCACGGTTGTGACTGTTTTTGGCCTCGCAGGATCCATAAGGGACTTTTATAAATGGAACAGGTTCTTTGAACATTTCGTTACTGACCTCCATCATTCATAGGAGTAGCTTCATATTTGCTTTTATTACTGGTTTTTAAATATATGCACTATTAATGGTTTATAAATAAATCTTGTGGTACTAATGACTGTTCTCACTCATTGACGACCTTAGGCGCTACATTTTGTTTTGTGTATATGTTGTTTGGGGGTCTGACCAACCCCGTGTGTTTAGCTGCTGTGGTGCACCTTCCCATCTAGCGCCAGGACTAAATCACCTAGGTGATTTACCTTCTTCTTCACCCTCAATTAGGTTACCTGACCATTTAGCAATGGCTTTTGTGATCCACGCACATGCAATAGTGGGTCTTTGGTCCACCCCAGCAGCTGTGTACGATGATTTGAGTGTAGTCTCAATTTTACGATCAGTCGTGTCTTTTAGGGAGGCTGCACCAGGTGCAGGCAATACAATTTTTCGTGACAGCCTAGAGACTGATGCGCTCTCCATCAGTGGATTTTCCCATTTTTTCCTATCCTCCAGAGGAAAAGGAAAAGATAAGAGCAACCTTTTAGGGATTTGAAATTTGTTATCAGGATTAACCCACAGTTCTCCAAACAGGGTATTCAATTCCTTTGACGCAGGAAAAATGACTGAGGACTTTTTTACATTAAAATAAGATTACTCACACTCCTCTGACACCTTATCAGGAATTTGCAGAACATCTCCGATAGCCTCTATAAGAGCCTCTATTCCCTGTGACAGAGTAGCATCTTCTCTCTCCAAATCCACCTTGCCCTCCTCCATGTCTGACCCGTCAGCGTCAGACTGCAGGATATGGGCCAGAGATAGTTTTTGCAGACGAATGGGAGGGGATTGACTCTCTATTCATAAACTCATCCACAGTCTATCTTAAGTATTGTGTCTCTCATTGCGGGATAATTTCGTAGAACTATTCCTTTAACGAAATTAACCCACTCCGGTTCAGCGCCACTATTCTGGGAAGGTGCACTGCCCTGAGTACCCAGCAGTGAGCCCCCTGGTTAATAGGAACACTCCGCTGTACAAGAAACACACTCTTTGCCTGAAATAATGTAAATGTGACAGCGCGCGCGCGCACACACACACACACACACACAGGTTAAGCACAATTAACCCACAAAGAGCCCTTCAGGGAGACAGTTATTTGGAGCCAGCCCCCACCGCGCCCTAATCACTAATACCAAGCTTAGCTGGGTTGCAGACTAAGTACCCTGATAGGGGACTTTTAGTACACTAATAACAACTCCCCCCTGCTATGACCCCCTGGTACCGCTCACATAAACAAATAATCAAACAGGAAAACAGCAACATATGCGCCCTACACACTGGGCGATAAAACTGCAAGATTTGAACGATCTCGTTCATTAATGAATGAGATAACGTTCATATCAGTCAGTGTGGAGGCATCAGCGATGAAAGATGCGCGGCCCCGCGCTCGTTCATCGCTGGTTCCCCGTCGGCTGTGCATGCAGGCCAATATGGACGAGATCGTCCATATTTGCCTGCACGTCTACGGAGCCGGGTGACAGGGGGAGTGAAGAAACTTCACTCCCCCCGTCACTGCCCCCCCCGCCGCCGGGTCGCCCGTCTGCCGTATCGACGGTCGGGCAGCTCGGCGGCACATCGCCGAGTCTGTAGGGCCCATTACAGTTGATGACAGTATAGGACAAATACAGGGTAAATAAACATAGCTACATCAGCAGATGACACTGGAATAAGTATCAGGTGGCAGAAGACTGATGGATTTGGTGCAGTTGAAGATTATTAAAGTAAGAAAGGATAAGCACATGAGGGAAGAGGGCCCTGCTTGTGAGAGCTTACATTCTAAAGTTCAACAGCTGGAGTGTCAAGGTTAGCCATCACTGGTGTACAGTGTACTGAGACGCAGCTGTGTACTGCATCTGGAGACGCATTCCGCCCCAGTTAGAAGCCGTGGGTCTCCGTACCCTCATGCCGTCATAATGGCCGGCGCCCCGCTAACCGGGACGCCGGCTTAGTACTCACCATTCTTCTGGCTCTGTTAGGGGTGGCAGCTAGCTGCGGGAATTTACGGTCGCCGTGGTGGGGCTTGCGAATAGTTCCCTCAGGAGCTCAGTGTCCTCTCAGCGGGGAACAGGACCATTAACCCCTCAAGGGGTTGGGCCGTTCCCACCCCTAAGTCCCACGAAGCAAGCAGGATGGTGCCATCCAGACCTGCCTGAAAATAACAAACATATAAAATAAATGCAGAAACCTCTTCAGGAGCTTCCATAAGCGTGACTGGCTCCTCCGGGCACATTTTCTAAACAGAGTCTGGTATGAGGGGCATAGAAGGAGGAGCCAGTCCACACTATCAAATTCTTAAAAAACCCATGGCTCCTAGTGGACCCATCTATACCCCATGGTACTAAATGGAACCCCAGTACCCTCCAGGACGTAAGAAAGAAAAAAAGAAAAGAAAAGAAAAGAAAAAAAAAAAAAAAAACACACACACACCCCAACACCACCACTGCGTCCTACCAGTCAGTTGGTGATAAAAGAAGAAACTCAGTTGTCACTGTCCTTCAGTGACGGGAGCTTCAGCATCCTCAAATGTGTGGCAGTAGCCTGCACTAACGGTGAGAAGGTAGCAGCACTAAGCAGGCGGGTGCATGACCTATGGAGGTCCACATCTGAGCCACCTGGGCCCAAAATAAGTTAATTAATGGCAGCAGATGCGCACCTGATCATGGACTCAGGTGTGCTGTGGCACAGCGGTCGAAAACCACCGGTCTAGAGTGTACCCAGCTTAACACCAATCTGCCGACCTGTCTCCTCTGGACAGGAAGTCCAAACTAAGGTCACCCTGCACAGTATTTAAGGTAGTGATAGGCAACCTGATACAGTCCAAGGACCGCACTATGTGGCCCTCTAACCTTCAAACAAGCTGCATATTACCAATCTCAGTAGCAATTTAAATGAATATTTAAATGGGGGTGGGGGTATTTGTCAAAGCTCGGAGAGAGATACAATTGTGACAGATAAAGTACCAACCAATCAGCTCCTGTCATTTTTAAAATCAGCCTGTAAAATAAAAGTAGAAGGCAGTTATTACTTTATCTCTCACAATTGTATCTCTCTCCAAGCTTTAATAAATACCCTCTTTAATCAAGAGAGACACCTATATGTAATAACTGATCAGTAGGCATCTCAAACAATTATAAAAGTTACACCAAACATTAATGAGAACATAGGAAGGAGCTGGGGGCTGCTAGTGAAAGCTTGGAGGGTTGCCTGTTGCCCATCACTGATTTGGGGACACGAGGACAGTGATAAGAAGCATTGCACCAGCTGACACACAGCCAGCACCGTGACCTTGACAAAGACTGGAAAGTGAAACAACACAAGAGATAATTAGAACTTGTGAAGCATAACCTGTAGCTTCTGCTGCCACTGCCCACAAGGTAAACCAGCGTTGCACCAGGGACTACAGGACCAGGATCAGGCGCAGGACTCCGAGACAACTTTCTCAAATAAATGGTGGGGGGGTTGCTCTAAAAACGTCCTACAACTTGCACATTGGATACATAGGAGGACATGGACTCTGGCAAGTTATGAATGAAGAATTCACCCCCTCAGCCTGTAACCTAGTAACTGGCTACAGTCTACACGGTACTACCAGTGCAGAGCAGCCATGCAGCAACCGGCCAGGATCAGGATGGGAAGGGTACACTACACAGACACTGCATGCAAAACTGCAATCACGGGACAACGCAAGGATTACTGCTCACCTCGAAAACAATCCGCCCCAGAGGCTGGTTGTCCGCCGTCACATCCATGTACACCAGCGGGTTACCCTTACGGGTAGCCGTACTGTCCGTGCATGCTCTGGCAGAGATTAATGAACCATTTCCCAGGCGGCAGCACCGGAGCAGGAGGCGGCTGTTTGATAACAACATAATGCGGGAACGTGAAGCTACTCTGTGCGTGTGTCCATGTGCCGGCCCGGCCGCCGGTATATATACTGTGTGCATGTGTGCAGCGACGCCAGCGGCCAGGACGGGAAGTGCAGGCGCTGTGACATAAGTGAGATTACATAGTGTACTGTACTTAACCACTTTATGTCACTTCCTTCATGCCAGAGACAGAAGTACACGTTTTATTGGTTTTCTCTGGAGAAATAGGGCTATGTGGCAGCAAAGTCAAATGAATATATATTTTCAGGAGCCACTTTTGTTTAATTTTTTCTATTTTGTATAGTGCAACCCTATAAAGCCTGTCACATGATCATCAAATAACAAATGTGATACATTTGGTATTTACTTCAAACAGACTTGTTCCCAAGACTGTAAGGAACCCAAATATATGTGGTTTATTTTACATTTTGAGTAATTATATGGCTGTAAGTAAAATACATTTATATATATATATATATATATATATATATATATATATTTATTTATTTTTTATTTTTTTTTACTTTTTTTCACACTTTTTCATTTTGTATAATTCATATTTTATCTATACTTTTTTTTTGTAATACCAATATAAATAGTAAAGTAACAGAACTACAGCACTAATAACAAGTCAAGCTTAAAGCACCATGGGGTGAGAATGAATGCCAAAAATCAACCTGATTTAGCGTGGCAAATGAGTACGTTTTTACAGAAGTCAGGAAGGGGTATAAAAATAAGTTCATATTATGTCACACTATAGTAACGCTACTTCATCACTTCATAATATGCCCCAGGTCATATTAAGTAAGTTTTTAATGGGTTCCAGTTAATTTTATACACCATTACAATGAGTAGGTTCAGGGAAATACCTAGATATATTGTAGACCAAGGCAAAAGTTTGTAAGGGCCCCTATGTACCACCAACCCATTATGAAAAATGTATAGAGCACGTGTAACTGTGACAGGGAGGGTGGGCCTTCCTCAGCTCTGGGCCCCATAGTAGCAGTGGTGCTGATTCTGAATATGACATCGCATTTGCTAGATTGGCTCTAAGGCTGGGTACATACTTACCCCTGGCACATTAGATGTGACATCGTGCAAGATCCCCCCCTGATACTTATATCGTTCATACACAGTGAATTATATAGTTTGCATCTCGCCAGTGACGGCATGCACCCACAACCAGATGCATGCCGTCTTGTACAATATCTTTAGATTTTAAGGTGAAAACTAAAGTTATTGTACATCATTAATGACCCGCAGGAGCGCGCATCGTTAACAATATAGTGAATACACACTGGACGATGTGAACAATATATCGTCTGATTCAGCAGATGTATATATATTGGGTGCACATCGCCAAGTGTGTACCGAGCCCAAGTTTTGAAATTTTATCTTTCAACTAGTCCTTGGCATCCAGCTCCCAGTTCATCTCGTGAGGGGGTTTATTAATTCTTAGTTTTATCTTTGTTAGTTTGTCTGATGGGTCAGCATTCTGTCAGGCCTAGACAATAATTAACCGATCTACTTCTATTAGCTCCAGTTTATGTGGATTCAGTAGTGCTGGTTCTTTCTGTAATAGTTATCTTGGCAGTGTCTGCGCGCCCAGGAGACCAAATACACCATTTGAACTGAGCCCTTTTAATATAGATAATGGTGGGACAATTTTTAAAAATCTTAAATTAAACCTGAAGTTATTTCTTTAAAACGCATGTATCATAAGCGTAAATAAATTGCTGGGCATTCTGTGATTATGAAGAAAGTATAAAATTGTGGCAATTATTAAATAAACTGATTTCATGCATGCAGTCTTGCAAACTGTCAGTAAATTTACTACTACTATATAAAATAATTCATAGTTTTACCTGCCAGAAAGACAAATCTAATGATAAATAAAAATAATAATAAGTAAAAAATGTCTAGCAATCTGTAACATTGTTTTCCAGGATACTTGGGACAACCCTTGCAAAATACAGTATATAATGACCATTTTATGGAGACGTATTAAAAACTAGAATACTAACCCATGTTACAAATATATACTAAATATTCATTATTTATATATAGGAGAAAAATGACACTACAGAGGTATTCTGCTTGTTTTAATGTGGTTTGATTTCAACAGAACAGAAACGGAGAGAGTGGTCTGTGGTTTGTATATCAATGTGTGCTGTAATGCTTACTTGTTATATCCCAGCTTTTAATTGTTATTTTATGGGTCTGATCATCCGTGTGTCTCGTGGGAGATATGACGGAGAACTGATTGTTCTAGGATTAAAGAAGGCATGTTACACATATGCAAGTCATACTAAAGAATACCACAACATCATTTACATAACATAACACTGGTCAGCACACTACATGATGTACAAAACATTGCCAACGTCTAGACTGTCAGAGGACACAGGTCATAACATCATGGAGACCTTTTGTTACATTCCACTATTGCTTGTCATAGGCAGGTTGCAAGATCTTCATGAGAGGTAATTAATGAGTCAAAGCATTTACAAAGCAAGAACAAGCAGTCACCGTATGTTTCAAAGCACAGGTGTAATACTGTACCTTAGTATGACTGTACAATAAAATGCTATGTCATAGATACACATTAAGTACATATGCATTCTGTAACAAGGGTTGTACTAGAGCAGACATGTCAAACTCAAAATCCCAACTGGGCCAAATAATCAAAGTCTTGTGTGTGCCGCAAGAAAAGAAACAGTCTTATATGCAATTTTCAAAGTTTTTTTTAGAAAAACTAACAATAAAAGTATAATCAAAGAGATGTCAAGTATCGTGATGAAAACATTTACTTTAATGCAGTGGTGCAAGTAGGAAAAATTTCTTAGTGGTAATGGGTGTGTGATACACACATGGGGGCCAGATACAAATATGCTCTCAGTAGTGCAGTGCTAGATACACATATGACACCAATAGTGCAAGATACACATATGCCACCAGTAGTGCAGTGCCAGATACACATATGCCACCAGTAGTGCAGTGTCAGATACACATATGCCCCTTTAAAGTGCCAGATACACATATGCCCCTACAGTGTCAGATATACATATGCCCCCCCACAGTGCCAGATACACATATGCCCAGACTGTGCCAGATACACATATGCCCAAACTGTACCAGATCACATATGCCCCCAATGTGCTTACCACTGCTGCTGCCAGGGATGTCCTGCCTGGCAGTTTGTGAGTGCAGGAGGGCGCAGTGCGCGCCTCTCCTGCTCCTCAGTCTGGTCTTCGGCAGCAGCGCAGGTATCTTAAATCAGGTGTCGGTTCATGAGCCAATCAGAGCTCGCAGATCGGCAGCTCCTGATTGGCTGCCAGTTCGCGAGCTCTGATTGGTTCACGAACCGGCGCCTGATTTAAGATACCAGCACCGCTGCCGGAGAAAGCAGTCGGGCCGCAAAAAGAAACCTGCCTGCGGGCCGCAAAAAGAAGTCGAGGCCGCGAGTTTGACACCCCTGTACTAGAGGGATGTAGTTATGTGACCGAACCCAACCCATACTAGATGAAAGACTCAGTGTTCTTTGTTGGTATTTCTTAAAAAATATTTTTTTAGGCATCTGTGTCTCACATCAATGGTGATGTTTTCTACCTGTTGGTCCCAAGGCTTTGGTGAGATATTTTAAGGTAATTTCTGGAACAGGAGAGGCAGACAACACTATAATAGGGCGACCTGCTGCATTGTATCCCTCTGTCATTATGTGATGCCAGTCCCAGCCTGGTCACCACAGTGAAGAGTTGCCTATAAGAACTGGGACTGCAAAAGTGGTGTGAGCCCCTTCTGCTTCCAGGCAAACCAGCTGTGTGCTGAATAGCATCGGGACTCCACTTGACGCTCATGAGGGTATAGTGTCAAGGTAACGGGAGATGCAACAAACCTATGAGAGAGAAGATAGAGAAGCTGCTTTTAGCATCCAATTAGATTCAAGCTGTCATTTTATAGGCTGTGCTAGATAATTATAGCTAGAACTGATTGGTTGCTATGGGAAACTTCTCCACTTTATCTGTCTCATAGGTTTGATACATCTATCCGCATGTGTAATAATATTTAAAATAGGGGTGTGCAATTGTTGCACCTGGACTGGAGGCACTTAAAGAATTTTAGAGGCTCATTTATTAACAAGTGATAAAACTTGTTGCATATCATGAATGGTGCTACTGCCAAACAGCTCCTGTCATTCTAAAGACAACAGTTAGGAGCTGATTGGCTGGAGCACCATATATCATACGCAACAAGTTTTATCTTTAGCAATGAGTTTTATTACTTGTTGATAAATAAGTCCCTTAGTATGCTGTTGAAGGCAGCACACAAATATTTTTGTATTTACAATACATTTCAATAAAAAGACAATGGTATTTATTGTGAGACCCATTTGTGTATCTTCCACACAAATTTACAACACTAATGTTAAATAAATTTATACCTCTTTTAAACCAAACTTCTGACCCAGTTTATTGCCGGGGCAACTCAGGTCCTGGCAAGGGTCTATGCGCGTTATGTCCCAGGACTTCGACCCTGGTCACAAGGGTTAAACCCAGGACCAACCCAGGTAGGCTGCTATCAGGGCCGGCCCGCCCGTTACGCGGGTTACGCAAAAGAGTAAGGCTCCACAGTGTGGAGGGCGCCGACAGCCTGCACCACGCTCCCAGCCCATGCTGCATACCTCCAGCTCCGTAATCACCGATCCGCGGTGTCGCAGCAGCGGCCACTAAAAGCCGTCATACTGGCGGCGCCACACTGCTGTGTTGGGCTGCCGGCGGCCTTGGAATGAATGAAAGGCTCTCAGTCAGTGGCCACACAACCTGCAGCAAGGAGCCGGCTCGGGGAGGGAGGCAGTATGCAGCCAAGCACATGGCTCAACGCAGAGGGAAAAGTAAGCCAGAAGCGTTTTTTTTTTGTTTTTTTTGGTAATAAGTTAAAATTAAATAAACAAAGATTATCTATCTCTATACACTGACTATCAGTTTAAGATGAGGCTGCTTCATCTATTTTCAACATGATGAGTATACAGTATGCTGCTGTAGCTGTAATCATTGCCACTTATGCTGTGACTTTGCACTTTATGGTCATCTATATCTTTTTGTCTACTTTTGCATTATATGGATGTGCTGGATATATATATATATATATATACACATGCGCGCGCGCGCGCACACATACATATTTTATATATATATATATATATATATATATATATATATTTACTCTGTTTACTACTAGTGCACTAGCCTTGAAAACAGTGTGCTAGTGGCACCGAAACATTGGCATCATGGTGTCACATTTGTATTGTGTCTTTACTAAACTTCAATAATTCTTCAATCATCTGGGAGTGCCCCATTTTTCTTTTAACTGGTAACTATCTCTTCACTGAGGGCACCCATATATCACACAGCACCAGTGCCGAGTGGCAGCTCGAAATTGTATCCTATATTAGATAGATTACATATATACTGGGGTGCCCAAAGTATTATATTGAAATACAGTGGACGGGACTCCCAGACCCTGTTATCTTAAAAATCAATGCAACACAAAGGTTGTTATGATCAATGTTTCATGTAATTAAATAGGAATCAAACAGATATTACACATGTACATACATATATAGTGCAATGTTGTGGACACCCATGAGTGGGAATAGCCCTGGCGCAGCTGTTGGCATTCTCGGCGGTCTGGATCCCGGTGTCAGTATTCTGACCGCTGTTATCCCAACTGCCAGAATATTGACTACATCCCATGCTGGGGGGAGCACCAAGATTGTTCTTGCCTCCGGGCTATTGGGATGAAGTTACGCCACTGCGCACCAGGTATCTGTATAACATGTTCTACCTGGTACAATGTGTATAACGTGCTCTACCTGGTGCAATGTGTATAATGTGCTCTACCTGGTGCAATGTGTGTAACATGCTCTACATGTGTGGTGTAATGTGAATTGGTACTATTATGTGGCCATGCTCTTTCCCTATGAAGCCACGCCCCTAAATTTTTGGTGCGCGCCTATGGCGCGCACTGTCCTTGAATTCAAATATGGGAGGGGGAGCATCAATTTACTTTCTGCCAAAGGGCACCAAAATGTCTGCTACACAGCCCAGCAGCACTGTCACCCCATCGACCCCCTTGCAACAGTTTTGTAGTGTCCAAGTCAAGTCTGTTTTTATATTTGAATAATTAATAAGATTAATATGAACCTTCATTCCAATGGGACCCAGAAAAGGATGGGTAGGACCCCAATTTTTAAACGTTAGATTAATTAGATTAATTAGAAAACACTTATTTAGATGTTTTGCCCTTTAAGTTTTAACTTTGTGGTAGGCAGTTGATTTCGCCCATATTTCGCTTAATGCGCTTTAAGCTTTTGTGTGTGTATAATATTTTCCATCAGCCATGGGGGGCGCCAAAATCTATATTCGCTTACCAAAAAATGTAGGCTTGGGCCAGCCCTGGCTGCTATGTGAATGGCGTGACACAGGTTATCCGACACGGCTAAAAAGACCAGAGAGACAAATCAGCTATAATTGGAGATGATGTCATCTCCAAGCGCCGGCAGATCAGGCAGATTACACCGGGTGCATTTTGAAAGGGACAAGCCAGCAATAACTCGGTCAAGTTTGCAGTGTGAACACAGTTTCCTCAGCTGTGACACGGCTTGCAACAGTGTTCAATAACCAAGGTTGGACCCGGATTTTTATTGTGAAGTTTCTTTTGTATTTGTTGAAAGATTGGTAGAATCTGCTATATTTGCATAGTGTCAAATATCTAAGCTCTCTGAGAACAAAAACTGTGGCAGAACTAGGTGCAGCAATTAACCCTTTTTGTGTAAAATAGCAAACAACAATATTACAAGGGTTGAACCTTGCAAGTAGAACATTTTAATTCACTGTATTCTCTCCAGGTATTCACAACTCAACATGCTGACCAGGGCTGTAACTAAGGTTTGGTCAGGATGGCAACCACCAGGGCAGATGGTTAAGGTGGGACACCACGAAGCTCGGCCTGCCAACCCATAAGGAATATGACTAGTGATCCCATCTCCTTCCAAACCTTCCAAAGCAATAAGGAAAATAGGACTGCTTGGTGTGGCACTGCCTTCATGTTGCTTTGAGCTGATGGGCTCCATAAGGCAATGCACCACTCTTAATAGATTTAATAGATTTTGCCTCAGGTCATGCCTCCCCTACTCCCCACCCCCTCTCTTTACACTCAAAAGGCCACCATACATCAACAGTCATTTGGGGCAATTTGGTGTTTGGCAGACAATTGTGTAAATAAATATGCAATGTATGGGGTTCACAGACCGCAGATTCAAACCAAAAATCGATTGGGATTGTTAAATCAGGTTGTTTAACATGGTGGATTTCACAGATCAATTGGGACTGTAAATTGCTAGTGTATGGTAACAATCAGCAGATTTGCAGACAGTTTCTAGTAAACTGATGAGCCTTTCAAGATTGGCAGATCTGTATTTGCTGAAAATGATCTGCAAATCACTGAAAAATATCTGCTATGTATGGGCACAGACTGTGGGATTAGGGAATCTTTACATCTGGGTGAAAAATCTCAGCTCATGCCCTTGTTGCATTCTCTATCATTAGCCCCATGTTTGCATATAACCTAGAAAGTCCTCACATGTTGCACCTCTGTCCTCCCCTGCTCTTATCCTACAGCACCTCTACTGTCCCCCCACTTTCCCATTGTCACAACTGAGGGCCTGAGCTGACGGAAGGCAGCCTCAGTTGTAGGGGCTGAGATGTACCGGAACCTGGGAGGTTGTATCAGACCCCTGGACATGTAAGTAACATGAAGAGAAACCGCCCGAAGGCGTGACCACGACAACTTGAGTAAAAGTCAATGATATTTATTTATGACAAACTCCATGCATCACAGTAGCAGTAAAAAGTAACATAAAAATCAGCAGAGAAATAATAATACAGTTCCTGGGTACTACAGGGTGGCAGGGGCCACAGAGCTCTGGTGGTATGAGACAGTTCTTATTATCTGCAAGTTGGAAAGTCCTTACCAGGCTCAACTGTAGCAATGAGGAAAGCCCAGGGTCGTACCAGCTGGTGTTCCAGGGAAAGCTGGACTGCTGTAGATAAAATGCTGCTGTGGGTACTGGTTAGAACCAGACAGGTGTTGGCACGGAGTGGATACTGGCTGGAACCAGTTAAATCATAAATAAAGCTTGAGAGCGATGCAATGTAGATGAAATGTAGAATTTGAGAGCGGAGAAATAATAATACCGGTGGAGAGTGGTAAACTGCAGAAAGGACACCGGCCCTTTAAGAGAAGCTGTACACTGCTGGAAGCTGAGCTGGAAGCAGGTGATGTTGTAGTTGGAAACAGGTGAGTCCAGAATGGATCGGAGAGTCAGGCTACACCGCAGATGGAATGCTGGTGCGGGTCTCTATAGCAGAAGTCTGGAGACAGGAGCTGGAACCTGGAAGACAATCACAGGAGAGAGACAAACTGGAACTAGGTTTGACAACCAAAGCACTGACGCCTTCCTTGCTCAGGCACAGCATATTTATACCTGCAGCAAGGAAGGGGTTGGCTAGGCAATTATGCAGATTAACAATACAGACAGCAGATTGGTGGAAATGATCAGATGACAAAATCCAAGATGGCTGCGCCCATGCAGACACTTGGAGGGAAGTTTGGTTTGTAATCCATGTGGTCTGGAAAACAGTAATGGCGGCGCCGGCCACCGGAGACAGGAGACGCCAGGCTGACAGATGCACATCCGACCACGCGGACACAGCGGAGGCCGCGGCTGACGTAATCGCCACTCTGAATGCAGAAGCTCAGGGACGGCGGCGGAGGCCGCGGGAGACGCCATGCCAGATGTATAAGGCGTTACTGTGACTGCGTCCAGAGAGACAGGAGAGGATGCGGGAATGTGCACATCAGGATAACAGATGGGATCCGGTCCTGGAGCGCTGAGCCAGCCTTAGGAGGCATCTGATAGGTAAGAAATGGCGTCCAGATACCCGGATCGTGACAGCACCCCCCCTTTAGGAGTGGCCCCAGGACACTTCTTTGGCTTTTGAGGAAACTTGGAATGGAATCTCCGGACCAAGGCAGGAGCATGGACATCAGAAGCATTGGTCCATGAACGTTCCTCAGGGCCATAACCCTTCCAGTCAATAAGATACTGAAGTTGACCGTAACGGTGACGTGAGTCCAGGATCTTGGCTACTTCATACTCAACGCCTCGTTGAGTTTGGACTTTCGGAGTTGGAGGGAGTGAGGAATGAAACCGATACAAGATTAGCGGTTTCAACAGGGAAACATGGAATGTCCTGGGTATCTTTAAGAAGGGAGGCAACTGGAGTCTGTAAGCAACAGGATTGATGACTTGATCAATTTTAAAAGGACCGATGTAGCGAGGTGCAAACTTCATACTGGGAACTCTTAACCTCAAATTCTTCGTGGATAACCATACCCGATCACCCACCTTGAGAGCAGGAACTGCTCGACGCTTCTTATCCGCAAACTTCTTGTACCTGAACGATGCCTTGAGCAGAGCTGATCGTACGCTCTTCCAGATATTGGCAAACTGATGCAAGGTGATATCCACTGCGGGAACAGAAGTTGCTGGAAGCGGTTGGAACTCAGGGACTTTAGGGTGGAATCCAAAGTTAGTGAAGAATGGTGTTGAAGAAGATGAAGAATGATACTGGTTGTTATGACAGAACTCGGCCCAGGGAAGTAATTGAACCCAGTCATCTTGAGAGGAGGACACATAGATGCGGAGGAAGGACTCCAAGTCCTGATTCACCCTCTCAGTTTGACCATTGGTCTGAGGATGGTAAGCCGTGGAAAACTTTAGCTTGACTTGGAGGGCTTGACATAAACTTCGCCAGAATTTGGCTGTGAATTGAACTCCTCGATCTGAGATAATTTCTTCAGGCAGACCGTGGAGTCGAAAGATCTCTTGTATGAATACTTGAGCCAACTTGGAAGCTGACGGAAGACCGGTGAGAGGAATGAAGTGTGCCATCTTGGTGAACCGGTCAACTACCACCCAGATGGTATTAAACTTGTTGCACATGGGCAAATCTGTAATAAAATCCATCGACAAATGGGTCCATGGTCGACGGGGAACAGATAGTGGAACCAGTTGCCCCGCAGGCGACTGGCGGGATACTTTATGTTGAGCACACTTTGGGCAAGATGCAATAAACTCCAAAACGTCCTTTTTCAGAGTTGGCCACCAATAGGACCTAGAGATAAACTCCAGGGTTTTTTGGATACCTGTATGTCCGGCAAAGCGGGAAGCATGGGCCCAATGCATGAGCTTCTTCCTTAGTGTCGGCTTCACAAAACTTTTCCCTGATGGGGGCGTAGAGTCCATCCCTACCGTGGAGAATGCCAACGGACTTATAATAGGATGCTTGTCTGAAGACTCTGACTCATTTTCTTGCTCCCATGAGCGGGAAAGGGCATCGGCCTTGCGATTCTGAGAGCCCGGACAGAACTGGAGTTTAAAGTCGAACCTGGAAAAGAAAAGTGCCCATCTGGCCTGACGAGGGTTGAGACATTGTGCGCCTTTCAGATATAGAAGGTTCTTGTGGTCTGTAAGGATGGTGATTGAATGAGAAGCTCCCTCCAACAGATATCTCCACTCCTCTAGAGCGAGCTTGATGGCTAGCAACTCCTGGTCGCCAATGGCATAGTTGCGCTCCGCTGGGAAGAACTTCCGTGAGAAGAAACTGCAAGGATGTAAATGGCCATCTTTAGCCCTCTGAGATAACACCGCTCCTACTCCAACGGAGGAGGCATCCACCTCTAGGATGAAAGGAGAGTCGATGTCAGGCTGTTTCAGGACAGGCGCAGAGATGAACCTCTGTTTTAAAAGATGAAAAGCTTGCATGGCTTCTTCAGACCACTTGGACGGGTTAGCACCCTTCTTGGTGAAAGCAGTAATAGGCGCCACAATGGTGGAAAAGTCTCGTATAAACTTTCGGTAATAATTGGCGAACCCTAAGAACCTCTGGACCCCTTTGAGGGTTAAGGGTACCGGCCAATTCTGGATTGCTTGTAGTTTCTCAGGATCCATCTCTAGTCCGGAACCGGACACAATGTACCCTAGAAACGGAATGGACTTGACTTCAAAGACGCATTTCTCTAATTTGCAATAGAGATGATTGACACGGAGACGGGACAGAACCTCCTTTACCCAAAAACGATGTTCCTCTAAATTGTTGGCAAAAATGAGGATATCATCTAGATAGACCACGACATGACGGTATAGAATGTCTCTGAAGATCTCATTGACGAAATGCTGGAAGACAGCTGGAGCATTGCTCAATCCGAAGGGCATGACGAGGTACTCATAATGTCCGTCACGGGTGTTAAATGCGGTCTTCCACTCGTCACCCTCACGGATCCGGATGAGATTGTATGCACCTCTCAAGTCCAGCTTTGTAAAGATGGTAGCTCCGCTAACTCTGTCAAAGAGCTCAGTAATCAGGGGTAAAGGATAGCGGTTCTTGATGGTAATGTCGTTCAAACCTCTGTAGTCGATGCACGGCCGCAGACCACCATCTTTCTTTTTTACAAAAAAGAAGCCTGCGCCGGCTGGAGAAGAAGAAGGTCGAATGAACCCCTTTGCTAGGTTCTCTTTAATGTATTCCTCCATAGAATGCGTCTCGGGCAGAGACAACGGATAAGTTCGGCCTCGAGGTGGAACCTTCCCTGGAACGAGATCAATCGGGCAGTCCCATTCTCTATGAGGAGGAAGGATATCAGCAGAAGCTTTACTGAACACATCCGTGAAATCTTGATATGGAGGAGGTGGAACATCAGACGACCTGGGGGAGGAAGAACAGACAGGCAACACTTTAAACAAACATGTCTCAGCACAGGAGGGACCCCATGCCAGGATTTGCGTAGTCGTCCAATCAATTGTAGGATTGTGAAGACGGAGCCATGGAAGGCCCAGGACCACAGGATGTGTGGCTCTTGGAATCACTAAAAGTGAAATAAGTTCGGAATGAAGAACTCCCACTCTCAGACGAACTGGTAGAGTCCTTAGAGCAATAACTGTATCAAAAATTTTACTGCCATCCACGGCAGTTAAGGAAAAGGAGGAAGGAAGTCTCTCGGTGGGTAGGGACCACCGTTTAACATAGGCTTCGGTAATAAAGTTCCCAGCTGCTCCGGAATCCAGGAGGGCAATGACGTTCTGATAACGTTGAGCAACTTGAAGCGAGACTGGGAGATTACAATCTTGAGGAGATGGAGAGGAGATCATTACTCCTAGCCGGCCCTCTCCTTGGCGAGCTAGGATTTGAAGTTTCCCGGACGTTTGGGACAGGCATGAATAGTGTGAGACGGGGCTGCACAATACAGACAGAGAGACTCAGAGAGACGTCTTCGGCGCTCAGCAGGAGTTAAACGGGAACGGCCAATTTGCATGGGTTCATCTTTAGTTGGTGACAGTTGGCGAGAAGGAGGAGCAGAAGATTTTGGAGCAGATGATCTTCCACGCTCAGTTGCTCTCTCTCTGAAACGTAAGTCAACTTTTGTACAAAGTGAGATTAGCTCATCTAACTTGGAGGGTAAGTCTCTGGTAGCTAACTCATCTTTAATACGCTCGGATAAACCATGCCAGAATGCAGCATACAGGGCCTCGTCGTTCCATGCCAGTTCAGATGCCAGGATCTGGAACTGTATAAGATATTGTCCTACAGTATGTGATCCCTGGCGTAAACGGAGAATCTCAGACGAAGCTGAAGTTACCCGGCCTGGCTCGTCGAAGATGCGCCTGAATGTTGACACGAATGCAGTGTAAGAAGATAGCAGGGTGTCGGACCTCTCCCATAACGGTGATGCCCAGTCAAGGGCTGAGCCACTGAGAAGTGAGATGATGTAGGCAATTTTTGTACGGTCACTGGGAAAATTGCCAGGTTGTAGCTCAAACTGAATCTCACACTGGTTGAGAAATCCCCTGCAGAATCTTGGAGATCCGTCAAATTTTGCTGGCGTTGGAAGATGAAGACGTGGAGCAGAAACGGGTAAGGTGGGTGGGGTTATAGTTGGAGTCACTGTGGTTGACGCCCCAGATGCGCCTGATCCACGGAGAGTTGTCTGAATCCCATCCAGCCGAGTAGAGAAATCCTGGAGACAGCGGATGATGTGGCCCTGTGCAGCCTCCTGATGTTCAAGTCGGGCTGCCAGTTCTTGCATCGGCCTGGCCGCTTGATCCTGGTCTCCGGCTGGATTCATTTGGTCAGTGCTTACTGTCACAACTGAGGGCCTGAGCTGACGGAAGGCAGCCTCAGTTGTAGGGGCTGAGATGTATCGGAACCTGGGAGGTTGTATCAGACCCCTGGACATGTAAGTAACATGAAGAGAAACCGCCCGAAGGCATGACCACGACAACTTGAGTAAAAGTCAATGATATTTATTTATGACAAACTCCATGCATCACAGTAGCAGTAAAAAGTAACATAAAAATCAGCAGAGAAATAATAATACAGTTCCTGGGTACTACAGGGTGGCAGGGGCCACAGAGCTCTGGTGGTATGAGACAGTTCTTATTATCTGCAAGTTGGAAAGTCCTTACCAGGCTCAACTGTAGCAATGAGGAAAGCCCAGGGTCGTACCAGCTGGTGTTCCAGGGAAAGCTGGACTGCTGTAGATAAAATGCTGCTGTGGGTACTGGTTAGAACCAGACAGGTGTTGGCACGGAGTGGATACTGGCTGGAACCAGTTAAATCATAAATAAAGCTTGAGAGCGATGCAATGTAGATGAAATGTAGAATTTGAGAGCGGAGAAATAATAATACCGGTGGAGAGTGGTAAACTGCAGAAAGGACACCGGCCCTTTAAGAGAAGCTGTACACTGCTGGAAGCTGAGCTGGAAGCAGGTGATGTTGTAGCTGGAAACAGGTGAGTCCAGAATGGATCGGAGAGTCAGGCTACACCGCAGATGGAATGCTGGTGCGGGTCTCTATAGCAGAAGTCTGGAGACAGGAGCTGGAACCTGGAAGACAATCACAGGAGAGAGACAAACTGGAACTAGGTTTGACAACCAAAGCACTGACGCCTTCCTTGCTCAGGCACAGCATATTTATACCTGCAGCAAAGAAGGGGTTGGCTAGGCAATTATGCAGATTAACAATACAGACAGCAGATTGGTGGAAATGATCAGATGACAAAATCCAAGATGGCTGCGCCCATGCAGACACTTGGAGGGAAGTTTGGTTTGTAATCCATGTGGTCTGGAAAACAGTAATGGCGGCGCCGGCCACCGGAGACAGGAGACGCCAGGCTGACAGATGCACATCCGACCACGCGGACACAGCGGAGGCCGCGGCTGACGTAATCGCCACTCTGAATGCAGAAGCTCAGGGACGGCGGCGGAGGCCGCGGGAGACGCCATGCCAGATGTATAAGGCGTTACTGTGACTGCGTCCAGAGAGACAGGAGAGGATGCGGGAATGTGCACATCAGGATAACAGATGGGATCCGGTCCTGGAGCGCTGAGCCAGCCTTAGGAGGCATCTGATAGGTAAGAAATGGCGTCCAGATACCCGGATCGTGACACCCATCTTTAGTGCCTAAACTCCAGTTAAACTCCTGCTACTGTTAAACTAGGCATACACAATACAATTACAACACAACTACAATCTATCATTTGCTCCCAACACTGGAAAAAGAACAAAACCTGTCATTCATACAAATTGGTTAAATATAAATGTAACCAACTTGGATGAAGTGAACTACTGTTTTTGTCCGTTTTGCAGTGTTTGGGTGCAAATGGTTGATTGTCATTTGTCCTCATCCATTGCCAGATCTTCATTCCAACCAGCAAGATATGGCAGATAATCTGCCAGATAATTGTATAGTGTGTACCTAGCATAACTGCACAGTCTCATCCTGATCAGTTTCCCATAAGGACCACTAATTCCACTGTATCACCTACCTTTATTGTATATTACACCTCCTACTACATTTCAAGTTTTTATGGGCAGAGTCTTCAACGGGATGCGCTATACAGCACCGATAGGCAAGTTATAAGTAAACACTACTCTGAAATCATTCACTTTGCCATGGGAGTCCTTGGTACAACCCTAGCTCTGAATATGGTGGCTCATAAGACGAGAAAAACAAAGACTTTGGGGAAAATGTCATAGGGTCCGAGTTTGCTGAGGTCCAGGATTTTGGCTGAGATTGACCGTATTTTTTAAGTGGCAATCATTTACAAGGCAAAACCAGGTTGGTTTTGCCACTATAAAAATATGGGCCCTCATTCCGAGTTGTTCGCTCACTAGCCGCTTTTCGCAGCAGTGCACACACTAAGCCGCCGCCCTCTGGGAGTGAATCTTAGCTTAGCAGAATTGCGAACGAAAGATTCGCAAAATTGCTAATAGAAATTTCTTAGCAGTTTCTGAGTAGCTCGACACTTACTCCTACACTGCGATCAGTTCAGTCAGTTTCGTTCGTGGTTTGACGTCACAAACACACCCTGCGTTAGCCCAGGCACTCCCCCATTTCTCCAGCCACTCCCGCGTTTTTCCCAGAAACGGCAGCGTTTTTTCACACACACCCATAAAACGGCCAGTCCGCCCAGAAACACCCACTTCCTGTCAATCACACTCCGATCACCAGAACAGAGAAAAAACCTCGTAATGCCGTGAGTAAAATACCAAACTTCTTAGCAAATTTACTTGGCGCAGCCGCAGTGCGAACATTGCGCATGCGTAGTTAGCAGAAAATCGCACCGATGCGAAGGAAAATAACGAGCGAACAACTCGGAATAAGGGCCATGGGCAATTTTGGCTGAAATCCCAGACCCTAATACATTTTTTCCTTTATTTTGTGTTGCTGTCCATGTCTCTTTGTCTGAATGGACATACCCAGCTCCAACAACAATACCAGTCAGCTAGCCGCTGACTCATTACTGTGCACAACCACAGTAGAGTGGGTTCCTGGTTTAAAATGTTAATTTGGTTAAACTACAACTATTGGCAGTAATTAACCACTTGGTCATGCACACACTTGTAGAACCACAAGCTGGTGCACGCTCATGGTACTGAAGTCACTAATTTCCAGATAAAGCTACAGCTTGTAGAACTACAAGATCCAGCTTGCCCTAACAGATTTTAATATTTTATTTGATATCCAAATTCCATTATTTTTTTTTACAATATTGATCATCTAAATTCATATGAGAATTTTCTTTACTCCCATCCTGAAGTGATGCTAGCTGAGACGCAACGCGTTTTAATTAAAATGGGTCTGTACACGAATAGCAAATGTGAGTGACTTGCCTGATTGGCTGGAGCATAGGAAAGTCACTTTTTAAAAAATATCTGTTTACTTTTATTATAATAATCCACAATACAATATGTACAATAAGAAATGCAGATGCATATAGTCTGTAAATAATTCAACAATAAAACATACTAGAATACATACAGAAAGGTGCCCAATGAGGGTTACATATGGCATTCAGATAAGTAGAACATATACTATGCCAGTTAAACCTGGAAGGAATACCGACAGCATGATAGTCAGTAAAGGACAACTATCACAAAGCAGTATGATGGCATTCATTCAGGTAGAGTAGCACCAAAACAATAAATGAGAATTCAACTGAATATGGATAATGAGGACAAAATAAAAACAAAAGGACGAAAGCACTAGGAGAGGGAAAGAAGGGATAGCAGAAAAGGGTCAGCTTACTACAGCACAATGCCCAACTCTGTAGAACAGTGATTTTCAACCTTTTTTTACTCGCGGCACACCAAACAATATTTTAAAATTGCCAAGGCACACCATCAGTTCCCCACAGAAAAAAACAAAACACACACATTGGCCCTCACAGTAAAAAAAATAAAAAAAATAAAAAAATTCACACATACATTGGCCTACACAGAAAAAACAATCACATTGCTCCCCACATAAATCATGTTGCCTACTTAAATCCTATTGCTCCACACATAAATCAATCACATTTCTCCCCACATAAATCCTATTGCTCCCCACATGAATTATTCACATAGGCCCTCATTCCGAGTTGTTCGCTCGGTATTTTTCATCGCATCGCAGTGAAAATCCGCTTAGTACGCATGCGCAATGTTCGCACTGCGACTGCGCCAAGTAACTTTACTATGAAGAAAGTATTTTTACTCACGGCTTTTTCTTCGCTCCGGCGATCGTAATGTGATTGACAGGAAATGGGTGTTACTGGGCGGAAACACGGCGTTTCAGGGGCGTGTGGCTGAAAACGCTACCGTTTCCGGAAAAAACGCAGGAGTGGCCGGAGAAACGGTGGGAGTGCCTGGGCGAACGCTGGGTGTGTTTGTGACGTCAACCAGGAACGACAAGCACTGAACTGATCGCACAGGCAGAGTAAGTCTGGAGCTACTCTGAAACTGCTAAGTAGTTAGTAATCGCAATATTGCGAATACATCGGTCGCAATTTTAAGAAGCTAAGATTCACTCCCAGTAGGCGGCGGCTTAGCGTGTGTAACTCTGCTAAATTCGCCTTGCGACCGATCAACTCGGAATGAGGGCCATTGTTCCCCCATAAATCCTTATTCTCCCCACATAAATTCTATTGAAATCCTATTGTTCCCCACAGGAGAAATAAAATAACTAATGTTATCAGATGTCCTCCTCTCTGTCCCTCAGTGGCAGGGGTTGTTCATAGTGGATTGTTGCGAAATACTGAGCAGCGGGCGGTCGGGCAGGTGTGGATGTAGGTGGGCAAGGAAAGCTGTTTATGCATACGGGAACTGGAAGATGTGTATGCAGGCGGGTGGGCTGGCTGGGTGGTGAGAAGCGGCGGCCGTGACCTATGATATCACATAGTTTTCAAGGCATAGGTCATGGCCAGAGCACGACTGATCCTCTAAGAAGAACCTGGGCCAACAGTTCACTCTGAAGGTGCAGGAAGCTGCTCTGGCTCCGCGGCACACCTTGCAACTGGTTGCGGCACACTAGTGTGCCACGGCACACTGGTTGAAAAAGCCTGCTGTAGAACAATATCATGTTAGTGATGGGTGCCAATGCCATTTTACTACCAATTTCTCCTCTTTGGCCCAATTGCATTATACATGTGGACACTGGGTATTGTTGTACCCGGAACATCCAGTGAGGCTACTTTTACCACTACTAGCTTGGCGTGCTATGTCTAGACTCTCTAGCCCATTGACAATTTAGCTGTTTTCTGCTGTTGGTTAGTTATGATTTCAATCTGTTCGCCCTGGTATTTGTTTATCATGACGCTCTCACTGCTGTGTTACATAGGGGCCTATTTATTAATATTATTTTTACTAAAAAAAATGTGAAAAAGGGTGTTGTTACACTTTATTTTAGTATCACTAAAATGTATTAAAAAGCTTTTAGAGCAGTTTTCGGGGGGAAAACTGCTCTATACCCTTTAATTGTCATTTGTTTTAGTAACCCACACCGCATTTCTCATACTTATATATTGGGAAATGCGATATGGCCGAATTTACAAAAAAAAAAACAAAACACTGCAGTGTGCCCTGTGATAATAATGCCAGCTCAGGCTGGCATAATCACAGGGCAGCACTGCGATATGCAGCCATTTGCCCAGCTTTCTCTGCCCCCTGATCAAGCTAATCACCTTTTAAAAAAAAAAAGTTTAAAAAATCCCCCATATTTACTAGTCCCAGAAGCCAGGGATCGGTGCTCCAGTGAGCGCTGTCGGGCTCCAGGTCCTCCATGTGCTGAGCTGTGACCCCCTGTGTAGCTCACATTACAGCAGCGGGGGTCACAGCACGGAAGCAGGATCCGGCACCCGGCAGCCTCCTGGAGCAGCGGACACTGGCTCTTGGGACTGGTAAGTATAAATCCTGGGTAGGGGGGGATGCTTTTTGCAGTGCATGGGTAGGCGTAACGGGGGCGGGTGTGTGTGTGTGTGTGGGGGCGGTTGTGGCTGGCCAGTACTGGTACCTATTATTACAGTTCATTAGTATGGTAGATAATATAATGATGATCACAATCATGTACTTAATTATTATACATATGTTACATTATATTATATATCCAGTGGCTATGGTGTATCCCAGGGGTGGGCAATTATTTCAGCTGGGGGGCCACTTAACACTTTCGAGTGAATATCGAGGGCCACACACAAAACAATGTGGCTCCAGCAGGGTACTTATCGCAGATTATGCTTTGAGTGCATTCCCTACTGCCACCGACATTGAATAGTCAGGTGTCAAAACACCACTTGCTAACAATCACATTTAATAATAATAATAATAATAATAATTAAAAAAAAAAACTTTTTACAGTTATCTTCCCTCTCATTTCCTCCCTCCGTGGACAAAATAATCAGCTCCCCTCCCCAGACAAAGTTACCAACTTCCCTCCCTGGACAGAATTGCCAGCTCCCCCCACCCTGGCATCCCCACACTGGGCACCCCTGCCCCTTTGCCAGGCAGGTCCCGTTGCCACCAGCCATCCAAACATGTACCTTACTTAGGTGCTCTTCCCAGAGTCCAGATAGTGCTGTGCCTGTGCTGCTGCATGTGTTCAAACTGCCCGCCACACGCCGCCTGCATCCACGCTGCCGCTCTGCCTTTAGCTCCACCCCCAACGGCGCCTGATATCACAGGTAATCTGGCCGGCTGTACCCAACATGACCAGGCTTACTCAGCAGCGCCCACGGCTCAGAGGTAATGCAGCGCAATGACAAGCAGCTCAGCCAGTTGTAGCGCTGGTCATTGCACACTGATGCGGGCCGGGCAGGATCAGTTCACGGGCCGCATGAGGCCCGCGGGCCGTAGTTTGCCCACCCCTGGTGTATCCACTATAGTGCATTGCTGATACCTAATGCATTATCATGCATGCACTATCAGTATTTACTATATATACTTATAAAGGGGCCCAGACCACGTACTCGGTAACAGTTAGTCTATGGTGGCTGACCACACCCCTTAAGTATGAGCCCCTACTACTGAATTTCCCCCGGAGGACCTTCCAGTGAGTGCACATACACTTGTATAAAGAAATAAAAAATGGGTATAACTTATCCGGCGCTGTTGTTTTAAATGCAGGTCATGTAAACACAATTCTGGTTAGGCTTTTCCTTAGGGCAATGTCCAATCATTCACATGATATATGGGAATGAAAAAGAAATGTAATATAGTGAAGTACAATTTCATATATGTTTAATGATTAAAAAGATTCTCGCTCCACACAATGCATATACAGCAATCTATCCAGCACAGGTGAAATGAATGTAATTACCAGAGTCCTTTGAACTGAATAAACAGTTCAAAACAGCATGTATAGAGTGAGTCCCGGGCACCCTTGATGTTAGGCAATGCTGCAATGGATATTCCGGTGTCACAGTCACACATCCGTCCTGGATTTGCTGCCACCCAGGACGGATGTGTGACTGTGACACATTTCACCTGTGCTGGATAGATTGCTGTATATGCATTGTGTGGAGCGAGAATCTTTTTAATCATTAAACATATATGAAATTGTACTTCACTATATTACATTTCTTTTTCATTCCCATATATCATGTGAATGATTGGACATTGCCCTAAGGAAAAGCCTAACCAGAATTGTGTTTACATGACCTGCATTTAAAACAACAGCGCCGGATAAGTTATACCCATTTTTTATTTCTTTATACACGTTTGTGGTGGAGGTTGGAGGAATCCTCCTATTGGTGGCATTTCATATCTGGCTGCATATTGTTTCTTTTTAGCGCATCACACTGTAGTCTCACGTCCTTGTTTCTTTAATACTAGTGCACATACACTGCCTGCACTGTTAGTATTTCCCCTTTTGGTCTTAACAGCTGGATGATAAACAGTGGCAATAATTACTAGGGATTGCCCAAGACCAGCGATAATTCCTAATCATTGATGGATTATGGCCGATGTTGAATGCTTTTGACATCGATGGGATAGAACTAGATGGTTTCCCTTCATCGATGGCACAGCATATACAAATTTTAAAAAATGTTTGCAAGGTGCCGGGACACGGAGCATAGCTCTGCCCCTGACACCCGTGAAGCCCCGCTCCCGGGCTGTGATTGGCACGTGGGTTATTTACTGAAATACCAGGGATGACCATCGTTGGGTGAAACCATCGATGTTCTCCCATAGCACATAAATGACCATCAATGGCCACTCAGAGTTTCACCATCGATGGCTAGCACACCGATGGCCATCCCTTATAATTACTGAAGTATGGGAGATATTTCATAAATTTTAGGTTACAAAGAGACATTCTATTATTTTTAAATAAAAGGATATTTTCAGGAAGTACAGGATTATTATCTCCATTGTGACATATACCAGATATAATTCTAAATTATCTGAGCTCATTCATGCCTGATGACATATAACAAAATGTAAACACGCCTGTATAACAGGAATATCTACTCCAGTTTTGGTGTACTTATATTTAGAATATCTTTTATATTTTATTCCCAGATTACGTAACGTAATTGGAGTTCAAGCAGCCTAAGCAGGAACTGCAGGTTCTTCTAAATCTAGAAAAAAGGAAATATTACAGACTTTTGTTGGCGTCACCTGGGATATTCAGCAGAATCTTTTCATTCACTTACTACAATGGTTACCAACTTTTTGGAATCACGGCGCCCTAGATTATTATTTTTACACGGCACCCCTAAGCCAAAAGTTTGTTATTGTGAAATTCAGAAAGCTGTATTAAATTAAGTAAATTATGTTTATACTGCATGTCATCTTTTAGGTTCAGCTATGTGGTGAGGGACAGGATTTGCTTCTTTTTGTCCACATATTTTATTATGGAAATCCAAAAGCACTGGTTTTACCTATTACATTGACCATACATAATTTCAATTGGTCCTAGACCACCAACCCAGAGCACCCCTGCAAGTGCCCCCCGAGGCTCACCTGTGTGACATGGCAATTGCACCCAGTTTGGGAACTACTGACTTAGTACATATGATTCCACAATATCTGTATCCTATTACTGCATACTGTTGTATGGGAATCTTACACCAGACTGAAAGATGATTCCTATTGCTGTCAGACCATCTGCCTGTATTCATTTATAAACATGTTCCAGGGACACTTTGCTGTAGGGCAGGTGAAGGAATTTCTATTATGTGTGCTGACATGCCCTACATTAAGCCATTTTAACATATTTTCTTTTTAAAACATAATGGATAGAAGAGGTGTGGAGCTGTACTAACTACATTTAAAAAACAAACTGTATATGTATTAGATGGGTCCGGTATGAAATTCCGACCATCGGGATCCCGGCGGTCAGAAAACCGTTGCCAGAATCCCAACAGCCAGAATCCCGACATCGAGGCAGCGAGTCCCCTCGCAGGCTCGCTATGCTGGCCAAACTAATATATTCCCTTTCGGGTGGTGGCATGGACCCACCTCGTGAGTGGGAATACCGGGCAGCAGCTGGGATTCCGAACGCTGGCATTTCCCTTGCTATCAGGATTCGGTCATTGGTATTTCGACCGCAGGGATCCCGTCATTCAGGAAATTAACTGTGTCCCATAGTAGATACTATACACTGGAATTGGAGACCAGATTACAGAAAGAAGGGTGAAGAACAATTTATAATAATGGTCGCTGATGGATTGGAATTGCAGTAAGCACCCAGTTAAATTACTGGGTAGCTGAGCGATTGCCCATACAGTGCATCCGGAAAGTATTCATAGCGCTTCACCCCAATGAGCACAGTGGCCTCCATCATCCGTAAATGCACGAAGTTTGGAACCACCAGGGCTCTTCCTAGAGCTGGCCGGCCATCTAAACTGAGCGATCGAGGGAGAAGGGCTGTAGTCAGGGAGGTGACCAAGAACCTGTTGGTCACTCTGTCAGAGCTACAGCATTCCTCTGTGGAGAGAGGAGAACCTTCCAGAAAGACAACCATCTCTGGAACCAGGGCCGGCTCCAGGCCTACTAGCACCCTGAGCGAGAAAATTTAAAAGCGTCCCCCCAACCCCTATGGGAACCCCAACCCCTGGGAAAGTGGGTGTGGCTTCGGGAAAAGCGGGCGTGGCCTCCTGGGAAAGTGGGCGTGGTCTCGGGGAAAGTGGGCATGGTCTCCTGGGGAAGTGGGTGTGGCCTCGTAACTTCATATTATTAAACTATAAATAAATATATTTTTTCACACCCCCTCTATGCACACAATTAGCAGCCTTATGCAGAACAGCCACAGTAGTGTTCCTTACACACAATGTCTCCAGTGTAGTGCCAGCTACACATGACATGCCCAGCAGCAGTGCCAGCAACACATGACATGCCCCGCAGCAGTGCCAGCAACACATGACATGCCCCGCAGCAGTGCCAGCTACACATGACATGCCCCTCAACAGTGCCAGCTACACACAATAGACCCCCAGCAGTGCCAGCTACACATGATAGTGTTCACGTTTTAGGGCAGGGTGCTGATCACAAGGAGGGCACATTTTTAAGTAAGGAGGGCAAAATGATGTACATACTGTAATGCTTGGTGCTCCTCCACCCACATGCTGAAGCAGGGACAGTGCGCGCCGAAGGCGCGCAGCAAAAATTTAGGGGCGTTGCTTCGTGGGGAAGGTGCATGACCACAGAATAGTGGCAATTCGCATTACACCACATAGTAGTGCAGCTACACATTGCACCAGGTAGAACCTCCTATACACTTTGCGCCAGGCAGAGCACGTTAGACACTTTGCGCCAGGCAGAGCACGATAGACACTTTGCGCCAGGCAGAGCACGATAGACACTTTGCGCCAGGCAGAGCACGATAGACACTTTGCGCCAGGCAGCGCACGATAGACACATTGCCTAGCCACAGACGCCTAGTAGATACACTACATGATATGCCCCCCAGCAGTGCCAGCTACACGTGACATGCCCCCCAGCAGTGCCAGCTACACGTGACATACCCCCCAGCAGTGCCAGCTACACGTGACATGCCCCCCAGCAGTGCCAGATACATAAATGGCCACACAGTGCAGATATGCCCCCAGTGCCAGATACATAAATGCCCCCACAATGCCAGATACATAAATGACCAGACAATGCCAGATACATAAGTGCCCCCACAGTGCCAGATGCATCAATGACCCCACAGTGCCAGATACATAAGTGCCAGATACATAAATGCCCCCAGTGCCACAAAACATAAATGCCCCCACAGTGCCAGATAAATAAATGCCCGCCGTGCCACAAAACATAAAAGCCCCGACAGTGCAGATATGCCCCCACAGTGCCAGATACATAAATGCCCCCAGTGCCAGAAACATAAATGCCCCCACAGTGCAGATATGCCCCCACAGTGCCAGAAACATAAATGCCCCCACAGTGCAGATATGCCCCCACAGTGCCAGAAACATAATGCCCCCACAGTGCCAGAAACATAATGCCCCCACAGTGCAGATATGCCCCCCACAGTGCCAGAAACATAATGCCCCCACAGTGCAGATATGCCCCCACAGTGCCAGAAACATAATGCCCCCACAGTGCAGGTATGCCCCGACAGTGCCAGAAACATAATGCCCCCACAGTGCCAGAACCATAATGCCCCCACAGTGCAGATATGCGTATGCCCCCACAGTGCCAGAAACATAATGCCCCCACAGTGCAGATATGCCCCCACAGTGCCAGAAACATAATGCCCCCACAGTGCAGATATGCCCCCACAGTGCTAGAAACATAATGCCCCCACAGTGCAGATATGCCCCCACAGTGCCAGAAACATAATGCCCCCACAGTGCAGATATGCGTATGCCCCCACAGTGCCAGAAACATAATGCCCCCACACAGTGCAGATATGCCCCCACAGTGCCAGAAACATAATGCCCCCACAGTGCAGATATGCCCCCACAGTGCCAGAAACATAATGCCCCCACAGTGCAGATATGCCCCCACAGTGCCAGAAACATAATGCCCCCACAGTGCAGATATGCCCCCACAGTGCCAGAAACATAATGCCCCCACAGTGCAGATATGCCCCCACAGTGCCAGAAACATAATGCCCCCACAGTGCAGATATGCGTATGCCCCCACAGTGCCAGAAACATAATGCCCCCACAGTGCAGATATGCCCCCACAGTGCCAGAAACATAATGCCCCCACAGTGCAGATATGCCCCCACAGTGCCAGAAACATAATGCCCCCACAGTGCAGGTATGCCCCCACAGTGCCAGAAACATAATGCCCCCACAGTGCAGATATGCCCCCACAGTGCCAGAAACATAAACGTCCCCACACAGTGCCAGACAGATTTTAACTTACCTGTCACTGACACTGCGGTGCTGGGAGCCGGGAGTACTGCTGTGGGCGCGGGCGGGTGGGGGGGCCGCGGACGGAGGAACGATACTGTATGCGCGCTATGCACGCTGCGCGGTGCCGGTGTCCAACGTCAGACGCCGGCGCCGCACAGCGCGCTGCATAGCGCGCACACAAGCGGCCGGGAGTGGGACACACAGATTAAAGGCTGGCTCCAGGCAGGAATATGGCGGCCGCAGCGTGCAGCGCCCTATAAGAGTGGCGCCCCGCGCGGCCGCTCTAGTCGAACATGCCTGGAGCCGGCCCTGTCTGCAACAATCCACCAATCAGGCCTGTATGGTAGAGTGGCCAGACGGAAGTCGCTCCTTAGTAAAAAAAAAAGCACATGGCAGCCCACCTGGAGTTTGCCAAAATGCACCTAAAGGACTCTCAGGCCATGAGAAACACTGTAGTGCCCATGATACATTATGCCACAGATCATAATGTCCGTGACACATTATCACACACACTGTAATGCCTGTGATACATTATGCAACACACCATATTGGCCTTTACACATTATGCCCTACAGTAAGTCTTCAAATTACTTTTAAAATTACCTGCTCGTTTTTGAGGGTTGTCAGGGGTTTTTGCTCATTGTCAGGGGTTTCATGCTTTGGGTTACATGCTCGTTGCCAGGGGTTTCATGCTTTGGGTGTAATGCTTGTTGCCAGGGGTGTAATGCTCATTTCCAGGGGTTTCAGGTTCTGGGTTCCATGCTCGTTGCCAGGGGTGTAATACTTGTTGCCAGGGGTGTAATGCTCATTGCCAGGGGTTGCATGCTCTGGGTGTCATGCTCATTGCCAGGGGTTTCCTGCTCTGGGTGTTATGCTTGTTGCTCTGGGTGTCATGCTCGTTGTCAGGCATGTAATGCTCATTGCCAGGGGTGTAATGCTCATAGTCAGGAATGTAATGCTTGTTGCCAGGGGTGTAATGCTTGTTGTCAGGGGTGCAATGCTCATTGCCAGGGGTGTAATGCTGGTTGTCAGGGCAGATGATGCAGCTGAGCGCTACCGGCACTTTCGGGTAATGCAGTAGTGCTGGGATCCCTGTCAGATGCTAGAAGTCATGTATGACCTCTAGCATCTGTTTCCTCCAAGGTGGAAGAGTGCTAGGAGTACTGTGAATGGGTGTGGTGACTCCTCCTGAGGTCAGGCAGCAGCACCCCAGGGATTGAGCAGATGGAGATGGAGTAACATTGTAACTTAATGTTGGCCAAATTTGACCAGGATCCTGTCTACATCCCCAGATTTGGGTACTGTGTGATAGAGCTGGGGAAATGCCCTGGATGACATTGGGGCACTGCAGTGCTGGCTCTTCCTGATCTTTATCCCACAGTATGTTAAACAGACAGAGGTTTAATGGAATGTTGTTCTCTCTCTCTCTGGCTTTATAATTTGGAGGGTGGTTCTGTCTCTGGCTCTATAAAGTGAAAATATGACTTTGTAAAGCTCCACAGGACAGAATGTGGCTTGTACTGCATACATTCATATGCTGTTTCCATATGACATGGATATTGCATATACAATATGTACGATAGGGGGCCTTGTTCATTGGCAATGTAGTGTCAATCTATCTGCCCATCCTCTACACCTGCCTCTCCCCATCACCCTCTTCCTGTTACCCACTGTCTTCCCCAGTCACCCACTGCCTCTCCATGTCACCCTCTACCAATCACCCTCTCTCTCCTGTCACCTTCTGCCTCTTCCCATCACCCTCTCCCGATCACCCTCTGCCTCTCCTTATCACCCACTCCCTCTCTTGGTCTCTTTGTCACCCTCTACTTCTCCCCAGTGTCACCAACTGCCTCTCCCCAAACGTTTTTTGAAAGGGGCAATCATGTAGTGCTCACTGGGCTCCTGCATATGTGCCGCACTTTTTACCACACATGCATGGCAGCCATTGGTGGGGCTTGTTCTGTGGGAACCCTCTGGTAGTTAATTTTATGATGTGTAGGTCATAGGCTATACAGCATTGTATTCCCCATACAAAACTATGGGGGCTGGGGCTGCTGGTGGAAATGGAGGGCTCACAACAGGCCTCACAGATATTTACTACAATCTCTCAGTGATATTTTGTGGGGAAGCTAAATATTTGGGTTTTTCCTCAAAAACTAGAGTTTTTGGAAAACAATCAAAAAATATTTTTGGATAAATGGGACCACTAAAGATAACTTATACCCCTTTCACATCGCAAAAATAACCCGGTATATTGCCGAGTTTGAGCCGTGTCAACCCGGTTTGAGGTGCAGTGTGAAAGCGCTATTATGAATTTACCGTGTCAAACAACCCGGTATTTCAACCCGTGTAAAAAGAAGGATCCTACACGGTTCGGAACCGGTTCATTTGGCAGTGTGAAAGCCTCAAACCCGCTATATTCAACCCGGTAATCTTAAAAAGGAGGTGATAGGTTGTCTCCCTGCATGATGTCACCTGTCTGAACCCGGAAATAAACAGGCAGCACGCTTTAAACAGTGTGTTTTTATTTATACTACATTCACAGTGCTACATTGCTACAGTGCTTGGAGAATATGGCAAACTGGAGTGAGGATGAGGTTAGGGAGCTGTTACGGATAAGAGGGGAGTCTGAAATCACCCACCAAATGCCAGGGACTGTTAAGGATGCAATCACGTACAAAAACATAACAAAGATGCTTGCAGCCTCTGGATTCCACCGTACCTCCCAGCAGGTAATCAATCAACTAAAGGCCCTTAAAAGGAATTTCTATAAGGTCCACGACCACAACAGAAATAGAAGTGGTGCTGCCCGTATGGAGTGGCAATATTATGAGCCGTGTGCCACCATATTTGGCCACACAGCACTTGCAACACCGGTTAGCTTATCCTCCAGCATAGCAGCAGCAGAAACAAGACAGGCCTGTGCTGCTTCCACCTGCAGCGTACAGGACCCAGACACCCGATCACAGGACCCAGACACCCGATCACCACCACCACCACCATCTCCACTACTCGTACTGGATGATACGCAACCGATGCAAACCACTATGCCTGACCCAGTTGTACAGGAGCCCAGCAGAACTGAAACCACTGACACAGAGGCTGGGCCAAGTCAAATGGCCCCAATTGCACAAACGCAGCCTTTGCGTGGAAACAGTACGTACAACAATCCTAAAAGCATAACTAACATTAACAATTAACGTAAACTAAACACAAACTAACAACTCTAAACATTAACGTCATTAAATCTTAACAATAAATGCATACAATTAAAAATGATAAATGTTGCACAGTAAGTACAACAATCCTAAAAGCATAATAACTAACATTAACAATTAACGTAAACTAAACACAAACTAACAACTCTAAACATTAACGTCATTAAATCTTACCAATAAATGCATACAATTAAAAATGATAAATGTTGCAGAGTATATGCAGTGTGTAGGTGGAAGGAGGCCACAAACACAGAGCCGGCCCTAACCAATATGATGCCCTAGGCAAGATTTTGGCTGGTGCCCCCTAGCACCACCGCTGGTTCCGCCTCTGACCTTGCACCTCTTTCCCAGCACCATCACCCCTCACCCAGAGCAGTCCTTATTTTGGTGTTTGTACCCCCTATATTTTAAATAGGAACAGTTTGCACATTTGGCGCACAGCCCAAAAAGGGGTGTGGTTTTGCTTGCAAGAGGCATGGCCACACAATAGTAACCCCAATTCCAAAAACGCCACACAGTACTGAACCTTTATTCACATTTGATCATGTGATAGTGTCCATAATTCATATTACATCCCACAGTAGTATCACTTTACCTTAAACGTTACTCCTCACAGTAGAGCCCCTTATTCACATTACATCACACTGAATTGCTCCTTATTCACATTACACCACACCATATTGCTCTTTACTCACATTAGATGACACAGTAGTGCCCTTTCTATACGCAACGCCACATAGTAGAGCACCTTATACACATAATGCCACACATTAGTAATGTATTTATACACATAATTCCACACAGTAATGCATCTTACACATATGACACACATTATTAATGTCCTTATAAACATAATGCGCATTATGACAACCTTTATTAATGCCCTTTTACACATAACGTCCCTTACACATATGCCGGACATTATTAATGCCCTTATACACATAATGACATAGTGCCCCCTACACATTTGCTGCACATTATAAGTGCCCCTATACACATAATGACACACATACAGTAGTACCCTGTTACACATATGCCGCACATTATTAATGCCCTTATACACATAATGACACACATAGTGCCCCCTACACATATGTTGCACATTATTAATGCATTTTTACATGACACACATACTCCTTACATATATTCCGAACACTACTGCATGCACAACCAACCCACTCACATGCACACAGCACTCACACTACCACTAACACTGTGACCTCGGCCTCTGCTTGGATACAGATGTGTCCTCATAAATCTTGCCTCAATGCTAACGTCGGGCACCTTTTTTAATGAAAATGCATCTTATTTGCATTGCTATGTGGCTAGGATGCACAAGCAGCTTCTGCTGATTAAAATGATATGCAGCATGCCTAGATACTGTGTGAGACTGTGGCTGTATGTGCATATGAAATGCTACACACAGAATATAGGCATGCCGCATATCATTTTAATCAGCAGAAGCTTCTGATGCCCATAGGCATATCAAATGCCATAGGCAATCGCCTAGTTTGCCTATACCTATGGCCGGCTCTGCACAAACACGTTTGCGAACACTGCTATTTTATATACCGTATTTGCTGGCGTATAAGACGACTTTTTGGCCCTGCAAAACATGCCACCAAGTGGGGGGGTCGTCTTATACGCCGGGGGTCGCCTTATACGCCGGGGATCGTCTTATACGTCGTATACGCCGCAGTGCCTCCCGATGCACTGCGGCCGCGGCGGGTCATCAGCGTGGCTGCGGCGATACAGGGGTGCCAGCCTTTTCGGCGTGACCAGCCCGTTCTGCTCGGGAAGCAGCGTCGCTCCGGCCCGCCCCTTGCGGTCATAATATAGTAATGTCACTTGGTATTAATAGACTGCTGCTAGTGACAGGGAGACAGGGAGGGCAGACAGGGAGCAGGGACCAATCCAATCAGGCTTTGTATACAGCCAACAGCCAACCACAGTACTGCACCATTGTACAGTACAATACAGCATAGAAAAAGTCCAGCCATCAAACGCCTATCAACCCTATCATGGCACCAGCAAAAAGAAAGAAATATGATGCAAGTTTTAAACTTCTTTGTTCTTTTACGTTTTATTTGGTGTGTGGAAGGTGTGCGGAAAAGGGGGTAGTCTTATACGGCGAGTATATAACAAACTCTATATTTTGAGTGGAAATGTTGGGGGTCGTCTTATACGCCCAGTCGTCTTATACGCCGGCAAATACGGTAAGCTCTTTACAAATTCCAATAACATAATTATTTGATTTGTGTCTGCAGTATATACTGTTCCGCCAAGGAGGCGTCCGCCCAAACAAAACGGAGCAAGCTGCAAGAATTATGACCACTGTCCTGGTGGAGAAATTAGAGCAGATGGACGCTGCCATGGCTGATCGAGAAGATTCTCGAGCGATTTTTGCAGGCAGAGCAAGACATGAACAACACATTTATGACGCAGCTGATCTCTATGCAGGAAACCTATAATAGGGATGCAAGAGAACGTCAGAGGGAAATGCAGGAATTTCAAATGTCCATATTTGACCGAATGTTCCAATGCAGTGAAGGGCTGCACACAGTGCCACCAAACTACCCTCAACCGTATACCCAATATTACCCTGGCCCCCCCTACTATGATCATACCCCACCTTAACCAACGCCACACCATACCCATCCTCGACATAACCAACCTCAACAAACCCCACCTCTACTAACTCCAACTCACTATACCCATCCTCGACATACACAACCTCAACAAACCCCACCTCCATTAACTCCAACTCACTATACCCATCCTCGACATACACAACCTCAACACACCCAATCACCTTCTGAAACGGAGATAACTACAGAGTCTCCTGTTTATCGTAATTTATCTTAAATGGTTATTGTTTTTAAAAAAAAAGTTGGTTTTAAAATCATAGGAGTGTTTTTCCTACACTATTACTGGTTTGACTTTTATTACTGTAAAGATTTCACTACTTTATTTACCAAAGTTTTATACAAATTAAAATTCTAAGGTCTCTGACCTTTTGTTAATCTTTGGACTTGTCCTATTTTTACTTACAAACAAAATGCATGATACATCCATTTCAAATTGGATATTGATGTTGTACATTTGTTATCGACACAGTAGCAGAACGTCAACTAAACAGGTTTATTTTTTGTAGCAACAACAATTAACTGAATATACAAACTGAAAAAAATTAACGGAGTAATGAGGGAAGGTTGGCCATTATAGCAGACCTCATCCGTTCTGCACTTCCAGAATGGTCGCCCAGATAGGCCTCACAATCAAGTGCAGGGTACGCAGCAGAGACCTGCACTGTCCACTCTGGTAGGAATTCCTCCCTCTGAAACTCACATAGGTTATGCAGAATACAACATGCTGCAACAATGTTAGGCATGATATTAATGTCTACATCATTGCGCTTCATAAGACAGCGCCAACGTCCTTTTAATCGTCCAAAGGCATTTTCGACCACCATTCTTGCTGAGCTCAGGGTGTGCGTATATGTAATTTGATTGGGGCTCAGCTGGACATGTTGGGTGAACCCCTTCATGAGCCATCGTCGTAACGGGTAGGCGGCATCACCAATTATGTGTACCGGGATCTCCACTCCGTCCACAAATTTGGATTTCTAGTAGGAATATAGATAAAAAAATGTACGTTAGCAACAAGAAATTGGAATACAAATATGAGCAGACTCCTCCGTGATGGGCAGGCTGGTGGGCACATAGGAAGCATGTTTGAAGGGAACGCCAACTAATTGGTCCCAATGTAAATTAAATTGCATTCATCTATTACCTGCTTGATTCATGAACATTGCGTCATTTTAACACATCTTTTCTTGGGCATGTTTTCAAAAGTATTAAAATTATTAAACAAAATCACCTCTCTTGGAAAAAGGTAGCCCCCTTGCTTGTCCACTGCTACCCGGTACAGATCAGAGTTAGCAAGCACTCGAGCGTCATGTGACCGTCCCGGCCAACCGATGAATACGTCTGTGAAGCTAATATAAAAATATATATTAAGTTGTAAATTAATTATAAACAATTAGCATTAAGAAAACACACTGACAAGAACATTACCAATACTTATGATACACCACAGCTTGCAAAACAATGGAATGCCATCCCTTTCTGTTGTAGTAGTCGGCAGGATTATCATAAGGTGCGATTATAGGGATGTGGGTACCATCAATTGCACCTGCACACTGCGGATATCCAGACTCCACAAATCCCAATATTGTTTTATCCAAACGCTGGCCATGCGGAAGAGAAATAAATCTGTGGTATAGGTTGTCCACCAATGCTCTGGTCACCTCATGTACAATGGTGCAAACGGTAGATATCCCCACACCAAACAGGCAAGCAATTGTGCGATATTCACCTGGAGTGGCATACCACCACAATGCTATAGCTAGCCTCCTGCTTGGCTCTATTGGTGACCTGAAGTTTGTGGTCTGTCTAGAGAGTGCTGGGGACATTAAATCCAAAAGATAGTGGAATGTGTGACGTGACATTCTGAAGTGACACTTCCACTGAACATCCTGAAAGTTCAGCACACTTTGCATAAAAACTTGCCCATGCTGCCGTTCTCTAGACCACAATCTTCATTGAGTAGTGAGGTTAAGGTTGAGTATGGTGGTCACAGAAGCAGATATAAACGATCTCCTCCTGCGCAGGTATTGTCGGTGACGAATGGCGGTGTCTCTCAAATACTGCAGCCTCCTCATAACATAGCTGCTGAATAAGCTACAGAATGTGAGAAGCTCAAATATCCTCTGACAGGCTGAATCCAAGAGCAGCACAGCTGAGACAATCATAAAGTCTATAGAGACATGTGCTGTGTCGGCCATGATTGCTGCACTACTGAGCACTCCCCAGCTCCTCCTTGTAATACCCTTCAAACCTCATCAATAGGAGACAGAAAAGTCCATTTATAATGACATCACAAATGTTTTCAAAGGGTGAACCGGGTTCAGTGTGAAAGGCACCAACCCGGGAATAACCCGATAATAACACGGCTCCAAACTGCGATGTGAAAGGGGTAAAGCGTGTTCAGACCCGGGTCGGAAGCGTGTTTAAAAGCCGGTTCTTTACCGGGTTAGCGATGTGAAAGAGGTATTACTTTGGTTGGAAGGCCCCACTTCGCTGCGTATACTTCAGAGCCACTCTCTGAAATGGGATTCTCCCTACCTGGGGATGTTGGTATGGTATGGCTGGAGAGGTCAGGGTATGGTGGGCTGGAGTGGGCAGAGGATAATAAGCTGGAGTTGGCAGGGTATGGGGGCTAGAGTTGGCAGGGTATGGGGGGCTGGAGTGGGCAGGGGATGTTCTGAAGTGGGCAGGGGATGTTGGGCTGGAGTGGGCAGAGGATGGTGAGCTGGAGTGGGCAGAGGATTCTGGTCTGGAGTGTTGTGTGGTGTTGGGGGTGTGGATGGTGAATTTGGCTGGTGGGGCCGTCTTCTATGCTTCAGACATTGGCGTTGACATTGTTTGTTTCCCATGAAGACACAAACACAGGATGTTTTCTTTTTTTTCTTATAAACAAAAAACAGGCCTTTCTGCACATACTATGATCAATTCTGTTTTAGCTACCTACATCTTTACCTTTCTTCACTTCACTCAGTTAAATGTGGACACGTCTTAATCAATATGGCCCCTCAGCATGCAATACTGCAAAGACCAAACATACAAGTACACACAGAAACTGCAACTCACACGTGACAGCTCTCACTATACTTCTCATTGAACAACTCTCAAACACAGTAAAAGCAGCAATTGTTACAAAAAATACTGCTGCTAAAACACGCCTTTTGGCATGCAAGCAGCTGCGTTCCAACTGGACGATGGTCTGCCTGCTGTGCAATCGGGCACGGTGGTGCCTTTGCACTTCTGCATATGCCGCCACCTTCAAGGCATTGGACACAAAGGGCATATGGTGCCCTAGCCTCCAGTAGTGAGATCGCAGAGCTCCCACATGGTGAAGGCAGCGGCTCTTCTATGAGTGTGATAAAGTTAAATATCTACATAAGCAGTAAGTTAGTTAACATACATATAAAATATGTCTCTCTTTTGATGTATTGTTGTGCTTGATAAATGTAATTGTTTAAAAAATGCATGTGTGAACCTTGACACATGAAAACCTCCCTCTCCCTCCATAAATCCTGTTTGGATTATATGTTCTGATTATTTACATGTGTAATTTCAGATGGTGTGACTTGCGCAGCAGGCTGGGACAAAGTGGGGGAGGAGGGCAGAGGCCACTATTAAATGTCGCCAGATCTTGGCCTTTTTTTTTTTCTTGTGACCTTGAATTCAGAATGCTATGTTGCCATTGCCTCTTTATTAAGGATTGTATTCTCACTTTAATACCCCTTTCACACATGCAGCCATATTCCGCTTTTTGCACATGAATGTGCATCAACCCAGGATTCCGGCATGTTTGAAAGGAAACAACCTGGGATCAAGTCGCAGGTCCATGATCCTGCTCCCAACCAGGGTCATGGAGCTGATGTGCAGGAATTTGCCAGCTGACAGCAGCATTAGTGATGTGTGACACTTGGCAAGAAATGTCATCTTCTGTGAATAAGTACAGGTGTGTTCTGACTGTTGGATAGGACACATTGGAGTGGGTGCTTGAGGAACAGCATCCATGATGTCCTCCAAATCTATAACCCAAACCCATAACATGCAACTTTGAACAAAGTTGCATGTATGATGTGTGAAATTCTGCTAAGTTATGGTCCTTGTATATGCTGACAGTATATAATGTGGTATATAATGTGGCCTCCATGACTTTGTATTGTAGATTTAGGGTTATCATACTATCCTTTTAAACTGGGACACTCAGGAATTATACAATTTTCAGACATAAGACACAGGAAATACATGGGTAAGACCCAGCACTATCAACCCGGGAATTTCATGGGTCTCAGCCTGAGAATTATATATCCTATAATTATACAGTTATTTGCAGTGTCTGTAGCTGGATCATAGGTTTTAGCCTTACAACCAATCAGACAATTTTCTTCCAAGCTGGGTCTAAAATCCCAGATTGGATGCATTTACACAAGAAGCGACCCGGGTCATACCGGGGGAATATCTCGGGACCCAAGACTTCAACCTGGGCTGTTTCTGTTTACAGCAAATTAAACAGGATTGATGCACGTTAACGGGCAAAAACCTGAGTTTTTGCTGAATGTCTGAAAGGGGTAAAACACAGGTTCTGTGGCTGGCTGACTTCAAACCTGCATTTCACCTGGTTTTAAACGGCTAGAGAACTTACTGTGTATTTCATGAGTGTCCTGGATTAAAGGGATAGTATGGTAAGCCAATGTACAGTAGGTTAGAAGTGGTATATATTTAGTGGATTGCTCATACATGGTAGATGAAAATGAAAATCACAAGGCGTTGTACAGGGAAAAGGTATTTGTTTTTACATTTTATTTATCTCACTAAAAGCAGATCAAACACAATGGGGTAAAAAATTTTTTTATATATTGTAATCATTAGCTTTATATATCTATACTATGGAGATTGTGTAAAGTGCAGTAACTGAGCTTGCTACAGTCTATTTCTTTACTAGAGATTAACATATTTATTTTTAACTGGGTAAACAAAAATGTGAAAAAGTTAATTGCTTGCTAAGGAGAGGCAATTAAACCATACCTCCCAACATGACCCCCTCCAGGAGGGACAGGATGCTCTGCTCCTGGATTTCCCTCTTAATTTATGATTGCCATTACCTGTGCTGAAACACCTCTTTCTTTATTCATTTACCTGTTCAAAACAGGTGTTGGCAATCACAAATTAAGAAAAAAGTTCAGAAGCAGTGCATTGTGTCCCTCCTGGAGAGGGTCATGTTGGGAGGTATGATTAAACAGATGCATACCTCCCAACATGACCCTCTCCAGGAGGGACACAATGCTCTGCTTCTGGACTTTTCCTTAATTTATGATTGTCTGCACCTGTTTTGAACAGGTAAATGGATAAGAAAGGTGTTTCAGCACAGGTGAGGGCAATCATAAATTAAGAGAAAAGTCCAGGAGCAGAGTAGTCTGTCCCTCCTGGAGAGGGTCATGTTGGGAGGTATGCAGATGAGTGTTTTTAAACCTGATAGTTAACACTTTACAATTGTACCAGTTTCAAATCAGACCAGTCGCAGCCAGGCGCGTTCGCACTATGCCGTGAAGCATATGCCCGTACATACGCATCGGGGCATCATCAGCTCATTGTTTGAAAAGTAGTTTCCTCTGGGGGAAAAAAAAAACAATTTGTGGCACCAGAACTACATATGAAACTTCTCCAGTGGGCACATTCATCACGCTTCTCCGGACATTGGAGGGTAATTTATTAGCATTTGGTCAAAACCATGGCCCTCATTCCGAGTTGTTCGCTCGGTATTTTTCATCGCATCGCAGTGAAATTCCGCTTAGTACGCATGCGCAATGTTCGCACTGCGACTGCGCCAAGTAACTTTACTATGAAGAAAGTATTTTTACTCACGGCTTTTTCTTCGCTCCGGCGAACGTAATGTGATTGACAGGAAATGGGTGTTACTGGGCGGAAACACGGCGTTTCAGGGGCGTGTGGCTGAAAACGCTACCGTTTCCGGAAAAAACGCAGGAGTGGCCGGGGAAACGGTGGGAGTGCCTGGGCGAACGCTGGGTGTGTTTGTGACGTCAACCAGGAACGACAAGCACTGAAATGATCGCACAGGCAGAGTAAGTCTGGAGCTACTCTGAAACTGCTAAGTAGTTAGTAATCGCATTATTGCGAATACATCGGTCGCAATTTTAAGAAGCTAAGATTCACTCCCAGTAGGCGGCGGCTTAGCGTGTGTAACTCTGCTAAATTCGCCTTGCGACCGATCAACTCGGAATGAGGGCCCATGTGCACTGTAGGTGTGGCAGATATTACATTTGCAGAGAGTTAGATTTGGGTGGGTTATTTTGTTCCTGTGCATGGTAAATACTGGCTGCTTTATTTTTACACTGCAATTTAGATTTCTGTTTGAACAAGTTATATCTGTCCCCCCTGGGGTGCACATGGTTTTGCCCATCTGCTAACAAATTTGCTGCTGCGATCAACTCTGAATTACCCCCTTTGAAATTAATTCTCAGAGGTTATTGGTGGCCGACTGCCGAGATGTTAAGGACTTCGTGGTCAGCACGAAGATTCCACCTCAGGAAGGACTATTGTGCTCAGCATCTAAACTCAGAATCTAAAGACTATTGTGCTCAGACTATTTGTGCTTAGCAGAAGTGCAACCGAAAGGATTGCAGAATTGGGTTAACTTTTTTTTCATGCAGTTTCAGAGTAGCTGCAGACCTACTCCTTCCTTGCGATCACTTCAGTCTGTTTAGTTCCTGTTTTGACATCACAAACACGCCCTGCGTTCGGTCAGCCACTCCCCCGTTTCCCCAGGCATGCGTTTTTATCTGACACGCCTGCGTTTTTTAGCACACTCCCGGAAAACGGTCAGTTACCACCCAGAAACGCCCACTTCCTGTCAATCACTCAACGATCAGCAGTGTGACGGAAAAGAGTCGCTAGACCTTGTGTGAAACTGCATAGTATTTTGTGAAAGTACGTCGCGCGTGCGCACTGCGGCACCTACGCATGCGCAGAAATGCCGATTTTTAGCCTGATCGCTGCACTGCGAACAACGGCAGCTAGCGATCAACTCGGAATGACCCCCATAGGTCTGCCCTCTTGTCAAGGTTTCAATATAATCTGGGTGCTGGTGGATAGATTTTACAAGGCTGCTTACTTCATTACACTAAAGACCCAAAGATAGCAAAAAACAGGATTTTGATACCTACCGGTAAATCCTTTTCTCCTAGTCCGTAGAGGATGCTGGGGTCCACTTCAGTACCATGGGGTATAGACGGTTCCGCAGGAGCCATGGGCACTTCAAGACTTTTTCAGAATGTGAACTGGCTCCTCCCTCTATGCCCCCCCCTCCAGACCTCAGTATAGGAACTGTGCCCAGGGAGACGGACATTTCGAGAAAGGATTTACTTTTAAGTTAATGGTGAGTTTCATACCAGCTCACACTTCAACCATGCCGCACAACATGGCATTCAACAAAACACATGCCAACGGGCATGAACATTACAGCAAACGTGCTAAAAACCTTTTCAACAAATTAACAATTGCAGGTAAAGTACGCACTGGGCTGGGTGCCCAGCATCCTCTATGGACTAGGAGAAAAGGATTTACCGGTAGGTATCAAAATCCTATTTTCTCATACGTCCTAGAGGATGCTGGGGTCCACTTCAGTACCATGGGGTTATACCAAAGCTCCAGTACGGGCGGGAGAGTTCGGATGTTCCTGTAGCACCAATTGACCAAATTTTAGGTCCTCATCGCCCAAGGTGTCAAACTTGCAAAACTTAGCAAACGTGTTTGTCCCTGACCAAGTAGCTTCTCTGCAAAGTTGTAATGCCGAGATCCCCCGGGCAGCCGCCCAGGAAGAGCCCATCTTTCTAGTAGAATGGGCATTCCCCGAATTCGGTATCAGCAATACAGCCGGCGATTCAGCACAATCATTCCGAATGGAATGTTCGTGCTGAATCGCACTTCTGATCCAGCGCGCAATAATCTGCTTAAAAGCAGGACACCCAAACTTGTTGGGAACATATAGGACAAACAGAGCCTCTGTTTTCCGTATCCGAGCTGTTCTTGCGATATAAATACTCAAAGCTCTGACCACCTCCAGAGACTTAGAACCAGCGAAGGTGTCAGTAGCCACTGGCACCAAAATAGGTTGGTATATATGGACAGAGGAAACCACCTTTGGAAGAAAATTCTGACAAGTTCTCAACACAGCTCTATCTTCATGGAAGATTAAGTAAAGGCTATTTTGAGACAAGGCCCCTAACTCAGACACCCTCCTTGCGGATGCCAAGGCCAACAGCATGACCACTTTCCAAGTGAGAACTTCATATCTATCTCCTGGAGAGGTTCAAACCAATCCGATTGAAGGAACTGCAACACCACTTTAAGATCCCATGGTGCCACAGAAGGCACAAATGGAGGTTGGATGAGCAGAACCTCTTTCACGAACGTCTGAACTTCTGGAAGGGAGGCCAATTGTTTCTGAAAGAAAACGGACAAGGACGAAATCTGGACCTTGATTGAACCCAATCGTAGGCCTGCATCCACACCCAGAAAAAAACAACAGCGGCTGCTCTGTATATCAGGAGTTAAAAGAAGGAAAGAGAGAGCCAACGTGTGAATGTATAAAATTTAATAACGATGCTTCACAAATTAAAACATGTAGAAAATAATAAAAAACAACAGAAACACACCCAAAGTTATCTCAGGTAATTCATAAACTATTTTGCCATGTACTTAATAGTAAATATGAATTGATAATGTCCGTATTCCACAAATTGTTAAAGGTGGCTGAAGTGGAGAAAATGAAAGTGCTGGTGGTGCAGTTCCAAATAGTTAGTAGCTCAAAGTCACCAGGTGGAATAGTTATGTAGGTTTTTACCTCTCTGGTGGGCTGGTTAATTAGCCGAGCGTCCTCGGCTAAAAGGCCTGCATTGCCCACAACACTGTGCAGCGGAGAGGAAATGCAATAGCCGCTGGATGACTTTCGCTGACCGGAGCGGTATGATAAGACGAGGCGGCCACCTGCAGTGATGAAGTAGTCAAATGGTGTTATGGCTAAAACAGTTTGGATTGCACCTGACGTTCACCTGGGCAAGGTGTGCATAGAGGCGGGGTCCTGACGCGTTTCGTCACGCTCACGTGACTTTATCGAAGGTGTATTCCTGCCTCCAGACTAACCAGTATTTAAAGCCAGAACGGCTAATGACGGGCAGATGTCAGTAATCAATACCTAATTAAGAACAATGTATTATACACACGTCGGCTCTCATATATAAAATAAAAGACTTTTAAACAACAAATAGATATATATGGCAGAAGTCACTTGTATCAATAAAAACAAATTATATCAAGATACGTTATACAGATGTATATAGAAAGCAATAAAATGTATATCAATATTCATTTAAAGGATACTGTTATAATTCACTTGCATTTTAATAAAATGTAGGCGATCAGAGGAACCATGATTCTAGTCCCAAGAATGTCATTAAATGCTTCCAATGGAGCCATTTGAACCAGGAGTAATTCTACAAAGATAACTATCTTTCAAATGAAGTCAAAAGTACTAAATAAAAAATGAAAAATAATTATCAGACACAACACATATATTAATAGTATCATTGATGTCTATTCTAAGATTTAAACAAAATTATTAAAAAAAGGTAAACCATTCACAAATGTGACTGGTATGGATTCGAACTTGGGTCCGTACTCCGTCACAACTCTGTGACCTAACCCGACATGTCACTGAGCCCGCTAAATATGAAGCGGACAAGTTTGGAAGCATAAGATTACAAAACAAAGTTTACCAATACACAAATCATCTGGTCTAACTTGTCTAAATGTAATTTTATTCTCAAAGGAAGAAAGAAAAAACATTTAATGTAAGTTTGGAACTGGTCCATAAATGAACCAGAGAAAGAAGAAATAGATTACAGTTATAGAGAAAAGACCCGATCTCTTGGTCTATCAAAGTAAGGCTCTAGATCTCCATTTATATAAGTCTGCAGCTTCACTATTCCATATCACTTGATCTAATCGGATAGAAGTGGAACCTTTTTTCAGAGTCCATAGGATATAGTAACAGACTTTATAGATAAATATTACTCTAAAGGCTAACGTACAGTTCACTCTGAAGGTTCAAACAATTGGTAATAGATCTGCATGTTAATCAGATCGTGTATAAAGATAAAGTAATATCAAAAAATAAAATAAAAAATACAGATCAACAAACAGACTAGCATAACAAATATAAAAACATTATTGTCTAGTTATTACCAAAGATCAAATTCAATGCATTCATTTAACCCCTCCGGTATAAGAGTTCTCAATTTATGGATCCAGTAATTCTCTCTGAGGCATAATTTTCTATGTCTATGCCCCCCACGTACTGTAGGCATGATAGTTTCAATACCAATTAACTGGATATCATCTGGATTTTTTGGGTGGTTATCCAAAAAGTGTCTAGAGACACTGTGAAACATAAAACCTTTTTGGATGTTACTTCTGTGTTCAAGGAATCTGATCCTGAGTTTATGTGTTGTCCTTCCCACATAAATTAAATTACATTTACAGATCAATAGATAAATTACAAAAGAGCGGTTACATTTAATATGTGAACGTATATCAACTTGTAAAGAATTAGATGCACTGAAAACCTTCAAATTATTCTGTATATATGAGCAAGTGATGCATTGTTTTGCACCACATTTAAAACATCCTATAATTTTAGGGAGCCATTGAGAAGTTTTAACAGAAGTTATGTTATCATCTGTGTTTCTTTTGTCTACAAAGAGACTTGGTGCAAGATATTGTTGCAAATTATTGGATTTTTTTTAAATCACTGACGGTGTGTCTTTCAATTCAGCTCTAAGGACCTGATCTGTAAGGAGAATAGAATAATTATTATAAATAATATTTCTAATCTTAGACGAGGAGCTGTTAAACTGTGACATGAAGTGAGGTTGATCTTGTTCAAATTTATTGGAATGGATTTTATGCAGTAAAAGATCTTTCCTATCTAAAGCATCATCCTTTAAACGGGCTGATTTGATTAAAGTTGCAGGATAACCTCGGTTCTGGAAAGATATAGATATCTCGTCTGTTTGTAGTTGATAGTCAAATATGTCACTACAGTTACGTTTGATGCATCTTAGTTGTCCAAAAGGAATATTATTTAACCACGGTTTATAATGTGAACTGTTACAGTGTATAAAATTTAGAGTGTCAACCTCCTTACGAAATATTTTGGTAGAAATTTTACCATCAACTATGGTAAGGGAAATGTCAAGAAAAGAAATAGATAATTTATTGGAAATACCCGTGAAACATAAATTAAAATTATTTGTGTTCAATTGAGTGATAAAATCAGATGAAAGAGAGATGTTGCCTTAAAAAATAAAAAACATATCATCTATGTAACGGCCATAGTAGACGAGGTCCGTGCCAAAGCTCCGCCCCCACACATGGTGGTCCTCAAAGGCCCCCATGTACAGGTTGGCGATGCTCAGAGCGAACCTTGTCCCCATGGCCGTCCCAAGTATTTGTAAATAATATTTCTTATCAAAAAAAAATAATTATGCGATAAAATAAAAGAAATTGAGTCCAATAAAAATTGCTGTAACTCAGACTCAATATAATTAGTTTTAGAAAGAGAATCCGCTATAGTGGATAAACCCTTCTGATGCGGAATATTAGAATATAGCGTCTGTGCGTCACAAGTCATAAAGAAAAAATAACTTTTCCAGTTAATATTTGAGATGGCGTTCAAAAAGGATGTAGTGTCTTTGATATGTGAACGTAAAGATGATGCTAGTGGCTGTAAAAAAAAATCAACAAAATGTGATAAATTAGAAGTGAGGGACCCAACACCAGAAATGATGGGTCGACCAGGGGGTGCAGTGAGTGATTTATGGATCTTAGGTAAGTGGTAATAAGTGGGAGTGATGGGGTGTGTGGGGATGAGATACCTGGATTCCTCCTTGGTTATAACACCTTTATCCAGTGCATCCTTAACTAAAATAGTCAAAGATCTATGATAGTTCTGAGAAGGATTGTTGGACAGTTTAACATATGTATTACTGTCATTGAGCTAAGAGCTTCCAATAAGTAGTCATTTGTATTCTGAATTACAATCCCCCCCCCCTTATCAGCCGTCTTAATGACAAGAGAGGGGTCATTGGCAAACCTCTGAAGGGCCAGTCTCTCTTGAACAGAAAGATTGTGTCTATATTTGAATCTCTTATGTTCCTTCTGACAAAGAACATTAAAATCATCCAATTTTTTTTGTAAAAAATATCAATAGGAGGGCTCCTATGGTGTAGGGGAAAGAATTGAGATTTATTCCTAAATTGGCAAGTGCGTTCATTTGAGCGGTCTTGACTATAGACCAGAACTGTGGAGTCCAATGTGTTATTCTCTAAGAAAAGGGACTCCAGCATATCTAAACTGGTTTTATCCTGATCATCCAGTACAATAGGGAAACCATCAAGTTTACGTTGAGTAAGGTTCTTAGTGGCAAAGTATCTTTTACGTGCTAACGTTCGAATGTAAGTGTTAAGTACTACAAGCAAATTAAAAAAAGCAGGGGGTTTGGAGGGAGAAAATGTAAGACCCTTAGCTAAAAGTAATGTCTCAGATTCACTAATTACTGCAGAGGAAAGATTGTAAATGTTAGTTTGGCTTATGGTCTCAGACAGGGCCGGACTGGCCATCTGGCACTTCTGGCAAATGCCAGAAGGGCCGATGGCCACTTGGGCCGGTCCAGCGGTCACTGAGACAGGCTGCCGCTCAGTCCGGCGGCAGCATGTCTCAGCTGTCAGGAGAGGAGAGCAGAGCGCCCGCCAGCGCGGCTGTGTCTGGTGCTGCGGCGGCTTCGTTCAAACCAGCCGCCGGTTCGTGAGCCAATCAGAGCTCGCGGACCGGCAGCCAATCAGAAGCCGCCGGTCCGCGAGCTCTGATTGGCTCACGAACCGGCGGCTGGTTTGAACGAAGCCGCCGCAGCACCAGACACAGCCGCGCTGGCGGGCGCTCTGCTCTCCTGATTCACCTCCGTCCCTCACAGCCCGGAGGAGCAGCAGCAGCAGTAGCAGTGCAGCAGCTGTAAGTAGCTGCAGCACTGGCTGCTGTGGGGACAATTGTATATCTGGCACTGTGGGGGCAATTGGCTGGCACTGTGGGGCATTTGTATACCTGGCACTGTTGGGGCAATTGTTCACCTGGCACTGTGGGGGCATTTGTATACCTGGCACTGTGGGGGCATTTGTATACCTGGCACTGTGGGGGCAATTGTTTACCTGGCACTGTGGGGGCATTTGTATACCTGGCACTGTGGGGGCATTTGTATACCTGGCACTGTGGGGGCAATTGTTTACCTGGCACTGTGGGGGCATTTGTATACCTGGCACTCTGGGGGCATTTGTATACCTGGCACTGTGTGGTATAATGTGAAAGAGGCACCAGTACTAGATAGTATAAGGGGTCCTACTATTGTGGTGCATAATGCGTATAAGGGGTGTATGGTGTGAAACTACACTGAAGGACATGCCCCCTTTTCCGGCGCGTGCTTATTTACAAACTTCACATTTACATACCCCCACTTAAAAATGTCCACTTCAACCACAGGTTGTGTGTATTTTAATAGAAAATGATGTACGCTTGTATGTTGTTAGAATATTAATTATATTTGTAAGAGCATAGACTAATAAGTGGGAGGAGTCAGAAATAGTAAGGGGAGGAGTCACAGAGGTGGGCCTGTGTGCTTCAAAAATGTCAGGGCCTATTTTTAGTCCCAGTCCGGACCTGGTCTCAGATCTCGCTTTTTTTCTCTGTAACCTACGGCCTCCTCTGCATCCTCTGGGTTTTCTTCTCTTGCACTTTCTGGAGAGTCGAATCTGAGGGCATCGTAACGATTCGGCATGTGGTAGGGGGGTCTGTATTTTCTCTAAAAAATTATGTGAATGTTTTATCTTTTTTTAATAATTTTGTTTAAATCTTAGAATAGACATCAATTATGCTATTAAGATATGTGTTGTGTCTGATAATTAATTTTCATTTATTTTTATTATTTAGTACTTTTGACTTCAGTTGAAAGATAGTTATCTTTGTAGAATTACTCCTGGTTCAAATAATGGCTCCATTGGAAGCATTTAATGACATTCTTGGGACTAGAATCATGGTTCCTCTGATCGCCTACCTTTTATTAAAATGCAAGTGAATTATAACAGTATCCTTTAAATGAATATTGATATACATTTTATTGCTTTCTATATACATCTGTATAATGTATCTTGATATAATTTGTTTTTATTGATACAAGTGACTTCAGCCATATATATCTATTTGTTGTTTAAAAGTCTTTTATTTTATATATGAGAGCCGACGTGTGTATAATACATTGTTCTTAAATAGGCATTGATTACTGACATCTGCCTGTCATTAGCCGTTCTGGCTTTAAATATTGGTTAGTCTGGAGGCAGGAATACACCTTCGATAAAGTCACGTGAGCGTGACGAAACGCGTTAGGACCCCGCCTCTATGCACACCTTGCCCAGGTGAACGTCAGGTGCAATCAGAACTGTTTTAGCCATAACACCATTTGACTACTTCTTCACTGCAGGCGGCCGCCTCTTATCATACCGCTCCGGTCAGCGAAAGTCATCCGGCGGCTATTGCATTTCCTCTCCGCTGCACAGTGTTGTGGGCAACGCAGGACTTTTAGCGGAGGACGCCCAGCTAATTAACCAGCCCACCAGAGAGGTAAAAACCTACATAACTATTCCACTTGGTGACTTTGAGCTACTAACTATTTGGAACTGCACCACCAGCACTTTAATTTTCTCCACTTCAGCCACCTTTAACAATTTGTGGAGTACGGACATTCTCAATTCATATTTACTATTAAGTACATGGCAAAATAGTTTATGAATTACCTGAGATAACTTTAGGTGTGTTTCTGTTGTTTTTCATTATTTTCTACATGTTTTAATTTGTGAAGCATCGTTATTAAATTTTATTCATTCACACATTGGCTCTCTCTTTCCTTCTTTTAACTCCTGATATACAGCGCAGCCGTTGTTGTTTTTTTCTTTGTTTGCTCTATCACTCCACATAGTGTTTTCGGCAAGCGCAGTCTCTCAGGAGTTTTTAATTCTACTTAACACATATATTTGTAATATTGTTGTTGAGGCGCTGTTTAGTAGGTTTTTGTCTTTGCTCTTTTTTTTTAGTATTCTGCATCCACACCCGCCTGGAGAAAATGAAGAAAACGTCCTAACTGAAACTCTTCCGTTGGAGCCTTCTTGGTTTAACACCAAGACACATATTTTCTCCAAATACAGTGGTAATGTCTAGACGTTACTCCTTTCCTGGCCTGAATAAGAGTGGGAATGACTTCTTTGGGAATACCCTTCCGGGGCTAGGATCCAGCGCTCAACAGCCATGCCGTCAAACGTAGCCGCGGTAAGTCTTGATACACGCACGGCCCCTGCTGCAGCAAGTCCTCGCGAAGAGGAAGAGGCCGAGGATCTTCTATGAGCAACTCCAGAAGATCTGGATACCAAGCCCTCCTTGGCCAGTCTGGGACAATGAGGATCGCGCGAACCCCTGTTCTTCTTATGATCTTGAGAACTTTCGGTATAAGTGGAAGTGGAGGGAAGACATATACCGACCGAAACACCCACTGGGTCACTAGTGCATCCACTGCTATTGCTTGAGAGTCTCTCGACCTGGAACAATATCCCTGAAGCTTATTGTTGAGACGAGATGCCATCATGTCTACTTGAGGAACGCCCCAAAGACCTGTCACCTCTGCGAAGACTTCTTGGTGGAGGCCCCATTCTCCTGGATGGAGATTGTGTCTGCTGAGGAAGCCTGCTTCCCAGTTGTCCACTCCCGGAATGAAAATTGCCGACAGAGCTCTTGCATGTCTTTCTGCCCAGAGGAGAATTTTTGTCACATCTGCCATTGCCGCTCTGCTTTTCGTTCCGCCCTGACGGTTTATGTACGCGACTGCTGTTATATTGTCCGACTGGATCTGTACAGGTTGATCTTGAAGAAGATGCACCGCTTGTAGAATGCCGTTGTAAATGGCTATCAACTCCAGAACGTTTATGTGAAGACAAGTTTCTTGACTTGACCATCTTCCTTGGAAGCTTTTCCCCCTGTGTGACTGCTCCCCAGCCTCGGAGACTTGCATTCCGTGGTTACTAGGACCCAGAGGCGTAACTAGGGTTTTTGGAGCCCAGGGCAAAATTAAAAATGGCGCCCCCCCCCAAACAAAACAAAACAAAACAAACAACCGAAAAGCAAAATAAATATATATATATAAAAGCATGATAGAAATCTTATATATATAAGCTGGTTAATTGCTAGAAAACGGCTTACATAATTGGACATGGAGAAAACATTTACAAGTATGAAACTATTATTGTTTCCTGGGGCCAAGGTCTAATGGGCCCCACACACTGGGCGATATTAGTGAAAGATATGAACGAGATACCGTTCATATCTTTCAGTGTGGAGGCACCAGCGATGAACGATGCGCGGCCCCGCGATCGTTCATCGCTGGAGCCCCGTCGCTTGTGCATGCAGGCCAGTATGGCCGATCTCGTCCATATTTGCCTGCACTGCTATGGAGCCGGGTGACGGTGGGAGTGAAGAAACTTCACTCCCCCCCCCCCGCCAGCTCGGCGGCAGATCGCGCAGTGTGTAGGGCCCATAAGTTTTATTTTTGTTTTTTTAAATAAATAAGTAATCCTTTGGGCTTTTAATAAAAATAATTTAACAAGGCCTAGGGCTTTTCTTTTAATAAATAAGGTTTTTATTAATATATAAAAAAGGCTTGGGACTCTGTTTTCTTAATTCTAAGCAAGGCCTTTGGCTTTTTAATTTATTTATTTTTTATTAAATCAGGGGTGGCTCAGGGTGATTTTTCTTAAATTAATATGATCCATATTACATCATATATTATGTAATAAAATGGCAAAATCTCACATGCCACATAATAGTGCTCCTTATTCATATTACGCCACACAGTAGTAGTATGCCATATACACCTTACACCGCACAGTGTACCCATTGCACACATTCAGTGCCGGTTCAAGGGCGCAGAGCGCCCCGGGCAGGAAAGGGGTGTGGCCTAATACAGGGGGCGTGGTGAGTCACGCCCCCTGTACATTGAAAGCGCCGCTTGAATGCTGAGCGGTGCGCGATGACGTCATCGCGCACCGCACAGCAAAAGGTCCTCTCCACGAAGAGAAACTAGACGCTATGCGTCTAGTTCCCTTCTTGGAGAGGACCTTTGCTGTGCGGTGCGCGATGACGTCATCGCGCACCGCTCAGCAGTTACTCTCCACGAAGGGAAACTAGACGCATAGCGTCTAGTTCCCTTCACAGGAGGCGCCGAGGACGGGGACGGCAGCGGGCAGCGGAGGCGGACGGGGGACACAGCGGGCAGCAGTGGCGGATCTTGCCACGGTGCGGCGCCCTCCGGATGGCGCCAGCGCCCTCCGGAAGGCGGCACCCCGGGCAAAAGTCCTGCTTGCCCGTGGCAAGAACCGCCACTGCACACATTAGGCCGCACAGTGTACCCATTATACACCTTACACCGCACAGTAGTAGTACCCCATATGGTATCCGGTCTCTAGGTCAACCACACTTAGGTCGACAACGTCTAGGTCGACCACTATTGGTCGACAGTAACTAGGTCGATAGGGTTTCTAGGTCGATAGGGTTTGTAGGTCGACAGGTAAAAAGGTTGACATGAGTTTTTCACGGCTTTTTTTAAAACTGTTTCATACAGTGAAGTGAGCCATGCGAGGGGACACGGCGCATTAATTGTGGTTCCCTGTCACTGGACACCCAAAAAAAAAAAACTCATGTCAACCTTTTCACCTGTCGACCTATAACATGTCGACTTAGAAACCCTGGCGACCTAGAATCCCTGTCAACCAATAGTGGTCGACCTAGACACTGTTGACCTAAGTGTGGTCGACCCTCCATGCCACACACACCCATATACACCTTACTCTGCACAGTGTGCCTATTATACGCCTTACTCCGCAGTGTGCCCATTGTACGCCTTACTCCGCAGTGTGCTCATTATACGCCTTACGCCGCACAGTGTGCCCGTTGTACGCCTTACTCCATACAGTGTGCCCGTTGTACGCCTTACACCGCACAGTGTGCCCATTATACGCCTTACTCTGCACAGTGTGCCCGTTGTACGCCTTACTCCGCACAGTGTGCCCGTTGTACGCCTTACTCCGCACAGTGTGCCAATTATACTCCTTACTCCGCACAGTGTGCCTATTGTAGGCCTTACTCCACAGTGTGCCCATTATTCGCCTTACTCCGCAGTGTGCCCATTATTCACCTTACTCCGCAGCGTGCCCATTATTCGCCTTACTCTGCAGTGTGCCCATTGTCCACCTTACTCCGCACAGTGTGCCTATTGTACGCCTTACTCCGCACAGTGTGCCCATTTTACGCCTTACTCCGCACAGTGTGCCCATTGTATGCCTTACTCCACACAGTGTGCCCGTTGTACACCTTACTCCGCACAGTGGTGTGCCCGTTGTACACCTTACTCCGCACAGTGTGCCCGTTGTACACCTTACTCCAGACAGTGTGCCTATTGTATGCCTTACTCCGCACAGTGTGCCCATTTTACACCTTACTCCGCACAGTGTGCCCATTGTATGCCTTACTCCGCACAGTGGTGTGCCCGTTGTACACCTTACTCCGCACAGTGTGCCCGTTGTACACCTTACTCCGCACAGTGTGCCTATTGTACGCCTTACTCTGCACAGTGTGCCTATTGTACGCCTTACTCCGCACAGTGGGGGTCATTCTGACCCGTTCTCTCGCTGCTGTTTATCGCAGCCGAGCAAACGGGTCTCTACTGCGCATGCGCCGTAGTGCGCTGGCGCATGCCAGACGGCCAGAGGCCGTGGCAGGGCTGCCATCGCCTCTGCCTGATTGACAGGCAGAGGCAGTCGCTGGGCAAGAGGGGGCGAAACGGCGGCGTTTGGCCGCCGTTTCGTAGACGGGGGGCATTTCGTAGACGAACGGGGGGCGGGCCGCAGCGAACGCGTGACGTCACACGCAGCCGCTGCGGGTCGGGGAGCGAGGAGTAGCTCCCGGCCAGCACGGTAAAGCTGTGCTGGCCGGGAGCTACTCCTAAAGTGCAAAAGCATCGCCGCTGTGCTATGCCTTTGCACTTCTGCGGGTGGGGGGGGGGGGGAAGGGGGGCGGCACTGACATGCGGGGCGGGATAGCCCTGTGATGGGCGTCCCCCCGCATGTCCGTGTGAGTGATCGTAGCTGTGCTAAATTTAGCACAGCTACGATCAACTCGGAATGACCCCCAGTGTGCCCATTATATACACCCAGCCCCCTTCTTCATACACCCCAACACCCAGACAGCCCCCCTCATACACTCCAACACCCAGCCCCCTCCTTCCTCATACACTCCAACAACCAGCCCCCTCCTTCCTCATACACTCCAACACCCAGCCCCCTCCTTCCTCATACACTCCAACACCCAGCCTCCTCCTTCCTCATACACTCCAACACCCAGCACCCCCCTCATACACTACAACACCCTGCACCCCCTCATACACTACAACACCCAGCCCCCCTCATACACTACAACACCCAGCACCCCCTCATACACTACAACACCCAGCCCCCTCATACACTCCAACACCCAGCACCCCCCTCATACACTACAACACCCAGCACCTCCCTCATACACTCCAACACCCAGCCCCCCTCATACACTCCAACACCCAGCACCCCCCTCATATACTACAACACCCAGCACCCCCCTCATATACTACAACACCCAGCCCCCCTCATACACTACAACACCCAGCACCCCCCTCATACACTACAACACCCTGCACCCCCCTCATACACTACAACACCCAGCACCTCCCTCATACACTCCAACACCCAGCCCCCCTCATACACTCCAACACCCAGCACACCCCTCATATACTACAACACCCAGCACCCCCCTCATATACTACAACACCCAGCCCCCCTCATACACTACAACACCCAGCACCCCCCTCATACACTACAACACCCTGCACCCCCCTCATACACTACAACACCCAGCACCCCCTCATACACTACAACACCCAGCCCCCTCATACACTCCAACACCCAGCACCCCCCTCATACACTACAACACCCTGCACCCCCCTCATACACTACAACACCCAGCCCCCCTCATACACTACAACACCCAGCACCCCCCTCATACACTACAACACCCAGCACCCCCTCATACACTACAACACCCATCCCCCTCATACACTCCAACACCCAGCACCCCCTCATACACTACAACACCCAGCACCTCCCTCATACACTCCAACACCCAGCACCTCCCTCATACACTCCAACACCCAGCCCCCCTCATACACTCCAACACCCAGCACCCCCCTCATATACTACAACACCCAGCACCCCTCATACACTCCAACACCCAGCACCCCCCTCATACACTCCAACACCAAGCACCCCCCTCATATACTACAACACCCAGCACCCCCCTCATATACTACAACACCCAGCCCCCCTCATACACTACAACACCCAGCACCCCCCTCATACACTACAACACCCTGCACCCCCTCATACACTACAACACCCAGCCCCCTCATACACTCCAACACCCAGCACCCCCCTCATACACTACAACACCCAGCACCTCCCTCATACACTACAACACCCAGCACCCCTCATACACTCCAACACCCCCCTCATATACTACAACACCCAGCACCCCCCTCATATACTGCAACACCCAGCCCCCCTCATACACTACAACACCCAGCACCCCCCTCATACACTACAACACCCTGCACCCCCCTCATACACTACAACACCCAGCACCCCCTCATAGACTACAACACCCAGCACCCCCCTCATACACTACAACACCCAGCCCCCCTCATACACTCCAACACCCCCCTCATACACTACCACACCCAGCACCTCCCTCATACACTACAACACCCAGCCCCCCTCATACACTCCAACACCCAGCACCCCCCTCATATACTACAACACCCAGCACCCCCCTCATATACTACAACACCCAGCCCCCCTCATACACTACAACACCCTGCACCCCCCTCATACACTACAACACTCAGCACCCCCTCATACACTACAACAACCAGCACGCCCCTCATACACTACAACACCCAGCACCCCCCTCATACACTCCAACACCCTGCACCCCCCTCATACACTCCAACACCCAGCACCCCCTCATACACTACAACACCCAGCCCCCTCATACACTCCAACACCCAGCACCCCCCTCATACACTACAACACCCAGCACCTCCCTCATACACTACAACACCCAGCCCCCCTCATACACTCCAACACCCAGCACCCCCCTCATATACTACAACACCCAGCACCCTCTCATATACTACAACACCCAGCCCCCCTCATACACTACAACACCCAGCACCCCCCTCATACACTACAACACCCTGCACCCCCCTCATACACTACAACACCCAGCACCCCCCTCATACACTACAACACCCAGCACCCCCCTCATACACTCCAACACCCAGCACCCCCCTCATACACTACAACACCCAGCACCCCCTCATACACTACAACACCCAGCCCACTCATACACTCCAACACCCAGCACCCCCCTCATATACAACACCCAGCACCCCCCTCATATACTACAACACCCAGCCCCCCTCATACACTACAACACCCAGCTCCCCCTCATACACTACAACACCCAGCACCCCCCTCATACACTACAACACCCAGCACCCCCCTTATACACTCCAACACCTAGCACCCCCCTCATACACTCCAACACCCAGCACCCCCATTCCTCATACACTCCAACACCCAGCACCCCCATTCCTCATACACTACAACACCCAGCACCCCCTTATATACTACAACACCCAGCACCCCTCATACACCACAACACCCAGCATGCCCCTCATACACTACAACACCCAGCACCCCCTCATACACTACAACACCCAGCACCCCCTCATACACTACAACACCCAGCCCCCTCATACACTCCAACACCCAGCACCCCCCTCATACACTACAACACCCAGCACCTCCCTCATACACTACAACACCCAGCACCCCCTCATACACTCCAACACCCAGCACCCCCCTCATATACTACAACACCCAGCACCCTCTCATATACTACAATACCCAGCCCCCTCATACACTACAATACCCAGCACCCCCCTCATACACTACAACACCCAGCACCCCCCTCATACACTACAACACCCAGCCCCCCTCATACACTACAACACCCAGCACCCCCCTCATACACTACAACACCCAGCACCCCCTCAGACTACAACACCCAGCACCCCCTCATACACTACAACACCCAGCCCCCTCATACACTCCAGCACCACCCTCATACACTACAACACCCAGCACCTCCCTCATACACTACAACACCCAGCCCCTCTCATACACTACAACACCCAGCACCCCCTCATATACTACAACACCCAGCACCCCCCTCATATACTACAACACCCAGCTCCCCCTCATACACTACAACACCCAGCACCCCCCTCATACACTACAACACCCAGCACCCCCCTTATACACTACAACACCTAGCACCCCCCTCATACACTCCAACACCCAGCACCCCCCTCATACACTACAACACCCAGCACCCCCCCATACACTACAACACCCAGCCGCCCTCAAACACTCCAACACTCAGCCCCCCCATTCCTCATACACTACAACACCCAGCACCCCACTTATATACTACAACACCCAGCACCCCTCATACACTACAACACCCAGCACGCCCCTCATACACTACAACACCCAGCACCCCCCTCATACACTACAACACCCAGCACCCCCTCATACACGCCGACACCCCCACTTATACACTATACCATCCAGCCCCCCTTCCTTATAGACCCCAACACCCAGACAGCCCCTTACATCATATTACATCCCACCCTCTTCACATCCACTCACCGGGATGTGGGGGCCTTGTGGCTGCTGGCAGCTTTGTGCTCCGTGCACACACTGCTCCTTCTCCAGAGCAGAGGGAGCAGATCATCCCGCCCGCTGTGCAGAAGAGGGTTGGGGGAGGAGCCTCAAGCAGAGGTAAGCGCCGAGTAATGTGCCCCCGCTCTGGTTGCAATGCTCCTCTGTGCAGTCCGCTGCCCATCAGCCCAGATCTGTCACCAGCGCAACCCAGTACACGGGGGTGTAGGCAGCCGGGCTGTATTGAATGAGGTAAATACTGCAAAATCCGGTGACACCTCTGGACACCACGCACAGCCAATGATGGTGCCTTGTCTGCTACTTCCTCACCCCACTTTTCTCCTATTGGCCCGGCGGTGGCTACACAATTTTCTGATCCCCACCCGCCCTGGCACGGTCGAAGCGGAGGTGGGGCGGGAAGTTCAGCGGCTGACAGTATACTATTTAATCTGCCCTGGCCAGCAGCGCCCCCCTCTGCCATTCTTGCCAGGGCACCCAGGGCATATGCCCTGCTCGCCCTACCTTAGATACGCCTCTGCTAGGACCCAGTCCTGAATCCCGAACCTACGTCCCTCTAGAAGGTGAGAACTGTGTAGCCACCACAGAAGCAAAATTCTGGCTTTGAATGACAGGATTATCCTCTTACGCATGTGGAGATGGGATCCGGACCACTTGTCCAACAGGTCCCACTGGAATACTCTGGCATGGAATCAGCCAAACTGTATGGCCTCGTAGGCCGCTATCATGTTTCCCAACAACCGAATGCATTGATGAATCGACACTCTTGTTGGTTTCAGAATCCGTTTGACCATTCTCTGGATTTCCAGAGGCTTTTCTACTGGAAGAAATACCCTCTGTATTTCGGTGTCCAGTATCATCCCCAGAAAGGACAATCTTGTCGTCGGTTCCAACTATGACTTTGGAAAATGTATGATCCAAACGTGTTGTTGAAGTACTGTCAGGGAGAGTGCAATGTTCTGAACCAACCTTTCCCTGGACCTTGCTTTTATCAGGAGATTGTCCAGGTAAGGTATTATATTGACTCCTTGCTGTCGAAGGAGGACCTTATCTCCACCATCACCTTGGTGAACACCCTCGATGCCGTGGAGAGTCCGAACGGCAACGTCTGAAATTTGTAATGACAATCCTGTATTGCGAATCTCAGATAAGCTTGATGTGGAGGATAAATGGGAACATGTAAGTAGGCATCTCTTATGTCCACCAACACCATGAAGCCCCCTTCCTCCAGACTGGAAATCACTGCACTCAGAGATTCCATCTTGAACTTGAACCTTTGCAGGTAGAGATTCAGAGTTTTCAGGTTTATAATCGGTCTGACCGAGACGTCCGGCTTCGAAACTGGGAATAGGCTTTAGTAAAAGCCTTCTCCTTGTTGTAACAAGGGAACCAGGACAATGACCTGATCCTGACACAATTTTTGTATTGTTGCTGCTGCCACTTCCCTGTCTGGGATAGAAGCTGGTAAGGTCGATATGAAAAATCGGCATGGGGGAATGTCTTGAAACTCCAGTTTGTACCCGTGGGACACTAGTTTGTAAGACCCACGGGTCCAGGCCAGATTGAACCCAAATATGACTAAAGAGTTTCAGATGTGCCCCCACTTGAGCGGACTCCCGCAAGGGAGCCCCAGCGTCATGTTGAAGATTTGGCAGAAGCAGATGTTTATATCTGCTCTTGTGATCAAGGAGACGCTGTGGATTTTTTCCCTTTTCCCCTTCCTTTACCCACAAAGAAAGGGGAACCTTTACCCTTTGTAATTACTGTATTGGGTCGAAAGGACTGCATCTGAGAGTGATGTGTCTTTTTCGCCGGCGCAGGAGCATTAGGCAAGAATGTCGACTTACCTGCTGTAGCCGCAGAAACTAATGCTTCCTGCCCATCTCCAAACAAGGCCTCACCTTCATACGGGAGAGCCTCCATATTCCTTTTGGAATCTGCGTCAGCATTCCATTGGCGAATCCACAATGCCCTCCGTGCTGAGATTGCCATGGTAGCGGCTCTTGATCCCAAGAGACCAATATCTTTCATGGTTTCTAGCATGTACGCAGCAGCGTCTTTGATATCACCTAACATTAGGAGTATCTCTTCTCGATCTATTGTGTCCATGTCTGATGACAAGTTTTCTGACCACTTTTCAATAGCACTACTCACCCACGCACAGGCAATGGTAGGCCTGAGTAGTGTCCCATTGGCCACATAAATAGATTACAACGTATTCTCTAACTTGCAGTCTGCTGGCTCCTTAAGTGAAGCTGTCCCAGGCGCAGGGAAAATCACCTTGTTAGTTAACCATGACAGGGCACTGTCTAAAATGGGGGGTGACTCCCACCTTTACCTGTCCTCTGCAGGTAAAGGGTAAGCTGCCTGAATTCTTTTGGGAATCTGAAATTTCCTTTCGGGTTAAACCAGACTCCCTCAAAGAGACTGTTCAGCTCATGAGATGGAGGGAAAGTTACATTAATTTTCTTTATTAAAGTAAGCCTTCTACTGTGGTAAAGGAGGGGGCTCTGTAACTTCTAACACCTACTTTATAGCAAAAATCATGTATTGAATGTTTTTCGCTAACTTTGGATCTATTCCCCTGGAATCACAAGTGTCGACACAGGAATCAGAGTCCGTGTCGGTATCAGTTTGTACTACTTGTGCAAATGACCTTTTATGTGACCCAGAGGGGTCCCCTGTGGATGAAAAGGCAGAACTATTAAAAAATCACATCTTCAAACAGTTTTTTTTTTCAGTTTTCTGCATGAGACTCAGACTTATCCGATCTCTTACTGATATGATTCACACTATCACGTAATTCTTTCACCCAGTCAGGCTCTTGGTGTGACGGCAGCGCCACCACATTACAACTCTGTGTCCCTAAAATGGCTGATAATGTCAAATATTACCTTAAAACATAAAGCTATATACTATTACCGTGGAGCCGCTATGGCCGCTAGACTTATTACACACACTACGGACTAAGTACGCTATTTGCGCATTGAGTACCGTATGGGTACGCACTTAGCGTAGCAGACACTAAGCCGTGGGTGCGACGCACGAGTGGCACGTACGCTCACGGATTCACGCTTCGTACCAAGCACGCTATTGGCGTACTGAGTACCGTACTGCTACGCTATTAGCGTAGCAGACGTTGCGCCGTGGACGTGAGACACAAGCGGCACGGACGCTCACAGAATGATATACAGTAAACCTTGTTAACAAAACAATGTATGGATGTGCTTATACTCTAAACCTTAGTAGTCAAATACTGCAACGATGTAACGCATAAAAACCTTAATAATGCTTATGCTGTTATAGCGATTGAGACGCTAAGAAAGCCCTTTGCAGGAAAGTGAAAACACAACACCGGGTTTTGCTAAACCACAGGGCTCTAACACCACCGTGGATTATTCAGAGAAAAAGGTTAAACAGTTACAAGTTATACACTACAAACTAACAAGGAAATCTAACAGAATAACAGAGAATAATGATGATGACTACAGAGAATATACATACGTGGGGAATCATTCGCAAGGGCAACCTGGATCCAGTCCTCAGCTATTCAGGTAGAAAGCCTTCAGAGTCTTGAGTCCAGCCAGGCAACAGTGGTCTTTATATACACAACATACATTCGCAATACAATGGTCCCTGTAATCTCATTGTTCATTGGACACAGGGATGTGTCTCTACATTACAGTAAAGGTCATAGGTGGATTTTAACAGGTGGGCTGTGTCTTTCCCCAACTGCTCTGGTGGGAGGTATACTCAGGATTCCCGCCGCATGTGTAATTTTCAGCAAATACAGTTAATGTTCATAATCTACTTCTGTACATAACTATACGCAGGAGTGAGCGATCCTTTCCTAACTAACACCGGAATGTTACCCTTAAAATACCCTACAGCTGGATACTAGACACCACCTTTCAACCTTTATCTGACCCTTCCTATCATGCAAAGAGGAATCTCTCTGTCCAGGAACTGTTTAAACTAATCATACTCGCTGACATGGTCTAGGGGAATAATATCTACAAATGCACTATTTGGGTTAAATATGCTACGTTCGAGTCGCACGCTACACGCTCACAAACTCCGCCGTAAATACACATCTCATGCGCACGAGTCGCTAGAGCGTCTCTTACGCAACTTGCGGGTATGTGTACGCACGGGGGACCAGGTGCACGAGCAGCGTGCATGTGCATGAGGGGTTAGTATAAGGGATATGTATCATGATATTTTTCGACTTTGACATGGCTCCCTCAGGGGAAGAGCTCCCTGTCTCAGACATGTCACACACGTGCACAATCACACCACAGACACTCCGGGGCTTATAGGGGACAGACCCACAGTAAAATCTGTCAGAGGGACACAGAAAGGAATTGCCGGTTCACAACCCAGCGCCTAAAGAAAAAATCCCTGTGTCGTGTACTTTGTACACAGAGACAAAATCCCTGTGTCGCGTACTTTGTACACAGAGACTTTCCGCGCTATATATATTGCCAATAATAGGTTATAGTACCACAATATACACTCCCCCCCCCCCTTTTTTGCTCTTTGATACTAGAATCAGAAGTTGAGAGGGGAATCAGCGTTTCTTCCCCTGCCTTTTGCTGGAAGAAAATGGTGCTGAGCAGTGTGCTGGCTGCCTGAGGAAGAAGCCCCGCCCCCTGCAATGGCACATTTTTCCTCAGCTATTGAACTAGATATTTATACTGGTGGAGGTGTAGGACTGTGCCACAGCATCATATGCTACCTTTTGCCAGTGAGAGTAGGTTTCATGCAGCCCAGGGCGCCCCCCCGCGCCCTGTACCCTGCTGTGCACTGTGTTATGGATAGCAGGTTCGTGCACCGTTCCCGCTCGCTGCAAGGTACCTTAAGCCATCACAATGACCAGAGATCCCTCTCTGCAGACCTCTGGTAATACTACTCACCAGTCTTCTGACTTCTGGCTCTGTTAGGGGGGTGACGGCATGCTGTGGGAGTGAGCGCATAGCCGCAGCTAGTGTTCAGTACCCTTCAGGAGCTAATGGTGTCCTGTCAGCAGAAGCAGAGCCATGAAACTCTTTAGGAAGTTGGTTCCTACTTCTTCCCCCTAAGTCCCACGAAGCAGGGCGACTGTTGCCAGCAGCCTCCCTGAAAATAAAAAAACCTAACATAAAGTCTTTTAGTGAAACTCAGTAGAGCTCCACTAGAGTGCGACCAGTCTGCCTGGGCACATTTTCTAAACTGAGGTCTGGAGGGGGGCATAGAGGGAGGAGCCAGTTCACACTCTGAAAAAGTCTTGAAGTGCCCATGGAACCGTCTATACCCCATGGTACTGAAGTGGACCCCTGCATCCTCTAGGACGTATGAGAAACATTCATTAGAGAGATTCTCAAGCTGCCAAAGAACATGGTTTCCGACTGGAGTAACTGTTTACCTCATTGTATGCTGCTGCGCTGCCCGCCGCCAGTGCCTGCCTCCAGCCTCTGCCGGAATACAGTACGTTGATGAACCACAGTCCAGGACCGGCCGGAGGGGGAAGAGGGGCCAAACTCTCTTATCCTCCCCTCTCCTCTCAGCTCAGCTCATCCCCCCAGAGTGACATAGCCCCGATTACAAAAGTCTGTGCTCAGCTGGAGGGGAAGGAGGGATGCGTTCACCCTTTTCTCCAAACCCCGGCTTTGTCTCACTCTAAGGCGTTGCTTGGGTAACATGGATCACTTCTGGGCCCAGGTAAGAAAATTGAAATACGGTATATTTGTCACCCTCTCCCTGTCACTGACTGCTGTCACCCTCTTCCTGGCTTACCCCACTGCTGTTACCCTCTCCCTGTCACCCTCTCCCTGGCATTGCCTTCTCCCTGTCACCTAGCGCTGTCACCGTTTCCCTGGCCTCACCCACTACTGTCACCCTCTCCCTGGCATCAACCTCTTCCTGTCACCCACTCCCTGGTTTCACCCTCTCCCTGGCATCCACTGCTGTTGGGATCCGTTTTGAAGATCGACACTGTCTAGGTTGACAATGTTTAGGTCGACCACTATAGGTCGACAGCCACTAGGTCGACAGAGTTTCTAGGTCGACATGTGCTAGGTCGACAGGTCAATATGTCGCCATGAGTTTTTTTCTTTCTTTTTTTGAACTTTTTCATACTTAACGATCCACGTGGACTACGATTGGAATGGTAATCTGTGCCGAGCGAAGCGAGGCACCTTGCCCGAAGTATGGCGAGTGAAGCGAGCCATGCGAGGGGACATGGTGCACTAATTGGGGTTCCCGGTCACTCTACGAAGAAAATGACACAAAAAAACAACTCATGTCAACCTTTTTACCTGTCTACCTAGCATATGTCGACCTAGAGACCCTGTCAACTTTCCAACCCTGTCGACCTAGTGACTGTCGACCTATAGTGGTCGACCTAAACATTGTCGACCTAGACACTGTCGATCTAATGATCCACACCCACTGCTGTCACCCTTTCGCTGGCGTCACTCTCTCCCTGGCGTCAACCACTGCTGTCACCCTCTGTTGCTCCCCAGCCCCAGCCACCCACTACTTCCCTGTCACCCCTGCCACCCAAGCGAACCACAATCTCTCTGTATCATTGGGGGTACTATTGTGTGGTCATGTCCCTTCCTTTATAAAGTTTATTCCATGAAGGGGTGCCAAAATCTATATTCGCATACCAAAAAAATTAAGCTTGGCCCGGCTTTGCATTTGCCCCCATATCTGTATTCAGGACATATTAGTTTGATACATGGAACTGTTGCTTCCCCTGGTGGCCTCTTAGATTGTAATCTCCTTGTCGGTGCTTTATAAATGATAATAATGATGATAACAATAACAACAATAATAACAATAATAACAATAATAATAATAATAATAATTCTATTAATAAATCGTAACAATAAAAGTTTGATAACTATGCATGGAAATGGAATTTTTTTTTTAAATTATTATTATTATTATTTTAACACACGTTTGATTACTATGCACTTGCATCACAAAATGCAGCCAGGTGCAGCTTTTACACATTTTGGGGGTTATGTAATAGGTTCCGAGATCATGGAACAATGTGATTTCGGCAAGTTCGTTGTTAAATTTAAATGCTACTTTTGCCCTTTAACTGATTACCCTTTTTAAATTTAGCATCAAAATTGGCAAAATCATACCAGTTCCTCCATCTCAGAACCTATTATGTAACACTGTTTGCTTGAAAAAATTGGCAGGTTTGTAGAAGTATCCTGTCCTCCAAACTGCTTTCCCCATACTATCATATTTGCCAGACAATGGGGTATATTTTCTAAGCTCCCGATTTTGACCAATTTTGTGTTTTTTTTCTTCAAAGTGTCATCTCCGGAATTTACTAAACTAAAATCTCGGCAGTGATGAGGGCAATGAATACACCATCGGTCAAACACGCCTGTTATTTTATAGAACTCTGTAAATTACAATCACTGCCGGCAATAGCCAAACACTGCCGTGAAAAAGTACAAATCGCAAAAAAAAGCAGTTTTCAAATAGACCTGCTTTTTTTTTACTGTATTCTGATAGGCATGCACGGATCAGTGAGATCCTTGCATGTTTATCAGTGGGAAGGGGTGTGAAAGAGTAAAAAATCTTTAAAAAAATTTGCGTGGGGTCCCTCCTCCTAAGCATAACCAGCCTCAGGCTCTTTGAGCCGGTCCTGGTTGTAAAAATACAGGGGAAAAAATGACTGTGGTTCCCCCATATTTATACAACCAGCACCGGGCTCTACACCTGGTCCTGGTGCCAAAAATATACGGAGGACAAAAAACATAGGGGTCCCCCGTATTTTTAACACCAGCACTGGGCTCCACTAGTCAGAGAGATAATGTCACAGCCCGGGGACACTTTTATATTGGTCCCTGCGGCCCTGGCATTAAATCCCCAACTAGTCACCCCTGGCCGGGGTACACTGGAGGACTGGTGATCCCTTAAATCAAGGGGTCCCCCCCTCCAGCCACCAGGGGTGAAGCCTGAGGCTGTCCCCCCCATCCGTGGGCAGCGGATGGGAGGCTGATAGCCTTTTGTGTAAAAAAAGAATATTGTTTTTTGCAGCAGAACTACAAGTCCCAGCAAGCCTCCCCCACAAGCTGGTACTTGGAGAACCACAAGTACCAGCATGCGGGGGGGAAACGGGACCACTGGTACCTGTAGTTCTACTACATAAAAAATACCCAAATAAAAACAAAACACAGACACAGTGAAAGTAAAAGTGTAATGAACATACTTGCACACTTACATACACACATACTTACCTATGTTGACACGAAGCACTCAGTCCTCTTGTCCAGTAGAATCCAGGGGTACCTGTAAATAAAATTATACTTACAAAGAATCCGGTGTAGATCGGTCCTCTTCTTAAAAGTTATAATCCACGTACTTGTTAAAAAAACAAAACCAAATACCCGATCCACGCACTGAAAGGGGTCCCATGTTTACAAATGGAACCCCTTTCCCCGAATGTCGGGACCCCCGTGACTCCTGTCAAAGAGGATCCCTTCAGCCAATCAGGGAGCTGACCGACTAGAGCCTGTCTCTTCACCTGTGCTGGCAGGGAGCTTCCTTGTTTCCTGCAGCCTGCGTGCTCAGCCAGTCGCTGAGCAGCAGGCTGCAGCGTTACACATTATTGGGCAGCTGAGCCGTCGCTCAGCACAAGCAGCCCAGGAAGCGCTCAGCGGCGCCGGCAGCTGTGTGAGCGGCGGCTGCTGCTGGGCTCATAGTGGGGAGGGGAGCGCAGTGCAGTGCCGCGGATCGGATCGGATTACAGATCCGATCTGTGGCGCGTGACGGGGGCCCCTTCAGACAGGGGGGCCCGGGGTACTTAACCCCGGAGCCCCCCCCTTAATCCGGCTCTGCCCGCACCCCGCTCCAGCAAACGCCGTGGGCTGTGTGGGCGTCCGCTGCAGCCGGCGCACCTGTCAGACGCTAGAGGTCATTATTGACCTCTAGTGTCTGTGTGGCGCTGCTATGGGAGAGACTTCATGGCGTCTCTCCCATAGAGAGGAGCCACGGGTGACCAGACGGAGCAGCAGCAGCGGTCGGGAAGCAGGAGCAGGGCAGTGGTAAGCATTGTGGGGTGTTTTTGTGTGTGTTTGTAAGCGGCTACTAAGGGGCACAGCAACAGGGGGCACAACTACTGTGGGCACAACTAATGGGGGCACAGCGACAGGGGGCACAACTACTGGGGCAAATCTACTGGGGGCATAGCTATAGGGGACACAACTACTGGGGCAAATCTACTGGGTGCATAGCGGCAGGGGGCAAATCTACTGGGGGCATAGCTACAGGGGGCAAATCTACTGGGAGCACAGCTACAGGGGGCATAACTGTGACCATGCCCCTCCCCTATGAAGCCACGCCCCGATATTTTGCCGCGTAACTGTTTAACAGCGGGGAGCGCCAGTGGAAACTTTCGCACTGGGCGTCACAAGGTGTAGTACCAGCCCTGATATATAGGGCCATCGCTGATGTATCACACCACACGTGCACTGAGCCAGGATGACCCTGGAAGTGACGTCATCGGTCTGCGCCCACTCAGGTAGTCAATGAGTGTATAAACAATCACCATAGTAATCTAACAATACAAAATATCAGTACATTACCATAAAATAATGTGCAACAATGACCTTGTTAAGATTAAACTCTAACTATGAAAAAATTGGACGATATGTCATAACAAAATGACATTGCAATTCATCACATCTGCATGAAGGATATGTATAAAGAAATCTATTAACATCTGAATTAACCTGTCATAAATATAAATACTTTATGTTATTGAAACAGACAGATTCAAATATAAAGGCTTTCTTTATAAGAAACATTGCAAGACTAAAGTTTCATTCAAGCCCTTCGGAGATAATGAAGATCCATTTTCATTCTATTTGGAACAGCTTTTTAGTATGGTTTCCCCCCACTGGCGTGACTAGGGTGCCGCAGCCACTGCTGCCGCTTGGAGGCGCAGGGCTGCGGGGGGCACCGCCCTGCGCCTCCAAGCGACTGCGGCCCCCTAGTGCGGCTGTTTTGGGAAGGACACGGAGGGCACAGTGCGCGTCTCTCCAGTGTGTCCCTCCTGGGTCTCCAGCGGCAGCGGCGTGTCTGTTAAATGAAGTGCCGGTTCGTGAGCTCTGATTGGCACTTCATTTAACAGACACGCCACTGCTGCCGGAGACGCAGGAGGGACACACAGGAGAGGCGCGCACTGTGCTCTCCGTGTCCTTCCGGGGGAGCCCGGGGGCACTGGGGGTTTGTACCTGGCACTGGGGGGCATGTTTGGCACTGGGGGTTTGTACCTGGCACTGGGGGGGCATGTTTGGCATTGGGGGTTTGTACTTGGCACTGGGGGAGAATGTTTGGCACTGGGGGTATATCTGTACCTTGCACTGGGGGGTATATCTGTACCTGGCACTGGGGGGGGGCATGTTTGGCACTGGGGGTATATGTGTACCTGGCACTAAGGGGGCATGTTTGGCACTGGGGGTATGTGTGTACCTGCCACGGGCAGCATATTTGGCACTGGGGGTAAATGTGTACCAGGCACTGGGGGGTCATATTTGGCACTGGGGGCATATGTGTATCTGGCACTGTGGGGGAATATCTGGCACTAGGGGCATATGTAGCACTGGGAGCACAGGCCTAGCAACAAGCATTACCCCCTGGTTACAAGCACAACACCCAGCTCATGAAATCCCTGGCAACAAGCATTACCCCCTAGCAACGAGCATGACACCCAGTGCATGAAACCCCTGGCAACGAATATTATCCCCAGGCAACAAGCTTGAAACCCAGCACATGATACCTCTGGCAACAAGCATAACACCTACCGCATGAAACCCTTGGCAACGAGCATGACACCCTGAGCATGAAAACCACTGGCACCGTGCATGGATCCAAGACCATGAAACCCCTGGCAACGAGCAGGTAATTTAAAAATAATTAGAAGCCTTACTGTAGGACTTAATGTGTAATGGGCATTGCGGTGTGTTGCATAATGTATCATGGACATTGCGGTGTGTGTCATAATGTGTCACAGGCATTACGGTGTCTGGTATACTATATCACGGGCATTGTGGTATGTGGTATAATGTCTATGGGGCATTGCAGTGTGTGGCATAATGTATAACGGGCATTGCGGTGTGTGGCATAGAGTATAACGGGCATTGCGGTATGTGTCACAGGCATTACGGTGTGTAGTATTCTATATCACGGGCATTGTGGTATGTGGTATAATGTCTCAGGGTCATTGCAGTGTGTGGTATAATGTATCACGGACATTGCGGTGTGTGTCATAATGTGTCACAGGCATTATGGTGTGTGGTATACTATATCACGGGCATTGTGGTATGTGGTATAATGTCTCAGGGTCATTGCAGTGTGTGGCATAATGTATCACGGACATTGCGGTGTGTGTCATAATGTGTCACAGGCATTATGGTGTGTGATATACTATATCACGTGCATTGTGGTATGTGGTATAATGTCTCAGGGGCATTGCAGTGTTGCATAATGTATAACGGGCATTGCGGTGTGTGGCATAATGTATCACGGACATTGCGGTGTGTCATAATGTGTCACAGGCATTATGGTGTGTGGTATACTATATCATGGGCATTGTGGTATGTGGTATAATGTCTCAGGGTCATTGCAGTGTGTGGCATAATGTATCACGTCATTGTGGTGTGTGTCATAATGTGTCACAGGTATGACGGTGTGTGGTATACTATATCACGGGCATTGTGGTATGTGGTATAATGTCTCAGGGGCATTGCAGTGTGTGGCATAATGTATAACGGGCATTGTGGTGTGTGGCATAATGTATACTGGGCATTACTATAAGGAGGAAAAATGAAAAATAATGTAAGGGGCATGAATCAGGATTATTTCTCATACTTCCTAGAGGATGCTGGGGACTCCGTAAGGACCATGGGCTATAGACAGGATCCGCAGGAGACATGGGCACACTATAAGACTTTGAATGGGTGTGAACTGGCTCCTCCCTCTATGCCCCTCCTCCAGACCTCAGTTAGACTCTGTGCCCAGGAGTGACTGGACACACACTAGGGGAGCTCCACTGAGTTTCTCTAAAAGACTTTACTGTTAGGTTTTTTATTTTCAGGGAGACCTGCTGGCTACAGGCTCCCTGCATCGTGGGAGTGAGGGGAGAGAAGCAGACCTACTTCTTCTTAGTTCAAGGGCTCTGCTTCTTAGGCTACTGGACACCATTAGCTCCAGAGGGTTCGATCACTTGGTGCGCCTAGCTGCTTGTTCCCGGAGCCGCGCCGTCACCCCCCTCACAGAAACCAGAAGATAGAAGCCGGGTGAGTATGAGAAGAAAAGAAGACTTCAGTGATGGCAGAAGACTTCAGTAACGGAGGTACAGCGCAGCGGTCGCGCTGCGCTCCATGCTCCCACACACCAACGGCACTCACAGGGTGCAGGGCGCTGGGGGGGGAGCGCCCTGGGCAGCAAAAGTTACTGATAGTCTTAACGCTGGCATAAGTTAGTTATTCGGGGCCTGGGCACCGTTTCCGATACCCCCGCCAGTATGAGGCAGCGGTCACGCTGTGCGCCATTGCTCCCACACACTAACGCTTTTTACACGGGTGCAGGGCGCTGGGGGGGAGGGGGCGCCCTGGGCAGCAATGTATATACCGTAACTCAAACAACTTACAGGATCCAAAACAGCATGGATTTACTGGTGGGAGATCATGCCAAACAAATCTTATTGACTTTTTTGACTCTGTGATGAAAATAATAGATCAAGGGGGAGCTGTAGATGTAGCATATCTAGACTTTAGTAAGGCATTTGACACTGTCCCACATCGCAGACTGTTAAATAAACTTGAAAGTGTGGGGGTGGATTATAAAATAGTTAAATGGATAAGAACCTGGTTGCAGGATAGGAAACAGACAGTTGTAGTTAATGGAGTGCAATCTATGGAGGGAAATGTTACCAGTGGAGTACCCCAGGGATCTGTACTCGGACCAGTTCTCTTTAATATCTTTGTTGGTAACATTGCAAATGGTATTGAAGGGAAAGTATGCCTTTTTGCAGATGATACAAAGATATGCAACAGGGTAGACACACCAGGAGGGGTAAAACAAATGATTGATGACCTAGCTAGGCTTGAAAAATGGCCATGAACGTGGCAACTACAGTTTAATGCTAAAAAATGCAAAATCATGCACTTGCGTCTCAAAAACCCAAAGGCTAAATATAGTATCAAGGGTACTATAATGGAAACTACTGAGGAGGAAAGGGATTTAGGAGCCACTATTTCAAGTGACTTAAAGGCAGGAAAGCAATGTAACAAAGCAATGAGAAAGGCAAGTCAGATGCTTGGTTGCATAGGGAGTGGAATCAGTAGCAGGAAAAAAGAAGTAATAATGCCACTGTATAGGTCATTGGTGCGGCCTCATCTGGAATACTGTGTCCAGTTCTGGAGACCATATCTCCAGAAGGATATAAATACATTAGAGAGAGTACAAAGAAGGGCAACTAAAATGGTACATGGCCTACATCACAAAACTTACCCGGAAAGGCTAAAAGATCTTAACATGTATAGTATGGAGGAGAGAAGGGAAAGATAGAAATGATAGATAGAAACTTTCAAATATACCAAAGGTTTTAACAAAGTTCAGGAGGGAAACATTCTTCAAAGGAAAAGAAGTATTAGAACTCGAGGACATACACTGAAACTGGAGGGAGGCAGGTTCAGGGGAAATTTAAGGAAAAATTATTTCACAGAAAGGGTAGCTTACATATTATTATACACCCCCCCCCCCTTCCATATTACACCCAGTGCATATACACCCAGTGCCACAGTACATAGAGCTGACCGAAGGACAGTGTGGGAGGGAACACCCAGTGAGAGCCGAGGAGCTGCTGCTGCTGGGCTGATGATACACATTGCTGAGTGTGGTGGGAGGGACCAGCCACAGGGAAGCAAAGCCCTGCTTCGTTCAGACGGCATCTCAGTGTGCACACAGGCTGCCTTGAAGTCTCCCGTGAAGGCCCCGCCCCCCGGCCTCTCCGGACTTGTAGCGGGAAGGCTGACAAGGTTTGCGACACACACCTACTGTCAGGGGGGGGGGGGGGTAGGGGGAAGCATCATGCTGCCGGCCCTGCTGCCTGTCAAACAGTGTGACAGGCACAGCAGCCAGCAGCAGCAGTAGGGGCCCAGGCGCAGCAGCGGGGATGCAAAGCAGGTAGGCCCCTCTCCAATCCTGGCGCCTACCTGCTTTGCATCCCTTTGCTGAGCGGGTAGCGCCGGGCCTGGATATACCTATAATTTATAATTCCTCTGGCAGTATGGGTGATGTCTAATGCGAGAAGGAATTGAATCCCGGTGGATTCGTGGATCAAATCAGAGGCTGCGTGCTCTGTCCTATCTATGAGGTGTCTCTTGACGATGTGTTCATAGTAAGTATGAGTATAAGGAGCCTGAGCACTGCGGTGAACGTCTTTCATCTTATCATGGGTTATGGTCATGACCTCTGGCAGTACTCTCCCAATATAACACAATCCCTCTGAACTCGGGGCAAGCCACTTGTACGCCTTCCTCCCACATATGAAATAGGCATCATCTGGGAGAACATAGGGGACAAAATATAACATCACCATATTACAAACGTTCCAAGTAAAGAAACCCATCCCCAGTTCTCCCGTCTGCTCAGTACAAGTATCGGGCTGGATGATATGAGCACAATACCCTGGCGATACTTTTCCAACCCACATGGTCTTGCTTCCATGAGTATACCTATACCAAAAATATCTCCCACTGATGGCTATTTGACGTACAAGTTCAGAGTCTATGGGTATCCTATCAGCTCTGTGTGAAAAGGTCATTGTCTGGTTATTCCACGTCACTTCCCAATTTCCCGGTTTTCGGTAATTGGAAATATTAAAACATAATAAGGATCTATCTACATGATACTGGTGGAGCTTCAAACTAGGGGGCCTAGAAATATTGAATTTCTTGTCCACCGGTCTCCCACTCCGTAATTCGAGTACCTCATCTATTGCTAAAGGGTATGGTACTAATCCTGACTTGCTCTGACCTTGAGGTACCTGTTAGCACACCCAGCATTCTGTCTGGTTTAAGACCTTACCCACTAGTGAGTGGTAATCACTCAACGGATGCCGGTCCATGTCGATATTAAGGTTGGACTGACATCTCTGGATGCACCCATCCTCAACTATATTCTCACAATTCCTACAAATACAATATTCATCAGACAATAACGCCTCACAGTGCCTCCGAGCTCCTTGACTACCAGAGCGCTTACTGATGCCAGCCTTTACCAAAATGATGTGCTGATCCTGAGATCCTACAAATTCGTACTTGCCATCAGAACCCATTCCAGATCCCTGCTCGACCGCTCTGGGACCCTCACCAAAACAAACTGTCCTTATCAAAACCAGAATTACTAACAGAACCCGAAACGCAGTCTCTTGTGATCGATCCATTTCGTTAGGGGAAAGGAGGAAAATAAGAAGGAGAAAAGAAAGGAAAAATGTAGGGGGAGGTGAAAAAAGAAAGTGGTACGACAACCGTTCTAGCTCTTGTTACTCTCTGTGCTCAGATGCCTTTCAACAGTCCTCCCTCTCAACTTTCCCGGAACAGACACTCCAGTGATACGAGATTCTCTACATTCTGCTCTTTGTCACGAGTTCTCTCCGGGTCAGCGACCTTCTTGCAGTGGGACGAGTGGATCCACGCCTCTCTTTCGGCGACTTTCAATGCTGTTGTGCTGGTTAACAAGACTTGATATGGTCCTTCCCACCTGTCTATGAGGCAACCTGAGCGTAAGAAATTTAGAATCATCACATAATCCCCAGGTTCAATGTCATGACAATTACTGTTCGGCAGGTCAGGAATCACCAGCTTTAAATTTCTTTGTTGATTTCTCAGCTGCTGGCTCATCCCAACCAAATATTTCACAGTCACTTCATTATTACATTTCAGATCATCCTGGGGGTCTATCATTACATGAGGTTGTCGACCAAAAAGGATTTCAAAGGGTGATAGGTTAAGGGGAGACCTGGGAGTGGTTCTGATGCTGTACAACACTAGTGGCAAAGCTTCTGGCCACGACAATCCAGTTTCAAGCATTAATTTGCTCAGTTTGTTCTTAATAGTACTATTCACTCTCTCCACCTTTGCACTCGCCTGTGGACGGTACGGAGTATGCAGCTTGCTATTAATTCCCATCAGTTTGCACATGACCTGAAAGACTTCACCTGTAAAATGGGTACCCCTATCACTTTCAATTATTCTAGGGATACTGTATCTACACACAAATTCCTGCACAATTTTCTTTGCAGTGAACGTAGCAGTATTTGTGGCAGCAGGGAACGCTTCTACCCAATTTGAAAATACGTCAATGCAAACTAACACATTTTAAATTCCTACAGGGTGGTAACTGTATAAAATCGTTTTGTATTACCTGAAAAGGACCATCTGTCAGAGGGATATGGGATGGCTCTGTTGGTATTGACTTTCCAATATTCTTCCTCAAGCAAGTAAAACATGTCATTGCTCTCTTACCTGCATGAGAAGAGAATCCTGGCGCACACCAGTAGGCTCTCACCAGCTTACACATACCCTCTTTACCCAGATGAGTCAGACCGTGTGCCGCCTCAGCTAAGCTTGGAAGATATGCTCTGGGGGCTACTGGCTTACCTTGTCCACCTGTCCACAGTCCCGAGGGTTCCTGGCCAAATCCCTTTGACCTCCAGACTGCCCTTTCCTGTGAAGAACACAAATCTTGCATTTCAATTAATTGTTGTGTATTGATCGTGTTAAATGTCATCAGTGATGTGATGTTCGTTTGTATTGGGGTGCTAGCTGCTGATTTAGCAGCTTCGTCTGCCCGGCTGTTACCAAGTGAAATTTGGTCTTGGTTGTAAGTATGTGCTTTACACTTGATAACAGCCACTGTCTGGTTCCTGTATCGCTGTTAGGAGCCTTTTTATGTGGGATGCATGCGCTACAGGTGTGCCAGCTGCTGTCATGAAATTTCTGAGGCGCCATAGGGCCCCGAAATCATGCACCACTCCAAAGGCATACCTAGAATCTGTGTATATATTAGCTGACTTACCCTTGGCCAATTCACACGCTCTGGTTAGGGCGACCAACTCAGCAACTTGTGCTGAGTGCGGTGGGCCCAGGGGTTCAGCTTCTATGATACCTCTGTCGTCTACAACTGCGTATCCAGTACACAGGTCTCCCGAGTCCGTCTGTCTGTGGCAACTACCGTCAGTGTATAAGGTAAAATCTACGCCTTCCAGTGGGTTGTCACTAATGTCAGGTCTCGCAGTGAAAGTCTGATTCAGGTATTCCATACAGTCATGCGTATCAGTGTCTGCACTAAATCCTCCTTCACCATCATTCTCATCCTCCACCCTTTGTGCCTGTCCAGGCACACTTGGCAAGTAAGTTGCAGGATTTAGTGCGCTGCATCTCCTTATGGTGATGTTTACAGGGTCCATCAGTGATAATTCCCACCTTGTAAACCGCGCGGATGAGACATGTCTGGTTTGGGCGGAGTTCAGTTAGGCTGATACAGCATGAGGTGTATGGATGGTCAGGTTGTGTCCTAACACTACGTCTTCGCTTTTACTTACTAGCAAAGCTATTGCTGCAACACTTCGCAAGCATGTGGGGAGAGACCGTGCTACGGTGTCCAACTGTGCACTGTCGTAAGCTACCGGTCTGCTGGCATCACCATGTCTCTGGGTTAAAACTCCTGCTGCGCACCCTGCACTTTCTGTACCGTATAATTCAAAGGGCTTCCCATAATCTGGCATACCTAATGCAGGTGCCTGTGATAGGCACTGTTTGAGTCTCTCAAATGCCAGTTCAGACTCATCTGTGTGCGAGATCCGATCTGGTTTGTTCGAAGAGACCATCTCTTGCAAAGGTAAAGCCAGTATGGAGAACCCTGGGATCCAGTTTCGGCAGTACCCACACATTCCAAGGAAAGTGCGGATCTGTTGCTGGGTTTGTGGCAGAGTCATGTCGCGAATCGCCTGTATTCTATCAGCGGTGAGGTGTCTAAGTCCTTGAGTCAAGCAATGTCCCAAATATTTTACCCTGGTCCGGCACAACTGTAACTTATCCTTTGAAACCTTGTGTCCCGTTTGGGAAAGATGAAACAGAAGCTATTTCGTGTCTTTCAAGGACGATTCGAGTGAATCAAAACACAACAATAAGTCATCGACATACTGTATTAGCACTGATCCACTCTCAGGTTGAAAGGATTGTAAACAGTCATGCAAAGCCTGGGAGAAAATACTTGGGCTGTCAATGAAACCTTGGGGGGGACGAGTCCAGGTGTACTGTACTCCCCTGTATGTAAATGCAAAGAGGTATTGGCTGTCAGGGTGCAGAGGGACAGAAAAGAAAGCAGAACACAGGTCAATAACAGTGAAAAATTTCGCAGTAGGGGGAATTTGCATGAGGATGACAGCTGGATTGGGCACTACGGGGAATTAGCTCTCAACTATCTTGTTTATCCCCCTTAAATCCTACACTAGCCTGTAACCACTCCCCCCACTCTTTTTCACAGGGAAGATGGGACTATTGGCAGTGCTGGACGTCCTGACTAGGATGCCCTGTTGTAGCAACCGCTCTATGATGGGGTACACTCCTAATTCTACCTCTGGCTTCAGAGGATACTGAGGGATTTTTGGAGCTATCCTACCATCTTTTACTTGCACTACTACTGGAGCTACATTCGCCATCAATCCAGTGTCTTGTCCATCTTTGGTCCAAAGGGAACCCGGTATTTGTGAGATCATTTCCTCTACCTTTGATGGACACTTGTCTATAACAGCAGAGTGCGACATTAGCCTTTGAGGGGTGTCTAATATATCTTGCACTTCTTGAACGTGATTCTCGGGTATATCCAAGAAGACACCCTCAGGAGTACAATATATGACACACCGCATTTTACACAATAAATCTCTGCCGAGCAGATTAGTCGGAGCCGATGCAGCCAGCAGAAAAGAGTGTTTGGTCTGCAGGGGCCCTATCGTAATCTCTGCCGGTCTACTCAAAGGGTAGTGTTGCACCGTTCCTGTTACTCCCATTGCCGAAATGGTTTTACCCGTGGTTTTTATACCTACAGTCGAATTTAGCACTGACCTGGCCGCCCCTGTATCTACAAGAAAAGGTAATGGTACCAGCTACATCAACCGTGACCTCAGGTTCACTACCAAGGCTAGCAATCAACTTCACTGGCTGCAGACTACAGGTGTGGCCCAACCCCTATTGTGTGGTGAGCCCCTCCCACAGCACATTGGCAGCTACGATATGTGGGGTAGGTAGCTGAGAATTTTCGGAGGTCTGCCCATCTCTCCTTGGTGGGTACCTCCTTGTTTTTCCTGCATGTGGCTTGTAACTTCTCCTATGTGGTCCCTGATCCCAATTATGTGAGTAGTAGTGTGGTTCATATTTTCTGTCTAGGGGTCTATCTTGGCTATGCGCTCTACTACTCTTACAGTCTTTGGCAAAATGCCCTTCCTTCCTACAAGTGTAACATGTTCTAGGTCTGTCCAAAACAACAGGGGTCCGGATTTTCAGCTGATGGGGTTTTGCCGTAAGGGCCTGTATACTTACCGTCATCAGTTTTTCCCCCTGTGACTCACTGTGTTTAATGATGTTCCTATCATGCTCGATAGCGTACTCTCTCAATGCAGCCACCGAGATACCTCTCCAGTTTGGTAGAGAAGTCTGTACCCTTGTTTTGAGTGCCTCCTTCAACCCGTCCATTAATACTGAAACAGCTACCTCCCTGTGATGTACATTGTCTCTAATGTCCTCGATCCCAGTGTATCTAGCCATTTCCTGCAGTGCTCGATGGAAATATTCGGATGCCGTTTCACCTTCCTTTTGTCTTATGGAAAAGATTTTATTCCATTTGACAACAGTAGGGAAATATATTCCTAATTGCAGATTGATTTGTTGTACATTCTCCTGAGTGTACTCATCAGTGAGAGGTACTTCTGCGTCTAAGTTGCAATCAGTTATAAATTTTGTGGGGTCAATATTTGAGGGTAAACATACCTGTAGCACTGTTCGCCAATCTTTGTTTGTGGGTTCGGTGGCATTACCTAACTCTTTAATAAACCTCTGGCATGCGACTAGATCTTTTCTGGGATCGGGAAATTCTGACATAATTGACCTTAGTTCTGTCCGGGACCAGGGACAATGCATGGCAATGTTCCTGATGGGAGTTACTCCCTGAGCGTCAGTCTTCCCATTGGGGACTGCGATCACCCTGACAGGATTTAATTCAATTACATCATTTTGATTTGACTCTACAATGTGAGGTGCTATGGTTTCTGCATTATGTACGGTACCGTACTTACCTGTGGACACGACCTCACTTATTCCTCCACTAGGGGGCCTGACTACTGCTCTTGCTGGTTGGGCCGTGCCCACCTGAGTGTCTTGTATGGTGGCTGCTAGAGAGAGTGCCGATATCGTGCTGGACTCATCCTCTTGTTCGCAGTCCTGGGGAAAATTTAAAACAGGGTACAACTGGCAAGGGTTAGCGTTAGTACATTTTGCAATTACACTTCTATTCTGTACCAATGTATCATTGCCTGTAGCCATTTTCTCCCCAACAATATATGGTGGTGGTGGTGCGGTCGCCATTGTTTTCCCGCTAGGCTTGGAACCTGCTGCGCGAGCTAATTCCCTTTGCATATCCCCCTCCTGTTGCCACAAATTTAAACAATCTGTATGTTTAATCCTTCGTTTCTTGGATTTTATCAGACAATTCCTTAACCTTAAGTTCTGTAATACCTCTGGTTCAAAGCTGCCCACCCTAGGGAATGGTTCCCTATCATTGTTAGTCATACATATCCACTCATTGCATAAAACTTGTGTGTGTGAACCATATTTTTCACACGATAAACCTTGCTGAGCCTTTTGGCCACAATTCTGCCTGAACCCTGTCTAAACATCTCTTACTTGAGCAACTGGCTCCCATATTTGTGGGTCTCTTCTAATATCTTTAAAAAAATTCCCACAAACACCAAAATACTCAATATAAGTAGACGGTGGAAGTATACCTGAGCGCCTTCCACTCGCTCTCACCCACGCTGGCCAATACAACGATACACTGTTGATAGCGGATCGCATGGTACCCAATTTAGGGCTCCTATCAGACCTTACACCGTAATTTCTTTCGGTGGAAGTTCTGTTTGGAAATTTTCCTGAGAGAGGCAGTGAAAATTTCCTTTTCGGTATCTTTCAACTGGAATTGTTTGTAGGGTGAAAAACAGAGAAATTAGATAACCATCTTTCACCCTTTCCAGTGAAGCCCACCAGGGAGATTTCCCAAAGTTATCAAAGAAAAACCCCTTTGTCTATACAATCACGTCTGCGTATGCTCTTCCACAGCGCATATGACACAATAATATCACATTGCTCTGTGCTGAACAAACGGACATGTGATGCAATAGCACAGCCTATAGATACTAGTTATCTATATGCCCTACGATTGCTGTAGACCACCTAGACCACTAAGAGTTGTATGGGATACCACTCAGTCCACTAAGACCACCTAGTTAATAACGCAGGGTTGCGAAACCTACGCCACCGAGCCTCTACTAACCCAGTGTGTCCACTTAGACCACTTAGTTCTTGGGTTCAGTATCCACTCACTCCTGCATTCGCTCACTCAAATACACATTATTTTTCTTTTCTGTACAGAAAATTAGGATTCATTCAAGTTGGCAGCTTTACCCCCAGAGGCAATTTAAAAAAATTATTTATACTAAATTTTGTTTTTATATTAAATTTCTTTAGAAACAGGGTAGTTTGGCGCTATTGTAGCGTAGCTACTGTCCCGCCTTTAAACTAAACGAACTATTGTGTAATTTGTACTTAGCGACCGTATTTCTTACGCAATTTGCATAAGCACGCGATCGTGCGTGTCTTCTTACGCTGCGTACGCAGTCCCGTACTTTGTCAGAGACACGTGTACAAAACCGTACGTACGCAATTAAACAAATTCCACAACTTCTATAAATGTGAGCAATACCAACTATAATTGCTCACTTAACACAACACACAGTTTATTTCTGTATAAACCTTTATAACTAGGCCAGGCTGCGTGTGTGTCTTACACTTACTTCCTTAACATTTATTTTAGTTTTAACTATATAGCAACAAATATCTCCGGTTTCACACAAGTTTAAATGAATCTAGCAATCTGAATGTTATGGCAACACTGTGAGAGAGTATGCAAAGAGTATGGGTGCTGTGTACGCTTTTGGCTCCAAAGAAATTTCACAGATTTTAAATAGCTTTTTTCCTGTTTACCTTACGAGTTCTACCAGCATCTCTACAAATCATACAGAGCAGACACCATCTAATCAGTAATTTAGTAGGGTTTTCAGTGCATCCATCGACCAAGAAAAGGATACGTAGGATAACTTCCCACCCTTTGCTGATAGATTACGCCTGCTGTGACCTGTTAGGTAGTGAGTATGTGGAAAACCGGAGAGCCCCCAATTGATAATGTCGATTATCTTACAGGAAAGAAAGCTATACCTTATACACACTTAGAATGCACTTTACCATGGAGCCGCTGCGGCCGCTAAACTTAGTACACACGCTACGTACTTTATACACTGTTTGCGTACGGAGTCCCGTATCACTGCACGGACTTAGCGTACAAACGCCGCGCTGGGGGTACAAAGTACACACAGCGCGCACATACCCAGAGATACACTTTAAACCTTCATAGTAATGAAATGCAATGCTAAAACACTTTAAACCTTAGCAGGGCAATGAAGACACGACACCAATTGTGATTTAACCGCTGGGTTCCGACACCACAGTGGATTATTGCTGAAAGGGGGTTACAATACAAATAATACAATACAATATAACAGAGTAAATGGCTACATTCAATGTTACATACGTGAGTAGATTCGCTTGCGCTTCCCGGCCCGGTCCTCGGTCATCAAATAGATAACTTTGTGAGTCTTGTGATTTACCAGGCCAGAAGCAGGCTCTCTTTATACACTTCTTCCAAAAGCAATACAATAGATACTGTAATCCCTTTGTCCATTGGACACAGGAATGCACTTTTACAGTACAGGAGAGGTCATAGGTCGGTTTGAATAGGTGGACGATGTCTTTCCCAACTGCTCTTGTGGGTGGTCTCCTCTGGATTCCCGCCGCATACATAATGTACAGTAAATACAGTTTATATCTATATTCTGCTTCTGCACATAACTATCCGCAGGAACATGCGATCTTCCTCAAACCAACACCTGAATGTTACCCTTAAAATACCCTACAGCTGGATACCAAACACCACCTTATGACCTTGTTCTGTCCCCTCCTATTCTGTAAAGGCGAATCCCTTTGTTTTGAAACCATTTAAACTGTTGTTTATTTCATATGTGGTGCAGGGGGACTATGTGTACATTGTGCACTATTTGGATTAAATATGTAATGTGTTTTGATAGCTCTCCATGCGTTCACAAACTCTACCGTAAATACCCATACCACGCGCTGATGCGCAGGACCGCGGGAGCGACCATACGCAAATTGCGGATATGTGCATGCACGGCAGAACAAGTACACGCGCAGAGGCCATCTGTGTGTGGTTTGTACGTGATGTGTGTACTGCAATATTTTTCGACTTTGACAGTATATATTTATATGTATATGTATGGTACGGTTCAATGGGCCTGTAGCTCGAGCACAGACATGGTAGTTTGTGAGGGGGAGTGTTATTGAAATTATATATGTATACTTCCCTCAGATCCCTCGGGGTTGCAAGAATGTTACTTTGCCTGGTTACTACTCCCTGCTGTTGACGAATTCTAGGTTTTCTGTCAACCATAAGGTTTCCTGTTAGATCCACAACTGGGGCATACAGTACATGGTCATACACATTCCGAACACGTCAATGTCACTAAGGACCCGACGTTTCCAGACAATCCGCTTCTATGTATGTTGTGTATATGTGTGTATGTATATATATATATATATATATATATAGATATATATATGTGATACGTGTGTAATGGTGTATTACATTATGTATATTCATATTATGAATTATATTGAATGCTGAATTAAAAGTATTCCTTCTCATGTGCTGGTCGCTCTGTTGATAAAGCTCTAGGTTGGCCGTGACGAGTTGGTCTCAGATCCTCTCAAGGAATCCGAAGGTTTATTCGTTTCCCGCCGCGGGTAGAATACTGTGAAGGTCAACTCCTGGTCGACAAGGCACTGTGTCACAAAGGATCGTATACAGGAAGCTAAGTGATATTTTATTTCTATGCTTTGGGCTTATTTGCACTACATGCACATGAGGGAGTGTTTATATTCGGAAAGGCATCCGATAGAATTACCCTAAAAGAGAGAGGGGATGTTTCTTATGTCGATTCTTCTCTATAACATTGCGGCAGGCTGACGTGCGTATACAGGAGGTGTGGCCGGGGGAATGCGGAGGCTGACTCTGAGAGATACTGGAGTTTTTCCCTGTGACGGTGTACCGCTGTTTGGGGATGCCTCAGTTCTGTCAATCTCGGTGGATACTGCTGGTAAATCTAACTTCGCGAGTTAGATTCCCTCACAATGGTTGGTGACGCATTCTTTTGTGAGATGCAGTCGTTTTAACCGGTTCGATACCGTTCTTTTTCCTTTTCTGTGCAGACAGTGGAAGGTGAAAAGGTAAGAGTTCTGCAGCCTTGTTAGGTTCGCAGAAGCGGATGTTGTTTTCTGTTTCTACCACATCCACCACATGTCGCTGAGTCTATCTGGCTGGACCCCACTCCGGTGGGGACTCGTCTACTACTTTTCAGTTAGTACGGGAATAGACTAGGACCCGTGAGTTAATTATAGAATCCAAAGGGGGACATTCTGGAGTTACAGATGTTTTCCCTCACTGATTTTTCTAATAGATCTTGCCGTTTCCCCTCTGGAAGGGGAGGTAGTACGCAACGCCATACCAGAGGTGCGTCAGGTTCAGGGCATTGTCCTGCTGTCCCTGTTAAAAGACTAAGAGGTTTAAATGCGTTGTTCTCCGCATTCAGATTACCTGGGTGGATATCCAGGATTGTCTTTGCCATTTCACCGGAGTGATGGCAGTATGAGGGTTTTCCTTCAATAGTAAGAGCCATTGTTATTCTGTACTGAGACGCTCTCCTGTTTAAGGCGAGGTCAAGAAACAAGTGGTGCAAATCGTTGTTTCTCTCTGACTGTTCTTCAACACAGGGAATGGCTGTTGTTCCCAACGACGCAGATGTCGGAGGTGGGTATCAGAGTAGATACTGAACGGTTGTGGTTCTGTGTTTTTCCTGTGGAAAGAGATCTGAGGATCCAGAGGCGGATCAGATTTGCAGTGACAATCCATCAATATGTTCGTTAATGAAGCAGATGGGTGCGGCCTAAGAGGCCTTTTCGGTGAGCAGGTCAAATGCCAGAGTGGTTTTCAAGGGACCAGTTGGAAATGTGGTCCGGGTCTCACCTGCACATGCATCGGAATATAATCCTAATGGCCAGGACATCGCTCCTGTGGTGTCTGCTCGGTTCTCACCTTCTAGAGCAGGGGTGTCAAACTCGCGGCCCTCCAGCTGTTGTGAAACTACACATCCCAGCATGCCTTGCCATCTATTTTGTATTAGGGACGGCTGCAACTGTGGCAGGGCATGCTGGAATGTGTAGTTCCAAAACAGCTGGAGGGCCACGAGTTTGACACCCCTGTTCTAGAGGGACGAAGGTTCGGGATCCAGGATTAGATCCTGGTGTCCATGCATGCAGATCTCCGAGGCTGGGGAGCAGTCCTTGCAAGGGACGTATTTCCAGAGGAAAAGGTCAAGCTGGGAAGCTTGTCTGCAATAAGCTTTCTTGAATTAAGAGCTATTTTCGACGAACATATTCTTCGTGATCTGCCCGTGTTCTGTCGGACGACTTGACAGCAATGGCGTAAGTAAGCCGCTAGGGCGGAACAAGGAGCAAAGCGGCAATGACAGAACATGCAAAAGTTTGCCGCTGGGTGGAAAGACTGGTAAACGCTATATTAGCAGTCTTCGTTCCGGAGGTAAACGATGCAGAAATAGATTTCCTCTGCAGACGCGATCTCCATCCGGGAGAAATACTGTCGTCATCGAGAAGTTTTCACAGAAGTGACAAGTCTTTGAGGAGTGCCTCAATTGGACATGTTGGCGTCTCGCCTCACCGAGAGGCCTCAGGGATATTGTTCCAGGTCAAGGGACATTCAAGCTATAGCAGTGGACGCCCTTGTGACACTGAAAGGATTCGCCCCTCTATTCTTTAACCCTCGATGTGATGGCCTCTCAGACGTCTGGGAGTGTAAACCTTTATGCTATCAGTTACATGCACAACACAAGCAGTAAAAATTCACACTGTTTATTTAATAAATTACAGCGTACTATATAGAAAAGAAACATGGGTGTATACAATATGTGCAAGCATATGATTGGATAAATAGAAGTAGCATACGACATTACATGCAGGATATTTTAGTAACACACAGAAGTAACAGTTTTGATCTGGTATGTAATTGTCCTTGAAGATAAGACACACACAAGCCTTATATTATATGAACAGACAAAGGCATCTTGTAGAGAGTGCGTACGTGTCTATTCAAACACATAACAATTCATATAGCATGTTTAACCCTTCAATCCCCTCTTAGAATCATGATTGTTATATGACATGATTCTTGAGTGAGGCTCCTTTCTTGTTCCTCCAGTTCTTGAGATATTGGACATAATCGTCGGGTCCCTTACTATCAGAGGAGGTGACAGGACTGGTGGTTATATCATAGTACATCAGGGCCTTATCAATGCCTTTGGAGGTAAGTTTCTTTCCACAGGGAATTACACAATAAACTATAATGCCTACAAGAATTAAAGTTACAAGTATGAATATGCTTATTTGCACAAGAGCCTGTTTCCAATTTTCAAACCACCCAAAATATTGGCTCCATGGGTTATCAATACCTGAATTTTTCTTAAGTTCTATGGATAAGGTTTCTAACTTGTTTATGGCTAAAGTAACCTTACCATTGGGACCAGTGTTGTCAGGAATATATGTACAACAGCCTTCCACCTTACTAATGTAAACACATGTACCGCCTTTTTCTGCTAGGATCATGTCAAGGGCCATTCTATTTTGGAATGTCATTTGGGAAGTGGCTTCTAGCTGTTCAGCTATACCTTTAAGAGCATCTTTGGTATCATTAACAAATCTTTGTTGATTATAATATATATAATTAATCCAGGCTACGTTTTTATTTACAGTTACTATAGGAAACAATGACTCAAAACCCGCAGCCACCTCATCTCTAGCTTTGAACTCATTTGGAACACCTCTTGGGACCCCTATAGCATCAATGTATACGTGGGGGTCAAAGCTACCTCCTGGGAGTGCTCTTTTCTTTCGATTAGCAGGAGTATTAGAGGGAGGAGTGGGGTCATCGGTGATCATTAAAAAGGCTGAAAAAACAATTTTCCTGTTCTAGGGGTATATTAAGGGGCACTGTACCTAGGTGGGGCCTAGATTTGCCACAGACATAACAGTTGCTTTTATTGTGTTTGTTAGCACTATACTTCATCCACTCCAACCAAAATTAATGTCAGAGAAACCAGTTTCAATAGCTAGGGTGTCTTCAAAGGTAGGGTTAGTAATAGCCACCATATCTTTAGAAGTGGCAATATGGGGCTTTAAAGGTTTGTTTTGGGGATATTTGCTATATCTATTTTTTGCAAATGATGGGCCATATTTCCAATCTGCTCCTGTATTCCACCCCACAGCTTCCCAGGAATTACAATTAGATCCATAATATCTAATGTCATAGTACCATTCGTCAGTAACACAAATATATACTGTCTCAGACATTCCTGATTTCCTCCTTTGTTGTATATAATATTTGTCATCAGCAATTTTGGGGAACATAAAATAATCAAGGATGTATGTGGCTACGTGTGTATTGGAGGAATTGTACCACAAGGTGGGGACCCCATCTGTTTGTATGATGTCGACTTCACATATTGTGAGGTGAATGAGGGCCAGTAGGGCTATCGAGATAGTCCCCAGGATAGAGATAGGGGGCAGGTTCTTCATCGTTTTCTGTTCTTCTGTCTTCGCTAGGTGGGAGGTCAGGGCTGTCTGCCCCGGTTCGTACCTCACTGGAATCACTTGCTTCCCTCTCTAGGTCTGGTCTAGGAACCTTTTTTACTCGGGATGCATGGATCCAGGTAGGACTTTCCTCTGTCAGGACTGCTGTTCGGGTAACTGCTACGACCTCTGTCTCTGGACCATAGGTGAAGTCTCCTGGGCTCTTGTTCCTGGGGAGCACCTTCACCACGACTCTGTCTCTGACTTTAAAGGGGTGTGTAGGTTCCTGTGGATTCAAAGGGTTTTTACAAACAACCTCATGTTCAATTTCATTCAGTTTTGTTATCAGGGACCTGACATACTCTTCTCTGATGAGTTCTAGATCTCCTTCCTGTATTACTAGTGGTTTCTTAGCCCAGGGTGTAGGAAAAGGGTCTACCCATTAGTATTTCAAAGGGTGAGTATCCTAGAGTTTTCTGTGGGGTATTCAAGATGCTGGTGTTTAGCTTTATTAGGGTTGTTAGGGTTGTTCCCGAGGCAAGTGATGCATCTGCTAACATACTGGTCCACAAGTGATTTGGCATTAGTAACATAAAAATCATTGGTTAGTAGGAGGAGTGTTGTGGCTTCACCACGGTGACCAACACCACGGCACTGGGCAACGAGCAAAGGGGCACTGGACTGGGGTATACAGGGTTTCCCCTCTTTGCAGATTAATCCTGATTTAGGATTTTTTCTGCAGAATTGGGTAAGTCCAGTCGGAGAGATCAGTATTAGTCGCAGCAGCTTGAAGTTGAGTGAGCAGATGGACGCTGTCAAGGGAGGGACATGCTCTAGTGAGTGCAATGAGTTCTGCAGCTTGCGCGGACTGATAAGGTATTGGCAGGGTTTCCAACACAGTGTCAGGGAGGGTGACAATGGCATAGCCAGCCTGGTATGTATTGTCATTGGGCCTACTACAGGAGCCGTCAACAAAAACTATGTCTGCGCCTGGTATGGGAACGGGAGACATGTCAAGTCTGGGAGAAGTTTCAGCTTCAATGGAAGCAGCACAGTCATGTAGGTCGGGTGGTTCATCCTCGGGACCTTTCAAGCCTAAAAGGGCATTGAGAATGGGTGCAGGGCCAGAAGAACTAGCAGTGTACTTAATGGTAAGGGTAGGGTTACTCAAAAGGAGTACTTCATATCCACTAAGACGTTGTGCTGACATGTGCTGTGTGTGTAAGCCTTTAAGTATTGCCAGGACATCATGTGTGGTGTGGAGTACTGTGATGTGGCCTAAAGTGAGGGTAGTGGCCATTTCTGCAACCATTGCACAGGCTGCCAAAGCCCTGAGGCAGGCAGGCATACCTTGCACAGACACTGGCATGACTTTGGGAAAAAAATGCCACGGGGCGCAACTTCCCTCCATGAAACTGTGTGAGCACCCCCGCCATGGTTTTACAATTGTCCCTTGCATATAGATGGAAAGGTAGCACATAACTGGGGAGGCCAAGTGCCGGACTTTCTATCAACATACATTTTAAACTTTCATATGCAGTTAACATTTCTTGTGACCATTGTACAGTTTTAGGTTTGTCCTTCAGTGTGGCTTGTCTCAAAATGTTATCATAATAAGAGCAATCAGATATCCACTGTCTGCAGTAATTTACCATACCCAGGAAGGACAGTAGTTCCTTCTGGGTAGTTGGGGTGACCAGGCCCAATACAGACTGTATGCGTTGTGGACTGACTTTCCTCTCTCCCTGAGTGAGCACAAAACCTAAGTAATCAACATGCTTTTTACACCATTGCATTTTTATTTTGGACACCTTGTGTCCACATTCACAAAGCCAGTTTAGTAATGAAACACCATCCTCTCGGCAGGCCTCCTCAGTTTTACTACAGAGCAGCAGATCATCTGCATACTGTAGCAGGACTGAACCATGGTGAGGTTGCCAGGGCCTCAATGTGGCCTGGAGACAACAGGTGCGTCAATAATCTGCACCAGGTAAGTTGTTTACCCTCAAAAGAAAAGGCAAAAGTAATTGTGTCTGTGAATCTACAGGTATGCTGAAAAAAGGCATTCTTCAAATCAATTACAGAGAAGAACGCAGCATCTGCAGGGATTGCAGAAATGAGTGAGTTTACATCTGGAACAATTGGTGCAATTGGGACAATTGGCTGATTGATCGCTCTGAGATTCTGTACAAATCTTATACTGCCATCAGCTTTGGCAACAGGGTTCACAGGAGTACAGTATGGTGATACAATATGTCTGAGAATACCCTGTTGTAAGAATTGCTGTATCATGGGGCGGAGACCTTCTATCTTTTCTGGTGAGAGGGGATACTGCATAGGTCAGAACACAAAACACTGGTTGTTGCACCGCTGTCCACTAAAAAGGGAATTTTACTTCCATTTATAATAAGTGGCAGCAGAGGTGAATCTTTACTATGACGGGAGAGTTGAATAAAGGCTGGGATACCCTCCTCCGGGCCCCGTCAGTGCGCGGGGTCTTTGGAATCTTCCCTGACTGCGGGGTTGGTTCTGTCTGTCAAAGCGTCTGGAGTTCTGATAGTTATGAGTGGGCGCAGGTTTCTGTTTACAAGCTACAGCGACAGGCAAAAAAGCACAGGCAAAGGAGCACGGGTTTTAAAGACCTCCTTCATATGTGTATAGCTGCGTCCTTTGCGCAAATAAGATATACAGCCATCGAGGGTAATAGTGGGCTTGGGACAGTGTTTTACTATTATCTAAACTCTGGGTTATTGGTGCTAGGGATAGAGCTAGTGGACGCACCCTCCAGCAGTGGAGCTGGAGGCAATCCCATTTGGTGTGAAAGGGTTACTGCTGCCAAGAGATCTGTGTCCTCAAGCGCAGGATACATTGGAATGCAAGGGGGAGGCAGAGGGTTTTCAAAGATTTACAGTTTTTTTCACTTCTTCGCTTCTGTGCTGTTGGGAACTGACATTTTTTTTTTTTTTTTTTTTTAATCCTCCATATAGAAAAGGTAATTATTACTGCCTTCCCGTAGGAATGGGTCCTGTCCTGCTTTCTCTGTCCATCCCTGCTAAATTATCCACCCAGGGGTTAACTAAGTAATACTCTGAGGTAGAGTTGCGGGCGACATACATCTTGCATGTCTCACCAGGGAGGGGCGGGGGATATGTAGTTTTTTTACTCTGACTAGAGCCCATTGTCAGACAGTAATATAAATCAACAGTACAACTTTAAAAGAAAATATCTAAAATATACAACACTCTACTTACTATACATGCATCAGCTTAACCAGTTAACTAGTCATTGACAATATCACAATATTATCTGTACAGTGAGAACATGAAATCTTTTGACGTGTACGATACTTACCATTCGTACAAGATGTCAGAAAAATACAGCGTTTTAGACAGGAAGCAAGAAAAGTGTTTGAGTAAAGATATCTGGCAGACGAAAACTTACCAGCCGTCTGGACCAAATATAAGAACTTATCTCACTACAAACATACAAAAATATATAGACGATCAAATCGAGGTATTCTCTACGTTACGTATAGACCCCAGGTCTATTTTAAGTATCCCAGATACTGACGTCTTTGGAGAATTGCGCTTGGACCCCTGGTCCTTTCTCAGACGTATCTTTAAGTCCCAGACATTAAAGATTCTATGGTATCCCTGATACCTGTTTTATGCTTTTACATAAAACTTCGTAATATTAAGTCCCGGACTTAAATATTACCTTGTCACGTGTTCCCGGAACACTGACACGGATTCAGCTTCAGTGTATGACCGCAATCCTGTATGGCAAAGACAGACAATAAATTCTCTATCTTACCATTCAGGGACGATCACTGAATCGCGGACGTAGCCCCCAGCTGAAAGGATTCGCCCCTCTATTCTTTAACCCTCGATGTGATGGCCTCTCAGACGTCTGGGAGTGTAAACCTTTATGCTATCAGTTACATGCACAACACAAGCAGTAAAAATTCACACTGTTTATTTAATAAATTACAGCGTACTATATAGAAAAGAAACATGGGTGTATACAATATGTGCAAGCATATGATTGGATAAATAGAAGTAGCATACGACATTACATGCAGGATATTTTAGTAACACACAGAAGTAACAGTTTTGATCTGGTATGTAATTGTCCTTGAAGATAAGACACACACAAGCCTTATATTATATGAACAGACAAAGGCATCTTGTAGAGAGTGCGTACGTGTCTATTCAAACACATAACAATTCATATAGCATGTTTAACCCTTCAGACACCTTGGGTGTTTTTAGTCGGTCTATGTGTCCCCTTCGCTTTCACTCTTTCTGTAGGTGATAAACGTAAGAAGAACAAAGGTTCAGGCGATCCTCATTGTTCCGGTCTAGCCAAGGAGGGCTTGGTATCCAGTTTTGCATGATTTACTCATAGAAGATCCCTGGCCTCTTCCACTACGTGAGGAAATTTTACAGCAAGATCCGGGCGTGTATCAAGACTTACCGCGACTGCGTTTGACGGCATGGCGGTTGAATGCCATATCCTAGCCCGAAATGGTATTCCCATTGAAGTCATTTCCACACTTCTTCAGGCTAGAAATGAAGTAACGGCAAAGCTTTACCACCGTAGTTGGCGTAAATATGTGTCTTGGTGTGAATCCAAGAAGGCTCCTACGGAAGACTTTCAGCTGGGTCGTTCTTCTCCATTCTTTGCAAGCAGATGTGGATGCAGGCCTAAAGTTAGGCTCCATTTCAGTGCAGTTTTGGCCTTATAAATTTTCTTTCAGAAAAAAAAAAAAAAAGGATTGGCCACCTTTCCGGAAGTTTAGACTTTCGTGAAAGGAGTACTGCACAACCAACCTCCATTTGTGCCCCCATTGGCACCGTGGGACCTTGACGTGGTGTTGCGTTTTCTTGTGTCACACTGATTGGAACCTTTATGAAAGGTTGTGTTAAAATTTCTCTCTTGAAGAGTGGTCATGCTATTGGCTTTGGCGTACGCAAGGCGGGTGTCGGAAGTAGCGGCTTTGTCTCACAAGAGCCCCTGTTGGGTCTTCCATGTGGATAGAGTGGAATTGAGAACTCGGATAATAGTTCTGACAAAAGTGGTTTCTGTGTTTCGCAGAAACCAGCCTATTTTGATGCCTGTGGTTACTTAAGCATTGGCTGCTTCAAAGTCTCTCGATGTAGTCAGGGCTTTGAATAATTATGTTGCCAATTTGGCTTAGATTGGGGAAACAGAGGCTCTGTTTGTCCGATATGCTCCCAGCATGATTGGGGCGCCTGCGTCTATGCAGTCTGTTACACGCTGGATCTGTGATACGATTCGGCGTGCTCGTTCTACGGCTGGATTGCCGTTACCGAAGTTGGTGGAGACCCATTCTACTAGGAAGATGGGCTCTTCTTGGGCGGATGCCCGAGGAGTCTCGGCGGTTCAACTTTGCCGAGCGGCTACTTGGTCGGGTTCAAACACTTTTGCTAAGCTCTACAAGTTTGATACCCTGGCTGAGGGGAACCTCATGTTTGCTCAATCGGTGCTGCAGAGTCATCTGCACTCTCCCGCCCGGTCTGGAGCTTTGGTATAAACCCCATGGTCCTGATGGAGTCCCCAGCATCCTCTAGGACGTATGAGAAAATAGGATTTTAATATCTACCGGTAAATCCTTTTCTCTTAGTCCGTAGAGGATGCTGGGCGCCCGTCTCAGTGCGTACTGTGTCTGCAGTTGTTGGTTATAGTTACACTCTTGTGGTGTTTCTTTTCTGTCAGGCTGTTGCTGACGTTGTTCATGCCATGGCATGCGGTATCTTATTATTGGTTGGGTTGACACACAGGTTGTGTTACATATTTATCAGCATGTGGCTGTGTATTTTTTTATGCCGTTGGCTGGTGTTCTATTGCATGCCACGTTCTGCGGTATGTTCGTGGTGTGAGCTGGTATGACACTCACCATGTTTAAATAATAAATTCTTTCCTCGAAATGTCGTCAGTTTTCTAACTGAGGTCTGGAGGAGGGGCATAGAGGGAGGAGCCAGTTCACACCCATTCAAAGTCTTATAGTGTGCCCATGTCTCCTGCGGATCCCGTCTATACCCTCTGGTCCTTACGGAGTCCCCAGCATCCTCTACGGACTAAGAGAAAAGGATTTACCGGTAGGTATTAAAATCCTATTTATATTTTCCTGTGGTGGCCAACGTCTGGGCATGCAGGTTGCAAAACTGGGGTATAAAGTAGTCTTTTCCTGCAATGCCATGCCCCTTTATGCAAAGCCACACACCCTTTCTAGAGTGGGGAGTGTGGTTGATATTTTGGAGACTAATCCATGCCACTCCATGGCTCGCTTGTACACATTGGTTGGACACTGGCTAATCACTATTTCCAGTTTCCAAGGATGCTCAGATGGCTGATCGATGATTCGCCAACCTCTTTTAAATTGACATTGTCTTGTCCACATACTGTAGTATAATCCACATGAGCAAGACAGAACGTACTGTATGTGACAAAACGTTGAGTTCAAGGAAAAGGGTAACTCATGGTGAATTTCCTACCAGTGCGTGGATGATTGATGGTATCACCAGTAAACAATGACCTGCACGCCACCCAACCAATGCAGCGGTAACATCCAGTTTTTGTAGACGGAAATTAGCCTTTTCTTTTGTTTTTCATATCTGTTACATCTAATTTAGCCAATAATCCTTTTAAATGTCTACCCCTAGTGTGAGCTGGCATAAGTCATGTATTATATAGTGCTGGAAATTCCTTATCAAAGCTAATTATAGGCCACATTTTTTTTTTATTTCCTTATTGGCCTTATAACTGATGTCAGAGGTGGATTTAGCCCTCATGGGGCCCTAAGGGAGTTACCGATTTGGGCCCCCCTTCCTTAAATAATCCTCAGTGTGCCCCCGCCCCCCACCAACTGTAGAAGACAGGTTCCTGCTCATTATGCCACCTCCCAGTCAGTGTATACTCCCCAATCTGCGCCCAGCCGCTTATAGCAGGCGGATGGTAGTGTACTAGTGTATTGATTATTTATTACCAGTTATTTATATAGCGCACACATATTCCACAGTGCTTTACAGAGAACATTTGGCCATTCACATCAGTTCCTTCCCCAGTGGAGCTTACAATCTATATTCCCTACCACATGTACACATTCACACTAGAGTTCATTTTAATGGGATCCAATTAAACTATCAGTATATTTTTGGATTGTGGGAGGAAACCGGAGTACCCGGAGGAAACCCATGCAAGTACGGGGAGAATATACAAACTCCACACAGTTAGGGCCATGGTGGGAATTGAACCCATGACCTGACTATTGTGAGGTAGTAATACTAACCATTACACTGTCCGTGCTGCCCTTAAAATCACACCTGGCAGCTATCTAGTCACAGACAGCCTGCTGTGAGTGTCCAGCCAGCCCAGCATTTGGACATTTTTGGCAGAAATCAGAAATGCCCTCCCGACTCCATGATCTGTCGGCGAGCTCCCTGCAACCCGCCGGGCCCTTGTGGCTGCCTGCTTTGGTTGCCTAGTGGTAAATCCGCTACAGCATGGTGGAGAGTTCATTAACGTAACTGTCAGACCTCATATAATGAGTCACACTAAAGGCACTAATATATAGTCAATGCAGTCCGTGAGATGTGCAGTATAGGTGATGCGATACAATCAGTGTGTGTATGGGGGGGGGGGGGGGGCAGGGCTGTTTCTAGTCAATTTGGCTCCCAGTGCGAGATTTAAAAATGCGTTCAATTGACATAAAAAAATGAACTCCCACCATAGACGTAAAAAAAAAAATTGCGTGCATACTCCCGGCAAGGGTGTGTGACCTCGCTAAAAGGACCATGGTCTCACCTGGAAAGACTACCTTACACCCCAAAAACAAGATAGGATCAATTATTTCATTAGGCGCATAGAAGGATAGGATAGATTTATATTCAATCACTTCCCTATCTAATAATGTAGTGGGATTCCTATATTTTGCGTACCCCCACTCACGCTGTCAAGGGGTGTAAGAAACACATCAAGGTATCTTTATTCTTCTGTATACCAAATCTGGATAATAACAATCTCAATGTCTGGAAAATAAACCTGGGTATCGTACCTCAACTCACACAGTTGTGCAGATATGAAATCCTATCAAGGTTTCTTTTCACTGTTACATCAAGATGTAGTTCCTGGTATGTGTTTCTGGCTCAGGATAGCCACATACAGTTGGGGAAACAAAAAAAGAAAACAGCCAATGTGTAGTGGCCTTTATGACCTATTAAGATATAACTGTTTCCGTGTCTCAAAACACACCTAGATCATTCTAACGTGTGTTGGATCGTTAATTATACACCATCTCATGAGGGCCTTCCACCGATCTTTAAAACAGGTATGCGTACCCCCAACTCACACAATGCTCAATGGGAAAACTCCCGTAAAGGTATCTTTAGAGTGACCCAACGTGTCTTATAGGCGTACCCCAACTCAAAAGTAGATCAGTGGTATAAATCCCATCAAGATATCTTTATTGGATTCCTCCGTGAGGCAAATTCTCTAACCGACAGCCAAAGGCACGAGCTTGTACTCTCCAAAAAGGTTATAACAGTTTATTAGTTCCTCAAAGGAACACATAAAACAGTCCCAGCAACATAAAAATATGCAGATGTAATGATAAAAAACAGTTCCATAAAATTCAGATATTTAAAAAATGTCCATCAAACATAAAAAGTCCATATATAAATCGCTGTTGTAACAGTCTTAATGTAACTACATCTTGATGTAACAGTGAAAAGAAACCTTGATAGGAGTTCATACAGAAGAATAAAGATACCTTGTGTTTCTTACACGCTTTGACAGCGTGAGTGGGGGTACACAAAATATAGGAATCCCACTACATTATTAGATAGGGAAGTGTTTGAATATAAATCCTTCCTATCCTTCCATGCGCCTAATGAAGTAATTGATCCTATCCTGAATTTGGTCTTGTGTTTATAATGTTTTGGATTAGGGATGATATCCAATTGGATCAATATTTTCTATAGGCCACATCTTTCTTGCGCCAATTTGTGTGGTCTACAATAAAATACTTTTTCTTTTAAGTCTGGTTTACCTTACACCCCAGTTTTTGACCCTGCACCAACAGATCATGGCCATCACAGGGAAAATAAACAAAATAAATTTCACCATATTAAGCCCCACTCAGTAATGCCCCCTGCAGCATATTATGCTACACCACAATGCCCTTGATACATTATGCCTGTCACGATCCGGATAACTGGACGCCATTTTCTACCAGTTAGGTGTCTTCTGAGATTGGCTCAGCGTGCCAGGGCTGGGTCATCATAACTATGTTTTGTTTCACATTCCATCTGGTGTTACCCGCAGCGCTGGCTCAGCGGCCTTCTCAGTGTTTACACTTAGCTTTGGTTTGGCACTCACAGCCCCGCCGCGGCTGTCACCGCAGCGGCCCTGATCTTGCCGCATGGAAGCTGAGTGTGGTGTCCTCTGTGTTTGCCGCAGCCGCCGCCGCCATCCCTGTGGCCGCTGTGCATGAGTGGGAGAGCGTGGAGTATTCTGCTGCTGCGGTCTCTGCCGCCATTACTGTTTGGCACATGGTTCTTTTCCCCTTCAAACTCTGTCATGGGTGCAGCCATGTTGGATATAAGCACATGTTACTCATTCCACCAATCTGCTGTGCTGCTGGAGCCTCGGGTAATTGTCAACCAATGCCTGCTTCCCAGCAGGTATAAATATCCTGTCCCAGCACCCAGGAAATTGTCAGTGCTTCAGTTGTCTTCCCAGTGATTCCAGTCTTCAGCTTCACTAGACACTCTCCCGTGTTCACATACCACTCTGTGGTGCAGCCTGACTCTCCTGCTATTGCACCCTGCGTTGGCAGAGTGTGTACCTTGGCTTCCAGCAGCTCTTCTCCAGCGGTACTTTGCTCTCACTGTCTTCAAGAATTCATTATTAACATCAAGTGCTATCTCTGCAATCCCTAGCATCACTTAAATGCTTTATCTACGATCTCTAGCATCATAAAGCACTTTAAGCCAACCCCTAATTACTGGTCTCAAACCAGTAGGAACTCAGAGACTCTCTTTGACAGTTATTGTTTTGTTGCACCTTCTATGACTTTTATTATTTAATAAAAACCTTAAAGTCACCTCCAGTTGTCGTGGTTACGCCTTCGTTCATTGGTACTGCAGTTCCTGCGCATGTCAAGGAGTCCCATCTCACCTCCTAAGTTCAGGTACCTGTCAGCCCCTACAACTGAGGCTTCCCGTTACCAAAACCAGCCCTCAGTTGTGACAGTAAGCACTGACCTAATGGATCAGGTTGAGATCAAGTCCAAGGGACTAGGCCGATGCAAGAACTGGCAGCCCGCCTTGAACATCAGGAGGCTGCCCAAGGCCATGTTATTCAATGTCTTCAGGACCTCTCCTCCCGGCTGGATGAATTTCAAGCAACCCTCTGTGGGTCAGGGGCGTCCAGTGTGCCGACTGCAGTACCCACGGTGGTATCCCCACCCACCATACCCATTTCTGCTCCACGTCTCCACTTGCCGACACCTGCTAAATATGACGAATCCCCAAAAGCCTGCAGGGGTTTCCTAAACCAGTGCGTGATCCACTTTGAGTTGCAACCTGGCAGTTTTCCTACAGATCGCACTAAAGTTGCTTATATCATCTCCCTCCTCAGTGGCTCCGCCCTCGACTGGGCATCACCCTTATGGGTAAGATCAGATACTCTGTTGTCATCCTATTCTGACTTCGTGGCAACATTTAGACGCATCTTTGATGAGCCAGGTCGAGTATCATCAGCCTCTTCTGAAATCCTCCGGCTATGTTAGGGGACATGAACTGTCGGCCAGTATTTAGTTCAATTCCAGACTTTGGCATCTGAAGTTTCCTGGAATGAGGAAGCCCTCTATGCAGCCTTTTGGCAAGGCTTGTCTGAACGTCTTAAAGATGAGCTCGCTACTAGAGACTTGCCCTCAAAATTGAATGAGCTCATATCGCTCTGCACTAAAGTTGACCTACGGTTCCGTGAAAGGGCTATAGAGCGAGGCAGGTCAACAGTTTCTAAGACTCCTTCTGCTCCTCCTCCTTGTCAGCCATCTCTGCCCAGGGACGAACCTATGCAGATAGGTCACTCACGATTGTCTCCACTGAGCGTAGAAGACGTCTATCTCATCGTCTTTGCCTGCATTGTGCTGCACCTTCCCACCTCATTAACGCCTGTCCTGAGCGTCCGGGAAACTCCAAGTCCTAGCCCGCCAAGGAGAGGGTCGGCTAGGAGCAATGAATTCCTCTCCATCTTCAAGTGACTGCAACCTCTCAGTTTCCCTCCAGGTGGCTCAACGTACCAAGAATCTTATTGCCTTGTTGGATTCTGGAGCACCCGGAAACTTTATAACTGAGAAGTTCGTTAAGCAGTGGTCTCTTCCCACTGAGAGACTGTAATCTCCTATATCTTTAACTGCCATGGACGGTAGTAAGATTTCTGATGCGGTGATTACCTCCAAGACCCTACCTATCCGTCTGAAGGTAGGGGTTCTGCATACAGAACTGATTTCCTTCCTGGTAATCCCAAGGGCCACTCATCCTGTGGTTCTAGGCCTCCCATGGCTTCGTTTGCATAACCCTCAAGTTGACTGGAAAACTACCCATATCCTGGCATGGGGTCCTTCTTGTTCTGAGACATGTCTACATAAAGTGCTTCCAGTTTGGAAATCTTCCTCTAAGTCTCCTGATGTTCCACCTTCTCCATATCAGGATTTCACTGATGTATTCAGCAAGTCCTTAGCCAATATTCTTCCTCCCCATAGAGAATGGGATTGCCCTATCGATCTCATTCCAGGAAAAAACGCCTCCTCGTGGACGCACGTATCCATTGTCGTTGCCTGAGACTCACTCCATGGAAGAGTATATTAAGGAAAATCTGGCTAAAGGGTTTATCCGGCCTTCATCTTCTCCAGCGGGCGCAGGCTTCTTCTTTGTAAAGAAGAAAGATGGCGGCCTTGTATTGACTACCGGGGTCTGAATGACATCACAGTGAAAATCGGTACCCTCTGCCGCTTATCACCGAGCTATTTGACCGTGTTAGTGGAGCCACCATTTTCACAAAGTTAGATTTGAGGGGTTCTTATAATCTCATCCGTATCCGGAAGGGTGACGAATGGAAGACCGCTTTTAACACCCATGATGGACATTACGAGTACCTCGTCATGCCTTTCAGACTCAGCAATGCTCCAGCGGTATTCCAACACTTTGTGAATGAAATCTTCAGAGACATTCTCTACCGACATGTTGTGGTCTATCTCGATGATATCCTTATCTTTGCGAATGATTTGGAGGAACATCGGTTCTGGGTGAAAGAGGTTTTGTCCCTTCTTCGTACCAATCACCTGTATTGCAAAATGGAAAAATGCGTCTTTGAAGTAAAATCCATCCCATTCCTGGGGTATATTGTGTCCGGTTCGGGTCTGGAGATGGATCCCGAGAAGTTTCAAGCTATTCAAGATTGGCCAATTCCTGTAACCCTCAAAGGCATCCAGAGATTTTTAGGTTTCGCCAACTATTACAGGAAATTTATTATCGATTTCTCCACTATTGCAGCACCAATTACTGCGCTTACAAAGAAAGGTGCTAACCCCTCCAAGTGGTCAGAAGAAGCCGTTCAAGCCTTCCATCAGTTGAAACAGAGGTTCGTCTCTGCTCCAGTATTAAAACAGCCAGATACTAGCTCACCCTTTACCCTGGAGGTGGATGCCTCTTCTGTCGGAGTGGGCGCAGTCTTGTCTCAAAGAGCCAATGATGGTCATCTACATCCCTGTGTTTTTTTCTCTCGGAAGTTCTCTCCGGCCGAGCGTAACTATGCCATTGGTAATCAAGAACTTTTGGCTATCAAACTTGCGCTGGAAGAGTGAAGATATTTGCTAGAAGGCGCTTCTCATACCATCACCCTTCTGACGGATGACAATCTTTTGTATTTAAAAAACGCTCAATGTCTCAACCCTCGTCAAGCCAGGTGGGCACTCTTTTTCTCTAGATTTGACTTCAAACTACAGTTTTGTCCTGGGTCACAGAATCGTAAGGCTGGTGCCCTTTCCCGCTCTTGGGAGCAAGAAAATGAGTCTGAGTCTACTGACAAGCATTATATTATTGATCCAGTGGCGTTCTCTGCAATGAGGATGGACTCGATGCCCCCATCGGGAAAAAGCTTCGTAAAGCCGGCTCTCAGAAGGAAGCTCTTGCATTGGGCACACTCCTCTTGCTTCGCCGGACATGCAGGCATTCAGAAGACCTTAGAATTTGTTTCCAGATCATACTGGTGGCCGACCCTGAAGAAGGACATTACTGAGTTTGTTGCGTCATGCCCAAAATGTGCTCAACACAAAGTGCCTCGCCAGTCACCCGTTGGACAACTGGTCCCGTTATCTGTTCCTCATCATCCGTGGACTCATTTATCTATGGATTTCGTCACGGATCTCCCTATGTGTAATAAATTCAACACCATCTGGGTGGTAGTTGACCGGTTCACCAAGATGGCTCACTTCATTCCTCTCACCGGTCTTCCGTCAGCTTCCAAGTTGGCACAAGTCTTCATTCAAGAGATCTTCAGATTACACGGTCTTCCTGAGGAGATAATTTCCGATAGAGGTGTTCAGTTTGTGGCCAAGTTCTGGCGAAGTCTTTGCCAGGCTTTCCAAGTCAAGTTGAAATTCTCTACAGACTATCACCCTCAAACCAATGGGCAAACTGAGAGGGTGAATCAGGACTTGGAGGCCTTCCTCCATATCTATGTATCCTCTTCCCAAGATGATTGGGTTCAACTCCTCACATGGGCTGAATTTTGCCACAACAACCAGTACCATTCTTCGTCTTCCTCCACGCCATTCTTCAACTATGGGTTTCACCCAAAAGTTCCAGAGTTCCAACCGCTTCCAACAACATCGGTGCCTGCAGCTGATATTACGCTTCGGCAGTTTTCAAATAACTGGAAGAACGTTCGAGCAGCTCTTTTGAAAGCATCCTCCAGGTACAAGAGATTTGCGGATAAGAAGCGTAGGGCAATTCCTGCCCTTAAAGTTGGTGATCGTGTTTGGCTATCTACAAAGAATCTAAGATTGAGGTTTCCAAGCATGAAGTTTGCCCCCCATTATATCGGACCTTTCCTGATTGAACAAGTCATCAATCCAGTGGCTTACAAGCTCCAGCTACCTCCATTTCTGAAAGTTCCTGACATTCCATGTTTCACTCCTGAAACCAGTGATTCTGAATCGCTTTCATTCAGCGCTTCCCTCTGCTCCCAAAGTCCAGACTCAACGTGGTGTTGAGTATGTGGTCGCCAAGATCCTGGATTCACACCTCAAATATGGTCATCTTCAATATCTGATTGATTGAAAGGGCTATGGTCCTGAGGAACGATCCTGGACGAATGCATCAGATGTCCATGCTCCTAAATTGGTCTGGATTTCCATGCCAGATATCCTCGGAAACCTAAGAAGTGTCCTGGGGCCACTCCTAAAGGGGGGGGGAGGGTGGAGTGCTGTCACGATCCGGGTAACTGGATGCCATTTTCTACCAGTTAGGTGTCTCCTGAGATTGGCTCAGCGTGCCAGGGCCGGATCATAACTATGTTTTGTTTCACATTCCATCTGGTGTTACCTGCAGCGCTGGCTCAGCTGCCTTCTCAATGTTTACACTTAGCTTTGGTTTGGCGCTCTCAGCCCCGCCGCGGCCGTCACCACCGTGCCCCTGATCTTGCCGCATGGAAGCGGAGTGTGGTGTCCTCTGTGTGCAGCGGCCGTGGCCGCCATCCCTGTGGCTGCTGTGCATGAGTGGGAGAGCGTGGAGTCTTCTGCTGCTGCTGCGGTCTCTGCCGCCATTACTGTTTGGCACATGGTTCTTTTCCCCTTCAAACTCTGTCATGGGCGCAGCCATGTTGGATATAATCACATGTTGCTCTTTCCACCAATCTGCTGTGCTGCTGGAGCCTGGGGTAATTGTCAACAAATGCCTGCTTCCCAGCAGGTATAAATATCCTGTCCCAGCACCCAGGAAATTGTCAGTGCTTCAATTGTCTTCCCAGTGATTCCAGTCTTCAGCTTCACTAGAGACTCTCCTGTGTTCACATACTGCAGTGCAGCCTGATCCTCCAGTGGTTACACTCTGCGGTACAGCCTGACTCTCCTGTGATTACACTCTGTGGTGTAGCCGGACTCTCCTGTGATTATACTCTGCGGTGCAGCCTGTCTCTCCTGTGATTACACTCTGTGGTGCAGCCTGACTCTCTTGCTATTGCACCCTGCATTGGCAGAGTGTATACCTTGGCTTCCAGCAGCTCTTCTCCAGCAGTACGTTGCTCTCACTGTCTTCAAGAATTCATTATTAACATCAAGTGCTATCTCTGCAATCCCTAGCATCACTTAAATGCTTTATCTACGATCCCTAGCATCATAAAGCACTTTAAGCCAACCCCTAATTACTGGTCTCAAACCAGTAGGAACTCAGAGACTCTCTTTGATGGTTATTGTTTTGTTGCACCTTCTATGACTTTTATTATTTAATAAAAACCTTAAAGTCACCTCCAGTTGTCGTGGTCACGCCTTCGTTCATTGGTACTGCAGTTCCTGCGCATGTCAAGGAGTCCCATCTCACCTCCTAGGTTCAGGTACCCGTAAGTCCCTACAACTGAGGCTTCCCATTACCAACACCAGCCCTCAGATGTGACAATGCCCTACAGTAAAGCTTCTAATTACTTTTAAATTACCTGCTCGTTACCAAGGGACTCACGTGCTGGTTGCCAGGGGTTTCATGATCTGGGATCCATGCTGGTTTCCAGGGGTTTCATGCTCTTGGATGGGTGTCATGATCATTGCCAGGGCTGTGTAATGCCAGTTGCCAGGGATGTGCAAATTATAAAGCCCTGGCAACTGGTATTATACAGCCCTGGCAACTGACATTACACAGTGTAATGTCAGTTGCCATGGCTGTGTAATGCTAGTTGCCATGGCTGTGTAATGCTAGTTGCCAGGGCTGTGTAGTGCTCTTTGTACAGTAATGGGTGTTTACAACTACCGCCAGCTTATCCCTCCTCCTCCGGCCGCCCGCCCGCCCATTGCTCAGTCTGTCCTGAGTCCTGTTGCTCCCCCTCCTCCCCGTCATTAGTACTCCGCTCTGGGGCTGCGTTTCACGTAAAAACGCGTTTGTATCATGACGTCACAACGCAAACGTGTCTTTACGTGAAACTCTGCCCCCCGAGCGGAATAGTAATGACGGGAAGGAGGGGCAGCACCAGGAGCCACCAAAAGATCCACGGCGGGCACCCCGTACGACGGCCTGCCTCGCCTGCCGCAAGAAACAACGGCTCTGGTGGGGCGGCACTGTTATATAATGCAGGCAACCATGCCTTATAATAGTTATTATTACACCCAAATACATTAGTGTTTACTGCATTATATAGGAGTTCCTCTCCTCCCCCCCTTACTGAGTGTAGAAGCCTAGTAGGTTCCCTCATCCCTTATTATACCCATTAGTCTGTGTGACTGTATTGATTATATATCAGTGCCCAATACACGGTAGTACTTAAAATAGAGTATTATAGCACATTTTATATATATATATATATATATATATATATATATATATATAAAACCAGTCAATGTGTGCCTCTCCCCCAGCCATGATTGTAGCAGGCAGATGTTAGACACTGTATTTAAAGTAACACTGTCGACCGCCCCCATCCCCCACCTGTATGGAATTTGAAGTAGGTGGATGTTATACAAAATGTTTAAAAATACTGTAATAAAGTACACTGGAACATGTGTGCCATAACTGGTCACACGCACAGTACTGCAGGACTGGAGACACAGACATGCACTGGAGGCCAGCATCCAAAAGCTGTGTAATCATTGACAGCCTGCTGGGAGTATTCCACCAGCCCAGCTTTTAGACAATTTAGGTGAAGCTCGTGGTCCACCAGAAATGCCCTTTATACAGCCTTGTTGGCGGGCCCCCTGGGATTAGCAGGGCCCCCTGAGATCAATAAGGTCCTAAGCAGGCGCTTTGGTTGCCTTGTGGTAAATCCTCCTCTGGATGATGTGGGTATAACGATTAACCCATGGTATAGAACTCTTAAGGCTAGTGCGCACTTTATTAGAGAAAAAAGTTTGTTCACGTGGGGTGTTTTTTTACTTTGTTTTGGTGACCTTTAAGTCATTAATGCTATAACCCTGTTGAACAACTTTAATAACCATTTGGTCTAGACTCAAGAGCCTGATCTGTTTGGGTGACTACACTCATTATATTGTGGCAGGAAAGGTACTTTGCCACCTGTAAGCTACACACAGGGTCCTGGGGGTGGATGGGAAGTGTGGATGGACCGGGTTCCCATCCATTTGGCCCAGACCGGGTGCTATAGGCTTCTTAGCCCAAGAAGCTGCTTCATCAGCCAGCACCTGGGTGCTGGGTTTAAAGCAGAGTCTCTCCCATGAGTCAGGGCTCCTGAAGGCAGTCAGTTGTCCAGGTGATAGGCCTGCTAGGGACAGTGGGATCCGGAAGACTGGGACACTAGTGTCAGGATGCTGGGACCTGAAGGGTTCCTTAATTAGTAAGAGAGAGTGAGGCAGGGCCTAACCTCACTGGTAGTTTATACTAAAGACAGTGATCTTTGTTTTATGTATATCTTTGTTTTGACTACCTGAATAAAAGGTATTTGTTGTTTTTGCACAAGCCTGGAGTCGGTCGTTGGTGGATTTTTGTAGCAGAGCACATTCTAGCAAGTCTCCTGTTACAATATGTTTTGACCCTAAACATCTGTGAGTAAGGGAGGCTACCACGTAATGCCAAGGGATGAAAGCTGTCATGTTTAAATATGGTATTTCTGTCTGTTTCTTTTATAAAGAGTGAGGTCAGTATACGATCCTTCTGTATATTGACATCTAGAAAGTGTATTTCCGACACGCTAATTGTGTACGTGAGTTTCACTACACTAGTATGTATATAGATATAGAATGTAGAGATAGATAGATAGATAGATAGATAGATAGATAGATAGATAGATGTGTGTGTGTGTATTGCATGTATATGTGTGGTGTGTGTAGCCAATTAACCTAGTAAGATATAGGTAGATGTGTCTCCGTGGTGCATGTGTGTGTACCGGTATATATACCGGTATATATTTGTGTGGTGTATGTATATCTGTGTGTGTGTGTGTGTGTGTGTGTGTGTGTATAACAGCTCTGCACTTACCCCTTGCGGTGGCGCCGTCTCCTCATATGATGTCATCTGTTGATGGGCGGGGCCATCACAAGCCACTGGGGAGCCCTGCTCCAGCTCTGATTGTGTCTGTCCTGTGGTCAGTAGTTATTATGTAGTTAATGTTACCTGTTTTATGGACCACCATAGCTTCTAACTCCATCTTTCTTTTCCTCTTGCATTTTTTCTTGACTCTGCGACTGAAAAAGCAATTAGTCAAATCCTAAAACAATAGGCATTTTCTCACAAAGTCACAATCCTAAAACAATAGGCATTTTCTCACAAAGTCACAAATAACTTCTAAATAGCAACAGGATTTCCTCCCATAGGCTCAATTACTATTACATGGGAGGTGTTATATCATAGAAAAATTGCATTGGTGTAAGCTATCTATATTATAGAATGGAAAAGTTTTGCCTTACATATGTTGTTTTTAAAACAAATTAATTTTATTGATATTAATACAGTAAAGAGAAACACCAAACACTCAATGAAACCCAAAAACTCATCATAAACAACACATGGGGGTGTATTCATGAAGCTGAAACACTAGTGGCCCAGTGTGACTATCTGTGGATCAGTGTAAAATGCCGGCGGGCGGGCTCCTGGCTGTCATGATCCCGACAGCGGGATCCCGTCTTCCAGAATGCCAGCAGCGAGGCGAGCATTAGAAAGCCCCTGGCGGGCACAGTGGCTCGCTGTGCTCGCCACAGGTTCTATTCAGAGGGAGAATAGACTGCGGCGTCAGTATTCCAGCGGTGGCATTTCACCGATAGTTTGGATTCTGGCATCGGCACTGTGACTGCCGGGATACCGACTAGTGGTATTTTAACTGCTTCCCGCCATCTGGTTTGTATTCCCACTGAAAGGAGTTGTGGAATACTAAGAGAAATCCATTTAGATCCATCCTCCAATTTCTGGTCTGCTCTGCTGCCCATGCAAACCTTTGCGCTGCTACTTATTAGTGGCTAAAGTGGTAGTATAAGAACTTGAGGGAAATTTGCTTTTCAGAGAGGCCATCCTACAATCGGGGTCATACTGAAATGCTCCACAGTACTTTGGTATTCACGTGGATCTCTAATTAGCCTATAGGGCTGAATAATAAATAGCCCCATAGTATACCCTCTACAGAGGAAATATAGAAAAATGTAAGTAGTGTTAACCCTTCCATGCATAGAAGCTGCTACAGTGATCAGCTGTTTTTAAGTCATTATCTCCTATATAAACGCTCTTTTGACATCACTAGAGCATTGTGTCCTCTTCTTTGGATCTCAAAATAAAATGGCTGAGAAAAGTTCAGCAGCACCGAGCACTTCAGGGATATTTGTTAAATAGAGATTTATGATAAGAACTTACCGTTGTTAAATCTCTTTCTGCGAGGTACACTGGGCTCCACAGGGAATGACATTGGAGTGTAGAGTAGGATCTTGATCCGAGGCACCAACAGGCTCAAAGCTTTTTCCTTCTTCCTAAGATGCATAGCGCCGCCTCCTCTATAACCCCGCCTCCATGCACAGGAGCTCAGTTTATGTTAACCAGTCCAATGCAGTAGCAGGCAAAAGAGACAACTGTTAGTAGCCACATACACCACACTCTCACGACAGGAGAAGTGTCAACGGCTAATGCCATACCAACCCAAGGAAGCTAAGTGCGTCAGGGTGGGTGCCCTGTGGAGCCAAGTGTACCTCGCAGAAAGAGATTTAACAACGGTAAGTTCTTACCATAAATCTTGTTTTCTGCTGCAGGGTACACTAGGCTCCACAGGGAATGACAGTGGGGATGTCCTAAAGCAGTTCCTTATGAGAGGGGATGCACTGTAGCGGGCACAAGAACCCGGCGTCCAAAGGAAGCATCCTGGGAGGTGGAAGTATCGAAGGCATAGAACCTTATGAACGTGTTCACTGAGGACCACGTAGCCGCCTTGCACAATTTCTCAAGGGTCGCACCACGGCGGCCTGCCCAAGAAGATCCAACCGACCGAGTAGAATGGGCCTTGATGGTAGCAGGAGCTGGAAGGCCAGCCTGTACATAAGCATGTGCAATCACCATTCTAATCCATCTGGCCAGGGTCTGCTTGTGAGCAGGCCAGCCATGTTTGTGAAAACCAAACAGAACAAAGAGAGAATCCGACCTCCTAATGGAGGCAGTTCTCTCCACATCCAAAGACCGTTCTTTGGAAGACAAATCAGGAGAGGCAAAGGCCGGAACCACGATCTTCTGATTAAGGTGGAAAGTAGACACCACCTTAGGTAAATACCTGGGACGTGTTCTAAGAACCGCCCGATAACAGTGAAAAATCAGATATGGTGACCTACAAGACAAGGCACCAAAATCCGACACCTGTCTAGCAGAGGCAATAGTCAGCTGAAACAATACCTTAAGATTCAAGAGGCTCAAACGGAGACCCTTGCAACACCTCCAGAACCACGACAAGTCCCAAGGAGCCACTGGCGGGACATAAGGAGGTTGAATCCATAACTCACCCTGAGTGTACATATGCACATCAGGTAAGGTCGCAATTTTTCTCTAAAACCAAACCAACAAAGCAGAAATATGAACCTTGACGGAGGCCAGACGAAGGCCCAAGTCAGGCCTTGTTGTAGAAAGGCCAAAAGTTTGTCCGTACTAAACTTTTAAGCGTCATGATTGTTAGATGCGCACCAAGCAAAGTAAGAATTCCAGACCCTATGATAAATCCGAGCAGAAGCCGGTTTCCGGGCCTTCAACGTGCTTTGAATGACCGCCTCAGAAAATCCTTTGGTCCTTAAGACGGAAGCTTCAAGAGCCACGCCGTAAAAGCCAATTGGGCTAAATCCGGATATACACAGGGGCCCTAAACGAGATCTGGGCGCTGCGGAAGTAGAAGGGGACGCTCTATCGAGAGACCCTGAATGTCTGAGAACCAATGCCGTCTGGGCCACGCTGGAGCGATCAGAAGTAGGATTCCTTCTTCTCGGGAACACGTATGGCAGCCGAAAGTTCCATGGAATTGCCAGTGCGTCCATGAACGCTGCTTGAGGATCTCTTGTCCTTGCTCCGAAGACCAGAACATTGTGATTGTGTCGAGATGTCATCAGGTCCACATCTGGAAGGCCCCACTTGTTCACGAGGAGTTGAAACACTTCTGGATGGAGGCTCCACTCTCCGGCGTGTACGTCCTGGCGACTGAGAAAGTCCGCTTCCCAGTTTACGGCCCACGGAATAAACACTGCCGATATGGCTGGCAGATGGCGTTCCGCCCACTGAAGAATCCGTGATACTTCCCTCATTGCCATGCGGCTTCGAGTGCACCTTGATGATTGATGTACGCCACCGTGGTGGCGTTGTCCGACTGTACTTAAACAGGTCTGTTCTGTATTAAATGCTGGGCCAAGATCAATGAGTTGAACACCGCCCGCAATTCCAGAATGTTTATCAGGAGAGACACCTCCTTGGTCCACCGACCCTGAAGGGAGTGTTGCTCCAACACCATGCCCCAACCCCTCAGACTGGCGCCCGTCGTCAGAAGGACCCAGCTGGAGATACAGAAGGGACGACCCCTGCTCAATCGTTGGTCCTGAAGCCACCAGCTCAGTAACAGACGGACCTCCGGAGACAATGAGATAATTTGAGACCTGATCTGGTAAGGCAGGCTGTCCCACTTGGCAAGAATCAGCCTTTGGAGAGGGCGGGAATGGAATTGAGCGTACTCCACCATGTCGAAAGTCAACACCATGAGACCTAGCACTTGCATTGCCGAATGTATCGACATTTGCGGACGAGATAGGAAGCATCGAATCCTGTCCTGAAGCTTCAGGACTTTCTCCTGAGACAAGAACAACCGCAGGTGCACCATGCTTGCAGAAACTGGATAGGCAGATCCAGATGGCGTAGGAGAATCTCTGGGGAATTTGCCAGGATCAACAAGTCGTCCAAGTATGGTAGGATCCTGACCCCTTGACGGCGGAGTACAGTCATCATTACCACCATGACCTTGGTGAAGACTCGCGGAGCCATGGTCAAACCAAAAGGTAACGCCCGAAATTGGGAATGGAGGTTGCCAACCGCAAACCTCAGGTACTGCTGATGCAACACTGCAATGGGAATATGCAGGTAAGCATCCTGTATGTCCAGTGAGACAATATAGTCCCCAGGCTCCAAGGCCAGAACAATAGAGCAAAGAGTTTCCATATGAAACTTGGAGACCTTCACAAATTTGTTCAAGGACTTGAGGTTAGAAACATAGAAACATAGAATTTGACGGCAGATAAGAACCACTTGGCCCATCTAGTTTGCCCCTTTTTTTTATCCTTTAGGTAATCTCAACCCTTTTTGAACCTTAATTCTTTGTAAGGATATTCATATGCCTATCCCAAGCATGTTTAAATTGCTCTACAGTCTTAGCCTCTACCACCTCTGATGGGAGACTATTCCACTTATCCACTACCCTTTCTGTGAAGTAATTTTTACTTAAATTTCCCCTGTACCTCCCCCCCTCCAGTTTCAGTGTATGTCCTCGAGTTCTAATATTTCTCTTCCTTTGAAGAATGTTTCCCTCCTGAACTTTGTTAAGACCCTTGATATATTTGAAAGTTTCTATCATGTCCCCCCTTTCCCTTCTCTCCTCCAAACTATACATGTTAAGATCTTTTAGCCTTTCCGGGTACGTTTTGTGATGTAGGCCATGCACCATTTTAGTTGCCCTTCTTTGTACACTCTCTAATGTATTTATATCCTTCTGGAGATATGGTCTCCAGAACTGGACACAGTATTCCAGATGGGGCTGCACCAATGACCTATACAGTGGCATTATCACTTCTTTTTTCCTACTACTGATTCCTCTCCCTATGCAACCAAGCATCTAACTTGCCTTTCTCATTGCTTTGTTGCATTGCTTTCCTGCCTTTAAGTGACTTGAAATAGTGACTCCTAAATCCCTTTCCTCCTCAGTAGTTTCCATTATAGTACCCTTGATACTATATTTAGCCTTTGGGTTTTTGAGACCCAAGTGCATGATTTTGCATTTTTTAGCATTAAACTGTAGTTGACACGTTCTTGACCGTTTCTCAAGCCTACCTAGGTCATCAATCATTTGTTTTACCCCTCCCAGTGTGTCTACCCTGTTGCATATCTTTGTATCATCTGCAAAAAGGCATACCTTCCCTTCAATACCATCTGCAATGTCACCAACAAAGATATTAAAGAGAACTGGACCAAGTACAGATCCCTGGGGTACTCCCCACTGGTAACATTTCCCTCCATAGATTGCACTCCATTAACTACAACTGTCTGTTTCCTATCCTGCAACCAGGTTCTTATCCATTTAACTGTTTTATAATCCACCCCCATGCTTTCAAGTTTATTTAGCAGTCTGTGATGTGGGACAGTGTCAAATGCCTTACTAAAGTCTAGATATGCTACATCTACAGCTCCCCCTTGATCTATTAGATTGAGAATGGGCCGGGAAGACCCATTCGGTTTCGTGACTAGGAACAGCGGTGAATAGTACCCCTTGCCTCTCTGAGCCAGAGGCACCTGTACTACCACTCCTGTGTCCAGGAGGGACTGTACCACCGAATTTAGAGTCTTTGCCTTCACCTGATCCGAAGGGATGTCTGTCAGGCAAAATCGATAAAGGGGACGATTCTTCAACCATTCCTGGGTAAACCCTAGAAGTCGGCTCCCTACTCTGGGATCCCCCAGAGGGAGGCCCGCCCCATCATGCAGCAGGCTTGTCAGTTTTGGAAGCAGGCTGACAGGCAACCCAGGCCTGTTTAGGTTTGGGCTTATTGGGTTTGGAAGTGCACCCCCATTTGCTACAGTTCCACTGGGGGGTAAGGAACCCCCACAACCTGAAACCTCAACTGCTATGTTATCCTCAAATGTGTCTGCAGCTTCAACACCACGCAATGTGGGATCAGCCCCAGCTCCGTTGCCCGTTGTAGCTGACATAATCAAAAGCTCAATGCAAGGCAACATAGTACAATATCAGCAGCACAATACCTGACAAGAACCCCCTGTGTAGTGTATCAGCACAAACAGGTCATTCAAGAGGTATATGGTGACTAAAAATCACAGAGAAAAATACACACTGAGTAAGTATATCCTGTGAACTGCCTATATTATGATAAACCTGACACACTTAGCCCCCTCAGGTTAAAGAATATATAGATAGCAATCTGAGTGAGATACACGAAATGGAGGTCACACAGCAGCTATGTGCACACACACAGAGTCACAGTTTATACAATGCAGAAATTATGACATGCAATAAAACTGCACTGGACTAGCAATACAGAGTAGTACTATGTATAGCTATACACTTAATATATATAACAATGCACAGTAAAAACTGCATGTATATCACAGGGTACTTGTACTAAACAACCCTGACTAAATGCACTTTTTCTTAACTAACACCGTCAGCAGACATGTAGAATACTTAAGTGTCCTGTAAAATGCACAGCGCTGACAGGCAGGTGGCTTTACAGAGGAGGATTGCCCAAACAGTCCCAGGATCAGCTCTGCTTGCTATAATGGTGCCCAAACGCTGACAGGGAGTGAGGGAGAGAAAGATATGCAGCTCCAGGGCGGGTACATTTACTCTAAATGGCGCCCTGGGGCTGGGGCTACAGGTCAAAGCCTTATCCCCCTGCTGGACTTCACCACCGCGTACTGGGGGCTTAATAAAACGGTTTTATGAGAGAAAACCGACCTGTTCCCATTCCCTTGTACTACCACAGTGTCCACGCCAGCGCGCGCTGCCCGCCTCCCACCGGCCGCGCGGGATTACGATTTACAGCGGGTCCCGTCGAGGGGACCCCTTACCTCCTCCCTGAGTGTGGCCACACGATCCGGAAGAACAGCGGTTTTGTGTGTGACTAACTTAGAGGAAAACCAGAGCCTCCGCTGTAGGTACCCGGCAACCAGGGCGCGGGAGTGTACAGCATCGCTGTGGGAGGTGATGGAGCTGCAGCAGGAGATGTCTGTCAGTGTCTCTGCTGCAGCCCTTGAAGTCTTCAATATTCTTTAAAAGCTTCTCTCAGTGCTGCTGGAGCAGCCCCCCTGTTATGTGCCTGCTTACTGCATGGCATCAACTACAAAACTGAGCTCATGTGCACGGAGGCGGGGTTATAGAGGAGGCGGCGCTATGCATCTTGGGAAGAAGGTCAAAGCTTTGAGTCTGTTGGTGCCTCGGATCAAGATCCTACTCTACACCTCAATGTCATTCCCTGTGGAGCCCAGTGTACCCCGCAGCAGAAATATTTTTACCCAAAGATAGCAGAGTGTTTGATGAAACACGCAACTTATATATTTAATAGTTGATGTAAAATCATATGTCCACTTCAGTGGATATCATGCATTACCAAGATCCATACTGTGTGCAAAGCTTACACTGGCATATAGGCCTAACCTAACTATAATAGCCATGTATGCGAGTGTTGACAGCTGACAGCATTATGTGTATCATTATATGTTATCATAACATTTTTAAATTGTAAATGATTTCAAATTATTGTTATCATTAGTAGCAGCTGTGGTAGTAGTGGCAGATGATTTATTTGTATTATTTTTATTTTCTACAGACATCAGGAGCAAAAGAGTTATGTACAGGGTAGTATAACATGCACATGGGGGGAGTGGATCTCAGGGTGCAGTGTGTGGCGATGTACCCACACAGATGCAACTACAGGAGATGGTACATTTGGCAGTGGCAGCACCAGATAGTGGTGGGCCCAGGTGCAACATTATGCATTGGTCCATCATATTCCAAATAGGGACAAAAATGTAGCGTGGTCCTATTGAGAAGGCACACAATAGTAGCCCCAATGCAATTTACACCACACACTAGTGCAACCTTATTCACATTACACCTCACAGTAGAGCCCCTTAATCATATTACTCTACACAGTACTGTCCCTTCTTCACATTACACCTCATAGCAGTGCTCCTCATACACATTACGCCACACAGTACTGTACTGTAGTTAATAACAAGAAAATCATGATTTAATGTATATGGAATTTTCCCACATCTATAATGATATTAGTGATCTATATAGCATATAAAGCATTGCCAACAGTACATGTCTTTATTGTGGTCCATACACATAACTGGCACAATACCTAATACACAAATGGGCGGCATACACTGTAATGGTGAATTATGGCATATGATGGCAGACTGCTCCCCCTACAGTGAGGAGCTGTGGGAGAATGGTGTGGGAGCTAGGCAATAGGCTGGGTGCCCACTGAGGAGGGAGGGTGTTACTACAGCCTACACTGTAACATGCAACAGCTCCCACCTCTGGTGGCCCCAGCTGGACACAGAGCCATCACTACACCAATTCACACATGTGGAGCTGGCGATGCTGCAGTGTGCGGTATTGGTAACAGGATGCTGGGGAGTAGGGGATGCTGCTGCTATGAAAGGTCCAGCTGTGCAGGCTGCTGCCCTAGAATGCGGCCACCCATTGTGACATAGCCCCAACTCCTGCGGTGATCAGCCCAGTGTCACGATCCGGGTATCTGGACGCCATTTCTTACCCATCATATGCCTCCTAAGGCTGGCTCAGCGCTCCAGGACCGGATCCCATCTGTTATCCTGATGTGTACATTCCTGTATCCTCTCCTGTCACTCTGGGACGCTGTCACAGTAAACGCCATATTACACCTGGCATGGCGTCTCCCGCGGCCTCCGCCGCCGTCCCTGAACTTCTGCATGCAGAGTGTCTGAGTGGCGATTACGTCAGCCGCGGCCTCCGCTGTGTCCGCGTGGTTGGATGTGCATCTGTCAGCCTGGCGCCTCCTGTCTCCGGTGGCCGGCGCCGCCATTACTGTTTTCATTACCACATGGATTACAAACCAAACTTCCCTCCAAGTGTCTGCATGGGCGCAGCCATCTTGGATTCTGTCAGCTGATCATTTCCACCAATCTGTTCTCAGTATTGATAATCTGCATAATTGCCTAGCCAATCCCTTCCTTGCTGCAGGTATAAATACACTGTTCCTGAGCAAGGAAGGCGTCAGTGCTTTGGTTGTCAAACCTAGTTCCTGTTTGTCTCTCTCCTGTGATTGTCTTCCAGGTTCCAGCTCCTGTCTCAAGACTTCCACCATAGAGACCCGCACCAGCATTCCACCTGCGGTGTAGCCTGACTCTCCAATCCATTGTGGATTCATCTGTTTCCAGCTACAACATTACCTGCTTCCAGCTCAGCTTCCAGCAGAGTACAGCTTCCCTTAAAGGGCCGGTGTCCTTTCTACACTTTACCACTCTCCACCGGTATTATTATTTCTCCGCTCTCAAGTTCTACATTTCAGTTCATATTTCATCGCTCCCAAGTTCATTTATTATTTAACTGGTTCCAGCCAGTATCCACTCCGTGCTAACAACAGTCTGGTTCCAGCCAGTATCCACAGCAGCTGTTTTATCTTCAGCAACCCAGCTTTTCCTGGAACACCAGCTGGCACAATCCTGGGTTATCTCCATTGCTACAGTCGGGCCTGGTAAGGACTTTCCATCTAGAAGATCATAAGAACTATCTCACACTACCAGTGCCCTGTGGCTCCTGCCATCCTGTAGTACCCAGGAACTGTATTTATTCTTTGCTGACTTTTACGTTTTCTTTTACTGCTGCTGTGTTGCGGAGTTGTCATAATAAACATCATTGACTTTTATCCAAGTTGTCGTGGTCACGCCTTCGGGCAGTTATTATTCATGTTACTTACATGTCCAGGGGTCTGATACAACCTCCCAGGTTCCGGTACATCTCAGCCCCTACAACTGAGGCTGCCTCCCATCAGCTCAGGCCCTCAGTTGTGACACCCAGGGTGGAGAAGCTGCAGATGCGCACAGCCTCTGCAAGAACTGCAGCAGCTCGTAGGGTGGCTGGTCCCAGGGAAGGGACCGGCCTCCATGAAGCCAGAAGAGGGGAGAGACCCACTCTTTAGGTCGGATTACCTCCTTCCATAATGAGTCAGCCATGGACCACATTAATGCGGCGGGCCCTGATGCATTGTATCGGCTTCATCACCACGAGATCCGCCACTGCCTTTGGGTGTTCTTTCACTTTTTTTATGTGACGTGTGGAAATGCATGGCTGCTGTATCTAATGCATGGAATCAATAACAAGGATATTGCTTAAGCAGTGGGAAATCACTGGCCAAAGCTTACGGATGCAAATCCTGCTGACAGGTGCCACAATGCAGCTTGTATACGTAAAACTAACTACATTTCCATGCAGTGTCTTGTGCCTTTGTGTCCAGGGTGCATCGCCAACTTTCATATAAAGCATTAAAATCAGTCAAATTAAGTTTGTGGGAAAAAAGGCCAACTTTCTAGGTTCAAGGAAACTTAAAAGTAAATGAAAATATTTGAGTTATAAATAACGAGGACATTTTTGTGTCTGGATGAATTTATCCATAAATAGGTGTACAAAACGTAAGGTTTGTTTCTGGAGAAAAATACAGTAAGCAACATGATAAGCATAAATTGGAACCAAGGCAGACATTTTTTTTTACAAGAAAAATAATAACAAATTTACAACAAAAAAACTTGTTACGGTTAAAATACTGATCCATGATAATAGAGCCATGTTTTATGTTGCAGATGCATGTTGTCCACTCATGTGGACACATGTTTAATTGCTGTAGTTTTATTGTTAAAAAATAAAAGAAAAACATTTGTGTTTTATAAACCCTGAAGACTAATACATATTTTTTTTTAAATCTTGCATTAGGTTTTCATGAGTCATGCATGAAAGCAGAGCTGGCCCTAACCAATATGATGCCCTAGGCAAGATTTTGGCTGGTGCCCCCTAGCACCACCACTGTTTCCGCCTCTGACCTTGCGCCTCTTTCCCAGCACCATCTCCCCTCACCCATAGCAGTCCTTATTTTGTTGTTTGTACCCCTATATTTTAAATAGGAACAGTTTGCACATTTAGCGCACAGCCCATAAAGGGGTGAGTTTTTGCTGTCAAGGAGCATGGCCACACAATAGTAATTCCAATTCCAATTATGCCACACAGTACTGCAACTTCATTCACATTTGATTATGCGATAGTGTTCATAATTCATATTACATCCCACAGTAGTATCACTTTACCTTATAAACTTTACTTCTCACAGTAGAGTCCCTTATTTACATTACATCACACCCTATTGCTCTTTATTCACATTAGATGACACAGTAGTACCCTTTCTATACGCAAAGCCACACAGTAGAGCACCTTATACACATAATACCACACATTAGTAATGCATTTATACACACAATTCCACACAGTAATGCCCCTTACACATGAGACACATTATTAATGTCCTTATAAACATAATGCACCTTACACATGACAACCTTTATTAATGCCCTTTTACACATAATGTCCTTTACACATAAGCCGCACATTATGAATGCGCTTATACACATAATTACACACAGTGCCCCCTACACATTTGCTGCACATTATTAGTGCCCCTATACACATAATGACACATATACAGTAGTACCATTTTACACATATGCCGCACATTATTAATGCCCTTACACACATAATGACACGCATAGTGCCCCTTATACATGTTGCACATTATTAATGCATTTTTACATGACACACATAATGCTCCTTACACATATTCCGAACACTACTGCACAACCAACCCACTCACATGCACACAGCAATCACACTGCCACTAACACTGTGACCTCTGCCTCTACTTGGATACAGATGTGTCCTCATAAATATTGCCACAATGCTAACATCTTGCACCTTTTTTTAATGAAAATGCATCTTATTTGCATTGCAATGTGGCTAGGATGCACACACAGCTTCTGCTGATTAAAATGATATGCAGCATGCCTATATACCAGGGGTGGGGAACCTTTTTTCTACCAAGGGCCATTTGGATATTTATAAAATCCTTCGGGGGCCATACAAAAATGATCAACTTAAAAATTAGCCTGCCCCCAGTAGATATGACCCCATTAGATATGACCCGTAGAAGCGCCGCTTACACACACACACACACACATTAAAAGAAAGAAAAAACACAATACTCACCAGCCCCGCTCCTGCTTCCGGACCCTTCCCCTCTGCCTGGCCGCCCGCTCCTCAGAACTATGGGAGAGACGTCATGACATCTCTCCCATAGCACCGCACAGGCACACACGCACACTGACGGAAGCCGGAGCTCAGGAGTGAGCTCCTGCCTCCGGCTGCTGCTGAGGGGAAGAAGCCGGGCGCCCACTACTAACAAAATCTCAGTGGGCGCCCAGCATCTCCATCAGTTAGGTGAGCCTGGGAGGGCCGGATCAAGTGGCTTTGCGGGCCTTATACGGCCCGCGAGCCTGAGGTTCCCCACCCCTGCTATATACTGTGTGAGACTGTGGCTGTATTTGCATATGAAATGCTACACACAGAATATAGGCATGCCACATATCATTTTAATCAGCAGAAGCTGCTGATGCCCCTAGGCATATCAAATGCCCTAGGCAATTGCCTAGTTTGCCTATGCCTATGGTCGGCTCTGCATGAAAATGTTAAACAGCAGTGAATGATAAAGTACTAATAAATAAGCAGCACAGTTCACAAATTCTGGCAAGCAAATCCTACGTATCAAGGAGCATAGTATATAGTGAAATAAATGAGACAACTCTGGCACAGACTTACCGTACTCGATGGAACATGCTGACTACACACCGCAGTCTGTCTGACTGGACACTCCGACCCCCGCAAAATCCTGCTCCTCACTACTTCCAAATCTATAGCGGAATCCCAGAGCTGGATTAAAGGGGGTGGGTAACTGGGATCAAGTACCCCCGCCACACGCCACAGATTGGCTCTTTAATTCCAATCCGATCCAATGAATGTGACAGCCAGCACAGAGCAGTGCTGGACTGCTGGCGACTATCCAGCGGAAAGTGAAGTTGCCGCCTGCGGCTCAGTGACTGGCCGGCACTCAGGCTGCAGGGAAGGAGTGGACGGGAGGAAGGGAAGGCAAACCTCTGCATGTGGAGGATGAAGAGATGAGAAGAGAGGAACGTGCAGCCAGTGCAGTGATCTCTGTTCTGAGTCACAGAGTCTGTCACGGTCAAGTATCATAGGGGACCATCAGTGCAAAAAGTATAACAGAAAGGTAATGAACTTTTTTCATTATCAATTACATTTGAATTAATTAATGGCACCCTGCAAACTGGAGACACATCAGAAATATTTGGAAGCTCCAGTCACCACCACAGAGCCAGTCAGGGCATCCTTAAGTGCAGCAGGGCTGACTGGGTGATGTTGCTAGTGACCATATGCCTGATTGTTGTTCCGATTCAGATGGAAACATGAATTTGGGCCGATATTGTGTCAGTGTACTGTAGCCAGCTAAAGGGGTCTATTTAATAAGCCTTGGAGAATGATAAACTGAAAAGATATAATGTACCAGCCAATCAGCTCCTACCTGCCATGTAGTGCAGTTTCTAGCTGCAGGTGAGCCGTGCAATCAACTAATATGTAAAACAGTTCTCACACGCAATGAGTCATCTCACTCAACATGATCATTCAAGTTGTTTTATCAAAATTATTTTTTTATTGAAAATCCGCAATATAACAAGATACATTCAAACAGAAATTATTCTACAAGATATATAGCAAGGTAAAATAAAACAAACAAAAGACAAAAAAAAAAAGAAAAGAAAAGGGGAAAGAAAAAAGGAGGCGGCTAGGATAGAGTAACAATAATGAAGATACTGCCAAAACACAAATAAATAAATATACTGGTAACATACTGCAAACTCTAAGCCAGTGGTCTCCAACCTTAATTGGGGTGTGAGCTACTTTTGGAAAATAAAACCTCTGAAGGTGCTACCCCCTCCCCACAATGCGCGTGCGTTCCTCCGAAAGCGGGTGTGACCTCACAAAAGGGGTGTCAGAGGGTGACAGAGTCTCCAGTCTCCAGCGGCGGTGGGCATTTAAAATATGGTGCCAGTCAAAACTCGCGGTCCAGCAGCCAATAACGTGCCACCACTGCCGGTCCATGAGCTCTGATTGGCTGACGGCTGGCACCATATTAAAAATGAAGGGAGGAGGAGTGCCAGTGACTGCCCAAGCCCGTGCGCTCTACCGAAAATACTACGGCGAGCTACCGGTAGCTCGCGAGCTAAGGGTTGGAGATCACTGCTCTAAGCAAATAAACTGCAGCATGATCTGTAAATGATTTTAGTAATTTATCAGACGAAGATGCCAATGCGTCCCATTATAATGAGATAGATAATATAAATAACTTCATGAACATTTTTATTGCTTGACATAGGGGTGGTACACACGGAGCGATTTTTGCTTAATTCCTATGCCCCACAGCGATAGTGATGCACGACCCCGCGCATCGCTATCGCTGACTCTAGATTGGCATTTACCTGTGGCATCATCAGGGCTTTGTGGACTCGGATTAGGCACTGAAGGGTTGGTTGGGATATTGGAAGTATGTAAGAAATTTGGAGGCTTGATGAGGCTCATTCTCATGAAACATAACTGAGAACCAATAGTGTAAAGGTGAATACACACTGGGTGTTTTTGCCCAGTGTGTATGCTGAGAGATAATATGAAAATCGCTGGGCGGAAAAATCGCACAGTGCATACACACTGAGCGATTTTCACCCGGCCCAGTGTTTTTCACAGGGGGTGAACCACTTTTTACTCGGCCGGTGAAGGCCAGCGATGATGCGGGAGCAGGCACTAGCACTCATCAACCGGCCATACACGCCAAAAATGAGCTACTTTGAACTCAAAATCGCCCAGTGTGTATGCACCTTAAGACTGAAAGTGGTCAGACTGAAAGTAGGAGGCAGTATGTCAAGCCAGGGAGCAATGGCCCTCATTCCGAGTTGTTCGCTCGCAAGCTGCTGAGTAGCTCGAGACTTACTCTTCCAGTGCGATCAGTTCAGTGCTTGTCGTTCCTGGTTTGACGTCACAAACACACCCAGCGTTCGCCCAGACACTCCCCCGTTTCTCCAGCCACTCCCGCGTTTTTCCCAGAAACGGTAGCGTTTTTTCACACACTCCCATAAAACGGCCAGTTTCCGCCCAGAAACACTCACTTCCTGTCAATCACACTCCGATCTCCAGTACGAAGAAAAAACCTCGTAATGCCGTGAGTAAAATACCAATCTTCATAGGAAATTTACTTGGCGCAGTCGCAGTGCAAACACTGCGCATGCGCAATTAGCGGAAAATCGCTGCGATGCGAAAAAAATTACCGAGCGAACAACTCGGAATGACCACCAATGTGCAGATGTCGGAGATCTGCTAGAATGTTCTAGATTTATTCTCATTGCATGATAGTGCACATAGTTGTCGCAGACGTTGTCGCAGACTGTTTCATTTTTATTGTATTTTGGATGCATCAGTGACACATTTTAGATGGAACGACACTGCGGCTACTGAAGTGCGCAGTGGTTCTTTATACTTTTTGTTGTTTTCATATAATTATTCTCATTGTGTACTTTCAAGTGCCCTATATTAACTGCAAAAGATACCACTCCTAGCAGGTGATAGAGGTGAACCCAGGAAAGGGCACCCTTTGCTTAACCAAGTTCAAGCACGCATTCAGTCACTCAGCATCAGGTTCATACACGGCTGCAGCCAGTGACCAGTCAACAAATTAACATTTGTAATAACTAGCCACGTATGTTCAGTGAGGAATAATAGTGCAGAGCTGCTTTATTTCCTGAAAACATTACATTATAAAGAGGTACATATTTGCATACAGTGGCGTAGCTTCCTTACACAAAACATAATCCTATTGGTTAATGATCTCTTTAATTCTATTGGTTAACATACTTTTCTTATCCTATTGGTTAATAAACTGCTATCTTCTTAGCAACGCTATAATTCCAGTTTGTGGTTTCATGTGGGGCAACAGGGATCTTTTGTTAAACTCATAATCTACATATGTCTGGTTCTGCTTCCGTTCCTGTTATACCACAAACTGACAAATGCCTTTGAAGCCTTCACATTTAGCTGCTGACAATATATTTGTGCAAGGAGTTTATCTTAGATAAAGGTCACAGCTTCACAATATGGGTTCAAACAAAGTACAGGTCTACACTCTTTCCTGTGTCAGTTCTAAGCTGAACTACAATTTGAAACAGTTTGTAAGATGTCAATTATAAAATGGAGTCCTATGAACAAATATGGCTTCCATCTTTATCAACTTCCCCTCTTTGATTCTAATTTTATTTTACCCTTCCTTTACCTGGTCATTGATTCTATAGGGACACCTACTTTCACGACTGGTGTACCATAAGGGCACTCCAGGCATGGGCTAGTCCATTCAACATCCCTATGCTCGGGTAGAACCAATGTTCCCTATCCTCTTATTCCTAACCACAAGAGAAAGTTCACAAAAGAGAAGCGGTTTCTCAAGATGAGATTATTATAATTGTTCATAGTCCTTGAAAATGTTAATAACTTCATATTGTGACAGCAATGTTCCTTTAGATCACATCATCATAGCAATAGGGACAGCTTCTGTGTATCTGGTGTGGCAGGCATCACAGTAGAAGAATGTGTAATTGTATATTATAGCTCCTCCAATAAGTTTCATATAAATTGGTTGCAGTTTAGCAGTTTCAGCAATGCCTTAGGTAGAAAAACATTTTAGTGTCAGTATCCACATAATAAGCCTTACCATAAAATATGCAATTAACAGCAAAACAAGTCCCTTAGCAACAATAGATAATATTCTTGAAAAGCAATTGGTTGTATAGTGTTTATAAAACCAAGAAAAGAAAGAATCTGGAAATACACTGGTATAATTATGATTAGTAGCAAACTGATTTTTCAACTGTATTACTTCATTCATCTTTTCATCAATAATATCTTCTGGGTTAGTATCATTAGTTAAATAAGTGCAACATTTAACTACATATACAGTTTGTAACGTGACACAATAGCCTGCAGATACAGTAAACAATTGGTGACAACTGTTTATATTGGTCCTGTTTTACATTTAATGACTAGCATCTTCTATGCCTATTTGTCTTTACCTGGGTAATTGTTGACATCCTATGTGTAGACATTTCAGGTGGAGTAAGGGTAGTTAGTTGTGTATATATATTCCTTTTTGTTCGGTTATTTTTGGCATAGTTACTGATTATTGCACTATCACTTGACTCCTCATATAAGTAAGGATCAATCATTACTGTTTATATAAGAATAACCATGCTAACAAGAAGAACTAAGTAACACATTATACATCCCCCAGACCCTTATATGGCCTGGGGCCTATTAAATTGTATTTGTATATTTTGATTATGTATCGTGATTGGATAATACTTCCTTTGTCACTTTCTTGCAATGAGATGCGTCTATTTACGAGTCTCTTTCACTCAACGTGACTGAAGTGGCGGTAGTCAACAGAACTTAAAACGGTCCTTTGAATCTGGGTTCAAGAGACTTTCTCTTTCTTAGTGATCACCCAATCACCTTGCTTTAGTTCATGTGAGTCTTGGGAACAGTTGGCATCTGGAATAGAATCAAAAACTTTGCCATACAATTTGGTTAGTTGCTGTTGTATATACATTACATAATAAGCTAAGTCACCATGTTCATGTTGCAGTTCCTGTGGAAAATAGCATACTGTCCTAGCAACAATACCAAAATAAGATTTCATATGGTATTAACCCATGCTTTTCACTTGAAGTATTTGTGAGAACAAAGCAATGGGTAAACCTTCTAGCCATGTTTTGCCTGTTTCTGTAACTTATTTTTATAGCTTTAGTTTTAAGGTAATAGTTAAGTTTTCTACATGTTTACTACTCTGCCTATAGGGAGTGTAAAAGGCCTGAGTAACACCTACATTTGACAGAATTTTGCCTAATACTTTTCCTGTAAAATGGGTACCTCTGTTGCTCTCAATAACTTAAGGTACTCCATATTTACATATTACTTTTTGCATTAACTTATTTGCAACTGTTTTTGGCGTTTGCTGCTTTACAAGGCCAAGCTTCAACCCAATTTGAGAATAGGTCTTTGCACACAAGTACATTTTCATACCCAGAACATTTAGGTAACTGGATAAAGTCTATTTGTAATCTCTGAAACGGGTAGCAAGTTTGTGGGGTACTTTTTGCTGGTACCTTTACAACCTTTCCTGGGTTATGTAAAGCACAAGCTACACACCCTGCAACATAAGCCTGTGCTGCTTGTGTGAAACCTGGTGCTACCCAATGCTGGTTCAGAATCCTCACCATTGCATCTCTTGATTGGTGAGTTTTTTTATGCAATATTTGTGCTAAGACTGGGTAAAGTGAGCGTGGTAAACAGATATGGTTTTCCACCATCCATCTGTCACCGTGTATTCGCCCACCTAATTTTTCACAATCCTTTTTCTCCTTGCCTGAGGCCTGTGCTTGTAATTTGCACAATAACTGTAAGTCTAATGACTCTGGTGTGACAGTTAACATCACCTGAGTGTCTGGCAGAGGCTGGACTGCTGCAGCTTTTGCAGCCTGATCAGCTAGAGCGTTTCCTCTGACCTCTGCAGTATCCTCTTTAGTGTGTGCTTTGACCTTTATAACTGCTAATTTCTTTGGCAATTGAAAGGCAGCAAATAATGCCCTAATACAGTCTGCATGTTTTATTGGTTTTCCTGAAGAACCTATAAAATCTCTGCTCTTCCAGATAACTGCATAGTCATGGGCAATACCAAAGCAGTACCTTGAGTCTGTATAAACGTTAACTGTTTGACCTTCAGCATAAATACAGGCTGCTATCAGTGCCCTAAGCTCTGCCTCCTGAGCTGAACTACCTGATGGCAAGGGTTCCTGTGTTAAGATGTCTGTTTCTGTGGTAACTGCAAAACCTGTATGCGGTTCCCCATCCACATAGTACCTGGAGCCATCCACAAATAAATGTAAATCTGCATTTAGTAGAGGATGTTCCTGTATTTCTGGTGTACTTGTGGTTTCAAGATTCATTAACTCTATACAATCATGTTCTTGATCGTGTATAGAAATTGAAAAATTTGATTGGTTTTCTGTGCCTGTCATTTCATCATCACTCGCACCATTCCCCTCTTTTGAAACCAGCGGCAATAATGTAGCTGGGTTCAAAGAAGTACAACATTTGATAGTGACATTGGATGGTGTAAGTAATGCTACTTCATATTTGGTTAGTCTAGCAGCAGATAAATGTTTAGTCTGCGCTTGGTTCAGAATTTCAGTCACTGAGTGAGGCACCTGACAAGTTAAGGGATGACCCAGAACAATATCAGCAGCTTTGTCTAACAGTAACGCTGCTGCTGCTACTGACTTGACACATGTTGGTGCTGCCCGTATGACTGGGTCTAACTGTACTGAGTAATACGCTAGGGGTTGCTGTTTGTCACAATGTACCTGCGTTAATATTCCTTGCGCATGGCCTGAAATTTCACAACAAAACAAATTGAAAGGCCTTGCATAATCAGGAAGTCCCAGTGCTGGTGCAGATATTATGTCTGTTTTTAGCTGACAAAAAGCATTATTATTATTATTATTATTATTATTATTATCCTTTATTTATATGGCGCCACAAGGGTTCCGCAGCGCCCGATTACAGAGTACAAATGCACATAAAAAATAGGAAAACAGTGACTTACAGTTGAATACAATATAGGACAAGTACAGGGCAACTAAGCATAACTACACCAGTAAACATAGAGATAAGTTCCAGGTGGTCAAAAAACTGTGGGATCTGGGCAGTTGAGGATTATTAAAGTAAGAAAAGTATAAGCACAAGAGGGAAGAGGGCCCTACTCGTGAGAGCTTACATTCTAAGGAGAGGGGTAGACAGACAGGGATGACACAGATGGGGTACATAGAGAGCGTGGAACAGAGGGTTATGTTGAGATTTGGCTAGGTTTGGTAAAGAAATGGGTCTTAAGAGCCCGTTTGAAGTTTTGTAGAGAGGTGAAGAGTCTGAGGGGGAGAGGTAAAGAATTCCAGAGAAATGGAGCAGCACGTGAAAAATCTTGGAGATAGGAGTGGGAGGAAGTAATCAGAAGACAGGAGAGACGGCGTGCATTAGCAGAGCGAAGAGGACGGGTGGGAGAGTAAAGGGAGATAAGGTCAGAGATGTAGATGGGAGAGGAGTGGGTGAGGGCTTTGTAAGTGAGTGTGAGAAGTTTGAATTGGATTCTGAAAGGGAAGGGAAGCCAGTGGAGGGCCTGTAGGAGGGGGGAGGTAGACGTAGTGCGTTTGGTGAGGAAGATGAGCCGGGCAGCAGCATTGAGGATAGATTGGAGTGGAGAGAGGTGATTGTCAGGGAGGCCAGTTAAGAGGAGATTACAGTAGTCCAGTCTGGAAATAATCAGTGAGTGAATAATGATCTTAGTGGCATCCTGTGTGAGAAAAGGTCTGATTCTAGAAATGTTTTTGAGATGAAAATGATAGGTTTGTGAGAGGTGCTGAATGTGTGGTTTGAAGGAGAGGGAGGAGTCAAGGATTACGCCAAGACAGCGTACTTGGGGGCTAGGGGAGATAGTTGTGCCATCAATGGATGAGATTGTGGGAGGTGAGGCTGTGCGGGAGGGTGGGAAGATGATCAGCTCAGTCTTAGACATGTTGAGTTTAAGAAAGCGCTGAGACATCCAGGAAGAGATAGCAGAAAGACAGTTTGAGGTACGAGTGAGGAGAGCCGTGGAGAGATCAGGGGAGGAGAGGTAGATTTGAGTGTCATCAGCATAGAGGTGATATTGGAAGTTAAAAGAACTAATGAGTTCACCTAAAGAGGACGTATAGAGAGAGAAAAGGAGAGGACCAAGAACAGAGCCTTGGGGGACACCAACAGTTAGTGGAAGTGGGGGGAGGTAGCATCATGAGAGGAGACAGATGTCACAACTGAGGGCCTGAGCTGACGGGAGGCAGCCTCAGTTGTAGGGGCTGAGATGTAACGGAACCTGGGAGGTTGTATCAGACCCCTAGACATGTAAGTAACATGTAGAATAACTGCCCGAAGGCGTGACCACGACAACCAGGATAAAAGTCAATGATGTTTATTATGACAAACTCCGTAACACAGCAGCAGTAAAGGAAACATAAAAGTCAACAGAGGATAAATACAATTCCTGGGTACTACAGGGTGGCAAGGGCCACAGGCACTGGTAGTGTGAGACAGTTCTTATAATCTTCTAGTTGGAAAGTCCTTACCAGGCCTGACTGTAGCAATGGAGAGAACCCAGGATCGTACCAGCTGGTGTTCCAGGAAAGGCTGGGCTGCTGAAGATAAAACGGCTGCTGTGGATACTGGCTGGAACCAGACTGTTGTTGGTACGGAGTGGATACTGGCTGGAACCAGTTAAATAATAAACGAACTTGAGAGCGATGAAATAATAATGAAGTTTGGAGTTTGAGAGCGGTGAAATAATAATAAGTTTGGAGTTTGAGAGCGGTGAAATAATAATACCGGTGGAGAGTGGTAAACTGCAGAAAGGACACCGGCCCTTTAAGAGAAGCTGTACACTGCTGGAAGCTGGGCTGGAAGCAGGTGATTGTTGTAGCTGGAAACAGGTGAGTCCAGAATGGATCGGAGAGTCAGGCTACACCGCAGATGGAATGCTGGTACACCGGCCCTTTAAGAGAAGCTGTACACTGCTGGAAGCTGGGCTGGAAGCAGGTGATTGTTGTAGCTGGAAACAGGTGAGTCCAGAATGGATCGGAGAGTCAGGCTACACCGCAGATGGAATGCTGGTGCGGGTCTCTATAGCAGAAGTCTGGAGACAGGAGCTGGAACCTGGAAGACAACCACAGGAGAGAGACAAACTGGAACTAGGTTAGACAACCAAAGCACTGACGCCTTCCTTGCTCAGGCACAGCTTACTTATACCTGCAGCAAGGAAGGGGTTGGCTAGGCAATTATGCAAATCAACAATACAGACAGCAGATTGGTGGAAATGCTCAGATGACAAAATCCAAGATGGCTGCGCCCATGCAGACACTTGGAGGGAAGTTTGGTTTGTAATCCATGTGAGAATTGAAACAGTAATGGCGACGCCGGCCACAGGAGACAGGAGACGCCAGACTGACAAGCGCACATTTAACCACGCGGGCACAGCGGAGGCCGCGGCTGATGAAAACACCACTCTGACATTCTGCATGTGGAAACTCAGGAACAGCGGGATCCGGTCCTGGAACGCTGAGCCAGCCTTAGGAGGCATCTGAAGGGTAAGTAATGGCGTCCAGATACCCGGATCGTGACAACAGAGAAGGAACGATCAGAGAGGTAGGAGGACAGCCAGGAGAGGGCAGTATCACGCAGACCAAGAGAGTGAAGGATTTGGAGAAGGAGAGGATGGTCCACAGTGTCAAAAGCAGCAGAGAGGTCAAGAAGAATAAGCAGAGAGTAGCATCTAGCTGTTCTTGTGTCATGAGTAATGCACCTTGTGCATTTTGTCCCTTTAGGGCATCATATAGCACTTGTAGTTTCTGTGATGCGCCTACAATCCACTCTCTGCAATAAGTGATTAGTCCTAAAAGGATATGAGTTGTTTACATGTTTGAGGAGGTTTAACTTCTGAAATAAATTTTCTCCTTTTTGTAGTGATATGCTTACTATAAGCAGAAATGCAGTGTACTTTGTTTTGTGCATATTATAACTTATTTCTATGTACCCTACATTTTTTTAATATATAAATAGCAATAAGGCTTGACATTTGGGTTTTATTTAAAAATACCTTACACTTGTTCTTTTGATGGCATCATATAAAACTTAGTTTTCTGTGATGCCCTTGGAATGTATTTTGTACAATAGGTGATTAATTCTAGAAATGACTTAAGCTGTTGTAAGGTGCGTCAGAGATATTTCTAAAATAAACCTCCCTCCTTTACTGTTATATGCCAAGCATCAACAGTGATGCAATGTTAATGTATGTTCACCTAACATCTTTCAGAGGTATCATTTATGCATTGTTACAGTTTACAGTTACAATCTTGATTTTATACCATGTAAATGTAATTGTATCATGAGGGCAGACTTCTATCTTAGGGGTATGGACTATGACTACAGTTCTGCCCACTTCTTATACCTAGTTTACCTCATCACTTGGCCCCACCCCTTGTAATAGTTACCCAAACACTTCTTGATTCTCTGACATTTCATTACACACTGTAACTGGAACAGTAACAAACTGTACATGAAAGAAAATATTTTCTTACATCTGTAACATGTTCCTAATTATTTACCTATGAACTGTTACTGTTTTAGACACAGAGATATTAATTTTACTGTGGAGATTTTTTTTAATACAAATACATGTTATATTTGTAGTCTTATGACAGCCCTTTGCTATTGGCTGGGGCAATATTCATTTGGCCACAACACATTTTATTATACTTATCCAAAACTTTATATTAAGATAATACTATTTTACACACACAAATAAAACACTGAGAGTGAGCCAGCACTCTCCCAACTCCGAACAGGGGTTAGCTGGAGTTTAATGATAAACCATTAGAACTTACAAAATACATTATATTACACACTTCCATTGAAGTCTACAAGTCATTTGTAGCCACTGATTCAATACATATTTACCAATGTAATATACAGACTATATATTTTGCTATTCTGTGGCACAACATGACAGAAAAGGGCAAACACACTGATTACAATTTATGAATAATTTCTTTACACAATTTGATAAGTATGCAGTTTCAGAGACAAAAGCAGCCTGAAACTGAGACTTTTGGACCCCAGTTTTACCTAATGACGGACCAGACCAGCCCACATGGGAAGGCAAAGAGAAGTAAAGAATAGATTACCACCAGCTGGTTTTATGTTTGCATTTCCATGCCACCTGAGTCCAATTGTCCATCACTAAGCAGGATCCAGAAAACTTATAACCCTTTTTGGATTCTATTTCTAGGTTTAAATTATTTTTAATTTTTTTACATGTTTAATGAACTTCATAAATTGTTGTTTAACATCAGGGAGTTCTGTAACTGTTATGTTAACAGTTCTGAACTTTTTTTTATATTATGCAGTGGTTCAGCGCAACTCTTGGCGCACTGGATTAGGTCCGTCAGCAGCTACACCGGATATAGTTTGCAGGGACCAAATCCTTAAGTAAATTATACACTGGAGGTGCAGATGCCAAGCTTGAGACTATACATAAATTTTTCTTAGGAGATGTTTTTGGTCTCTTGACATTACATGCTGTACAATTTTTAGTCTACCAATATATTAGTCTGTGGCATGCACATCTTCAGGTATAATTAGTAGGTCTTTTATTTTTTTAGCACTGGCAACCATTTACTGATTAACTTTTTAGATTTAACAGATTTCCTAAACCTAACGGATTTTCTAACATTTGGTCCTTCACAGGGTTTACATTTGTAAGACCAGGGTGTTTGACAAACTGGGCATATTGTGTCATCTGGTGGGTTACAATGTCCACAATTTGGACATGCCCAGTAAGGATACCCTTTGGTTTTCTTGGGACCTCTATGTATCATTGTTTCCTGTCCAGATATGTCTGCATCTTTAAAATCATCCATATTAATTAGAGCCATTTGTTTTTGAGTTTGTCCTAACTCTTCTAACTTTTTCTTATACTGAAATAATTTACCTGTTTTAATCCACAAATCAAGACTCTGTTCCAGATTATCCTGCACATATCTCCCATAGGTTACTTCTAATTTGTTTCAACCTATCCGGGTCTAGAGTGCCATTAGTAGTCACTTTTGCCCATTGAAACAATCGTCTCATACCCTTCAAGCATTGCTCACCATGTACATTCTTCATAATGTCCATGGCACTCCGAGGTGCTTCATCCGAAGGATAAGCATTTGTATTTCCCAATACTTATGGCCAGTAAGTATTCAATCAAATCCGGGAAATATCAGTAACCTGGATCTAACGGATCCTCAGAGATATAACTGTGAGGAAAATTGCCTGAAACAGAGGTGATCTGTAACCAATTTTTACCTATGTCACTATCCTTTGGAATGAAATGACATCCCATCAATATGAACACATCATCTGGGTTTTCTCTATTTTCCCAAACCCCTTCTTTTGCAAAGTACACTACTGCTTTTAAAACAAATGGATGTCCCTCCTCTAACTTGTGTATGATTGCTATGCAGACACAATCCTGACAGGACATTTAACTTGCATTCTTGCAGCAGTCTGTGGTTACAGCTCACGGAAGAGAGAGAGAAAAAAAATGTTTAAACGGCTTCCGTTTCGGATTTTTTTTTCTTAACTCTGTACGCTATAATTTTTAAAGCGACAGGACGTACTTTATAATACAAACAAGGTATACAAGTCAGATGCAATGATATTCTACTGTGAGTACAATTTAGACTCTTATATTGTGTACAATATACTGCTCTGAATCTTTTAATTCAGACAGTATATCAGACCACTTACTTCCAATGTCTCTTACTGTAGGAATGAAATGGCAACAAACTGGTGCAAAAATGTCAAATCCTTCTTCCCAAGGTTCAGAAAATAGGGGAGATTCTCCTGGACTACAAATATAATGTAAATAAAATTTCTGATCGTGGTGTGCCTTTATTAAGAGTACTACACACGTACAAAGGGGACATGTCTGTTTCATAACTCTGACTTATTATTTTTTAAAGTCTTTCTACAATATCCTACACATATAGACTGCAGTAACACAAATTTAACCTACGTTTTAATTCTCAATATAAGACAAAACAAGACAGTGGTCGCAGCAAAGTTTAGTTTAACAATCCATCAGTTGGTTATATACAGACACACTCTAAATACTCAGAATTCATTTACTTCCACATTCATTCATTGTTACGCCTTTATAACACATATATAAGCACATATAAGCAAGAGATAGAATGAAAATGAGAAAAACCTGTAAACTGAGTGAACTTTGTGCGTGCGATCCCGATGCCTGTCTCCCAGCGGAACATAGTGGATAGTTAACAGGAATGAGAGTCTACAGAGAAATATCTCTACGTACCATGCATGGGTTTTGAGTCTCAGTCCAGGAACCGTCCGCCCAGTCGTCCGCTGTTCAACAGGTGATGTGGGATCTCGGTGGAACCTCCATATGATAAAGGTGAACCCAGGAAAGGGCACCCTTTGCTTAACCAAGTTCAAGCACGCATTCAGTCAGTCAGCATCAGGTTCATACACGGCTGCAGCCAGTGACCAGTCAACAAATTAACATTTGTAATAACTAGCCACGTATGTTCAGTGAGGAATAATAGTGCAGAGCTGCTTTATTTCCTGAAAACATTACATTATAAAGAGGTACATATTTGCATACAGTGGCGTAGCTTCCTTACACAAAACATAATCCTATTGGTTAATGATCTCTTTAATTCTATTGGTTAACATACTTTTCTTATCCTATTGGTTAATAAACTGCTATCTTCTTAGCAACGCTATAATTCCAGTTTGTGGTTTCATGTGGGGCAATAGGGGACTTTTGTTAAACTCATAATCTACATATGTCTGGTTCTGCTTCCGTTCCTGTTATACCACAAACTGACAAATGCCTTTGAAGCCTTCACATTTAGCTGCTGACAATATATTTGTGCAAGGAGTTTATCTTAGATAAAGGTCACAGCTTCACAATATGGGTTCAAACAAAGTACAGGTCTACACTCTTTCCTGTGTCAGTTCTAAGCTGAAATACAATTTGAAACAGTTTGTAAGATGTCAATTATAAAATGGAGTCCTATGAACAAATATGGCTTCCATCTTTATCACAGGTGTATATTTGTTAATACGTATACTTGTCTGCATGCCCTGCATTTACGAGAACTTGACTGATCATTGTCTACGCCAGTTTCCCATACTCCGCTATTACAATACAGGTGTTAAGGATATCCATACTTGAATCCAGAAGGTTAAATCAAATTGACTGAGGTACTAATTAAGTCCTGAGCCCAAGCATGGATATCTTTAAACATGTACTGTAATGCAGGGCCGAAACTAGAATTTTCGTCACCTGAGGCAAGGCAGTAATTTGCCCCCCCCCCCAAAAAAAAAAATTTTTTTTTTTAAATAAATAAATAAACAAATAACAAAAATCAAATAAACCCTGTCAGACTAAAGTAATCAGATTATCAAAAATGTTGGGGGGGAAAAAAGGAGGCTACTATTGAACAGTATTCCCCTATGTTCTCCAAATGCCCTACACGTCAAACGTCCCCCCAGCAGCGTGTTCCACTACATGCCCCCTGTGTGTCCCCATACATTGCACTATATCATAACACTTCATCACTGCACTACATTCCCCTATCCACTGCACTACATCCCCTACACTACATGGCCCTATACACTGCACTACATACAGTACCCATATGTAACACTACATCACTACACTACATCCCCTTATATGCTACACCATGCCCCTATATACTGCAATACACTACTACACAGCATAACCTATATGGTACACTACAGCACTACACTACATCCTCCTATATGCTACACCAAATTCCCCATCTGGGAGGCAAAGTGGCGGTTGATACTGGTAACTGGGAAAACACAGTGCGATAATAAAGTCTGTCTTTAAACTCACCACAAAGCTGCTGTAGTGATACTCGGTGAGAGTTGGACGTTGTCCAGGCTCTTAGTTCCCACTGTCATGTGTATAGCTAGCAAAGTGAGCCTTTTATTTCTGTAACATCGGTGACTGCACCTTTAACAAGAAAAAGCTTGGGTCAGCGTGTCCTCTCAATAGTGTGTAGCCAGCAGCTTGTTATTAGTTGGTGCCGGGCAGGCAGCAGGGATCATAGCCTGCTGAAAAACACAGCAGCAACAGCTCGCTTCTACAGCTTGCATGGTGCACCGCACGCTAGTCGCTGCACTGCATGGCAAAGAAGAGAGTTTAAGACAGTAACCAGCATAGAAGAGATCCCAGGTACTGGAGCTCACCTGCACAGCGTCGGAGCCAGCTGCAGGCAGACAGGTGGGTCAAAGACACTGTCCCGGGAGACGTCTGCTGTCTCACTAGATCAGCGCAGCACTGCCGGTAAAAAAAAAACCCTGCTCCTCTGCACACCCTGAAATCCTGCACCTGGGGCGCATGCCCCCTTAGCCCCCCCACCCCACCCAGTTGCGGCCCTGCTGTAAAGGAAAAATGTAGGGAAACTCTACTGTAACCAATTTTCTACCAATGTAAATATTTACTATAAGCGTGAGCCAGAAAATAAATCATGCCAAGATATTGTGTTAACAACAATGGTTTAATGCGGAGGTTCCCAACGCGGTCCTCAAGGCACCCCAATGGTCCAGGTGTCAAGTATTTCTAAGGCTCAACAGAGATTTTTGGGTTTTTCCCATTTTAATCAACAGAGCAATGACATATTACAAAGCACAAAATATCAAAAACAAGGTGGGCTATGAATAACACAAAAGTCTATTATAGCCAAATAAACAAAGATAATCCAGCAGTATTTGCATCAGGAGGTATTAATAAGAGGCAATACATTACATATATTTTAACCTAGGCAAGGCAGGCACATTCCCTCAAACAATTATCCCAAATTATCAACAGCGTACACTTCCGCCTGTAGATGGCAAAGAAATTGGTGGGTCATCCAATAGAATCCAGGTTTCATACCAAGCGGTATAGCGAAAACACCAATGTATTTGGCGTTTAAGAGACAAAGTAAAAGAATCTATAAAACCCTCCCACAGTTGGGAAAAAAAGAGGCCATCTTGGTCTCCTTGTGCAAGGTAGTCTGTAGCCAATTCAATTGGAAGGAAAAAATTGCTTAGCCCAGAGGAGAAAAACTGATGGGGGATCTGCATGGGTCCACACCTGTAATATGCACTTACGGGCCACAGCTGAGATAATTAGTAATCATTTTTTGCTATCCCTCCCATCCAAAACAGTTGGCGGCAAATTACCCAACATAGCCCATTCCACTGAAAGCAGGCGATAATTTAGGGTGCCTTGAGGACTGCATTTGGGAACCTCTGAATTAATGTGCTGCCATCATTAAGAGTCAATGTGCTAGGTTTACTCGTGGACATCCACAAGTATTACCCATCAATATTCACCTGGAGGTTGCCCATATACATCCATATAGAGTATGGCACTGCCTGGTCTGCTTGCTATGAAATGGACAAACATCCTTTAAAAATGAAAAAATAGGGGAAAATGTGTTGTTGTTGTTGTTGTTGTTGTTTTTTTAAACAATCCCTTTTGTCCTGGAAACAAGACCAGTTAGTGGTAAACAGCATTTTTATGGCAATCTCATTTTCTTTTAGTTTAGGTAACTCAAATGTTCTTTCACAGTGTTGGGTACAAAATCCCGGCAGTGGCAATCCAACAACTGCATCCTAATAGTCAAAATCCATATGGATCCCAGCAAGCATTTAACACTACCCCCGCTCTATTCCTAATCACCCCCCCCCCCCCTTCAAGAGGCCTAACTCTAACCTCCGCCGCCCCCACAGTCTAGACCTAACCCTAATGCTTAATGTACTTACTGTCAGGTTCCCGCTGTCATTATTCTGACTGTCGGGATACTGACCTCATCCCCTTTCACCAGGTATACGATTTTGAAAACGAATTCATTAAAACATAAATAAATTCTCTACAAGTCCCAATTATAAAATGCTTAAATACTGTAGCAATAATGGATAGCATCCTTCTTCAATCATGTAAAGTACATTTGGGAAGCCACTTATCCACTTACTCATTCCCTACATACCGGATAACTAAATCCTCACCTGAAAAGACCCTAGGATGGGCACTAACATATAAGTCCAATTCCAGGCCCTGGTTGTCTTCCTCTAATCTACTTTCTCAGTTTACTTACTTGTTGTAGTATGAACTGTCCCATTGTCTACTGGCATCAAACTCCATACAGTAACGTTGTCTTTCTGCCTTGGGTCTTTTTTCTTCATTCACTGTGTATGAGATCGCAGTTGCAGCCTCAAACACATCCCCAAACGGAATGCGGTCAAGATGCCGCCGGCCGGAATCCCGGCGGTCGAAATACCGACGCCGGAATCCCGACCGCCACAATCCCGACATATTCTCCCTCCGTGGGTGTCCACGACAGCCATAGAGGGAGAATATAATAGTGTGCCGAGCGTGGCGAGCGAAGCGAGCCCGCAAGGGGCTGTGTTCCGCTCGCCATCCCTGTCGGGATTGTGTGGTCAGGATTCCGGCGTCGGTATTTCGACCGGCGAGATTCGGGCCGGCGGCATTTAGTACTGATCCCCCCCAAACAGTCACGTCATGCCTGTGTTTTGCTACCACTCTCCGTTACCTGCCCAAGTTGTCCATGACTGTAACCAAATCCTAACTGTGACCACCATCGCAAGACCATTACGGCATATGTGCAGTAAGACTTAGTGATGTGCACTGGAAATTTTTCGGGTTTTGTGTTTTGGTTTTGGATTCGGTTCCGCGGCCGTGTTTTGGATTCGGACGCATTTTGGCAAAACCTCCCTGAAAATTTTTTGTCGGATTCGGGTGTGTTTTGGATTCGGGTGTTTTTTTACAAAAAACCCTCAAAAACAGCTTAAATCATAGAATTTGGGGGTCATTTTGATCCCATAGTATTATTAACCTCAATAACCATAATTTCCACTCATTTTCAGTCTATTCTGAACACCTCACAATATTATTTTTAGTCCTAAAATTTGCACCGAGGTCGCTGGATGACTAAGCTAAGCGACCCAAGTGGCCGACACAAACACCTGGCCCATCTAGGAGTGGCACTGCAGTGTCAGACAGGATGGCACTTCCAAAAAATAGTCCCCAAACAGCACATGATGCAAAGAAAAAAAGAGGCGCAATGAGGTAGCTGTGTGACTAAGCTAAGCGACCCAAGTGGCCGACACAAACACCTGGCCCATCTAGGAGTGGCACTGCAGTGTCAGGCAGGATGGCACTTCAAAAAAATAGTCCCCAAACAGCACATGATGCAAAGAAAAATGAAAGAAAAAAGAGGTGCAAGATGGAATTGTCCTTGGGCCCTCCCACCCACCCTTATGTTGTATAAACAGGACATGCACACTTTAACAAACCCATAATTTCAGCGACAGGGTCTGCCACACAACTGTGACTGAAATGACTGGTTGGTTTGGGCCCCCACCAAAAAAGAAGCAATCAATCTCTCCTTGCACAAACTGGCTCTACAGAGGCAAGATGTCCACCTCATCCTCATCGTCCGATTCCTCACCCCTTTCACTATGTACATCCCCCTCCTCACAGATTATTAATTCGTCCCCACTGGAATCCACCATCTCAGTTCCCTGTGTACTTTCTGGAGGCAATTGCTGGTGAATGTCTCCACGGAGGAATTGATTATAATTCATTTTGATGAACATCATCTTCTCCACATTTTCTGGAAGTAACCTCGTACGCCGATTGCTGACAAGGTGAGCGGCTGCACTAAACACTCTTTCGGAGTACACACTGGAGGGGGGGGGCAACTTAGGTAAAATAAAGCCAGTTTGTGCAAGGGCCTCCAAATTGCCTCTTTTTCCTGCCAGTATACGTACGGACTGTCTGACGTGCCTACTTGGATGTGGTCACTCATATAATCCTCCACCATTCTTTCAATGGTGACAGAATCATATGCAGTGACAGTAGACAACATGTCAGTAATCGTTGGCAGGTCCTTCAGTCCGGACCAGATGTCAGCACTCGCTCCAGACTGCCCTGCATCACTGCCAGCGGGTGGGCTCGGAATTCTTAGCCTTTTCCTCGCACCCCCAGTTGCGGGAGAATGTGAAGGAGGAGCTGTTGACGGGTCACGTTCCGCTTGACTTGACAATTTTCTCACCAGCAGGTCTTTGAACCTCTGCAGACTTGTGTCTGCCGGAAAGAGAAATACAACGTAGGTTTTAAATCTAGGATCGAGCACGGTGGCCAAAATGTAGTGCTCTGATTTCAACAGATTGACCACCCGTGAATCCTGGTTAAGCGAGTTAAGGGCTCCATCCACAAGTCCCACATGCCTAGCAGAATCACTCTGTTTTAGCTCCTCCTTCAATATCTCCAGCTTCTTCTGCAAAAGCCTGATGAGGGGAATGACCTGACTCAGGCTGGCAGTGTCTGAACTGACTTCACGTGTGGCAAGTTCAAAGGGTTGCAGAACCTTGCACAACATTGAAATCATTCTCCACTGCGCTTGAGTCAGGTGCATTCCCCCTCCTTTGCCTATATCGTAGGCAGATGTATAGGCTTGAATGGCCTTTTGCTGCTCCTCCATCCTCTGAAGCATATAGAGGGTTGAATTCCACCTCGTTACCACCTCTTGCTTCAGATGGCAGGGCAGGTTCAGGACTTTTTGCTGCTGCTCCAGTCTTCGGCACGCGGTGGCTGAATGCCGAAAGTGGCCCGCAATTCTTCGGGCCACCGACAGCATCTCTTGCACGCCCCTGTCGTTTTTAAAATAATTCTGCACCACCAAATTCAATGTATGTGCAAAACATGGGACGTGCTGGAATTTGCCCACATGTAATGCACGCACAATATTGGTGGCATTGTCCGATGTCACAAATCCCCAGGAGAGTCCAATTGGGGTAAGCCATTCTGCGATGATGTTCCCGTAAGAGGTTGTCAGCTGTGTGCCTCTTATGGAAAGCGGTGATACAAAGCGTAGCCTGCCTAGGAATGAGTTGGCGTTTGCGAGATGCTGCTACTGGTGCCGCCGCTGCTGTTCTTGCTGCGGGAGGCAATACATCTACCCAGTGGGCTGTCACAGTCATATAGTCCTGAGTCTGCCTTGCTCCACTTGTCCACATGTCCATGGTTAAGTGGACATTGGGTACAACTGCATTTTTTAGGACACTGGTGACTCTTTTTCTGACGTCTGTGTACATTTTCGGTATCGCCTGCCTAAAGAAATGGAACCTAGATGGTATTTGGTACCGGGGACACAGTACCTCAATCAAGTCTCAAGTTCCCTGTGAATTAACGGTGCATACCGGAAACACGTTTCTCACCACCCAGGCTGCCAAGGCCTGAGTTATCCGCTTTGCAACAGGATGACTGCTGTGATATTTCATCTTCCTCGCAAAGGACTGTTGGAAGTAGTACAAGTGGTCTTTCGACTTCCCTTCTGGGATGACGATCGACTCCCAGCAGCAACAACAGCAGCAGTAGTCGTTACACTCAAGGATGCATCGGAGGATTCCCAGGCAGGAGAGGACTCGTCAAACTTGACAGTGACATGGCCTGCAGGACTATTGGCTTTCCTGTCTAAGGAGGAAATTGACACTGAGGGAGTTGGTGGTGTGGTTTGCAGGAGCTTGGTTACAAGAGGAAGGGATTTAGTGGTCAGTGGACTGCTTCCGCTGTCATCCAAAGTTTTTGAACTTGTCACTGACTTCTGATGAATGCGGTCCAGGTGGCGTATAAGGGAGGCTGTTCCTAGGTGGTTAACGTCCTTACCCCTACTTATTACAGCTTGAAAAAGGCAACACACGGCTTGATACCAGTTGTCCGCATTTCTGTTGAAATAATTCCACACCGAAGAGGTGATTTTTTTTTGTATTTTGACCAGGCATGTCAATGGCCATATTCGTCCCACGGACAATAGGTGTCTCCCCGGGTGCCTGACTTAAACAAACCACCTCACCATCAGAATCCTCCTTGTCAATTTCCTCCCCAGCGCCAGCAACACCCATATCCTCATCCTGGTGTACTTCAACAGTGACATCTTCAATTTGACTTTCAGGAACTGGACTGCGGGTGCTCCTTCCAGCACTTGCAGGGGGCGTGCAAATGGTGGAAGGCGCAACCTCTTCCCGTCCAGTGTTGGGAAGGTCAGGCATCGCAACCGACACAATTGGACTCTCCTTGGGGATTTGTGATTTAGAAGAACGCACAGTTCTTTGCTGTGCTTTTGCCATCTTAACTCTTTTAAGTTTTCTAGCAGGAGGATGAGTGCTTCCATCCTCAGGTGAAGCTGAACCACTAGCCTTGAACATAGGCCAGGGCCTCAGCCGTTCCTTGCCACTCCGTGTCGTAAATGGCACATTGGCAAGTTTACGCTTCTCCTCAGACGATTTTGATTTAGATTTTTGGGTAATTTTACTGAGCTTTATTTTTTTGGATTTTACATGCTCTCTACTATGACATTGGGCATCGGCCTTGGCAGACGACGTTGATGGCATTTCATCGTCTCGGCCATGACTAGTGGCAGCAGCTTCAGCACGAGGTGGAAGTGGATCTTGATCTTTCCCTATTTTACCCTCCACATTTTTGTTCTCCATTTTTTTATGTGTGGAATTATATGCCAGTAATATATCAATAGCAATGGCCTACTACTATATATACTGTGCAAAACTGAAATGCACCACAGGTATGGATGGATAGTATACTTGACGACATAGAGGTAGGTAGAGCAGTGGCCTTCTGTACCGTACTGCTATATAGTATATACTGGTGGTCAGCAAACTGTGCAAAACTGAAATGCACCACAGGTATGGATGGATAGTATACTTGACGACACAGAGGTAGGTAGAGCAGTGGCCTTCTGTACTGTACTGCTATATAGTATATACTGGTGGTCAGCAAACTGTGCAAAACTGAAATGCACCACAGGTATGGATGGATAGTATACTTGACGACACAGAGGTAGGTAGAGCAGTGGCCTACTGTACCGTACTGCTATATATATATAGTTATACTGGTGGTCAGCAAACTGTGCAAAACTGAAATGCACCACAGGTATGGATGGATAGTATACTTGACGACACAGAGGTAGGTAGAGCAGTGGCCTTCTGTACCGTACTGCTATATAGTATATACTGGTGGTCAGCAAACTGTGCAAAACTGAAATGCACCACAGGTATGGATGGATAGTATACTTGACGACACAGAGGTAGGTAGAGCAGTGGACTACTGTACCGTACTGCTATATATATAGTTATATTGGTGGTCAGCAAACTGTGCAAAACTGAAATGCACCACAGGTATGGATGGATAGTATACTTGACGACACAGAGGTAGGTAGAGCAGTGGCCTTCTGTACCGTACTGCTATATAGTATATACTGGTGGTCAGCAAACTGTGCAAAACTGAAATGCACCACAGGTATGGATGGATAGTATACTTGACGACACAGAGGTAGGTAGAGCAGTGGCCTACTGTACCGTACTGCTATATATTATATACTGGTGGTCAGCAAACTGTGCAAAACTGAAATGCACCACAGGTATGGATTGATAGTATACTTGACGACACAGGGGTAGGTAGAGCAGTGGACTACTGTACAGTACTGCTATATATATATAGTTATACTGGTGGTCAGCAAACTGTGCAAAACTGAAATGCACCACAGGTATGGATGGATAGTATACTTGACGACACAGAGGTAGGTAGAGCAGTGGCCTTCTGTACCGTACTGCTATATAGTATATACTGGTGGTCAGCAAACTGTGCAAAACTGAAATGCACCACAGGTATGGATGGATAGTATACTTGACGACACAGAGGTAGGTAGAGCAGTGGCCTTCTGTACTGTACTGCTATATAGTATATACTGGTGGTCAGCAAACTATGCAAAACTGAAATGCACCACAGGTATGGATGGATAGTATACTTGCCGACACAGAGGTAGGTAGAGCAGTGGACTACTGTACCGTACTGCTATATATATATAGTTATACTGGTGGTCAGCAAACTGTGCAAAACTGAAATGCACCACAGGTATGGATGGATAGTATACTTGATGACACAGAGGTAGGTAGAGCAGTGGCCTTCTGTACCGTACTGCTATATAGTATATACTGGTGGTCAGCAAACTGTGCAAAACTGAAATGCACCACAGGTATGGATGGATAGTACACTTGACGACACAGAGGTAGGTAGAGCAGTGGCCTTCTGTACCATACTGCTATATAGTATATACTGGTGGTCAGCAAACTGTGCAAAACTGAAATGCACCACAGGTATGGATGGATAGTATACTTGACGACACAGAGGTAGGTAGGTAGAGCAGTGGCCTTCTGTATCATACTGCTATATAGTATATACTGGTGGTCAGCAAACTGTGCAAAACTGAAATGCACCACAGGTATGGATGGATAGTATACTTGACGACACAGAGGTAGGTAGAGCAGTGGACTACTGTACCGTACTGCTATATATATATATATAGTTATATTGGTGGTCAGCAAACTGTGCAAAACTGAAATGCACCACAGGTATGGATGGATAGTATACTTGACGACACAGAGGTAGGTAGAGCAGTGGCCTTCTGTACCGTAGTGCTATATAGTATATACTGGTGGTCAGCAAACTGTGCAAAACTGAAATGCACCATGTGCAAAACTGAAATGCACCACAGGTATGGATGGATAGTATACTTGACGACACAGAGGTAGGTAGAGCAGTGGACTACTGTACCGTACTGCTATATATATAGTTATACTGGTGGTCAGCAAAATTCTGCACTGTCCTCCTACTATATACTACAATGCAGCACAGATATGGATCGTTTTTCAGGCAGAGAACGTATAATACTGGTGGTCACTGGTCACTGGTCAGCAAAACTCTGCACTGTCCTCCTACTATACAATACTGCTGGTCCCCAGTCCCCACAATAAAGTAATTAGCACACTGAGCACAGATATTTGCAGCACACTGAGCACAGTCAGATATGGAGCGTTTTTCAGGCAGAGAACGTAGATATTTGCACTTGCAGCACACTGAGCACAGATATTTGCAGCACAATTTGTAGCCCACTGAACATAGAAACTGAGAGGACGCCAGCCACGTCCTCTCATGATCATCTCCAATGCACGAGTGAAAAATGGCGGCGACGCGCGGCTCCTTATATAGAATACGAATCTCGCGAGAATCCGACCGCGGGATGATGACGTTCGGGCGCGCTCGGGTTAACCGAGCAAGGCGGGAGGATCCGGGTCTGCCTCGGACCCGTGTAAAATGGGTGAAGTTCGGGGGGGTTCGGATCCCGAGGATCCGAAACCGCTCATCACTACTTACGACACATGCGCAGGCCGCCCATAATTGATCCATTGCATAAAAGTCGGATTTGCATACATCCTGTAACAGGCCTTCAAGTAACTTGCATTTAGGTTAGGCTACCTTGTTATTGTGCCTCTAGATTTTGTTTTTTGTTTTATTGCTCAGTGCCAATAAAAAGGAGAGTTATGGTAGACTTACCTTGACTTACTCTTTCTTCTAAGATCATAGGGTCCGCAGGGAAACATCAGGGTTGTAGTTGCGAACGGAAAGTTCAGGCACCATACAGTTAAAGCTTTCAGCGTATCCCAAGATGCCGGGCTCTTCCTCCCTATAACCCCGCCTCCATGCTCAGATCCTCAGTTTTGGTAACTAGCTCAGAGCAGAAAGCAGGGAACAGAGAGAAGAAAGATGTCAGGCTCATAAGAAAACATTCTCAGGACTTCCGGTGGGCGGGGCATCTTGCATGGCCGCATTTTACCAGGGCTCCTACACAGACTCCTACAATCTACCCTAATTCTCCTTCCTCAACCGTCCAATTTGGATTTGAAGTAGAGGATTTATCTGCCGTGACGGTGGGGAGGAGATCAAGCCTACTCTTGTATAGGACCCATCTTTTATTCCCCGGAGTCCGACCATCGCGACTGGTGGCCTGCCTGCTTTGAGACGTCCACATGGCGTGGCGTCTCTCATTGCACTGCTGAAGCCTTGTCTTAGGCTTCCTTCCTTCTCACCCCCACCTCTGCTGAACTTTTACCGGTGGATCGTCTGTGCCATAGCCCCAGCTCCCCACCCTTGGTCCCTGCTGGAAGGTAACCTGCTCCCTGGAAACAACTGCAGAGGTGGCCGTGCCTGCTGCCCCGCCATCTCCGGATCTCGCTGCTTGGCTGTGTCTCCTTTCTTGGCCTGGCGGATGCGGTCCGGCGGTGGTCCGCAATCGCTAAGCCGCTAAACACCATCTGTTGCTGTGCGGGATAACGCTGTGGGGCACCGACTCACGGGTGCGGGAGGCGGTTGGCCCCCATTCGGACCGCACCGCCGGCTAGCGGTTGAACTCTCCCTCTCTAAGCTGCCTTGGCGGGCGCGTCATTGGCGGACTTGGTGTGGCGCTACCTCTTGCTGAATCCCGATTGTCAGTTCACATGAGGAAGGTGCCTCTTTGAGCACCGAAACAGTTGTTGACCGACCAACCCTTTGTCGCTGGAGGCTTGTATCATTAACCACTACAGATATGGTGAAGTTATGCGGTTTGCGCTTATCCATCTGGCTAGTGTTTGCTTATTAGTGTGTGTGTGTGTGTGTGTATGTATATATATATATATATATATATATATATATACATACATACACACACAAAATCTGTTAAATATGTGTTAAATTTGTATATTTTATTACTATAGATTACAGCCCTGGAAAAATATATTATTAGTAATGTATTATTACTCCCATAACATTAACTGTGTAATGTAATAATACATTCATTAATAATATATATTTCGAGGGATATATTCCCTTGATCTTGATAAAGGAGTTTGCGCCCTGAAACGTTGAATTTGCTGCCTGCTTCATTGCCTTATTAGTCCCCAAGTGCCAGACATACTTCTGTCCACCATGTCTTTAAGAGTCGGGGCACCGGAGCATTCAGTCTGCCATTCATGAGTGCCGGTCATCTTTGGACATTATATATAACATTTGATTAATATATCTGTGCATGTATTTATTAGTGATGAGCGGATTCGGTTTTACTCGGTTTTACTCGGTTCTCAAAACCGAATCTTATTGGCTCACTGATGTCACGTGTTTTGGATAGCCAATAAGATTCGGTTTTGAGAACCGAGTAAAACCGAGTAAAACCGAATCCGCTCATCACTAGTATTTATATCTGTGTGCCCCTTAGTCCCCCTTTTTTTTTTTTTTTACTCAAGAACCCATTTATGGATGCTCTATACCAGTAGTTCCCAAACTTTTTAAAATCATAGCACCCTAGAGTGTCAGAATGTTTCTCACAGCACCCCAAAAACATAAGTTTCCAATTGAGAAGTTTTGAAAAAATATTACTGTAAAATTGTGTTTATATGTCATGCTTAGGTTCAATTATGTGGTGAGGGACAGGGACATGACTGGCTTCTGATTCTCCACACATTTTATTATGGGAAGCTACAAGCACTGGTTTTGCCTATTACATTGTACTTAAATTATTTGAATTGGTCAGTGAGGTCCCAGGCTTACAGATTTTGGGTTTGTACACTCTATTTAATCAAATTCCCTGTATTAGTTTGTACTGAGTGTCAATATACAGTGCTAGACACACCCAATAGGCGGTGTTAGTCACGCCCAATAGGTGGTTCTAGACATGCCCCTCCATTCGTGCACCCCCTAATAAAATGTGCTGCGCACGCCTATGCTAATCCATCTGGCTAGTGTTTGCTTATTAGCTGGCCAACCAAGATTGTGGAAACCAAAAAGAACGAACTGAGCATTAGACTGTCTGATGGAGGTAGAACGGTCTATATAGACCCGCATAGCACAAACCACATCCAAAGAATGTTCTTTTGGGGGCAGGTCTGCGGAGACAAAGGCTGGAACCACAATCTCTTAGGGAGGTAACCCAGCTTAGCCCCGAGGACTGCTGTCATGATGAAATATGAAAAAGGGAGGACAACAGGAGAGAGCTCCCAAGTCCGACACCCGTCTGCACGAAGCAATGGCGAGTAGAAAGTGTCTACACTTGTCAAAAATCTTAGATTGGCAGATTCCAACGGTTCAAAGTGGTGCTCCTGTAGAGCTTGGAAATGACTGTGCACCGACACTTCCCATCCAACCTGATGGAGGTTGAGAGGTGCTCAAAGAGGAATGGGTGAAACTGCCCAAAGATAGGTGTGCCAAGCTTGTGGCATCATATTCAAAAAGACTTGAGGCTTTAATTGCTGCCAAAGGTGCATCAACAAAGTATTGCGCAAAGGCTGTGAATACTTATGTACATGTGATTTCTTAGTTTTGTATTTTTAATAAATTTGCAAAAATCTCAAACACACTTTTTTTTCACGTTGTCATTATGGGGTATTGTATGTAGAATTTTGAGGACAAAAAATGAGATTTATGGTAAGACTTACCATTGTTAAATCTCTTTCTGCGAAGTGCACAGGAATCCACAGGGAATAACGTCGGGGGTGTAGAGTAGGATCTTGATCCGAGGCACCAACAGGCTAAAGCTTTGACTGTTCCCAAGATGCACTGCACCGCCTCCTCTATATCCCCACCTCCAGACACAGTTTTGTTAACCAGTCCAATGTAGTAGCAGGTAATAGAGACGACAGTAGTTAGTAGCCACAGATAACCACATTCTCACAACAGGAGAAGGAACCAGCGACTAATGCCATAAAAACCCAAAGAAGTTAAGTGCGTCAGGGTGGGCGCCCTGTGGAATCCAGTGTACCTCGCAGTAAGAGATTTAGCAATGGTAAGTCTGACCATAAATCTCCTTTTCTGCAGTGGGGTACACTGGTATTCCACAGGGAATAACATCGGGGATGTCCTAAAGCAGTTCCTCATGGGAGGGGACACACTGTAGCGGGCACAAGAACCCGGCGTCCAAGGAAGTATCCTGGGAGGCGGAAGTATCAAAGGCATAGAACCTGATGAATGTGTTCACTGAGGATCATGTAGCCACCCTGCATGATTGTTCTAGGGACGCGCTACGGCGGGCCACCCAAGAAGGTCCAACAGACCGAGTAGAATGGGCCTTGATAGTAGCAGGAGCTGGAAGTCCAGCCTGTACATAAGCTTGTGCAATCACCATTCTAATCCATCTGGCCAAGGTCTGCTTATTCGCAGGCAAGCCATGTTTGTGAAAACCAAAAGGACAAAGAAAGAATCAGATCTCCTAAGAGAGGCTGTTCTCTTCACATATATACGGAGAGCCCGTACCACATCCAAAGGCCATTCTTTGGAGGACAAACCAGGAGAGATAAAGGCCGGAACCACAATCTCTTGGTTAAGGTGGAAAGACGACACCACCCTAGGCAGATAACCAGGGTGAGTTCTAAGAACCGCACGGTCAAGGTGAAAAATCAGAAAGGGTGACCGACAGGATAAGGCACCCAAGTCTGAAACCCTTCTAGCAGAGGCAATAGCCAGCAAAAATAAGACATTAAGTGTAAGCCATTTAAGGTACACAGCCTAAAGAGGTTCAAACGAAGACTCTTGTAGGGCATCCAGAACAACTGACAAATCCCGAGGAGCCACAGGAGGGACAAAGGGAGGTTGAATCCATAAAACACCCTGAGTGAAAGTATGAACGTCAGGAAGAGCCGCAATTTTTCTCTGAAACCACACCGACAAGGCTGAAATGTGAACCTTGAGGGAGGCCAGACGAAGGCCTAAGTCCAGGCCCTGTTGCAGAAAAGCCAAAAGTTTGGCAGTACTGAACTTGTATGCATCATAATTCTTAGCCGCACACCAGGTGAAGTAAGAATTCCAGACCCTATAATAAATCCGAGCCGAAGCTGGTTTACGGGCTTTCAACATAGCTTGAATGACCGCCTCAGAAAAACCTTTGGCCCTCAGAACTGAAGCTTCAAGAGCCATGCCGTCAAAGCCAGTTGAGCCAGATCCTGGTAGACACAAGGGCCCTGAACGAGGAGGTCTGGGTGTTGCGGAAGTAGAAGAGAATGCTCTATCGAGGGACCCTGCAGGTCTGAGAACCAATGCCGTCTGGGCCACGCTGGAGCGAAGTAGTAATCCTCCCTCTTGCTTGAACTTCCTTATTTACCCTGGGCAGGTGTGACACCGGAGGGAACACATACGGCAGCCGAAAGTTCCATGGAATTGCCAGCGCATCCACGAACACTGCTTGAGGATCCCTTGACCTTGCTCTGAAGACCGGAACCCTGTGATTGTGTCGAGACGCCATCAGGTCTACATCTGGTAGGCCCCACTTGTCCACTAGGTGTTGAAAGACTTCCGGGTGAAGTTTCCACTCTCCGGCGTGTACGTCCTGATGACTGAGGAAGTCCGCTTCCCAGTTGAGGACCCCCAGAATGAACACTGCCGATATGGCTGGCAGATGGCGTTCCGCCCATAGAAGAATCTTCGACACTTCCATCATTGCCATGCGGCTTTGAGTGCCGCCTTGATGCTTTATGTACGCCACCGTGGTGGCGTTGTCTGACTGTACTTGAACAGGCCTGTTCTGTACCAGAGGCAGGGACAGTTTCAGAGCACTGAACACTGCCCGCAACTCCAGAATGTTTATCGGAAGGAGAGATCCTCCCTGGTCTGCCGTCCCTGAAGAGAGTGTTGCTCCAACACCGCGCCCCAACCCCGCAGACTGGCATCCGTCGTTAGGAGGACCCAGTTGGAGATCCAGAAGGGACGATCCCTGCTCAATCGTTGGTCCTGGAGCCACCCGCTCAGAGACAGACAAACTTCCGAAGTCAAGGAAATCATGTGAGACCTGATCTGGTGAGGCAGGCCATCCCACTTGGAAAGGATTAAACGCTGCAGAGGGCGAGAATGAAATTTAGTTTTCTATACCATGTCGAAAGCCGACACCATGAGGCCTAGTACTTGCATTGCCGAGTGTATCGACACACGTGGGCGGAGATAGGAAGCATCTTATCTTGTCCTGAAGTTTCAGGACCTTCTCCGGAGACAAGAACAACCATTGATTGTGTGTGTCCAGTAATGCCCTCAGGTGCACCATGCTCTGAGCAGGGACCAGTGAGGATTTCTTCCAGTTGATGAGCCACCCGTGGGCTTGCAGGAATTGGACCGTCAGTTCCAGATGACGGAGGAGAACCTCCGGGGAGTTCGCCAGGATCAACAATTCATCCAGATACAGCAGTATCCTGATACCCTGACGGCGGAGAAGGGCCGTCATGACCTTGGTAGAGATTCGCGGAGCCGTGGTCAGTCCAAAAGGCAAGGCCTGGAATTGATAATGTAGGTTGCCAATAGCAAACCGCAGATTTTGCTGATGCGACATGGCAATAGGTATATGTAGGTAAGCATCCTGTATGTCCAAGGATACCATATAGTCCTTGGGTTCCAGGGCCAGAACAAAAAAGAGAAGAGATTCCATACAGAATTTGGATACCTTCACAAATTGGGTTCAAAGACTTGAGGTTGAGAATGGGCCAGGAGGATCCATTCGGTTTTGGAACTAGCAACAGAGTTGAATAGTACCCCCTGCGTCTCTGAGCCAGAGGCATCGGCACTATCACTCCGGTGTCCAGGAGGTATTGTACCACCAAATGGAGAATTTTTGCTTTCAACGGATCCGAAGGGATATTTGTCGAGCAAAACTGGCGAGGGGGACGTTTCTTCAAAGAGATGGCGTATCCGTGAGTGACAACTTCCCTCACCCAGGTGTCTGAAGTGGTCTGTAACCATACCTGGGCGAACCGCAGAAGTCGGCCTCCCATCTTGGGGTCCCCCAGGGGGAGGCCCGCCCCGTCATGCAACAGGCTTGTCTGGTTTGGAAGCAGGCTGACGGGCAGCCCAGGAACGTTTAGGTTTGGGCTTAGAGGTTTTGGAAGTGCGAGCCTGTTTTGGGTACGCCTGACCCTTTGCTTTACTTGGAGGTCGAAAGGAATGAAGGGTGGTACTCTTAGCCTCGGAGCCGAAGGATTAGTACTCAGCAACAATCTTGTTCAGATCTTCCCCAAAAAGGATGTTTCCCTTAACAGGGATCACCTCCAAGGTCTTTTTGGAGTCCAGATCCACGGACCAGGACCGCAACCACAGAATCCAGAGAGCCAGAATGGACGTAGTAAACGCTTTGGCCGCCAGCATGCCGGCATCAGAAGCAGCCTAGTGAATGTAATGAGAGGCTGTGGTAATATATGAAAGACACTGTCTGTATGCCATTATCAGAAAAATACAGATGTAGCTCTGCCTCAACTTCTTAAACCCAGGCTTCAATAGCTTTTGCAGCCCAAGAAGCTGCTATAGTAGGTCTATGCACAACACCTGCAAGAGTGTAAATAGACTTCAAGCAACCCTCAACACGCTTATCCATCGTGACAGTAGTGACAGGCAGAGTAGAAGAGACCACAAGACGTGTGACATGTGAGTCCACCGGAGGTGGTGTTTCCCGATTTTTACTTAACTCTGCAGCGAGGGGATACCGAGCTAGCATATATTTAGACTGGAAGAATGTCTTTCCTGGAGACTCCCAGGATTCCTGACATATGTCAACTAAATGTTCAGAATGTGGTAAAACTAATTTAGTAACCTTCTGACGTTTGAACTTATCAGGTTTCTTAGACGTATCTGGAGGGTCATCAATCTGAAGAATCAGTGTGATAGCCTCCACTAGGTCAGATACATAAACCTGTGTTATAGATTCCTTATCAGAAGCAGCTGCGTCAGTGTCTGATGGATCATTATATTCCCCACCTTCATCAGATGAAGTATCCGAACCATGAGTGGATTGTGAGGAAGAAATTGCTCGCTTAGATGACCCTTTGGTCCTAGGAGGGCGAGGGTTAGGTGTTTGTTTAACCAAGGACTGATGTAATTGCTGTAACAGAGTTGATAGAGTATCCGCCCATGGCGGATTAACTACAGGGGCAATATGTGGCTGTAATGGCACAGGAGGTCCCACAGGGCGCATAAGTCTTGTTACCAGCATAGACTGCATATTAGAGAAAGCAGCCCAAGGTGGGTTTTGGTGTGCCACCGGTGCTGCAGGCTGACTAGGGGGTGCAGAACACCCAGTACCTGTGTGCGAAATCTCCTCTCCTCTAACCTAAGTGGGTGTCTACGTGTCCTTTGTGTTGATCTTACCAAATACAAATCCCCCGCTAGCTCTGTGTATTGTCCACTTATATTTGCAAATGTTAATAAATGTCCCCTCTTAATCTCCTTTTTTCCAGTGTAAACATGCCTAGCAAGCCTTTCCTCGTATTCTAGTGTCTCCATCCCCTTAATCAATTTAGTCACCTGTCTCTGAACCTTTTCTAGATCCAGGATATCCTTTTTGTAGTATGGTGCCCATAATTGTGCACAGTATAGAAATGTGGCTTCACTAGTGATTTATATAATGGGAGTATAACACTCTCATCCCTTGCATCAATTCCCTGCTTCATGCATGCTAATACCTTGTTTGCTGCATTCCTACATTGGGTACTGCTGCTAAATTGGTTATCTATGTGCACACCTAAATGTTTTTCCATTAAAGAATCCCCTAGTTTTTCCCTATTTAGTATGTAGGTAGTATTTCTGTTCTTGCTACCAAAGTGCATTAACTTACATTTGTCTATTTTGAACCTCATTCTCCATTTTGCTGCCCAAGCCTCCAGTTTAAATAAGTTGTTCTGAAGAGACTTAGCATCCCCCTCCGAATTTATAATCTTACACAGTTTGGTATTGATAATGTCGATATTATCTTAAACCATAAAGCTATACATCTAGATACACTTATATCGTGGAGCCGCTATGGCCGTTAGACTGAATACACGTGCTACGCACTTTGTACGCTATTTGCGTACAGAGTCCCGTACGTGGTACGTACTTGGCGTACACACGCCGCGCTGAGTGTACAGAGTACGCACAGCGCACGCACACACAATTGATAACCTTTAAACCTAATTCGTAATGCAATGCAATGTTATTTCTTACACTCTAAACCCTTAGCAGCAAAGTACTGCAACGATGTTATACCTTAAACCTTAAGTAGCGCTGACGCTATAAAGTACCCGCAGTGTGTACACCTTATCAATACTTATAAACCTTATACAGTTAAATATGCTTTTAAACCCTTGCAGGATAGTGAGGACACAACACCGATTTGTAGTTGAAACCACAGGGTTCTAAGGCCACGGTGGATTATTTCAAAAGGTAAAAAAGTACAAATCATATACTACAGGCTAACAAGATAAATCTAAAACAGAATAATGGCTACAGTCAATGTACCAGGGACGTGCAGTCAGGGGAGGCAGTGCCTCCCCTGTCGTTAATGATTAAAATAATATAAAGAAGATACTTATGACACATATTCTGTGTCATAAGTATCTCCTTTATATCAATGTAACCATTATCCCCGTCTAAATGGGGTTGGGAGGCACCGATCGCGGTGCCTCCCGGTCAGATAGGGAAAAGTATGGGGAGCGGGCGGGTCCTAGCAATGGGCATTAAAAGCCCATTGAAATAGCATAGGAAAGCGGCACCACTAGTGGTGCCGCTTTCACACAGGGACGTGCTTTCAACCTATGAAAGCACGTCCCCTGTCAGTCTGGCCACAGTGATTGGCCAGCGGATCCGTCACTGGATCCGCTGTCAATCACTGTTGTGGGCGCGGCGGAGGTGCGGGTGTCGGCGGAGGTGCGGGTGTCGGCGGAGGTGCGGGCGGCGGCGGTGTAGGCGGCGGAGGGCGGGTGACGGCGGAGGTGCGGGCGGCGGCGATGCAGAGTTTGGCAGCGGAGCGGTAACCCATTTCAAAAATGGCGCCTCAGCGTCATTTTTGAAATTGAAGATGGCCGCCGCGAGCCAATCACGGCTCGCTGCGTCATCGCTCCGCCCCCTCTGGCTGACTTATATAAGTCAGCGCGAGGGAGCGGCTGTCAGTCCGACGGCGGAGGAGGAGCGGAGAAGAGCTCCTGAAGGCTGAAGATGCCGGAAGTCCTGGATGGGCGGCGGCTATGCAAAAGAGCTTAGCAGCCGCCGCCCACCAGGTGAAGACACTGGAAGTCCTGGGGAAGGCGGCGGCCATGCAAAAGAGCTTAATGGCCGCCACCTCCCAGGTGAAGACGCCGGAGGAAGACGCTGGAAGCCCTGGGGAGGTGGCGCCCCCCAGGTGAAGACGCCGGAAGCCCTGGGAGGCGGCGGCCATGCAAAAGAGCTTAAAGGCCGCCGCCCCCCAGGTGAAGACCCTGTCAAATAAACTATTTTTTTTTTTAAAGAGACTGGTGTTTTTATTTTAATATTTTCTTTACAGGTGGAGAACAGGTGCCAGCAGGCCATTTATGTCCGGGCATGCTGGCACTTGTGGTTCTCCATGTGCCAGCATGCTGGGGCAGGCTTGCTGGGACCTGTTGGCCACCTGTAAAGAACAATATTACTGTTCTTTACAGGTGGACCACAGGTGCCAGCGGGCCATTTATGTCCGGGCATGCTGGCACTTGTGGTTCTCCAAGTGCCAGCATGCTGGACAGGCTTGCTGGGACCTGTAGGCCACCTGTCAAGAACAATATTAACTATGAACCCCGAACCCACCGCCACCAGGGGTGCGGGGCATAGCACTGGGCTATCAGCCCAGTGCTGGTTATTGCTCGGGAGGGGGACCCCATGTTTATTTTTTGGGGTCTCCACTTCCGAGGAATTCCAGCCCTGGGCTGACTGGTTTGGGGGGGCAGATTAATGTTATGGCAGGGGGACCCCATACTGAGTGTCTCCCCTGCTATGGCATTACCCCCCCCCCCCCCCCTAGCTGGTTCTGCTCGGTGCTGGTTTCACGAATGTGGGGAGGGGGCTACACTTTTTTTTTTTTCCACTCTATGGGGGGGGGGGGGGATGAAAGGCTGCTTGTGCCTCCCCAGCCACCGACCTCACCGCACGCCACTGCAATGTACATACGTGTGAATAATCGTGTGCGCTTCCCGGTCTCGGTCCTCCGCTAATCAGGTTGAAAGCGTTAAGAGTTTGTGATAGTGACCTGGCCTGCAGCTCGCTCTTTATTCAGTAGATCAAAACATAGTACAATAGATAACAAATATTTGCTGAATACACCGTTGGCGCTCCCACCCTTTAAACAAAAGTCACGTGGTAGTCTTAATAGTCCCAAAATGAGTCCTATGTTTCACTTGTAGGATTCTTTTTTCTTTTTTCTACTAGATGTTATGTTTCTTCTCCAGGGATTGATTAAAAATTTTCCTGAGCAGCGTCACGCGAGATGATGAGCGGCGGCCATTTTGTTTGTTTCTTATGTGCACATGTTATCATCTTGGTGCCGCAAAAGCCATCACTCTACATGCACCACACAGCGTGACGCTGCTCAGGAAAATTTTGAATCAATCCCTGGAGAAGAAACATAACATCTAGTAGAAAAAAGAATCCTACAAGTGAAACATAGGACTCATTTTGGGACTATTAAGACTACCACGTGACTTTTGTTTAAAGGGTGGGAGCGCCAACGGTGTATTCAGCAAATATTTGTTATCCATTAGTCATTTAGGTGATTGGGAGTCACCAGAATACACCCAGGTTGCTTCTGTCTCCACCAAGCGCTATTCTCTGTTCCATTCATATTTGTTTCCTATAATGCAATAGACACTGTGTGCTCTTCTTCCATTGGTTCGGGGGTGGGACATATCCTGTGCACCGGGGACCATTGGTCAGTTCAAGAAGTGGGCGATGGCTAGGACTTGAGATGTGGTTTCTGTTGTTTACATCTGAGTTCCCGCCCCATGATCAGTTAAACTCATCACATTAATCATAAATCTGGTATTATTAATAACTTAATGAGGTAATATTTAATAATGTTCTTATTCCCACCAGATTAATGTTTACGTGTCTCTGAACAAAATGATCCCGCACATGATATGATTATCTATTTCAATCTTCAAGATATACATATATCCACATATTCATATATATACATATATATATATATATATACACACACACACGTACACACATACTCCTGCTATTACAATTGTTACGAATTCTATATTTATTCATTCATATATATTTATTCATTCATATATATATATATATATATATATATATATATATGAACACCTACATTTCCATGGGTTTTAGACTAGGAATGTTAATATCTTACATTTCTATCTGTCTGGTCTTGTTGTGGTTAGCTATTGTTTCTGATTTTCTAAACAGAATCGGTTCCTGGGTATTGTCACTTCGTTTGTTTTTACTTTCAGGTGAGACAATGACAATTCAGTACTCATTGTTTTAAATAGAAACTTGGCTATTTTAGTAAACAAAGGTGTATGCCTTCTTTATAGAATTTCAAAGCTTAGTGTAAATAAGGCCATTGTATTTTAGTCTCTGGGAGTTTTAATTTATGTGTGACTGATTTTCATGCTATTTAAAGGTTAAAGCAGACAGTGTGGGATTTATACACTATATATATATATATATTAGATTTATGATATGTCTTTGTGGCTTTTCCATGAGAGTACAAACTCCACTGTAATTACTCATACCACGCTCAAACCGCGCAGGACCGTGGGTGCAACCACACGCAATTTGTGAATATGTGCACGCATGGTGGAACAAGTGCATGGGTAGTGGGCATGTGTGTGTGGTTTGTACGTGATGTGTGTACTGGAATATTTGTCGAATTTGACAGTCTACCCTTTGGCAGTCAACAATAACTGCCACTATCTAATCACTGAACAGAAAAATATCAATACAATATCTACAGAAGTTTGGGTAATCGGGAGAGAGGGGTAGGTAGGAAATGTATGACCTAGTGGGATAGTAAAAAGCTATGAATCCATGTCTGAGGGGCATGTATCATCGTGCCGTAAATGTTCTAGATAAGCTTCGAGGTATTGCAAAGTATACATTAAATCCTTCTTATCCCATATTAAGGGTCTGTAAGTGGGTCAACAAACACTACCGAGCTCTTTTCGGCTTCTTGTTCCAACAAATGGGGTGCACATTTAGTTGATGATACATGGAGGGGGAACATATGTGAATGCTAATATGTGGATATCACCTGTCGACTATGTGTGTCACTACCTGAAGGTTGTAGAGATGAAGATAAGAAACATATCAAAAATACATTCACATAACATTTGCGTAATCATTCTTGGATGTTGATTGAAGTCTTCTCCCGGATGGGTGTATTTTTGCTGAAACACAGGAAAAACGGGTGAAAGAAACGGGCCGTGGAATTCTTTTGCAATCTTTATCACAACATCGTTTCTATAGATGGATCATAAATTAAATCTGCTGCTGTAGCAATGCCTCTTGCTCCTTAAACTCATCACTTTTGTACTGCGCTTGCGCCGCGTTAAAATTCGAACATCTAAATATCAAGCCAATAATTATGACGACTCCCAGGATACAAAGGAGAAACTTTCCTACACTCATAATAACATTTTGAGCCCATTCTCCTAAACCTGAGAACCAATTGCGTGGGTTCAACCATGAGACCCAGCCGGTCAGTTCATTACTCACAGCAGTCAGGGTAAGGTTGTGTCTCCGTCGGAACTCCCACTTCAACTGCAAGATATCGTCCACCTTTTGATCAATGATCTCAGTTGGGTCGTCAGTGCTGTTTGTAATATACGTGCAGCACTTCACACCATATTGAGTTGCCAATGTGACACAGTACCCTCCCGTCACGGCTGTGATATGATTGAGAACCATCCTGTGCTGGATCAGTTCCGTTTTGTAAGCTTGCAACTCCCTTCCCGTATACCTGAAGGTGTCGTCATACATCTCAGTGATATTATCTATCAGATTCGCTAGCGCATGGATGTACCTATAATTTATAATTCCTCTGGCAGTACGGGTGAATGCGAGAAGGAATTGAATCCCGGTGGATTCGTGGATCAAATCAGAGGCTACGTGTTCTGTCCTATCTATAATGTGTCTCTTAACGATGTGTTCATAATGAGTTTGAGTATAAGGAGCTTGAGCACTGCGGTGAACATCTTTCATCTTATCATGGGTTATGGTCATAACCTCTGGCAACACTCTTCCGATGTAACACAATCCCTCTGAGTTTGGGGCAAGCCACTTATAAGCCTTCCTCCCACATATGAAATAAGCATCATCGGGGAGAACATATGGGACAGAATATGACATTACCATATTGCAAACTTTCCAAGTGAAAAATCCTATCCCTATCTCTCTCATCTGTTCAGTACACGTATCAGGCTGTATGATATGCGCACAGTACCCTGGTGATACTTCTCCAACCCGCATGGTCTTACTTCTTGAGTATACCTATACCGAAAATACCTTCCACTTTTGGCTATTTGGCGTATAAGTTCAGAATCTACGGGTATCCTATCAGCTCTGTGCGAGAATGCCATGGTTTGGTTATTCCATGTCACCTCCCAATTTCCCGGCTTTCGGGAATTGGAAATGTTGAAACACACTAAGGATCTATCCACATGGTACTGGTGGAGCTTCAAACTAGGGGGCCTAGAAATATTAAATTTGTTGTCCACCGGTCTCCCACCCCGTAATTCGAGTACCTCATCTATTGCTAAAGGGTACGGTACTAGTCCTGACTTGCTCTGACCTTGAGGTACTTGTGAGCACACCCAACATTCTGTTTGGTTTAAAACCTTACCCACTAGTGAGTGGTAATCACTCAATGGATGACGGTCCATGTTGATATTAAGGCTGGACTGACATCTCTGGATGCACCCATCCTCAACTATGTTTTCACAATTCCTACAAATGCATTCTTCCTCAGCCAATAACCCTTCACAGTGCCTCCTAGTTTCCTGACTACCAGATCGTTTTCTGATACTCGCCTTTGCTCGATGGATGTGTTGCTCTTGGAATTCTACAAATCCGTCCTTGCCATCAGAACCCATTCCAGATCCTTTCTCGACCTCTCTGGTACTCTCACCGAAACAGACTGTTCTCGTCAACAACAGGATTAACAGGAAAACCTGGAATGCAGTTTCTTGGGGTAAGTCCATCTTGTTTAAGGGGAGAGAAAGGGAACAAGAAGGGGGAGGAAAGGAGGGTAATGGGAGATGGAGAAAATAATAAAGAGGAAAAAGAAAAACTGGTGCGACAACCGCCTCTGGTCTTGTTGTTCTCTGTGCTCAGGTGCAGTGACAATAGTCCTGCCTCTCAACCTTCCCGGAACAGACACTCCAGTGATACGATGTTCTCTCTGAGTCAGCGACCTTTCTATAGGGAACATGAATCTTGCATTACAATGTGTTTAACTGTTGTGTATTATCAGTTGTGTGAAGTAAACCATCCGTGGAAAGTGAAAGAGAGAGAGAAAATAATAAAAAGAAAATTTGTCAGATTTGCGTTTACCATCAGGCTGTCACACCATCATGTCTATCGGTATCTATGCACAGTCTCCCTTCACCAGTATTTCCACTCTTCACCCTTTGCGCATGGCCAGGCACAGTGATGCTGGTGAGATATACTGGTTTTGGGCAGACCTCTGAAAAGACCGAGTAGACATGTGACGTTTGAGCTGTAAATCTGTCGGTGAACGTCAGAGATGAAGAGGAAACTTTGAAGACAAATCACAGAGTTTAGTAACAAAGAAGATTTTACAAAGTTTGACATCTGGATTGGGCACTACGGGGAATTACTCCCTAATCAGGCTGTTCCCTTAAAAAAAATTCTATGTGTGTTATATCTCTACTGGGACTATCCTAGCCATCAATCCAGTGTCTTGTTCATTCTAAGTTCATAGGGAACCCGGTATCTTTGAGATAATTTCCTCTACCTGTGATGGACATGCTTCTAAAACAGTGAAATGCAATATTAGTCTTTGTGGGTATTTTAACATATTTTGTGCTTCCTGGGTGGGAGCACTCTATATGTATACCATCTCTAACAAAACTCCTGTTAAATTACTTAGAGGTCACTTCTGCTAGAGGGAGAGAAGCAAAAGTTTAGAAGCCTCCTCCTAATCTCCGTAAATTCTGTCAAAAGGGTAAAGTTGCATTTATTCTGTTCTTCCCATTAACCGAATCTGTGTTTTTCTATACTGCTCGTGATTCCTTACTATATGTCCCTTGATCCCGTCTATGTGTTTACTAACGTGGCTTATTTATTCTGTCTAGGGGTCTATATTGGCTATGTGCTCTACTACTCCTACAATTTCTAGCAAAATGTCCTTTATTTTTACAAATGTAAAAAATATTATCGGTCTTTTGTTACTACTAGGGTTTTGGGGTTTGGGCTGATGAGACTTTGGTGTAAGAGCCTGCATACTTTCAATCCTCAGCCTCTCCTCTCGCAGTTTTCTACACCTAGCAATATTCCTATGATGTTCAATTGCGCACTCTCTACGGCAAGCTACTGTGACCCCTCTCCAACCAGGCAAAGATGTTTGTACTTTGTCCCTCACTGTCTGATCGAGTCCGTCCATTAGCACAGACACAGCTACCTTTCTGTAATTTTCATCGTTCCCTGCATCTAATACCCCCATGTATCTATCCATTTCCTGCAGTGCTCGGTGGAAATAATCAGATGTCATTTCATTTTTCCTCTGTTTTATGGAGAAAATTCTTCTCCACTCAGTGGGAATTTAAACACAACTCTAGTTGCTTATTAATTTGTTCTATATTTTCCTGATTGTTTCTGTCAGTCATAGGACTATCCGACTCTAATCTACAATCAGTGGTGAATTTTTGGGTGTCAATATTAGGGAGTAGGCAGGCTTTCAATAATGTCCGCCAATGTTGGTTTGTCGGTTCATACACATTACCCAGATCTCTGATAAATATCTGACATCTGGCTAAATGCTTCTGAGGGTCGGGGAATTCTGAAATGATTGATCACAGCTCATCTCTGGGCCACGGGCAATACATTGCATTATTCCTGGTGAGGACTACTTCCTGTCTATCGGTTCCCCCATTGGGAGTTACTATTTCCAAAACAGGGTGTAATCCTACCGTTCCGTTCCTAATCTGTTTACTGTGTGGTGTTGTTGTTTCTGTGCAATGAACTGTCTCATACTTACCGGTAGCTGTGACCTCACCAGTTCTTTCATTAGGGAATATTATTACTGCGCTACCTGGTTGGACAGGCCCTACCTGAGTGTCCTGCAAAGTGACTGCTTGGAGGAGAGCTGCGATTTGGCTGAATCCTTCATCTTCTTGTGACCTAAAACCTTGGAGAGACTTCAAAACAGGATACATTTTGCAAAAGTTAGGGTTAATACATTGCTCTTTCATATTACTATCATTTACGGATGTATCATTGACTGTAGCCTTCTGTTCCCCTTCGACCTGTGTCGACAATGGTGTGTTTGTGTTCTCATTCCCGCTAGGTTTGGAACCGATTGCATATGTTAATTTCTCTTGCATATCGCCCTCTTGCTGCCATAAATGTAAACAGTTTGTGTGTCTGACCTTTTGTTTTCGGGATTTTATCAGACATATCCTAAACCTTAAATTCTGCAACACCTCTGGTTCAAAACTGCCTACCCTAGGGAATGGTTCCCTATCTTCCGCAGTCATACGTTCCCATTCATTGCATAAAACCTATGTGTGTGATCCGTACTTCTCACACATTATGTACCTCGCTGACCCTCTGGGCCGCGGAACATCATCCTGAACCCTGGTTGAACGTCCCTTACTTGAGCAACTGGCCCCCATATTTTGCAGGTATTGCCTTCTCAGCTAATTCCTACAAAAAAAAACAAAATACTCAATATAAGGCAACGGTGAAAGTTCAACGAGTGCTCTCACCCACTCACGCCCACGTTGGCCAATACACCTAAACACTGTTGTCAGCGCCGGTACGTACCCAACCTAGGGCCCCTGTGTAACCTCTATTCACTGGAAGTATATGGGAGTGACTTACCCTTCCCAGTAAATATTGGTCGTTGGAGATTTCCTGAGTGACCAGTGAAACTTCCTTAAAACAAAAAATTTTTACACAAATCACGTTGCGTGTGCTACACCTAGCGCTTATGATCCCGCGATTTTACGCAAAGGTCGTAAAAGGATATCACGTTGAGCTAAGTATTGCACCCACGAACGCGCGGTCCAATCGCACAGCGTATAGGTAACTGTTACTTATCCGCCGTACGACCACTGGAATCGTTTTTCAGGCTGCGAAACCTCAGCCAGAGCGTATCTGAATGGGCCTATATGGGTTCTACGCCAACCACCTGAGCTGCTCTCTCTAAACAAAAACCTCGCTGACCTTTGGTCTGCGGTACTCTATACCATTCGCTGACCTTTGGTCTGCGATATCTACTACTTTGCTCCTTTGTACTTTAATCAATGTTAACGTGAGCAAGCCACTCTCACGCCACCAAGTGTCCACTCACCTGGTGTGGTCTCCTACGGGATCTCGAATTCCCTGGGTCCACAAAACCTTTTGTTTGCACACTCACGCTCGTTCACTCATATACACTTTGGTTTTTCTGTACAGAAAATTAACTTTCATTCAGTTAAAACAGCCTTAGTTCCAGAGGTAATACAGTAAAAAAGGTTTTATTTAAACTAAATCTTGGACACTGAACAATTTGTGCTATTACCGCGTGGCTACCGTTTCGCACCTAAACTAAACAATACTATTGTGTAATTTGTACTTAGCGGCCGTATCCTTTCGCACGTTGCACAAGCACGCGATCGTGCGTACCTCTTTACGTTGCGTACGCAGTCCTGTACTTTGTCCGAGACACGTATACAAAGACCGTACGTCCGCAACAGTACAAATCCCACACTTCTTATAAATGTTAGCGATATTACCTATAATCGCTCACTTAACACCACACACAGTTTCTTCTGTATAAACCTTTACAACTAGGCCAGGCTGCGTGTGCGTCTTACACTTATTTTTAAATATTAACTCTATATTTAAACTAAATAGCAACAAATTTTTCAGTACAGGTCAAAATGAATCTAATAATCAATACTTATGGCAATAATGCGAGCAGATATGCAAAGTACAAAATACAGGTGTATGCGTGTGATGTGTGCGCATTTAGCGCCAAACAGAAATTCAGACTTTAAAAATAGCTTTGCGTTCTTACCTTACGGATCCCACCAGCATCCCTACAAACCATGCAGAGCAGACGCTTATCTTATCAGCACTTGAGAAAGAGTTTACCAGAGTATCCACCAACCAGGAGAAGGCTTACATGGATACCTGTCCGCCCTTTGATGATAGATAAAGTCTGCTGTACCCTGCTAGGCTGTGGGTATGAGGAAAAACAGGACGATGCCCCCAATTGATAATGTCGATATTATCTTAAACCATAAAGCTATACCTCTAGAAACACTTATATCGTGGAGCCGCTATGGCCGTTAGACTGAATACACGTGCTACGCACTCTGAGGGTAATTCCAAGTTGATCGCAGCAGGATTTTTGATAGCAATTGGGCAAAACAATGTGCACTGCAGGGGAGGCAGATATAACATGTGCAGAAAGAGTTAGATTTGGGTGGGTTATTTTATTTCTGTGCAGGGTAAATACTGGCTGCTTTATTTTTACACTGCAAATTAGATTGCAGATTGAACACACCACACCCAAATCTAACTCTCTCTGCGCATGTTATATCTGCCTCCCCTGCAGTGCACATGGTTTTGCCCAATTGCTAACAAAAATCCTGCTGCGATCAACTCAGAATTACCCCCTCTGTACGTTATTTGCGTACAGAGTCCCGTACGTGGTACGTACTTGGCGTACACATGCCGCGCTGAGTGTACAGAGTACGCACAGCGCACGCACACACAATTGATAACCTTTAAACCTAATTCGTAATGCAATGTTATTTCTTACACTCTAAACCCTTAGCAGTAAAGTACTGCAACGATGTTATACCTTAAACCTTAAGTAGCGCTGACGGTATAAAGTACCCACAGTGTGTACACCTTATCAATACTTATAAACCTTATACAGTTAAATATGCTTTTAAACCCTTGCAGGAAAGTGAGGACACAACACCGATTTGTAGTTGAAACCACAGGGTTCTAAGGCCACGTGGATTATTTCAAAAGGTAAAAAAGTACAAATCATACACTACAGGCTAACAAGATAAATCTAAAACAGAATAATGGCTACAGTCAATGTACATACGTATTAATAATCGCGTGCGCTTCCCGGTCTCGGTCCTCCGCTAATCAGGGTGAAAGCGTTAAGAGTTTGTGATAGTGACCTGGCCTGCAGCTCGCTCTTTATTCAGTAGATTAAAACATAATACAATAGACACTGTGTGCTCTTCTTCCATTGGTTCGGGGGTGGGACATATCCTGTGCACCGGGGACCATTGGTCAGTTCAAGAAGTGGGCGATGGCTAGGACTTGAGATGTGGTTTCTGTTGTTTACATCTGAGTTCCCGCCCCATGATCAGTTAAACCCATCACATTAATCATAAATCTGGTATTATTAATAACTTAATGAGGTAATATTTAATAATGTTCTTATTCCCACCAGATTAATGTTTACGTGTCTCTGAACAATATGATCCCACACATGATATGATTATCTATTTCAATCTTCAAGATATACATATATCCACATATTCATATATATACATATATATATATATACATATACACACACACACACACACACGTACACGTACACACATACTCCTGCTATTACAATTGTTACGAATTCTATATTTATTCATTCATATATATTTATTCATTCATATATATATATATATATATATATATATATATATATATATATATATATGAACACCTACATTTCCATGGGTTTTAGACTAGGAATGTTAATATCTTAAATTTCTATCTGTCTGGTCTTGTTGTGGTTAGCTATTGTTTCTGATTTTCTAAACAGAATCGGTTCCTGGGTATTGTCATTTCGTTTGTTTTTACTTTCAGGTGAGACAATGACAATTCAGTACTCATTGTTTTAAATAGAAACTTGGCTATTTTAGTAAACAAAGGTGTATGCCTTCTTTATAGAATTTCAAAGCTTAGTGTAAATAAAGCCATTGTATTTTAGTCTCTGGGAGTTTTAATTTATGTGTGACTGATTTTCATGCTATTTAAAGGTTAACGCAGACAGTGTGGGATTTATACACTATATATATATATATATTAGATTTATGATATGTCTTTGTGGCTTTTCCATGAGAGTACAAACTCCACTGTGTGGTTTGTACGTGATGTGTGTACTGGAATATTTTTCGACTTTGACAGTATCATCTGCAAAAATTTATACCGTGCTCTCTAGACCTACTTTTAGATCATTTATGAAAATGTTGAGGGACTTTCAGTGGGTTGGGCATCTTGCATGGCCGATTTTTAGCAGGGCTCCTACACAAACTCCTACAATCTACCCTAATCCTTCTTCCACAGCCATCCGACTTGGATTTGAAGTAGAGGATTTACCTGTCGTGACTGTGGTAAGGAGATTAATCTTGTATGGAACCCATCTTATTCCCCGGAATCCGACCATCGTGACTGGTCGCCTGCCTGCTTTGAGGCGTCCGCATGGCGTGCCGTCTCTCATTGCACTACTGAAGCCTTATCCTAGGCTTCTTTCCTTTTCATCCCCACCTCTGCTAAACTCTCACCAAGGGACTGTCTGTACTGAAACCCTGGCTCCCTACCCTTGGTTCCTGCTGAAGGGTGGCCTGCTCCCCTCTCAACTGTCGGGTACAGTCCAGCGGCAGTCCGCGATCGCTACACCGCTGTGCATCATCTGCTGCTGTGCGGGCAGATACTGTGGGGCGCCAGTTCCCGGGAGCGGGCGGCGGTTAGCTCCCGTTCAGACCGCACTCCCTGCTGGTGGCTGGACTCTCCCTCTCTCGACACTGACGCCCGCTGGTGCAGTCTTCTGGAGGTCGAACCTCCCTCCCTCTGCCCCTGAGACGCTGGTTGCATGGACTGGAGAGGGGGAGCCGGCTCTGTCACCCGGGCTGCGCTCTCTCACTTGTGACGTGGGTGCACTGCTCCTAGACGCTGCCTGACTCACTGCTACGGACCGGGACTGGGACAAAGCTTCTGTCTCCTGTGGCACAATTACCGGCCACCTGCTGTTGTGCCCACCGGCGCAGTCTGTGCTGTCCTTGGGGGGTCGGATCTCCCTCTACTTCCCTGTTCAGCCTTGTGGCCGTATGGACGGATGAGGCAGCTGTGATAACGGGGATGCACGCGCTCGCTGGCTTCAGGATCTATCTTCTTCATAGTGACAGCTTGTCTGGAGCGGGTGGAACACTGCCCAGCCACTTCTCTCCTGGACAATTGCCAGCAGCACAATTAACTGACATTTGGATGGCATCCTGAGGTCTGGATACCGAGAGCCTGTGGGACACTTGCTGCTACCTGACCATCTCTCCTCCCCCAGTTTTGCACTTCTAGGAAACAGCTAACCAGATCCTAGTGACAGAAGCCCTTAACCACTGGTGTCTGAGTGATCGTGAAGAGGATTTCTAGGCCCTCCTGCACGTTGTCTGCTTGGTACCTATCCGGTGAAAGCACCTGCTTCAAACAACCACGCAGATTCGTCTCCTGTTAACCTGGTATCTGTTTCCCCCCTACTAATATCTCTTCCCTCCCCGCCTAGTGTGTTATCCTGCCCCCCCCAAACCCAAACCTTCCCCTCTTCTTTCTTATCCCCTCCTTCTCTCTTTCCCTACCATAGGTGGCAACTGACCCCACTCCTGGTCCTGAGTCATATAAACTATCCCTCCAGCTCTATTGGACAAGCATACAGGGACTCTCCCGCTGGACAGTGCCCATATTATCCTGCACCTATAGAGAATTAAATTGTGCTTTGCTCAGTCACCTTGCACAATACCGTAGAAGAAGCATTCTATTTTGCCTTGTTCAGAGTGACTTTGCACCTGCTATATATTTTAGGCTACAGGGTCATACTCACCTACGTGCTCTAAGCCACTTGCAAATAATTCAGGAAGAGCAGAATAGGAAGTGAGAAGCCAACTCAAGGTTCTGAGCCACTAGATGGCAGTGTTGCTTTAGTTACAAAGATAGCAATATACATTCATTCAAGCACCTGTAATTAAGAGCATTAATTACCCATTAATTACAGGTGCTTGAATGAATGTATATTGATATCTTTGTAACTAAAGCAACACTGCCATCTAGTGGCTCAGAACCTTGAGTTGGCTTCTCACTTCCTATTCTGCTCTTCCTGAATTATTTGCAAGTTCCTTAACTATTATTAGAGAACAGCAATGCAAATATTAATCTAGGTTCTTTAGCTGCGCTCCCCATTTTAAAGGTACTACCTGGCAATTGTATGTACCATTTTTTGTTTTCATCAAGCACCTCTATTTCACATTGCTCATTATCTGAGTTTGTTTTGTCACACCTATTTCTATGTATGATCTTATTTCTACATCTCGTTAGCTACAGTTTGTTGACAATAATCTCACCGTACGATCGCAATTGAATGTATTGACACTACGATTTCACCGCATCTGTGGTTCACTTTTATATACTACTTCTTCTACTTGCAATTATTTTATAGCTTATTTGTACCAGTCTCCCTGAATTGTTCTTTGCCTTCAGGTCCACACTGTTTCTCGATTAGTGCTTAATCATTTCTTTGCTCCCTTGTCTACTTACCATTATTCACAAAGCTTATTGCGTGCTCTGATTATGTAACTGCACAATGTCATGTTCATTTGCTCTTGCTGGGATGCCTCCCGTGGGAGCCATGTTTTTAGTACAATAGCGTAACAGAATTTTACCACCCGAGATTTATTACCTTTAACTACAATACCTCCGGTGATTGTCGTACTTTTAGGCCTATAGTATTGTTTACTCCCCTCTGATTCCCCTGGGGTATGGATAAATATCTCGATAAAAATATGCCTCCAAAACCTCACAAACATAGCAGGGAAGGGGAAACAAGTGACCCAGAAATCAGGCCCCTCCTCTCCTGTTAGCTCCTAGATAGACGCTTCAGAAACGCATGGAGACATTCTTCCTTGATGGCAAAAGAAATTGACGATTTTATGATGCCCCTAATGGACAAAAGATTTAATGACCTTCAAACCAGCTTGGATGCCGGGTTGGCCCGCATTGATTCACATGCGGCTCGCATCATGGCATTAGAATCTAGAGTAAGCGATATAGAAGATACTGCCCATTCCTGTCAGGAAGAGATATCCACCCACCACAGACTTACACAACAATTACAGGAAAAACTAGAGGACTTAGAAAATAGGTCCCGCAGAAATAACCTCCGCTTTGTGGGTATGCACGAAAGCATTACAGTGGCGGACCTGCCCACATCATTGGGGATCCTAGATAGCATTGAGATACCCCATATTGAGAGAGCTCACAGATTAAGGGCCTTGAGAGAGGAGACGCCACGGCGATCTCGCCCAGTTGTTGCCCGCTATCTTGACTATAGAGCTAAAGAACAAATCTTACTAGCTTATCGTAAAGCTAAAGGCCTAGTGGTCGGTGGGCATAAAATTTTGTTTTTTCAAGATTTCTCTGCCGCAGTTGTCCAAAAGAGAAAAGAATTCTCGGAGTTTTGCTCTTTTTTACGCAACAAAAATATCAGTTTTGCCTTGCTCTACCCTGCAAAACTGTGAGTGATGGAAAATGTCAGTCAAACTTTTTTCAATGATCCGGAGGTAGCGAAATCACACTATTTGGCAGATAGGCTAACCCAGCGATCACCACGTAGATAAAATGCTATCTTAGCGTCATCTGACTTTTGAATCGCAGAGAATTCATCGTCTCGGGTGGTACCAATTGTTTTTACTTTGTTTTTATTTTATTTTTCTGTTCCAGGAGGCCCACTGGATAGCGAGTGAGAATAACACACTGAAGGCTGCCTGGATTGGCTCATGTATATCTGCCCCTTTCCATAGGAAAAATAGGAGAGTAGCCATTTTATTTCATAAAGATCTTCCAATAACTATTTTGGATGAAATAACTGACCCTAACGGAAGGTTTATCATTCTTGATATTGAAATCTTCCGCACCAAATATACCTTGGTCAACATTTACGCCCCTAATGTTAACACACTTGTTCATTCAAGGCCTCAAACATACTCTCCAGGGTAGAACAAAGTACCCTGTAATAGTAGGGGCCGACTATAATATGGTGGAAGACCCTACGATTGATAGATCGCCAGCCGTGCCTAGAAATACTTATTTTCACAGCAGGTTTTTGTCCTCCTTTAGACACTCCTTGGACCTATCGGATCCGTTGAGACTACTTAATTCTAGTGATAGAATGCACATACATTTATCACTAACCCATAACTTACTGTTCCGAAAAGACAAAATTCTTGTCAAGTGGACATACATAATATATTTATATCGGATCACGCCGCTGTCTCCTTAGCTCTTACCCATTCTTCGATGCATCAAACAGATCGCCTATGGCGCTTCCCACATTATTTGGCTAACTCAGAGGACTTTAAATTGTATCTCACTTATCACTGGATGAATTTTGTCGATGAGAATTTAGACTATTGGGACAGGCCTGAAATATGTTGGAATGCCTCTAAGGCAGTGATGAGGTGACATATTATAAGCTATGTGGCCAAAAAAAAGGAGACTAAGGCAGAATACAATGCATTAAAGACAGTGATGTCAGACTCCTTTCAGGCATACATTTCTACCCCGTCGGAAAACACATTAAGTATATACAGACAAGCACAACAACTACTGGAAACTTATTTAGCAACACAAGCAAAACATTCCATTGATTATACGAAAAACTAATTTTATAGGTGGGGAAATAAGGCGGGTAGGTTGCTTGCGGTCAAGTCTCGACCCCCTAGAAAACGTCATATAATAACTGCATTGAAACACCCTACAACTGGCGCCACTATAACTAAATCCAAGGAAATTCTATCTCAATTTCAAGATTACTTTACAAAGATATTTAGTTCCTCATGAGTAGATAAAGATATTCAAAGTCACTTACTTACAAATACTGTGCTACCTCCTCTAACCCACTGAACAACAGGAAGCCTTGGCGGGCGAATTCACAATGGAGGAAATCAACCACACTATCTCACACTTACCTCATGGTAAATCCCCAGGCCCAGATGGTCTTTCAGATGATTACTATCGCATACTACAACCGCATATTGCCCCCTCGTTATTGGAACGGTTTCAAGCTATATATGGAGTTAGAGGGCCGCGATTTTATCTAGAACGGGGCACCCGTCAGGGCTGTCCCTTGTCCCCTCTCGTTTAATCTGGCATTAGATCCTTTATTGCATATACTACAGAACTGGACAGCATTCCAGGGAATCAAAATAGGTTCACAGGAAATTAAATTATCTGCCTTTGCCGATGATATACTCCTTTACATCAGCAATCCTGAACTGATCCTCCAACAAATACTCGACAAAATTTCAATGTTCGGATCTATTTCAGGTTTTAGCATCAACATTGATAAATCCAGAGCAATGTTATTATGTGGAGCTACCACTAATATGCGACGGATTGCTCAATATCCTCTACATTGCGTTGATACACATATCCCATACCTGGGAATATTGATACTAAAATACATAGATGCTTTATACAGAATAAATGTCAATAAAGCTATAACTACCCTATCAGCCGATATAAAGGGATGGGACAGACTTCCGTTATCTTACTTGGGCAGGGCCAACTTACTTAAAATGGTAGCCATCCCCCGTTTACTCTATCCACTACAAACACTTCCAGTCCTGCTTACGAAAACAGATATTCAATCAATTAACACACTCATTAGGAGATTTGTCTGGAAGGGTGGCAGAGCTAGGATAGCGTTGCGGAAGTTAGCTCAGCCTAAGTTAAATGGAAGGATCAACTTCCCTGATATTGAAGTGTACAATCATGCTGCTCTTTTAAGACACCTGAGAGATTGGATACAAAAAAATTCAGTCTATACAAACACATCACTAGAACAAACTTTCTTGCTGGGCATAGATCTGACGTGTTTCCTTCACCAGCATGACCAGGAGATTCCGGATTATATCAAATCCAACCCACCAGAAAATTGTGGCACATTCTGCGTCACCTTGCTAAATTGAATCAATACCACTCCCCAGTGGCGGAACTAGCGAGCGGTGGGCCCAGGTGCAACAAAATGCTTTGGGCCCCCCTCTCATCCCGTCCAAGAGATAGATATATATATATATATAGAAATACATAGAAATATATATATATATATATACACACACACACACACACACACACACACACACACACTGGTGCAAGTAAAAAAAATTTTTTAGTTGTGCTGTGTGGCCATTGAAAGTGGGGGCATAATACACATATGACCCAAATAGTGCAGTACCAGATACACATATGCCCCCACAGTGCCAGATATGCCCCCACGGTGCTAGATATGCCCCCACAGTGCCTAATACACATGTGACCCCGCAGTGCCGGATATGCCCCCACATTGCCAAATACACATGCCCCCACAGTGCTAGTGACTAGAGACTGAATAAAAACCACGGTACTTTACTTCCAGACTATGAGTGTTGTTCTGCAGGAGAGGGACAGCAGTACACACGCTGGACGGGTGTAGTACTGCTGACCGGCGGTCTCCTGACCACCGGTCAGCTTACTGACGCCGGGATACCGGCAGCATACCGACGCCGGGATCCCGGCGGGGAGGGGCGAGTGCAGCAAGCCCCTTGCGGGCACGCTGCGCTCGCCACGCTGCGCTCGCCACGCTGCGCTCGCCACGCTGCGGGCTCGGTGGCGACCTGTGGTCGCCACGGGTTCTATTCCCACTCTATGGGTGTCGTGGACACCCATGAGTGGAAATAGTCCCTGTTGGTCGGCATGCTGACCGTCGGGATAGTGACCCGTCGGGCTGGTGGAGGAGGTCATGTGACTGTCGGTCAGCTGACCGGCGGTCACATGAATACCACCCCGCTGGACAATACAATACTAGGTCAGCAGTAGGCATGTGTAATTTAATATTAGAATGCATTTATGTGGCAGTGATGAGAGAGGGAGAGAAAACTACAGTAGCTGCAACATGTCCATCTACACTAACTGCAGCTGAGCTCCGTGAATGTAACTTTCAGCCCCCTCTGTACCTGGCCTTTGTGCAGGAGCTATGTACCTTAGATAGAGAGCTGCCTGCAGTCCACATGCCGAATACTTCATCGCTGCCAGGCACGCGACCCCCGACCTCTGATCACAACACAGCGGCAGCCTCATCAAGCACAACGGCTGAACGGGGCTGTATAGATAAGGGCAGATCTTTTAACCTGTTCAGTACAGGATCGCTGTCCTTTCCCTTATCTGTACAGCCCCGTTCAGTGGAGAGATGTGATAAAGGAGTCAGACGGACTGTGTGCTAGGGGAGCAAATGCTCCAATTACCCCCGCTGGATCTGCCACTGGCCCCCGCAGTGGATTGAGAGCAGGGCTTCCGTACATAGCTGTGTGAAAAAAAATCCCTTAAAATGCCCGCCGCCGGGGAGACAGGCGCTAGAGGTCAAATGTGACTTCTAGCGTCTGTCTCCGCCTTGGCGGCGGCCATTTTGGTAGGTTTTTTTACATTGCAAGGTACGGAAATGCTGCTGCAGCCCCCAGCGCATCTCAATTCACTCACTGCGGGGGCTGCGGCGGCTGGAATCAGCGCCTATGCTTTGGGCCCCTTGACAAAGGTGGGCCCCAGTGCAAGGCACTGCTTGCACTGGCGGTAGTTCCGCCTCTGCCACTCCCTACATCTACCCTTACTCCAAAACCCTGACTTTTTGGATGGCATGGCTGCTCACACCTTCATCATGTGGAGATTGGCTTGGTTACATTCTATTCGATCTTTGGTTTCCACAGAGGATCAGAGAATACTAACCTTCTCTGAGGTATCCTCAACGTTTGCTATGATTAGCCCATACCCCTTAGCATTCATACAAATGCGATTTCTCATACGTCCTAGAGGATTCTGGGGTCCACTTCAGTACCATGGGGTATAGACGGTTCCGCAGGAGCCAAGGGCACTTTAAGACTTTTTCAGAGTGTGAACTGGCTCCTCCCTCTATGCCCCTCCTCCAGACCTCAGTTTAGAAAATGTGCCCAGGCAGACTGGTCGCACTCTAGTGGAGCTCTACTGAGTTTCATTAAAAGACTTTATGTTAGGTTTTTTATTTTCAGGGAGGCTGCTGGCAACAGTCGCCCTGCTTCGTGGGACTTAGGGGGAAGAAGTAGGAACCAACTTCCTAAAGCGTTTCATGGCTCTGCTTCTGCTGACAGGACACCATTAGCTCCTGAAGGGTACTGAACACTAGCTGCAGCTATGCGCTCACTCCCACAGCATGTCGTCACCCCCCTAACAGCCAGAAGTTAGAAGACTGGTGAGTAGTATTACCGGAGGTCTGCAGAAAGGAATCTCCGGTCATCGTGACGGCTTAAGGTACCACGCAGCGAGCGGGAACGCTGACCGAACATGCTATCCATAACACAGTGCACAGCAGAATGCAGGGAGTGGGGGGGGGGGTGCCCTGGACAGCATGAAACCTACTCCCACTGGCAAAAGGTGGCATATGATGCTGTGGCACAGTCGTACACCCCCGCCAGTATAAATATCTAGTTCAATAGCTGAGGAAAAACGCGCCATTGCAGGGGGCGGGGCTTCTTCCTCAGGCAGCCAGCACACTGCTCAGCGCCATTTTCTTCCAGCAAAAAGTAAGGGAAGAGACGCTGATCCTCCTCTCAACTTCTGATTCTAGTATCAGGGTGCTAAGGGAGGGAAAGTGTATATTGTGGTACTATAACCTATTGACAATATACATAGCGCGGAAAGTCTCTGTGTACAAAATACGCGACACAGGGATTTTTGTCTCTGTGTACAAAGTACACGACACAGGGATTTTTTCTTTGGGCGCTGAGTTGTGGACTGGCGATTCCTTTCTGTGTCCCTCTGACAGATTTTACTGTGGGTCTGTCCCCTATAAGCCCCATGGTGTCTTTGGTGTGATTGTGCACGTGTGTGACATGTCTGAGGCAGGGAGCTCTTCCCCTGAGGGAGCCATTTTAGGGACACAGAGTTGTAATATAGTGGCGCTGCCGTCACACCAAGAGCCTGACTGGGTGAAAGATTTACGTGATAGTGTGAATCATATCAGTAAGAGATTGGATAAGTCTGAGTCTCACGCAGAAAACTGAAAATCATCTGTTGAAGATGTGATTTTTAATAGTTCTGCCTTTCATCCACAGGGGACCCCTCTGGGTCACATAAAAGGTCATTTGCACAAGTAGTACAAACTGATACCGACACGGACTCTGATTCCTGTGTCGACACTAGTGATTCCAGGGGAATAGATAGGGAAAAACATTAAAAACATGTTTGTTGCTATAAAGGAGGTGTTAGAAGTTACGGAGCCCCCTCCTTTGCCACAGGAAAAGGCTTACTTTAATAAAGAAAACGTAATGTAACTTTCCCTCCATCTCAGGAGCTGAACAGTCTCTTTGAGGGAGTCTGGTTTAACCCGAAAAGAAATTTCAGATTCCCAAAAGAATTCAGGCAGCTTACCCTTTTCCCTGCAGAGGACAGGAAAAGGTGGGAGTTACCCCCCATTTTAGACAGTGCCCTGTCACGGTTAAAGAAAATGGTGATTCTCCCTGCGCCTGGGACGGCTTCACTTAAGGAACCGGCAGACTGCAGGTTGGAGACTACGTTGTAATCTATTTATGTGACCAATGGGACACTACTTTGTGCGCGGGTGAGTAGTGCTATTGAAAAGTGGTCAGAAAACTTGTCATCAGACATTGACACAATAGATAGAGACAAGATACTCCTAACATTAGGTCATATCAAAGACGCTGCTGCGTACATGCTAGAAGCCATGAAAGATATTAGTCTCTTGGGATCAATAGCCGCTACCATGGCAATCTCAGCACGGAGGGCGTTGTGGATTCGCCAATAAAATGCTGACGCAGATTCCAAAAGGAATATGGAGGCTTTCCCGTATAAAGGTGAGGCCTTGTTTGGAGATGGGCTGGATGCTTTAGTTTCTGCGGCTACCGTGGGTAAGTCGACATTCTTGCCTAATGCTCCTGCGCCGGCGAAAAAGACACATCACTCTCAGATGCAGTTCTTTCGGCCCAATAAATACAAAAAGGGTAAAGGTTCCCCTTTCTTTGCGGGTAAAGGAAGGGGAAAAGGAAAAAAGTCCACAGTGTCTCCAGGATCACAGGAGCAGAAATCAACCTCTGCTCCTGCAAAATCTTCAGCATGACGCTGGGGCTCTCTTGCGGGAGTCCGCTCAGGTGGGGGGCACGTCTGAAACTCTTCAGTCAGTTCTGGGTTCAATCTGGCCTGGACCCGTGGGTGTACAAATAGTGTCCCACGGGTACAAATTGGAGTTTCAAGACATTTCCCCATGCCGTTTTTTCAAATCGACCTTACCAGCTTCTATCCCAGACAGGGAAGTGGTGGCAGCAGCAATTCAAAAATTGTGTCAGGATCAAGTCATTGTCCTGGTTCCCTTGTTACAACAAGGAGAAAAGTTTTATTTAAGCCTATTCGTAGTTCCGAAGCCGGACAGCTCGGTCATACCGATTCTATACCTGAAAACTCTGAATTTCTACCTGCAAAGGTTCAAGTTCAAGATGGAATCTCTGAGGGCAGTGAGGGGACTTCATGGTGTCAGTGGACATAAAAGATGTCTAGTTACATGTTCCCATTTATCCTCCACATCAAGCTTATCTGAAATCTGCAATACAGAATTGTCATTACCAATTTCAGGCATTGCCGTTCGTACTCTCCACAGCACCGAGGGTATTCACCAAGGTGATGGCGGAAATGATGCTCCTCCTTCGACAGCAAGGAGTCAATATAATTCCTTACCTGGACGATCTCTTGATAAATGCGAGGTCCAGAGAAAGGACATTGCACTCTCCTTGACAATACTTCAGACGTCAAATTAGTCCTTTCTGGGGATGATACTGGACACAGAGGTGCAGAGGGTATTTCTTCCAGTAGAAAAGGCTCTGGAAATCCAAAGAATGGTCAAACAAATTCTGAAACCAACAAGAGTGTCGATTCATCAATGCATTCGGTTGTTGGAAAAGATGGTAGCGGCCTGTCACTGACCTGGATTGGGAGTGTTGTGAACTCGGGGGCTCCTCCGATGGTCGGAAAGAGGCACCACAGCTGGGTCGGAGCAGAGAAGGCCGGATATAGGTTTTCCTCATACAGGACTCTGACAATTGTGTTTGATGAAGAAATGCTGAAGAACTTTATTTAGGGAAGGGAGCAATACAGCAACACATGGAAGAAAGAGGACTGGTGGGCAATGTCAAAGGCTACTGAAGAATTTGTGAGCGATGTTTAAAGGTACATGAATAAAGAACTTGTGAGCGATGATGAAAGACACTAAAGAATTTGTGAGCGATGTTTAAAGTCACTGATGATAGAAGAACTTGTGAGCGATGTTTAAAGACACTGATGAATGAAGAATTTGTGAGCGATGATAAAGACACTGATGAATGAAGAACTTGTGAGCGATGATAAAGACACTGGTGAATGAAGAACTTGTGAGCGATGATAAAGACACTGATGAATGAAGAACTTGTGAACGGTGATAAAGACACTGATGAATGAAGAACCTGTGAGCGATGATAAAGACACTGGTGAATGAAGGACTTGTGAGCGATGAAAAAGACACTGATGAATGAAGAACTTGTGAGCGATGATAAAGACACTGGTGAATGAAGAACTTGTGAGCGATGATAAAGACACTGATGAATGAAGAACTTGTGAGCGGTGATAAAAACACTGATGAATGAATAACTTGTGAGCGATGATAAAGACACTGGTGAATGAAGAACTTGTGAGCGATGATAAAGACACTGATGAATGAAGAACTTGTGAGCGATGATAAAGACAGTGGTGAATGAAGAACTTGTGAGCGATGATAAAGACACTGATGAATGAAGAACTTGTGAGCGATGATAAAGACACTGGTGGATGAAGAACTTGTGAGCGATGATAAAGACACTGATGAATGAAGAACTTGTGAGCGATGATAAAGACACTGGTGAATGAAGAACTTGTGAGCGATGAAATAAGGCACTGAAGATTTTGTGAGCAGTGTTCAAAGACGCTGATGATTGAAGAACTCGTGAGCGATGTTTAAAAACACTGAAGACTAGGTGAGCGAGCAGCACGACATGCTGGGAAAGCTGACTGGATGCTGTAAACTCTAGGAGGTAGCACAGCGGTCACAGGAGCACTGGAGATCACCTCTGGAAAAGCAACGATACTCTGGTTTTTAATCTCCCGCCCTAACAGGATTGGTGGAGCGGTTATGTGATGCCACCCACTCCCGCCCACGTGACACCGGGTGCAATGGCGGCGCCCACACTCCGGGGAACTGCCGGGAGCAGCGCCAGCCAGACGCCGGGACCCGACGACCGCCGGACGGACCAGCAGACACGCAGGGGTAAGCGCGGCGGCCGCTGCCTCTGGTGTGTTTCAGTAACCCCTCCTCCAGGAGTGGCCCCCGGACACTTCCTGGGCTTTGATGGATGTCTGGAATGGAAGATCCGCATTAGTCGGGGAGCCGTGACTTCAGCAGCTTTGACCCAGCTCCTCTCCTCAGGACCATAACCTTTCCATTCTACCAGATACTGTAGATTCTTGTGAAGATAACGAGAGTCAAGAATAGCTTTAATTTCAAATACGGTTCCAGCTTCAGTCTCTACAGAGGTTGGCCTAGGAGATTCTGAATGGAACCGATTCAAAACAAGAGGACGAAGGAGAGAGACATGGAAAGAATTTGGTACCCGAAAGTGGGAAGGCAATCCCAATTTGCAGACAACCAGATTCAGGACTTGCAACACGGGGTAAGGACCAATGAACCTTGGAGCAAACTTCATAGTAGGCACTCTTAAACGGAGATTGCGGGTAGAGAGCCATACCCCGTCACCCACTTTGTATTGGGGAGCTGCCCATCGCTTCCTGGGGGTAATTCTGAGTTGATCGCAGCAGGATTTTGGTTAGCAGTTGGGCAAAACCATGTGCACTGCAGGTGGGGCAGATGTAACATGTGCAGAGAGAGTTAGATTTGGGTGGGGTGTGTTCAATCTGCAATCTAAATTGCAATGTAAAAATAAAGCAGCCAGTATTTACCCTGCACAGAAACAAAATAACCCACCCAAATCTAACTCTCTCTGCAAATGTTATATCGGCCACACCTGCACTGCACATGGTTTTGCACAACTGCTAAAAAAATTCCTGCTCCGATCAACTTGGAATTACCCCCCCTATCCGCAAAGAATTTGTAGCGGCCGGAGATTTTCTTGAGGTTAGCATGAACCCTACTCCAGATTTGACTGAAGTGCCGGAGAGTAGAGGCTGCAGCAGGAACATCTTCTGGAGGACAGATGGGTAATTCTGGAACTTGAGGATGGAATCCATAATTAATAAAGAATGGAGACTCACCAGTGGAGGAGTGGAACAGATGATTATGGGCAAACTCGGCCCAGGGTAACAGTTCCACCCAATTGTCTTGCGAAGGAGAGAGATAAACGCGGAGAAAAGTCTATAAATCTTGATTGACGCGTTCAGTTTGCCCATTGGTTTGAGGATGGTAAGCAGATGAGAACTTGAGCTTTATTTGTAAGGCAGAGCAGAGGGCCCTCCAGAATCTTGCCGTGAACTGCACCCCACGATCAGAGACTATCTCCTGAGGTAACCCGTGCAGGCGGAAGTGTTCACGAATGAATAAAGAAGCCAACTTGGGAGCTGACGGTAACCCGATCAATGGAATAAAATGTGCCATTTTAGAAAAGCGATCAATAATCACCCAGATGGTTTTATGACCCTTGGAGAAGGGTAATTCGGTAACAAAGTCCATCTAAATATGAGTCCAAGGTCTCTTAGGAATGGACAGTAGATGAAGCAACCCCGCAGGAGGCAGACGAAGAGTTTTGTGCTGAGCACATTGAGGACATGAGTTGACATAATCCTGTATATCCTTCTTCATAGTATCCCACCAGTATGACCTTCGTAGAAATTCCCACATTTTTTGAACTCCGGGATGACCGGAAAACTTGGAGATATGAGCCCACTGCAACAATTTCGGTCGAAATTTAGCTGGTACAGACATTCTCCCAGGAGGAGGACCCAGAGTGGTAGGAGCTGCCGAAATAGAGACTGGACTGAGAATCAAAGCCTTTGCAACTGAATTTTCTTCATCCGAGGCCGTTAAGGAACGAGATAGAGCATCAGCCTTAGTGTTAAAAGTCCCGGCCCGGTACTTAATGATGAACGAGAAACGAGTGAAGAAGAGCGCCCATCTAGCTTGACGGGGATTCAAGCACTGGGCCGTCTTGAGATACAGCAAGTTCTTGTGATCGGTGTAAATCGTAATTAGATGTTTAGCACCTTCCAATAAGTACCTCCATTCTTCTAGGGCAGATTTTATCGCCAGAAGTTCCTGGTCTCCAATGGTGTAGTTTTGTTCAGCGGGAGAGAACTTGCGAGAATGGAAACCACATGGATGTAACTTCCCATCAGAGGAGTACTGGGAAAGTACGGCACCGATGCCTACCGAGGAAGCATCGACCTCCAAGAAGAATGGTTTTGAAAAATTTGGTTGCTGGAGTACCGGAGCGGACATAAAGGCTGCTTTCAACCGGGCGAACGCTGCTACCGCTTCAGAAGACCAGTGACTTGGGTCAGACCCCTTTTTGGTTAGGGCAGTAATAGGTGCCACAATGGTAGAGAATCCCTTTATGAATTTCCGGTAGTAATTCGCAAAACCCAGAAATCTTTGTACCGCTTTCAAGGAGAGAGGCTGAGTCCAGTCTCGAATGGCAGTGAGTTTTTCCGGATCCATGCGGAGCTCCGTACCTGAGATGACATAGCCAAGAAATGGAATTGAAGGGACCTCAAAGGTACATTTGGAAATCTTGCCGTAGAGATGATTCCTTCGTAGGCGAAGAAGTACTTCCTTGACCTGTACTCTGTGCTCTGTGAGATTCTTAGAAAATATCAGAATGTCATCCAAATATACCACTACGCTTAGGTATAACATGTCCCGGAATATCTCATTCACAAATCCCTGGAAAACAGCAGGGGCATTGCTGAGGCCAAACGGCATTACCAAATATTCATAATGCCCATCCCTGGTATTGAAGGCCGTCTTCCATTCGTCCCCCTGTCGGATGCGTATCAAATTATAGGCTCCCCTTAAATCGAGCTTAGTGAAGACGTGGGCTCCGCAAACCCTATCAAATAGCTCCGTGATGAGCGGCAAAGGGTATTTGTTCTTAACGGTGATATCGTTTAAGCCCCGATAGTCAATACATGGTCTTAACCCTCCGTCCTTCTTCTTCACAAAAAAGAAACCTGCTCCCACCGTTGAGGTAGAGGGGCGAATGAATCCTTTCAGCAAATTAGACTTGATGTAGTCCGACATAGCTTGGGTCTCGGGTAAAGACAAGGGGTAAGTACGTCCCTGGGGTGGCATTTTCCCTGGGATGAGCTCAATGGGACAGTCCCAGGGTCTATGGGGTGGTAACTGATCGGCCGCCTGCTCCGAAAAGACATCTGTGAACTCCCGATAGACCTCCGGAATGAGCTCTTCATCCAACTTGGAAGATACCCGGAGCGGGTAGACAGGAGTGAGACAATTAGAATGACAAAAAGAACACCAGGACAGTATTTGTGACTACTTCCAGTCGACGCGAGGGTTGTGAATTTTAAGCCAAGAAAGACCTAGAACCAGATCATGGGGCATCTCCCGAATCACTAGGAACTCCAGATGTTCTTGATGCAGAGCTCCCACCTGCAGCCTGATTGGCACTGTGCGACTGGTAATAAGACCATTAGAAATTTGGGTACCATTGATGGCGGTCAACGTAATAGGCCGTTTCACAGACTGTAACTGTAAACCTAAGTTCTGGACACAAGAAAGGGAAACAAAATTCCCTGCAGCCCCAGAGTCCAGCAAAGCTTTAACAGGTTTGGCTATTGACTCAGGAAACAGAGACACGGAAAGTAAACAGTCCACTGTCGGAGAAGGTTTAGATGTAATTCCTAACTCGACTCCTCTGGAACAAGCTAGGACTGCCCGTTTCCCGGACGGGACTTGCAGAACTTGAGAAAATGATCCGCGGCTCCACAGTGGAGGCAGACGTCGTCACGACGTCACTGTCGTTCTTCCGGGGACAGCCAAGATCGATTGATTTGCATGGGTTCGTCTGGACCTGGAGTAACCGTTTGCTTAGACGGGAGAGACCGGAATCTGGATCGATCTGACCGACTACGTTCGCCTCCCCGTTCCTGCATGCGAAGATCCACCTTTACACAGAGTGAGATCAACTGTTCCAAGGAATCTGGCAGATCCCTAGTGATCAGTTCGTCCTTTAGGCGGTCGGAGAGCCCGTTCCAAAAGGCAGCCCGGAGAGCATCATTATTCCAGCGTAGTTCTGAAGCTATGGTCTGGAAGTGAATCACATACTGCCCCACTGAACAGGAGCCTTGTCGGACTCGGAGCAAGTCTGAAGAAGCAGCGGTCGTTCTGCCGGGCTCATCAAAGATCCTTTGAAATGACGCAATGAAATTGGTGTAACTAGAAACCAAAGGATCAGATCGCTCCCACAATGGTGACACCCAATCCAACGCTGAACCTTCCAGTAAGGAAATAATGTACGCCACCGATCCGTGGGGAAGTTGTGCGAAAGAAGTTCAAAATGCACCTAGCATTGGTTGAGAAAACCACGGCAATTCTTTGGATTCCCATTATAGCGAGAGGGAGTGGGAAGCTGAAGGCGTGACCTAGTTCCAGACAAGGATTGAACATTACTAGGGACAACCACTGGAGCGGGCACTGAAGCTGGAGCCGGCACTACTGAAGCCAGAGAAGCCTGAATTTGATCCAGCCGACCAGATAATTCCTGTAGATACTGCATCACCTGGCTCTGTGCAGCCTCCTGACTCTGAACTCGGGAAACCAAGTCCTGGATGGCACTTGCCTCTGGGTTCCGATCCCCCGGGTCCATGGGGCCTGAGTATACTGTCACTGACCTGGATTGGGAGTGTTGTGAACTCGGGGGCTCCTCCGATGGTCGGAAAGAGGCACCACAGCTGGGTCGGAGCAGAGAAGGCCAGATATAGGTTTTCCTCATACAGGAAACAATTGTGTTTGATGAAGAAATGCTGAAGAACTTTATTTAGGGAAGGGAGCAATACAGCAACACATGGAAGAAAGAGGACTGGTGGGCAATGTCAAAGGCTACTGAAGAATTTGTGAGCGATGTTTTTTTTTTTTTCTTCAAAACAATGTTTATTGAAGAAAGGTAAGGATAGATGTACAAAATTCCATGTCTGGATTCATAGTGGAGAGGTACAAATAATAGAAATACGCGGTAGGTCAGGGTCATACAATAATGTCTCGGTATGTGGAAAATACATGCATAATTACATATAGTACATGTAAGAATTTGGTAATAAATGATATCCATAGGATATATTCCACTCCTATTGTCTAGGGTTACCATTTTGCTTAGTGAAATGTGAGATCTGGTATTAAAGAGACATGAAGGTATCTAGTGGAAGTAAAGACTTGTAATAAACCTCAGTATCTGACCATATAGCCCCTTAGCAGCTGAGAGACCACTACAGACAAGGAGAAAGAAAACAGAAAATGAAGAGATAATAACCCTTCTTCAAATAATTTTCTATTTTGTAAAGAAGATTGGTTAGGTAGATATTCGAATTCGTATAGATTGTAGAGGGAAGAGAAATGAGAGGAGAAAGAAAGAAAAAAGAGGGGGTGGGAGATGGAAGGGAAGGGGGGGGGGGGTGGACAAGACGTGAAAACAGGACAACATACAGCATCATTCTCTAAAGGAAAGATTATACCATAAGGTTGTCAGGTTGGATATATGTCCTGTCGACTGCGATAAGTAGATAGTATTTACCGGCTCAACACATTTCAAACTTAGCAAAGTTAATAACATTAATCAATCTGTCTATACAAATACCAAGTAGTGGGTTCGAAGATTTTCTGGATTCTGAGCTGAGTGGCGTTATCAAAGCTTTGTATAACAGTTTCCCATTTCCCATAGAATCTAGGGGCCCCTGACTCTATATCCGGTACTAGAGCCTGTCGCTCGTAAAATATGTTGTTTAGCAGAGAGGTTCTCATTTCTGCAATAGATGGAGATTGTCTGTGTAATGTGAGCGATGTTTAAAGATACATGAATAAAGAACTTGTGAGCGATGGTGAAAGACACTAAAGAATTCGTGAGCGATGTTTAAAGTCACTGCTGATTGAAGAACTTGTGAGCGATGTTTAAAGACACTGATGAATGAAGAATTTGTGAGCGATGATAAAGACACTGATGAATGAAGAACTTGTGTGCGGTGATAAAGACACTGATGAATGAAGAACTTGTGAGCGATGATAAAGACACTGGTGAATGAAGAACTTGTGAGCGATGATAAAGACACTGATGAATGAAGAACTTGTGAGCGATGATAAAGACACTGGTGATTGAAGAACTTGTGAGCAATGATAAAGACACTGATGAATGAAGAACTTGTGATCGATGATAAAGACACTGGTAAATGAAGAACTTGTGAGCGATGATAAAGACACTGATGAATGAAGAACTTGTGAGCGATGATAAAGACACTGATGAATGAAGAACTTGTGAGCGATGATAAAGACACTGGTGAATGAAGAACTTGTGAGTGATGATATAAGGCACTGAAGATTTTGTGAGCAGTGTTCAAAGACGCTGATGATTGAAGAACTCGTGAGCGATGTTTAAAAACACTGAAGACTAGGTGAGCGAGCAGCACGATATGCTGGGAAAGCTGACTGGATGCTGGAAACTCTAGGAGGTAGCACAGCAGTCACAGGAGCACTGGAGATCACCTCTGGAAAAGCGACGATACTCAGGCGCCAGAGCTCTGCCCGGCGTCTGGTTTTGAATCTCCCGCCCTAACAGGATTGGTGGAGCGGTTCTGTGATGCCACCCACTCCCGCCCATGTGACGCCGGGTGCAATGGCGGCGCCCACACTCCGGGGAACCGCCGGGAGCAGCGCCAGCCAGACGACGGGACCCGACGACCGCCGGAGGCGGGGGCCGCCAGACGGACCAGCAGACACGCGGGGGTAAGCGCGGCGGCCGCTGCCTCTGGTGTATGACACGGCCTATGAGGCCATACAGTTTGGCCGATTCCATGCCAGAGTATTCCAGTGGGACCTGTTGGACAAGTGGTCCGGATCCATTCTACACATGCATCAGAGGATAATCCTGTCATCCAAAGCCAGAATTTCGCTCCTGTGGTGGCTACACAGTTCTCACCTACTAGAGGGACACAGGTTCGGGATTCAGGACTGGGTCCTAGTAACCACAGAGGCAAGTCTCCGAGGCTGGGGAGCAGTCACACAGGGGAAAAGCTTCCAAGGAAGATGGTCAAGTCAAGAAACTAGTTTTCACATAAACGTTCTGGAGTTGAGAGCCATTTACAATGGCCTTCTACAAGTGGGGCATCTTTTTCAAGATCAAACCGTACAGATCCAGTCGAAAAAATGTAACAGCAGTCGCGTACATAACCCGTCAGGGCGGAACGAAAAGTAGAGCGGCAATGGCAGAGGTGACAAAGATTTTCCTTTGGGCAGAAAGACATGCAAGAGCTCTGTTGGCAATTTTCATTCCGGGAGTGTACAGCTGGGAAGCAGACTTCCTCAGCAGACACGATCTCCATCCAGGAGAATGGGGCCGCCACCAACATGTCTTCGCAGAGGTGACAAGTCTTTGGGGGGTTGCTCAAGTAGACATGATGGCATCCAGGAGAATGGGGCCTCCACCAAGAAGTCTTCGCAGAGGTGACAAGTCTTTGGGGGGTTCCTCAAATAGACATGATGGCATCTCGTCTCAACAAGAAGCTTCGGAGATATTGTTCCAGGTCGAGAGACCCTCAAGCAATAGCAGTGGATGCACTAGTGACCCAGTGAGGGTTTCGGTCGGTGTATGTCTTCCCTCCACTTCCACTCATACCGAAAGTTCTCAAGTTCATAAGAAGAACAGGAGTTCGAGTGATCCTCATTGTCCCAGACTGGCCAAGAGAGGCTTGGTATCCAGATCTTCAGGAGTTGCTCACAGACGATCCTCGGCCTCTTCCTGCTGCAGCAGGGGCCGTGTGTGTATCAAGACTTACCGCAGCTACCTTTGACGGCATGGCAGTTGAGCGCCGGATCAAAGGCTGGAATGGTATTCCCAAAGAAGTCATTCCCACTCTTATTCAGGCCAGGAAAGGAGTAACGTCAAAACATTAACACCGTATTTGGAGAAAATATGTGTCTTGGTGTGAAACCAAGAAGACTCCAATGCCAGAGTTTCAGTTAGGACGTTTTTTCTCCATTTTCTCCATGCGGGTGTGAATGCGGGCCTACGATTGGGTTCAATCAAGGTCCAGATTTCGGTTTTGTCCGTTTTGCTTCAGAAACAATGGGCCTCCCTTCCAGAAGTTCAGACATTAGTGAAAGGGGTTCTGCACATCCAACTTCCATTTGTGCCTCCTGTGGCACCATGGGATTGGTTTGAACCTCTCCAGGAGATAGAGTTGAAGTTTCTCACTTGGAAAGTGGTCATTCTGATGGCCTTGGCATCCGCAAGGAGGGTGTCTGAGTTAGGAGTCTTGTCTCACAAGAGCCCTTACTTGGTTTTCCATGAAGATAGGGCCGAGTTAAGAATTTGTCAGCAATTTCTTCCAAAGGTGGTCTATTCTTTCCATATAAACCAACCTATTGTGGTGCCAGTGGCTACTGACACCTTCGCTGCTTCAAAGTCTCTGGATGTGGTCAGGGCTTTGAGAATTTATGTCGCAAGAACAGCTCGGATACGGAAAACAGAGGCTCTGTTTGTCCTGTATGCTCCCAACAAGATTGGGTGTCCTGCTTCTAAGCAGACTATTGTGCGCTGGATCAGGGGTACGATTCAGCACGCTCATTCCACGGCAGGATTGCCGATATCGAATTCGGTGACTGCCCATTCTACTAGAAAGGTGGGCTCATCCTGGTCGGCTGCCCGGGGGGGGGGTCTCGGCATTACAACTTTGCCGAGCAGCTACTTGGTCAGGGACAAACACGTTTGCTAAGTTTGACACCTTGGCCGATGAGGACCTAAAGTTTAGTCAATCGGTGCTGCAGGGACATCCGCACTCTCCCGCCCATACTGGAGCTTTGGTATAACCCCATGGTACTGAAGTGGACCCCAGCATCCTCTAAGACGTATGAGAAAACAGGATTTTAATACCTACCGGTAAATCCTTTTCTCTTAGTCCGTAGAGGATGCTGGGCACCCAGCTCAGTGCACACTTTACCTGCAGTTGTTAATTTGTTGAAAATGTTTTCAGCACGTTTGCTGTAATGTTCATGCCCGTTGGCATGTATTTTTGTTGAATGCCATGTTGTGCGGCATGGCTGAAGTGTAAGCTGGTATGAATCTCACCATTAACTTAAAAGTAAATCCTTTTCTCGAAATGTCCGTCTCCCTGGGCACAGTTCCTACATTGAGGTCTGGAGGAGGGGCATAGAGGGAGGAGCCAGTTCACACTCTGAAAAAGTCTTAAAGTGCCCATGGCTCCTGCGGAACCGTCTATACCCCCATGGTACTGAAGTGGATCCCAGCATCCTCTACGGACAAGGAGAAAAGGATTTACCGGTAGGTATTAAAATCCTGTTTTTACATAACCCATGTTCTTAAGCACTTTACAATAGCGGATTGGACTAACTCTCTAGACAGTCTTTTTTATCTTACCCGGTCCCGCAATACAAAGCTATTTCTTCCCATTACACTTTCTTCCCTAGATTAACGATACCTATACTGGAAAAAATAGGACTTTAATACCTACCGGTAAATCCTTTTCTCTTAATCCGTAGAGGATGCTGGGGACGCCAAAAGGACCATGGGGGTATAGACGGGATCCGCAGGAGACATGGGCACTTTAAGACTTTAATGGGTATGAACTGGCTCCTCCCTCTATGCCCCTCCTCCAGACGTCAGTTATAGGAACTGTGCCCAGAGGAGACGGACATTTCGAGGAAAAGGATTTTGTTAACCAAGGGTGAGATACATACCAGCTCACACCACAACACACCGTACAACATGGCATTTAACTAAAACCAGGTAACATCATGAACAAAAGAGATCAGCAACAGGCTGACCTTAACTGAAATACAACCTTTGTGTAACAAAAGCAATAACCATTAACAAGTACTACAGAAAAAAGTCCGCACTGGGACGGGCCCCCAGCATCCTCTACAGACTAAGAGAAAAGGATTTACCGGTAGGTATTAAAATCCTATTTTCTCCTGCGTCCTAGAGGATGCTGGGGACTCCAAAAGGACCATGGGGTTTATACCAAAGCTCCAAAATCGGGCGGGAGAGTGCGGATGACTCTGCAGCACCGATTGAGCAAACATGAGGTCCTCATCAGCTAGGGTATGAAACTTGAAGAATTTTGCAAAAGTGTTTGAACCTGAACAACAAAGTTGTAACGCCGAGACACCCCGGGCAGCCGCCCAAGATGAGCCCACCATCCTAGTGGAATGGGCCTTCACCGATTTCGGTAACGGCAATCCAGCCGTAGGATGAGCATGCTGAATCGTATTACAGAACCAGCGTGCAATGGTCTGCTTAGAAGCAGGAGCCCCAACCTTGTTGGAAGCATACAGGACAAACAGCGCCTCTGTTTTCCTAATACGAGCCGTTCTGGCTACATAAATTTTCAAATCCCTGACCACATCGAGCGACATTGACTTAGCCAAGGCTTCAGTTGCCACAGGTACCACAATAGGTTGGTTCATGTGAAACGAAGAAACCACCTTTGGTAGAAATTGTTGACGAGTCCTCAACTCCGCTCTATCTACATGGAAAACCAAGTAGGGGCTTTTGTGAGACAAAGCCGCCAACTCTGACACCCGCCTTGCGGACGCCAAGGCCAATAGAATGACCACTTTCCAAGTGAGAAATTTCAACTCAACCTTTTGTAAAGGTTCAAGCCAAAGCGACGTAAGGAACTGTAACACCACGTTAAGGCCCCATGGTGCCACTGGGGGCACAAATGGAGGCTGGATGTGCAGCACGCCCTTCACGAAAGTCTGTACTTCTGGAAGCGAGGCTGATTCCTTTTGAAAGAAAATAGATAAGGCCGAGATCTGCACTTTAATGGAGCCTAACTTAAGGCCCGCATCCACACCAGCGTGCAAAAAATGGAGAAAACGACCCAGCTGAAATTCTTCCGTAGGCGCCTTCTTGGATTCGCACCAAGACCCATATTTTCTCCAAATACGGTGGTAATGCTTCGCCGTTACCTCCTATCTAGCTTTCAGTAGAGTGGGGATGACCTCACCGGGAATACCCTTTCGAGCTAGGATTTGGCGTTCAACCACCATGCCGTCAAACACAACCGCGGTAAGTCTTGGACCACGCACGGCCCCTGCTGTAATAGATCCTCTCTTAGAGAAAGAGGCCATGGATCTGCTATGAGTAATTCCTGAAGATCCGGATACCAGGCCCTCCGTGGCCAATCTGGAACAACGAGTATCGCCTGAACCCTTGTTCTTCTTATGATCCTTATCACCTTTGGGATGAGAGGAAGTGGAGGGAACACATAGACTGACTGAAACACCCACGCTGTCACTAGAGCGTCCACAGCTACTGCTTGAGGGTCCCTCGACCTGGAACAATATGTCTGAAACTTATTGTTGAGACGAGACGCCATCATGTCTATTGGAGGAATTCCCCAACGACCTGTCACTTCTGCAAAGACCTCTTGATGAAGACCCCACTCTCCTGGATGGAGATCGTGTCTGCTGAGGAAGTCTGCTTCCCAGTTGTCCACGCCTGGAATGAAGACCGCTGACAGAGCGCTTGCATGTATTTCCGCCCAGCGAAGAATCTTTGTGGCCACCGCCATCGCCGCTCTGCTCCTTGTTCCGCCTTGGCGGTTTATGTGCGCCACCGCTGTTATGTCGTCCGACTGAATCAGGACGGGTAGGCCGCGCAGCAGATGTTCTGCATGTAGAAGGCCGTTGTAGATGGCCCTTAATTCCAGAATGTTTGTGTGTAGACAAGCTTCTTGGCTTGACCATTTTCCCTGGAAATTTACCCCCTGTGTGGCTGCTCCCCAACCTCGGAGACTCGCATCCGTGGTCACTAAGATCCAATCTTGGATCCCGAACCTGCGACCCTCTAAAAGGTGAGAAAGTTGGAGCCACCACAGGAGAGAAATCCTGGCCCTGGGGGACAGGCTTATCTTCTGGTGCATGTGTAGATGGGACTCGGACCACTTGTTCAACCAGTACCACTGAAAAGTTCTTGCATGGAACCTGCCAAACGGAATGGCCTCGTAGGCCGCCACCATCTTCCCCAGCACTCAAGTGCATTGATGAATCGACACTCTTGCCGGTTTCAGAAGCTTCTTGACCATGTTCTGGAGTTCCAGAGCTTTTTCCAACGGGAGAAAAAATAGGATTTTAGTACCTACCGGTAAATCCTTTTCTCCTAGTCCGTAGAGGATGCTGGGGACTCCAAAAGGACCATGAGGTATAGACGGATCCGCAGGAGCTTGGGCACACTACAAAGACTTAAACTGGGTGTGAACTGGCTCCTCCCTCTATGCCCCTCCTCCAGACCTCAGTTAGAAAACTGTGCCCAGGAGAGATGGACATTTCGAGGAAAGAATTTATAATTTAAACACAGTGAGTGTTATAACAGCTCACACCACGAACATACCGCAAGACATGGCCTTCAGCAGAATACCAGCCCACGGTATGAAACCATACAGCCCTACGCTGAGAGAATACGTAACACAACCTGTGTGTCAACCCAACCAATAATAAGAAAACCACATGCCATAGCATGAACAACGTCAGCGATAGCCTGACAGAGAAGAAACACCACAAAGTGTAACCAACCTCAATAATCCGCAGAAACAGTACGCACTGGGACGGGCGCCCAGCATCCTCTACAGACTAGGAGAAAAGGATTTACCGGTAGGTACTAAAATCCTATTTTCTCTTACGTCCTAGAGGATGCTGGGGACTCCAAAAGGACCATGGGGTCTATACCAAAGCTCCAAAAATGGGCGGGAGAGTGCGGACGACTCAGCAGCACCGATTGAGCAAACATGAGGTCCCCATGAGCCAGGGTATCAAACTTGTAGAGCATAGTAAAAGTTTTTCAAACCCCACCAAGTATCTGCTCGGCAAAAGTAACCCACGAGACTCCTTGGGCCTCCGCCCAAGAAGAGCCCATCTTCCCGGTTGGATGGGACTCCCCCGACTTCGGTAACGGCAATCCAGCCGTAGCACTAGCACACCGAATCGCCACACAGATCCAGCGTGTAACAGACTGCAGAGACGCAGGCGCCCCATGCAGCTGGGTTCATACCGAACAAACATAGGCTCTGTTTCCCCAAACTGAGCCCAATTGGCGACATAATTCCTCAAAACTCTGACTACATCGACAGACTGAATCAACCACTGCTGAAAATTCACATACTCAGCCTCCCCGATTTATCACGTCTGTTTTTCCATAAGGAGGAACAGGTAAGTTACAGCCTCACTGATGAACTTGACAAACACCTAAAACCCTCTTCGGCAGAACTACCATCCGAGTTCTCCTTTCTATCCACTTGGAAGAGCAAACAGGGGCTCTTGTGAGACCAAGTTGCTACTTCCGACAAACGCCTTGCGGTCGCCCAGAAGGTACTAACATGACCACTCTCCAATAGAGAATTTTTTAGCACAACCTTTAATAAAAGGTTCCAATCAGTGAGACACAAAAAACGCAACACCATGTCAAGATCCCACTGTGCCAATGGGGCACAAATGGAGGGTGGACGAGCAGTATTCCTTTCATGAAAGATTGAACCTCCAGAAAGGTGGCCAAATCTTTCCTTTTTTTTTTTTTTTTTAAGAAAATTTTTGAGCCCAAAACTGCCCTGAAACAGAACCTAACATCAGGCTTGCATCCACGCCTGCTTGCAAGAAATGTAGAAAAATGACTCAGCTAAAAGTCTTCCGTAGGAGTCTTCGTAGATGCACACCAAGACACATGGTTACACCAAATGCGGTGTCAAGGCTTCGCTGTAACTTCTTTTCTAGCCTGAAGAAGTGTGGTACCGACCTCAGTGGGAATACCCATTCGGACTAGGATATGACATTCAACCGCCACGCCGTCAAACGCAGCCGCTGTACTTCCTGATACACGCCCGGAGCTTGCTGTAACAGTTCCTCCCATAGAGGAGTCCAGGGATCTTCTATAAATAAATCTTGACGAAATGGATACCAAGCCCTCCTTGGCTAGACCGGAACAATGAGGATCACCGGAACCTCTGTTCTTCTTACGGTTATCTCCTTCAGCAGAGTGAACGCGGAGGAGACACCTAGACCTACTGAAAACACCCAAGGTGTCACGAGGGCGTCTACTGCTATAGCTTGAGTGTCCCTTAACCTGGAACCATATTCCTTAGGTCTCCCGTTGAGGCGAGACGCCAACATGCCCAATTGAGGCACTCCTCAAAGACTTGCCACTTCTGTGAAAATTCTTGAAGACGACAGTATGTCTCCCAGATGGAGAGCGCATCTGCAGAGGAAATCCATTTCTCCATCGGACATGTCCGGAATGAAGACTGCTAATATAACGTCTTCCAGTCTTTCCACCCAGCGGAAACTATTTCAGCTTTTGCCAGGGCTGCTTTGCTCCTTATTCCGCCCTAGCGGTTTACCTACGCCACTGCTGTCAAGACGTCCGACAGAATTACCACGGGCAGATCTCGAAGAAAAATGTGTGTTAAAATAACTGTTAATTCAAGAAAGTTATTGTATACATGCTTCGCAGCTTGACCTTTTCCTCTGGAAATACTTCTCATGCAAGGACTGTTCCCCAGCCTCGAAGATCAGCATATATGGACACTAGGATCTAATCCTGGCTCCCGAACCATCTTCCTCTAGGAGGTGAGAACTGAGCAGACCCCCCCAGAGCGATATCCTGGCCATTAGGAGTAAATTCCGGTGCATGTGCCGGTGAAAACCCTGACCATATCCCTAACAGGTCCCCTGAACCACTCTGGCAATTGACCTGTACACCAAAAAAGCCTCTTATGCCGCATCCAACGTCTTCATCAACGGAACATATTGATGGATTGGCCCTGTAAATCTGATCCGACTCCGGATCCTCAGACCCCTGTCCACAGGAAACCACCGAACCGCAACTGTTCAGTATCTACCCTGATACTACCTCAGACATCTGCGCCGTTGGGAACAACAGCCCTTCCCTGTGTCGAAGCCCAGTCAGAGAGAAACAATGATTTCTTTACCTCACCCTCAATCAAGCGAACATCTCAGTACAGAATAACAATGGTTCTGACTGTTTTGTTTTTTTTTATAACCGGGACAGGAGGACGAGGCCCTGAACCTGACGCCCTCTGGTTTGGCATTGCGTACTACCCCCCCCTTCCAGAGGGAAATAGCAATATTCATTAGAAAATTAGTGAGGTTAAACATCTGTAACTCCAGAATGTCCCCTTCTGGATTCACCGGTCCTAGTTCATCCTTGGACTAACTGAAAATAGTAACTGAGTCGTCACCGGAGTGGGGTCCAGTCATATAGACACTGCGACATGTGGTGAATGCGGTAGAAAAAGACACGACATCCTCTTCTCCGAACCTAACAAGGCCGGAGAACTCTTACCTTTTCACTTTCCACAGGGTGAATAGAAAAGGAAAAAAGAACTGTATCGAACCGATTAAAATGACTGGATCCAATAAAGGAATGCGTCAACAACCGTTGTGGGATACTCTAACTACCAAAACTAGACTTACCAGCAGGATCCACTGAGATTGACTGAACTGAAGTATCCCCCCAAACAGCGGCACACCGTCTCAGGGAAAAAACTCCAGTAACTCTCGGAGTCAGCCTCAGCAATCCCCCAGTCACACATCCTGCATTCGTACGACAGCCTGACGCAATGTTATAGAGAAGAACTAACATAAGGAAGCTCCCCTCTCTCTTTAGGTAAATCTATCTGAAGTCTTACCGAATCCAAACACTCTCTCATGTGCATGTAACACAAATTAGCCCACAGTATAGAAATAAAATATCACTTAGCTTTCCTGTATACAATCCTTTGAGACGGGGCCCCGTGTCGACCAGGAGTTAACTTTCACAGTATTCTATCCGTGGCAGGAAAAGAATAAACCTTCAGACTCCTTGAGAGGATGTGAGACCAACTCGTCACGGCCGACCTAGAGCTTTATCAACAGAGCAACCAGCACATGAGAAAGAATACATTACTTCAGTCGACATTAGAAATCATAATGTAATACACACGTATACCCTATACATATATATATAACATACATATAAGTGGATTATCTCGAACCGTAGGGTCCTTAGTGACAGTATTGTGTACTGTATGTGTATGACCGTGTGCTGGCATGCCCCAGTTGTAGATCAGACAGGAAACCATATGGTCGACAGAAACCCTAGTATTTGTCGACAAACCGGGAGTAGTAACCAGGTAAAATAACCATCTGGCGACCCCAAGAGGTCCGAGTAGAAAATACCTAAATAAACTTTCTAAGACTCTCCCACCTACTACCATATCAGTGCTTGAGTTACATGCCCAAGGAACCGTACCAAACAAATATATACAAATACATATATATTAAGAATGCCAAATTGATTTCTCACAAATATTTAAAATGCCCGCTCTAATATATATTGTAAACGCCTGCACCTCTTATTACCATATCCCATGAATGTGCGCTATACATTGCAAAACACTGCATCCCATAAGAGAAAACAATACACCCACACATTATCTGAGTTCCAAAGCTCATTGATGTATATATTTGTTATTAAAAAGGATATGGATTCAATATATATTACAAAGTACAGTATACCTATAGTTACATGGTTACACTCACACATTAAGCAGTTAAAACATACAGTTACATACAATTACATAGTTACATGCCATTACATACAGTTTCAGTTACAGGCCAGCGATACAATTACCATTCCCTCCAATGCATCTTATGTCTCTCTCTCTTTGTAAATAAATACAGGAACTGATCTGCCAGCAAGTCCATCATCGTCTCAGACCTTTCAGCCACTTAGCTCGTGTGTGATCAATAAGTTTTATCTAGTTTGTGGGGGAGGGGTTCACGATGAGTCACCAGTCCCTTTGTATATGGTAATCAGGTTCAGCCTTGGAGACATCCAAAGGGCTGGCCTGAGTTTCCTGTCCACTGTCCTAATAAGAGTGATTTTTAGCTTTCATACATGTAATCAGAACTATCCGCTGCAATGTCCCACAACTTCACAACAAGCATCAAATGAATCTACACATGAATCTGGTTGCTTCAATAGTAAACATGACCGGTCTATCTAGTTTCGTTCAAATAATACACATACATGACATTACTTCAATATATATATAATTTTAAATCATCATGTCTGGCGCTAGATATTATTATAATTATGTACTGTATGAAATAAGTGTCGAATCCATCTCTGTGGCATGTCCGTGTAAATGCGTGTGTTACCATATATGGCTGTGCTCGCTGCGCGTATTTGCAAGTATAGCGACTCATAATGTGTGTAGTTTGTATGTTCTCTTTATGTAATTTTTTTTTATTTCGACAATATATATATATATATATATATATATATATATATATATATATATATATAACATAGATGAAGTTTGGCACTCGTCAGACATGTACTTAGCTGCAGCCGGTGCCTTCATAAAGGGTAATCACAAGAGACAGAGATGCGGCACTCAAGGCTTTTGAAAAATACACAGCAACAACTTCTTGCTTTGCAACGTTTCAGTAGACCAACCTACTGTCGTCAGGCTTTAATATCAAATAAAAACATGTACATACCTTTATATCATCACCTCGTGCAATCCCGCCAGCTCGCCCCGGGACCACTCACCCGCCGAGCCGTGCAGGGAATGACGTCATCAACATACGACGACGCCGTGACGCACCCTTCACCATGGTAACAAATGTAAACAATGCAGCGGAAAACTGTGTGTGCTGAAAACATATGGAATGCAGTATTCATTACAATTTAAACACAACTAAGTTATAGATTGATCATAATCAATACACAAACTGCAACTATATTTTGTATAGGATACTCATTGAGGACACCAATGGCTATATTATTTAAAGAAGCAAGAATAAGAGATTGATTCGTTAAGCCCCCGTGGGTATATTACCCCAAGGCGCAGAATCCATTTAGATTCTAATTGTAATAGTTTGGCACCTCTATTTCCTCCTCTCATATCTGCTGGTACATGATCTATCATTCTGTACCTTATACTATGTATTGGGTGTTTAAAATGAGCGAAGTGCCTGGCAACCGGCTGTTCACTGGTGCCAGTATCTAGGGCATTTCGAATAGCTGAACGGTGGGCAGACATCCTCTCTTTGAATTTGCGTTCGGTCTTGCCGATATAGCTTAAACCACAGGGGCATATAATTTGATAAATAATAAAATTAGAATTACATGTCAATTGATAGTGAATAGGGATTTTTTGCCCTGTCTGGGGATGATTGAAACTGTCTCCCGTAAGCAGGTATTGACACGTTACACATGCACATTTAATATTTCCAAGCTTGGGATTCTTACCTAAAAAGGTCTTAGCTGCGGGTTCTCTTTTTAATTTAGCTACATCTGTCTTGACTAACCAATCTCGCAGATTTCTGCCCCGTGAATAACACGGCATTAAATTGGTATTCTTCAAATTTAGGTTATCATCTGTGGTGATAATAGGCCAGTGCTTTTTGGTTATCGTATTAATCTGGGAAGATTTAGTGTGAAATTTGTTTACCCATGGTAGAACAGATTTAGTCCCACTTGTTTTTTTGGTACTGGATAGAAGTGTCTCTCTATCTAGAGACATTACCTTGTTTTTAGAGCACTTTAATGCTTTTAACGAATAGCCTCTAATTAACAATTTATCAATGAGAGAATCTATTTGTAACTCCGCTGTATCGTTGTTGCTGTTTATTCGCCTGATCCTAATCATCTGAGAGTAAGGAAGTCCTCTCGTCATTGATTTAGGATGGCAGCTGTTAGCATGTAAAAGTTGTTGTTTATCCGTAGGTTTTACAAATAAGGTAGTAGTCAAACTTGAACCTGTAATCTGAATCTGTACATCAAGGAAGCTAATAATATTTTGATTCATCTTAAAGGTGAATTTGATGGGTCCTTCTGTGGCATTATAGTCATTCAACAGATTTTCCAACTCTATATGATTACCTTTCCACAAGATGATAAGATCATCTATGTACCTATTAAATAACAGTACATGGGAAGAAAAAATAGGATTGCTGTAGAACAAATCCTCCTCTACTCCAAACATGACTATATTTGCATAGACTGGCGCCACAGAAGAACCCATCGCACACCCCTGAATTTGCAAATAGAACTGCTTATCATACAAGAAAAAATTCATAGTCAAAATTAATTCTAGCAGTTGTAGTATAACATCAATTTTTGATAAATTAAAGACATCCTTCCTCAATAAAAACCTTTTGACCGCCGCCAGACCAAACTGGTGCGGAATTGATGTGTACAGACTAACTACATCAACGGTTACTAACCAAGTATCTTCAGTAATCGTAGTAACCTTATTCAGATTATTTAACAAACTTGTTGTATCTAAAAGGAAGCTCGGTTCATTACGAATTAGCGGTTGTAATAGAGCATCCAATAAACATGCTGATGGTTGTAATAATGCACCCCTGGCTGATACTATGGGGCGACCTGGTGGGGGATTAATGCCTTTATGAATTTTGGGAATTAAATAAAAAATGGGGACTAAAGGATGTTCCGGCACTAAGATTTTTCTTATATCTTCCGTTATTAAATTCACTGCTAGCGCTTGTTGTAAAATAATTTCCAATTTTTTCTTACAGAGACCTGTGGGATTGGATTGTAATTTGAGATAAATGCTATTATCAGATAGTTGTTTCTGTGCCTCCTTGTTGTAATCAACAAAATCTTGTAGGACAATTGCCCCTCCCTTATCCGCAGAGCGGATAATCAAATTGGGATTATTAGAGAGCGATTTTAATGCCTCTCTTTCTTGTGCAGTAAGATTTGGATGACATGGGACATTACTGTTAGTGGCTGTCACTACATCCTGATCCAATAATCTCATAAAAGTTTTAATACTAGAATTGTATGAAATCGGCTCAAAGACTGATCTGGGCAAAAAAGGTTTTAACTGTTTAGGAATTGGAACTCTGTCTACTGGATCATGTCCTGGATTTTCTTTGAAATGTTCCTTTAACTTGATCTTCCTTTGCAGTGAATATTTTTCGATATTCCATTGCAAGGGGTCAAATGGAACTGATGGAACAAAGGACAAACCTTTGTTTAATAAGTTCATTTCAGTAGATGATAGCTCGTATGAAGATAAATTCACTATGTTGTTTTTTTGGTTGTCGGTGGACGCCCTCCTCTTCCTCTGCCTTTCGTTTTGGCCACTTCTCCTGGTGCGCCATCTTTTCCTGGGTTTTTCACTCCTCTTGTTCTTGATCCTAAAGGGGCAGCAGCTTGGTTGGATTTGTCCGTATCGCTGTTGGTCTCCTGAGATGACTCTGTATCAAATCGGGTGAAAGGTCTTCTGTCTCTACGGAAAAACGGACGTCTTTTTCCCTCAGTTCTATTATCAGACAGCCATCTGTAAACTGAATGTTTTTCGTAATCTTGTTCAACTTTTAATAATTTTTCTTTTTTAAAGGCTATCAGTTCTCTTTTATAGAGGGAAATTTGCTGTTGTAATTTGTCCAACCAGTCTCCTTCTTTATCAGCTGCCAAAGCCGGAGTGTGTATCAGCTCAAAGGCAGCTATTTTGTTTTTAACCACTTCCATTTCTTTTTTAGATTGTTCTATCACTAGGAGTATGAGATCAAATGAACATTTGTTTAATATGGCAGTCCAGCGTCGGCAAAACTGTACGTCGTAGCGTCCTATGGTGGGACAATTTCTCACCCGGAATCCTCTGGGTATTTTCTTCATTTTATAGTAGTCGCTGAGTGACAACCCGTGTAGATAGAAATCCACTTCCTTCTTTTTTAATTTTAACAAATCTTTAAAGATGTTCTCCACTGACGTTGCCTCCGCTTCGTCATTAATCCCTTTGTCGCAGAGTATTCCCTCCGCTTCAGATTCTGAGAAAGATAAGATGTCTCCTTCTGGAAACTTAAAGTGTCCAAATTGGTCCTCAATGTGTTCCATTGTCACAGTAAAGACGTATATAGGTCCGCAGTAGTTATCACAACACAGCTAGTGACTGTGACCTCAATATAGAGCACTGCACCAAACACGTTACCATATATACTGTTAAAAACAAATCCTCCAGATGCACTAGAGACACCGGAATCGCCTGGTGACAATGTAACTAAAATTGCTGGGTGCCCCAACTGGAATAATCACTGCTATGTGATCTTTCCTAATGTAACATAGATGAAGTTTGGCACTCGTCAGACATGTACTTAGCTGCAGCCGGTGCCTTCATAAAGGGTAATCACAAGAGACAGAGATGCGGCACTCAAGGCTTTTGAAAAATACACAGCAACAACTTCTTGCTTTGCAACGTTTCAGTAGACCAACCTACTGTCGTCAGGCTTTAATATCAAATAAAAACATGTACATACCTTTATATCATCACCTCGTGCAATCCCGCCAGCTCGCCCCGGGACCACTCACCCGCCGAGCCGTGCAGGGAATGACGTCATCAACATACGACGACGCCGTGACGCACCCTTCACCATGGTAACAAATGTAAACAATGTAAACATCAATTCCGCACCAGTTTGGTCTGGCGGCGGTCAAAAGGTTTTTATTGAGGAAGGATGTCTTTAATTTATCAAAAATTGATGTTATACTACAACTGCTAGAATTAATTTTGACTATGAATTTTTTCTTGTATGATAAGCAGTTCTATTTGCAAATTCAGGGGTGTGCGATGGGTTCTTCTGTGGCGCCAGTCTATGCAAATATAGTCATGTTTGGAGTAGAGGAGGATTTGTTCTACAGCAATCCTATTTTTTCTTCCCATGTACTGTTATTTAATAGGTACATAGATGATCTTATCATCTTGTGGAAAGGTAATCATATAGAGTTGGAAAATCTGTTGAATGACTATAATGCCACAGAAGGACCCATCAAATTCACCTTTAAGATGAATCAAAATATTATTAGCTTCCTTGATGTACAGATTCAGATTACAGGTTCAAGTTTGACTACTACCTTATTTGTAAAACCTACGGATAAACAACAACTTTTACATGCTAACAGCTGCCATCCTAAATCAATGACGAGAGGACTTCCTTACTCTCAGATGATTAGGATCAGGCGAATAAACAGCAACAACGATACAGCGGAGTTACAAATAGATTCTCTCATTGATAAATTGTTAATTAGAGGCTATTCGTTAAAAGCATTAAAGTGCTCTAAAAACAAGGTAATGTCTCTAGATAGAGAGACACTTCTATCCAGTACCAAAAAAACAAGTGGGACTAAATCTGTTCTACCATGGGTAAACAAATTTCACACTAAATCTTCCCAGATTAATACGATAACCAAAAAGCACTGGCCTATTATCACCACAGATGATAACCTAAATTTGAAGAATACCAATTTAATGCCGTGTTATTCACGGGGCAGAAATCTGCGAGATTGGTTAGTCAAGACAGATGTAGCTAAATTAAAAAGAGAACCCGCAGCTAAGACCTTTTTAGGTAAGAATCCCAAGCTTGGAAATATTAAATGTGCATGTGTAACGTGTCAATACCTGCTTACGGGAGACAGTTTCAATCATCCCCAGACAGGGCAAAAAATCCCTATTCACTATCAATTGACATGTAATTCTAATTTTATTATTTATCAAATTATATGCCCCTGTGGTTTAAGCTATATCGGCAAGACCGAACGCAAATTCAAAGAGAGGATGTCTGCCCACCGTTCAGCTATTCGAAATGCCCTAGATACTGGCACCAGTGAACAGCCGGTTGCCAGGCACTTCGCTCATTTTAAACACCCAATACATAGTATAAGGTACAGAATGATAGATCATGTACCAGCAGATATGAGAGGAGGAAATAGAGGTGCCAAACTATTACAATTAGAATCTAAATGGATTCTGCGCCTTGGGGTAATATACCCACGGGGGCTTAACGAATCAATCTCTTATTCTTGCTTCTTTAAATAATATAGCCATTGGTGTCCTCAATGAGTATCCTATACAAAATATAGTTGCAGTTTGTGTATTGATTATGATCAATCTATAACTTAGTTGTGTTTAAATTGTAATGAATACTGCATTCCATATGTTTTCAGCACACACAGTTTTCCGCTGCATTGTTTACATTTGTTACCATGGTGAAGGGTGCGTCACGGCGTCGTCGTATGTTGATGACGTCATTCCCTGCACGGCTCGGCGGGTGAGTGGTCCCGGGGCGAGCTGGCGGGATTGCACGAGGTGATGATATAAAGGTATGTACATGTTTTTATTTGATATTAAAGCCTGACGACAGTAGGTTGGTCTACTGAAACGTTGCAAAGCAAGAAGTTGTTGCTGTGTATTTTTCAAAAGCCTTGAGTGCCGCATCTCTGTCTCTTATATATATATATATATATACTGACTTAAGGCAGTTACAGCCTGTTAAGTTACTCTCAGTAAAAACAGTTGGTGCTGACAGGGTCGCCCACATACAACTGTGTCACCCAAATAGTGTTCCCTTTAGCCAAGTAACCAACTACCGACCTGCTGACACTGCATAAACTGCTTCGAGGACCAATAGGCATCAATGATGCCAACGGCGATCCCCCTTTAGTGACAGATTACTGAATCCTGTCGACATATGTTGACTAAAAAGGTATAGTGGCATTCTGACCAGGGAAACCCAGGGTACATGGTATACTCCCATTTAACCACCTAAGTGTTATAATCTAAACACTGTGACCCCCTCACGATTGAACAATGGCGGGGACATGGAGGAAAATGGCGTTGAAAGAGTTGTGAGGGTGAAGCCCCGCCCCTTCTCGGCGCTTCAGCCCGCTAAAAATATACCTTCTCTTTCCCAGCGGGGGACCTTATACAGTGTCTACACACTGTATATAAGGTCCACACCGTTAAAACAGTGTACATCATGCTGCCCAGGGCGCCCCCCCCCTTGCGCCCTGCACCCTCATGAGCCTTCGGCGCGGGAGTAAGTGGCGCGCAGCGCTGCTTCATGCTGGCGGGGAACGGGACACAGACTACCCTAATATATAGAGTTTACACCCTGAACCAGTGTATAACATGCTGCCCAGGCCCCCCCCCCCCTGCGCCCTGCAACTTCATGAGCCATCGGCGCGGGAGTCACTGGCACGTCTGATGCGCTATGCTGGCGGGGGTATGGGACACGGTGCCGAGGCACCGAGAAAGCTTTTAATGCCAGTCGTGTTTTAAAAGATCAGTAACTTGCTGCCCAGGGCGCTCCCCCCCCCCCCCCCCCCCAGCGCCCTGCACCCTGTAAGTGCATTGGTGTGTGGGAGCATGGAGCGCAGCGCGACCGATGTTACTGAAGTCTTCTGCCATCACTGAAGTCTTCTGTTCTTCACATACTCACCCGGCTTCTATCTTCTGGTTTCTGTGAGGGGGGTGACGGCGGGGCTCCGGGAACAAGCAGCTAGGCGAACCAAGTGATCGAACCCTCTGGAGCAAATGGTGTCCAGTAGCCGAGAAGCAGAGCCCTTGAACTAAGAAGAAGTAGGTCTGCTTCTCTCCCCTCAGTCCCACGATGCAGGGAGCCTGTAGCCAGCAGGTCTAACTGAAAATGAAAAACCTAACAAAGTCTTTTAGAGAAACTCAGTAGAGCTCCCCTAGTGTGTGTCCATTCACTCCTGGGCACAAAGTCTAACTGAGGTCTGGAGGAGGGGCATAGAGGGAGGAGCCAGTTCACACCCAGTTAAAGTCTTTGTAGTGTGCCCAAGCTCCTGCGGATCCATCTATACCCCATGGTCCTTTTGGAGTCCCCAGCATCCTCTAGGACTTAAGAGAAACTCTCTGTAGTTCCGTGTCCAGAATCATTCCCAAAAACGACAGCCGTGTTGTCGGAATCAACTGCGACTTTGGCAAATTTAGGAGCCAGCCATGTTGTTGCAGAACTGTCAGGGAGAGCGCAACGTTTTTTAGCAACTGCTCCTGTGATCTCGCCTTTATCAGGAGATCGTCCAAGTACGGGATAATTGTGACCCCTTGCTTGCGCAGGAGTACCATCATTTCCGTCATTACCTTGGTGAAAATCCTCGGGGCCGTGGAAAGACCAAACGGCAACGTCTGAAATTGGTAGTGACAATCCTGAACAGCGAACCTCAGGTACGCCTGATGTGGAGGATATATGGGGACATGTAGGTAAGCATCCTTAATGTCGACTGACACCATAAACCCCCCCCCCCCCCCTCCCCCTCCAGACTGGAGATCACTGCTCGGAGAGATTCCATCTTCAATTTGAATCTTTTTAAATACAGATTGAGGGATTTTAAGTTCAGAATCGGTCTGGCCGAGCCATCCGGTTTTGGGACCACGAACAGGGTTGAATAAAAACCTTTCCCCCCGCTGTAACGGGGGTACCGCGACAATGACTTGCTGCCGATACAGCTTTTGTATTTTTGTATTGCCGCACACACTACCTCTCTTTCTGGAAGAGAAGCTGGCAAGGCCAATTTGAAAAATCGGTGCGGAGGCACGTCTTGAAATTCCAGTTTGTATCCTTGGGTCACAATTTCCAGCACCCAAGGATCCAGGCCCGAGTGAATCCAGAACTGACTGAAGAGCTGAAGACGTGCCCCCACCGGTGCGGACTCCCGCAGCGGAGCCCCATCGTCATGCGGTGGATTTGGCAGAAGCCAGGGAGGACTTCTGCTCCTGGGAGCTTGCCACAGCCGACGATCTTTTTCCTTTTCCCTTACCTCTAGCAGCAAGGAAAGAGGACCCTCGTCCTTTCCTGAATTTATGAGACCAAAAGGACTGCATCTGGTATTGAGGGGTTTTCTTTTGCTGTGGAGGGACAAAAGGCAAAAAGGACGACTTATCCGCGGTAGCTGTAGAAACCAGGTCCGCGAGGCCTTCACCAAACAAAACTTCACCTTTGAAGGGCAGAGCCTCCATAGCCTTTTTAGAATCAGCATCACCATTCCCTTGATGCGTCCACAACGCCCTTTTCAGATGACAAGTGATCTGCCCACTTTTCAATAGCGCTACTCACCCATGCCGATGCCACGGCCGGCCTGAGTAGCGTACCCGTAGTGACATAAGTAAATTTTAAGGTAGTTCCCTGCTTACGATCGGCAGGCTCTTTAAGTGCTGCCGTGTCTGGGGACGGTAGTGCCACCTTCTTGGACAAACGCGCCAGGGCTTTGTCCACCGTAGGGGAGGATTCCCACCGGAACCTATGCCCCGAGGGAAATGGATACGCCATAGAAATCCTCCTGGGAATCAGTAGTCTCTTGTCAGGAGATTCCCAAGCTTTTTCAAAAAGAGCGTTCAGTTCATGAGAGGGAGTAAACGTTACCTCTGGTTTCAGTCCCTTAAACATACAGACCCTTGTCTCAGGAACAGCGGGGTCTTCTATGATATGTAACACTTCTTTTATTGCCACAATCATGTACTGAATACTCTTAGCCACCTTAGGATGTAACTTGGCATCATTATAGTCGACACTGGAGTCGGAATCCGTGTCGGTGTCTGCTATCTGGGTAAATGAACGTATCTGGGACCCTGAGGGGGTCTGAGATTGTGACAAAACATCTCCCATGGATTGTCTCCATGCTTGGTTCTGAGCCTCAGATTTGTCCAATCTCTTGTGCAACACAACCACACTTGTATTTAAAACATTCCACATCTCTACCCAATCAGCAGTCGGCGGTGCCGACGGAGTCACCCCTCAGTCTGTTCAGCCCCCACCACAGCCTCCTCCTGGGAAGAGCATTCAGCCTCAGACATGTCGACACACGCGTACCGACACCCACAAACACACTGGGTTATAGGGGACAGACCCACAGTAAGGCCCTTCAGAGAGACAGAGAGGGAGTTTGCCAGCTCACACCCAGTGCCTCACCGGTCTGAAAGAATTAAATAATGCCCAGACCTATAAGCGCTTTTATATAATAGTAACCAACACCAAATTGCTGTACCTCCCCCCCCCCCCCTTGTTTTTTGCACCCTGTTACTTGTGACAGCAGTGAAGGGCCAGGACCAGCGTCTCTGTAGCAAGCTGTGGAGATAAAATGGCGCTGGTTAGAGCTGGAGGACGTAGCCCCGCCCCCTCAATGGCGCGCTTGTGTCTCGCATTTCTTTATACTGGCGGGTGTCTGTACACAGTGCCTATGCACTGTATACCAACTTGCCAGTCTCAGGTAGAGGTTTTATTGCTGCCCAGGGCGCCCCCCCTGCGCCCTGCACCCATGTAGTGCCTTGTGTGTGTGGGAGCAATGGCTGCACGGTACCTCAAGGAAGAACTGAAGTCTTCTTGCTTCTGCTACTCACCCGGCTTCTTACTTCAGGCTCTGTGAGAGGGACGGGGGCGCGGCTCCGGGAACGAACAGCTAGGCTATACCAAGTGATCAGACCCTCTGGAGCTAATGGTGTCCAGTAGCCTAAGAAGCAGAGCCTTTGAACTCACAGAAGTAGGTCTGCTTCTCTCCCCTCAGTCCCACGAAGCAGGGAGCCTGTTGCCAGCAGTGCTCCCTGAAAATAATAAACCTAACAAAAGTCTTTTTTAGAGAAACTCTGTAGAGCCCCCTAGTGTGTGACCAGTCTCCTCTGGGCACAGAATCTAACTGAGGTCTGGAGGAGGGGCATAGAGGGAGGAGCCAGTTCACGCCCATTAAAGTCTTAAAGTGCCCATGTCTCCTGAGGATCCCGTCTATACCCCCATGGTCCTTTTGGAGTCCCCAGCATCATCTAGGACGTAGGAGAAATCCTTATTATTCTCGCGCAAAGTTTTACCGGCCAGCATGTATACAGAATTATTTTTAAATATATATCACAATACATATTTGTCCACTTTGCAACGTTTCCACATGGGAACTTCAGAAACTCATTTATGCCCGATAATGCCATCAATCTGAGGCTGATACTTATCATTGTTTATGGGCCTGCCCAATCATGCAATACTTTTGGCATCTCGTTAGGCGATATGCTGAAGCCAAATGAATAACCTACGTTCCATTCACACCAGAATGGGCTATTATGGGCATTATTGATCCGAATCTTCGGATGCCCCTAGAATGCAAAAAATTGCTTGTAGCCCTTAGTGCAGCAGGGAAAAAGACAATTCTCCAGGGATGGATATACAGTACTCCTCCACAGATACCTTTATTTTTATCTTAAATGTATTATCTGTTCCGGATGGACTGGGTGGAGGCGATAGTGGACAAGGACAAACAGGTGGATCGTTTTTTTACGCTATGGTAATCGTATATTTATACCCTTCCTCTTACCACACGGCAACAAATACATTATAGCCTGAAAAACACCATGTAGTATTTAACGAGGTTAGCAGCACAGGATCCACCTGTTTCCCTGTGTTGAGGCCGGAGGTCTGTTGGCGGCTCCCTTCAAGGCTGATATGTTAACTTTGAGGATTTGATGTTACCTTGATAGAACAAATTGACATACTTAACGCACCATGATCAACCATTGCTATTGTTTTATTTATGTTAACATATGTGGAGATATATGAGATCAAGTCTATCTAAAATGATTGACAATTATTACTGATGTTACAATTTGTTAACGCATGATGACTCAATAAAGAAAATTAATTAAAAAAAGAAAAATAAAATGTTGAACAATAGTGGTCCAAGTACAGACCCTTGTGGCACACCACTGAGTACTTCAGTCCAATTCGAAAAGTTCAATTTACCACCAATCGCTGCTCCTTATTATCTAATCAATTTCTAACCCAAGTGCATATTGTGCTTCCTAGCCCCAGTTCTCTTAATTTATAAGTCTCATGTGAGGTACTGTTCCGAAAGCTTTAGCAAAGTCTAAAAAGATTACATCCACCTCTTTACCCTGATCTAGGTTTGTACTAACTGTTTCATAAAAGCCTGTTTAGTTAGTGTGACATGATCTATCCTTCACAAATCCACTCTGGTTAATAACCTTATTGGCTTCAAGGAACTCCTATATTCTATCCCTTAAAATACCTTCCAATACTTTCCCCACTAGGATGTGAGACTTACTGGTCTATAATTACCTGGTTCAGATTTATTTCCCTTTTTAAATATCGACACTAATTCCACTATATGCCAGTCTTTGGGAACCATGCCTGATGTAAGCGAGTCATTAAAAATCAAAAATATGGATCTTGCTAGTTCGGAGTGTAGCTCCATGAGAACCCTTGGGTGAATTCCGTTGGGAACAGGTGACTTATTAATCTTTTTTTTTTTTTAATTGGTCACAGACTACTTCCTTACTTAAATAGGCAGTTAGCAGTGGGACATTTTCATTGCTGAGGTTATGCCTTAATCCCGCCATCTGGTCCTCTCTTGTGAATACAGATGACAAACACTCATTCAATTTTTCCGCTGTCATTATCATCTTTGATTAGGACACCTAACTTGCCTTTTAAAGGGCCTATACTCTCCTTCTTTAATCTTTTGCTGTTGTATTTAAAAAACTATTTGGGGTTTGACTTACTTTTCTTTGCTTTTAATTTTTCTGTTTCTATTATAGACGCTTTGATTTCTTTTTTGCATATTTTATTATAATCCTTATAGTATTGAAATGACTCCGCCTTCCCGTTCGATTTATACTTTATGAATGCTTGCCTCTTTTTGTCCATTAGTTCCTTAATCTTTTTGTTGTTGATCCAATTACCCTGAATGCAGCCCGACAGCGGCAATTATTGGGGACTTTTTTTTTTGGACCTAAAAACCCCCAGATATGTGTCCTGTTTTCGCAATCGCGGCATGGAAAATGATTACTGCAGAGCCTGTTTTTACAGCATAAAATATTACCTGTTTTCAGGTACTACAAACAGGCTTTAATTGGACTGCCCACCCCTATAAAATAAAATTGTGGTAAAGTAATTTTTACTGCAGCCAATTAAAACCCCCATATGTCTAGGTACCTCAATTAATGCCACTTTTACATGACATATTTCAAAAGTGATAGCGGTTTCATATTAGAATAGGATTTTATATCAGATTTATTTAAAATGGGTAAAAGGGAAAAAGAGGATTTTGGTACTTACCGATAAATCCATTTCTCTGAATCCTCTAGGGGACACTGGAACAGTCTTAGACATTAGGGGTATGAAGCTTGCAACCGGAGGTGTGGCACAATCTAAAATTAGCATTGTCTGCACAGCCGGCTCCTCCCCCTTCACATCCCTCCTCCCTCAGTTTGAAAAATTTGACTGAGAGAATAGGACATGATATTATAGCACAGGGCGAGGAACCAAACCGTACAACATATCAAACAGCATCCAAGAAACTTCTTTAAGCGAAAAACTAACGCTGTTTGTACGAACTGTATGAACAAGAACGTTGAACACAGCAGGCTGACAGCACCGAGGCAGGCGTCCAGTGTCCCCTAGAGGATTCAGAGAAATGGATTTATCGGTAAGTACCAAAATCCTCTTTTCTCTTTCATCCACTAGGGGACACTGGAACAGTCTTAGACATTAGGGGACGTCCCAAAGTTATCCCCCAGGGAGGGAGTGCTGTCTTTTGTCTGCAAAACTAAACGTCCGAACTTAGAATCTTCGGATGCAACAGTATCAAACTTGTAAAATTTAGCGAACGTGTGGACTGAGGACCACGTCGCCGCTCTGCAAAGTTGAGTAGTGGAAATACCTCTGGCAGCCGCCCATGGGGCACCCACTGATCGGGTGGTATGAGCACCCGCCTGAACCGGAACCTGTTTGCCACAGGAATATAAGCATGCCAAATGGCAAGACCAATCCATCTAGACAGACTGCTTAGATGCTGGCCAGCCCTTCTTTGGCCCATCATAAAGACAAACCAAAAGTCCGACGTTCTAAAGGACGACGTAACTTGTACGTACACCCGTAACGCTTAGACAACATCCACGGACACGTCCCCATCTGCGAGACCCTGGCAAGATGGGACCACAATTGGCTGGTTTACATGAAACCCCGAAACAACCTTAGGAAGGAAATTTGCTCTTGTACGGAGCTCTGCCCTATCCTCATGAAAAAGTAAAAAGGGACTTTTACACGATAAGGCTCCCAACTCAGAAACCCGCCTGGCCGAAGCCAATGCAAGCAATAATACGACCATCCAAGAGAGATATGTCAGGTCAGTCCTTGCTAACGGCTCAAAAGTTGGTGATCCAAATTCCAACACTCAATTTAAGTCCCAAGGTGTAGCGGGAGGATGAAAAAGGGGGTTGGATTCTCAGAACCCCCTGTAGAAAGGGTTGAACCTCTGGCAAGGATGCTAACCGCTGTTGAAGTAGGATGGAGAGAGACGAAACTTGAACCTTCAGAAAGCCCAGCCTCAGTCCTATATGTAGACCGGCCTGAAGGAAAAGTAGAAATCATGATAAGTGGAAGTTCGTGGAATTCCACCCACGTTCTCAACACCAGTCCATGTATCTCTTCCAAATCCTATAGTAGTGCATGGCTGTGACCGGCGTTCTAGCGGCCATCATCGTAGGCATGTCCGTTCTTGATATCCCTCTGTTTCTTAAGATATGGGTTTCAATAGGTACGCCATTAAACGCAGCCTGTTCAGGTCTGTGTTAGAACGGTCCCTGAGATGACAGGTCCTGTCTCTGAGGTAATCGCCAAGGATCTTCTGCTAGTAACCCTTGCAGGTCTGAGTACCAACTCCTGCGGGGTCAAGCTGGTACGATTAGAATCGCCCACACTCGTTCTCGGTTAACCGTTTCAGAACCCTCGGTATGAGTGGAAAAGGTGGAAAAATGGAAATCCCCCGGTAACACCATGGACGTGTTAATGCGTCCATTCCGTTTGCTGTTGGATCTCATGTCCTGGACACATCTGGGCAGCTGATGGTTTTGCCGAGATGCCGTAAGGTTCACCTGAGGTAGACCCCATCTCCTCACCACCCTATCGAAAATTCGTGGATGCAGGCACCCTTTTCCCGGATGCACGTCCTGGTGACTGAGTTAATCTGCGTCCCAGTTTTCCACACCTGGAATGAACAACTCCGAGAGGATGGTGTTTCACCTCGCTGCCCCCAACAAGATCTTTGTGGCCTCCATCCCGCTCTTATTTCCTTCTTGACGCTTCATGTAAGCCGTCGTTGTGATAATGCTCGACTGTACTGACTAGGTCTTCGGTTAAGAGAAGCGCCTTGTAAAACGCTCTCAGGTCGAGAATGTTTATGGGTAGTCTGCCCTCCCGTAACGTCCATCTGCCCTGAAACGGACGTTTCAGCAGGACAGCTCGGATTCTGCAATGTAAAAAGCCAGTGCGACCTGCTCTTTGAGCAATGAGGGTCATCTGGAATGGTTGGGAGTGAATACTGCAGAGCCCCCAAAGACGGCACCATCTTCCCGAGGATTTGTACCCCAGGTATAGAGAAACAGTCTGTGCCTCTAATCCTTGAGCCACCAGACTCTGTATGTCCTGGATCTTGCCGTCTAGTAGGTCTACCCTCAATTTTACTGTTTTCAAGATGAGACCTGGAAAGTGAATCCTTTGAATTGGCATGAGGTTGTATTTCTGGAAATCACAATCCATCCCTGTTGAGAAATATCAGCTGTTCTTGGAAGGTGCCCCAGATCAGCAGATCATCTAGACGAGGTACGATCGTGACCTCTAACCTTTTAAAACTTGCGACCCTTCTCTTCCAAAATCTTGGGGCTGAAGATAGACCGAATGGTAAGGCCCCAACTGGCAATGATCTTTCACCAGCACGAATCTAAGTACTTGGTGAGGAGTCCAAATCAGAATATTCCATTATGTCCAAAGACATTGACTCCTCCGGGTCAAGGTCTGCAATGACCGATTGGATTGAGTCCATCTGTGGGCACGACAAACCAGATTTGAAGAGAACCCTGAGAATAGGGATGTTAATAGTAATGTCGCTCCCCGGTGGGTATAAAACCTGGGGGTTCACGCATTACGGGCGGACACGGTATGCGTTAGGCCACAGGCAACCGTTGTGTAGTAATTTCCGAATGGTCTTCGGTAACACCTTCGCCTTTGAATGGAATGACAGCCTAGGCGCTGTCAATATCTATCGTTAATATATGGAGATAAAACCTGCTGATACAAACTTCTCTTCTCCATCTTCGGACTCGGTCTACCTAGACCTTTCCAACCTTTACCTCCCCCCCCATAGGGGGTCCAAGGTGAGCTATGACTACTGGCTATTAGGAATAGTCTCTCTAGCACGAGACTAAGAACCAAAATAGGTTAATAATGGACCAGAATAACTGCAACTGTCTATGGGTATATTTCTATAATACCCGGTAGACAGATATGTTCTCACTCCTCTCTGTCCTAAAATAAATAGACCATAAGAAGGCTTCCCCTCCCAGGGAAATTGCCTCCCAACCCGGTAACTATATCTTCTTTACCGAAACACGAACCTCCCAGGTCCCTGTGAGGTCATGCAACTATAAAGTTGGATTGTCATGTCAATTGCAACCTACCTCGACTTTTTTTTTTTTTTATGTGGGACTGCCATAATAAAGAATGCCCCCTTAACAGACTAGGCAAGGGAAACCCCCCCATTCTTATGGGATCCTTTCCCCTTCTGTGGAATCCGAAAGTCTGTTAGTCATAGAAATCATTGAGAGATATAGCCCAGATCGGGCTGCTAACGTTGTTAGCCTGTAAGTATAAGTGGTTAACTCCCGGACATATTCCGCTAGGTAAAAATAGTATTTGGGAGTCTGGAAGCATTTACTGGCCTCCTCTAGTACCGCTCTCCTTTACGAGAGCCAGCCTCCTTTTTCCACTCCTACTGTAGGGTAGGAAGGGGTCTCCGCATTGTTTCTGGTAATTTTGTTATACCCCTGCGAATGGAGTAATTCTAACTATGAATTACTCTGTTTTCAAAAGGACCGCAGCCCATAATTAAATGTTAAAATACAGTGTATGTCAGGGTATGTTTTCCGAACCATGACGGATTACTGCCCCTTGGTTGTGTGCCCATTTTTAGAGTCGCACACCCCAGGGGAGTTAACTTTAGTGCACCTTTCTTTGAGCAACCACAGTAATTCTTGCGTTCCTATTTTCCTTACTGAATACATACCACTCAGCCTATCACCTATTCGACTAGGAGGAGAAAGGCCGTACAAATATTGGGAGCCCTGGAAATCTGAGACCCTCTTCTTCCTCTTATTCCGGTATAATAGGAAGAGGTCATTTAACTGCCTTGCGCACAGTTGTTACTGCCTGCGCGGGTGGCATTAACCTGATGATAAATTCTTCCATCGTCTGAGAATCCCGCAGCCCATTCAGAGTGCTGTTTGTGGGATTCCGCCATTTCCGTGAAGATCCCCAACATAATAGGTCTTGGTTGGTGCTTTAGACATATTGACTAAATCCCATCCCAGACCAGTCTGCAGTGCTTTCACCCTTTAGACTAGGAAGAGAAAGACTGTGACGGATAAATGAAGCAAAGGTAAACTGGATTCAAGTGGCTGTATATTATCAAAAGGTTTTTAGAGAAAATAATGTGTTTTTTTTTTTTTTTTTAATACCAGCCGTTCTGCAACCCAACGCACATCCAACTGTGATTCTGCTTCGATGTTGTGGTTGACGAACCATCGCTTCTTTTTATTTTCCACAGGATCGTTTAATAGAATCCCTTGAAAATATAACTTAAAAATTGTATGTTTCCCCTTCTGTCATTACAGGAGATCATTTTCAGTACCATAAGTGTTAACAGCAGAGGGAGCTCTATCTAGTGTGATATCCCTCCCTCTGATCCAACTGGTTTGCTTAAGTATAGGGGGCGTATCTTCCCCCTAACCCTATTTGGCGCCTGCACCATCCTTTTAAGATAGCCGCAATTGAAATTTTTTTGTGACTTCTACAGCCAACATAAAACTGTACCTTAGGGAATAGCAGCCATCTGTGCCCCTATCTTCTATCTGGGGACGCTGCTCACTGTAAGTCGGGTAGAAACTCCGGCCAGGCGCACGCGCTCCCCGCTGCACCGCTGACTCCATTATCTCCCCGCCGCCGTGATTAACATCGTTAGTGGCGGCTGAGGATCTTCCGGCTGCCACTATGAGCTGCACGCTGGGCCTAAGGCGGGCAGAAAGCTCCGGTCAGGCGCACGCGCTTGCTGCGCCCCACCGCTGTCCTACTGATCCACAGTGTCAGCTAAGGATCCGAGGCGGGTGGAAAACTCCGGTCAGGCGCACGCGCTCCCTGCTGCGCCGCTGACCGTGATCCCCCCGCCGCTGACGTCAGTGGCAGCTGAGGATCCGTCCGCCGGTATGAGCTGCACGTCTGAGGCGGGTGGAAAACTCCGGTCAGGCGCACGCGCTCCCTGCTGCGCCGCTGACCGTGATCTCCCCGCCGCTGTCAAACCGCAAAACATTCAGTGAAATGAAAGGCTAGAACCACAGACCTCTAGCTACATAGGCAGTGACCTTACTACTAAGCCACAATGCCTGCCTTGGTGGCTGAGGATCTTCCGGCCGCCGCTGTGAGCTTAACGCTGCAACTCCTGCGGGGCTAATCTAAAACAGACAGTACTCACAGTTGGTGTCAGTATAGAGATGCCGACCCCTGTAGTGGGAAACATTGTCTCTGAATCCTGAACTTTGTCTCCCTTTTATTAGGAGGACGCAGACTTTTTTCTGGTAAAGCCTGCACCCCCTTTCATTTAGGTGGGATCGGGCATTTACCGTTTTTGTTTTTAAAACCTGCACCCTCCCTTTAGTTAGGAGGGATTGGGTCATAAATGAAGAGAAAATAAAATAAATAAATAATTAAATAAATCTTCAGGGAGCAGGAGCTCCCCTCTTGTGCTTGTACCTCCTCGGCACAATTTTTCAAACTGAGGGAGGAGGGATGTGAAGGGGTAGGAGCCGGCTGTGCAGACAATGCTAATTTTAAATTGTGCCACACCTCCGGTTGCAAGCTTCACACCCCTAATGTCTAAGACTGTTCCAGTGTCCCCTAGTGGATGAAAGAGAAATGAAGGAACACGAGTGGCGAATGATAGATAGATAGATGGATGTATACAATATTTTTCAGTGTATAGAAAGCACACTTTAAATATAAAATGAAAACATAAGGCATTGTGCAGGTTTCATCTGAGTACATATTTATTTGATAAATATAAGGTGGACACAACTAACTACATACAGTTTTGCAAGACTAAAAAGCACAATTACGGTATTTTTGAACATCTTTATACCTTCACTGCCAGAACGACAAAACCTTTTCCCTCTGGCAGTGAAGGGGATACAAATATGAATGATTAAATTGTACATACAATGTACAGACAAAATACAGTGGCCCTTTTTGCATGTTGTGTTACAGATTGTACCATGTATTTTTAAATTTCCCCATCTGATCTGAATATCAAAAATTGTACAAAGAGAATTTGGTTACAATCTTTTTTTATTTTTTTTATTTCCCCCATAATCCACTATTTTCTTCATTGTGTTTGTGTGTGTTTACCTCATGTAGCACCGTAAAATACACAGGACTAATGCATGTCAGCTAAAATATTACATGTACATAAAATAAACAAAAATTAAAAAAAAAAATGTTTTCACAAAGGGTCAAAGTATTTTACAGGAGTGGAAACAAATGTTGTGATTTCACACAAAAAATGCACCCGCCCATCAAATTGCCTGCCCTCCCCAAATATAGGATTATTTCCACGCCATATGGAAACACAGATTTTTTTGTTTTTTTTTAACGTTTTCTAACCACCTTTTTTTGCAAAATAAAAACCAAACAAATGCACATTCCCAGGAAAATGAATGTGTCTGTGTTTTATGTCTCTACTGTTCATATACATTATTTACAAAGAGTGTGTGTAGTTCTTTAACCCTTTCTAAATATGAAAGGTCAAAGCATTATCTGGCAATGCTCTTATCCCTTTTCCCCTCTTTACAGTGAATGGGTAAACTTGATTCCAGTTGAAGAGAGCCTTGGAACTTTTTTTTTTATTCTTTTTTTTTTTGCTTTTTTTAAATTAAATATAGATTTTCTGCTTGTACTGTGGCATACGCTCACACAACAAGGTCGTAGGTGTCCATCAGGCTATGAAGGGGATATGCACTGCTTTTTACTTCTATTTCTGGATTGTGTGACCCAAAATAATAATAATAATAATAATAATAATAATAACAACGATAATAATAATAATTTATGCTGGAGAGGAATGCAGAAATGTACAAATAAAAAAAATATTAAACACAAAATTGGCATTTTGAAGATAGAATTGCCACAACGTAGAGTGCTAAGAGTGGTTAGAAAGTTTACTGCCTGCACATACATGGGGGAAAAAGTGAACTCCTTCAGAGGATAATGCTCTCTAATTATTAACTATTCAGGATAAAGAGCACATTCTGTTGCTCATGCTTAACAACCCCTGCTTATGGAATTAGCGACATCATGTGCAAGTGTTTCATTGTTGTTTATTAGCTACTTGAAGCCTAGTTTTATTTATATCCATGCAACCTATTTGCAATTTATCTTAATTAGATTTATACCTTTCTGGGTGAGTAATAATAAACTACGATCATATCAGGTTTGATATATTCTGTGCATTTGTTGGCGTAACTGCCAGATTGTAAAGGTGCAAAGTTGTCATGGTAAGTAAATTCACTAGCCCCTAACAAAATGAAATCAGCTCACAGTGGTAACACATGTAACACAGACTGGACAAAGGGTGTTAACTTTTCGGATACAAGCAAATTCTACATTGTATTAAACAGAGCCTTATAACTTGGTGTAAAACTCTTCACTTCCACAGTGGCTGCAGATGTTTCCAGATTAAATATCACTGCAGGCATAGCTGCAAATTCAAGATGGAAGGGGTTGGACGAGAGAGTGATGTGACTTGGCATTATTAAAAGAAAAAAAAACACACACACATAAGAACAAACCAAGTCGCAAAGCCACACGTATTTCTAAAATATCTGAACATATTTACAATATTTTTTCTTTAAAATAATTGCATATGAACAGCATGGAGCGCTGCCATCTTACCTTGCTAAGACACTGGAATTTAGAAAATGACAAACCTAACAAATAAAATGTGGAGATGCCTTTATAAAAGCCTAACTTTCTATACAATGGAGGCACACACACACAAAAAAAATAATGTCAGGAATTTCAAACTGCTAGAGAAGAAAATGAACAAGTAAATTATTATTTTGCCCCCTCCCCCTTTTTTTTCTCTCCTTTTTTCGTTAAATAAAAAAAATGTACAAAATACAACTTTGGTGATAGAAAAAGGAAAACAAAAAGTCAACAAAATAGGATTGTTTGGTGTGTCATTCACATCTGTACAAGCACAACACACAGGCAAAAAAAATAATAAAAATAAAAAAAGAATATTGTAAAAAGGACAAAAGATGAAGCTAGAACACACAAAGAGAGGGTCAACGCTTACATAGAGCCAAGAGGAAGAGTCTTTAAAGTTTAAACCTTCCTCTGCTAGAGTGACTGCAGAAGACTTTTTTAACCCTTTTACTTACACGATAGGCCAGCAAAGGAGAAAGGCAGTGAAAACAATAACAGAGAAAGTAAATAACATTGATTGGCACACATGCACTTCTGTACAAATATAACAACAGTTTTACAGAAGCAAGCAGCATTAACACACCAGAAGCACAGAAACTGTGTCAGACTCATGCATTTAGGCCCCACCCCACCCCCACACCTCTAAAAGGTACCTCTTGACCACAAGGTGGCTGGAAGGAAGATTGCACAAAGAACACACTTTTTTGTCTTTATGTGGGTTTATATTAAAAGGAAAAGAATCACCAGGCAAGGAAAAAAAAAGAGGGCAGTTATTATGTAACAGTCTTGTTGGGTTAAGCAAAATAATTAAGAACAAAAACATAACCCTTAAACTGCTTCTTTTTTTTAAACCAACATCAATGCCCCTTTATGCAGCTTAAAATAAAAGTAAAAGAAATGAGAAAGTCAGAAAGGAGCGGCCAGTTGCTGGGGAGGAGTCCATTTTGTCTCTTAGCTTCCATGCTGTTTGTGTAAAGTCTGTGCACTCAGGAAACCATAACGTCTGACCAGCCTGGTCTGCGCATTCTCCTTATGAATGCCACAATAAAAACAGGAGGAAATGTACCCCATAGCAACAAAGAACTGATGCAGGAGATCCCCAGCAAGGCTATCCTCCATCTCAGCACTTGTGTGTGGTGTGAGCAGTGTGTCTGCCCAAGTCGCTCACTGCTCGGGAACGTTGTGCTTTGTGTGTGTGTGCGCACGTGTGTGTTTGTTCCATCTTACTCCCAATGTCATGGTTCAGTTCTTCTTCTCCAGCTGGTGTGAGATTGGTGGTGATGTGGAAAGGGGGGAGGGGGGGGGGGGATTAGCAATGGGCGTCAGTAGGCCTTATGTCTCTATAACCTCCACCACCGATTCTTCTTCTTAACTTGCCTAGTGTGAGCTTTCTCTTCAAAGTTTCCCATGTATCAACCTCAATATGGGAAAGCCAGGAAGCACCACGTGTGAGGTCTACAGGCAGCCTGGAGCTGCTCGATGCCCCCTAGCAGCGTCACTGAAGCGCATCAGTCTGAGGCAAACACAGCTGCGAGCTTGCCGGGAAGGCAGACATGACGGGTAAGGGGTGGAGTTTCCAGAACTGCGTCTGCCTTTGTGTGTCCTGATCAGCTGAATTACCGACTGGGGAATGGGAAAGCAGCTGCAGTTTAGTTGTTCTCAAACAGTGAGAGTAGGTCATCATTGCTGTTGTTGGGCAGATCTGGAGGATCCAAGTAAGAGAGAAGCTCATCTGGGTTAGTTAGCTCCGGAAGCAACTGCAGAAAGGGCATAACAAATAATCATTACGCTGCACATAACAGTTACAATTACATGCTCAATCAATTAATTCCACCATCAGATACATGATATGATTGCTAGACTTGATAATCTGCATATTATTGTCATACGTACAACATCCATCGGTGACCTAAGCAAATCTTTAGTAAAGCATAATCAGCGCAATGAACTAATGATTATTAATAGGCATGTCTTATAAACAAAGTATTATGTATTAGTACATAGGTTGAACATGTAACTAACACTGTGTAACACTTGGCACAAGTTCACATTGAGGTATATTTGTAGTTCTATATCTACATATAGTAAGGGCGGGCAGGGTGACAGGTGCTGATTATGTGGCTGTCCAATAGGTGATGTGTAATACTACTTTTAGTCTTTACAGGTGTATATACTATGTACAGTTTGCACAGCTGAACATATGTGTGTGTGTGTTCAGCTTTACACAAATCTATTTTGCACAGGGTGCACACATTGCACATGGAAAGATGCCTCTGGATATAAAAAGACGAAATACAAGTACTAAAAGTTTATATTTAATCTGGTTATTTTCCATTTAAAACAATAACGAAAAATTGTTGTTTACAGAGTTTATTAGATGACGCCCTGATAAAACCAGTTACAAAAAATAAAGCAATAGAATAGCTCCAAAAGGAAATAAAAATAAAATACCAGAATCCCTACAGACCTTTACAGCTTTCCATGGGCATATTTTATATTCCAGACTGGTGCAATACCAACATTAATATGAAGGTGCAGGTTTAGGTGGCTTACAAAATAATATTAAAAGCAAAATGTGACAGGTTTTCTACTTAATATTGTTGTTTCAAATTTCGGGGGTTAAACTAGTATACAATTGATGGTTCACAAGAGCGGCTACTTAGCAAATCTAGTCCATAATATAGAAAGTCGACACATCTGGCTGCAGGATGATCGCTCCTACGTCTGGTGTTGCAGCTCCCCCTAGAGGCGAAATAGCGAAAGCCTCTGAGTGGCTTATAATACAGGAATTGGGGAATAAGTAAACTAGTATAACGTAATCCACTGTATTTACTTAGTGAAACATAACATGCTTTAAAGATGCACTATTGGTAGAGCTGTGGTGAGTCCACAGAAAAAATGCCGTCAATATCCCCCACTTCTCCAGGAAGTGTAATAGGGATATCCTAAGATATCTATTACTAGAGAAAGCCTAACGGTGGGCCTAATATTCATGCCTTTTATTTTTTTACCTCTTTATGAAAGCATACACCCTTATTCAAGCATTGTTGATTTTATTTTTTACCCAGTCTGTCATGAAAGCAACACGTATATGATATACAAAGCAATATTCTCCATCAACATCCATATCTAAGTTATATAAGGGGGTCACGGTAATTAAAAAGAAAAGATAAAAACAACAACAAAATGCAAAAAAAAACAAAACAAAAAACCAATGCAATGTTTTTAGTGCTAGAGTCCTTAGCTGTAGACATATGAAAGTCTGGTTGTATAATGATAACTGGTGGCTAACCTATAATCAAACTTTGCTTTACAGTGCATTAAGCAATGATGTGTTAGCCATTACTGTATGTTGTTCAGCTGTAAAGAGCACAGCTGCTATGCTCCATGAATTTTAAACTTGGGCTTTAGGGGGGCAAGCATCTTCTGCATACATTATTCCTCCAATGTGAGTGTGTAGTGCAGCTTCACCTTAACTACTACAGCATTTCAAGTCATTGTGTAAGGCTTCATATAGTCCTTCTGGGAGCGATTTGCTAGGAAACTAAAACTTGCACCTCCAATTCCTTTGATTTCCATCTCCACTGCGTTTTGCCCACATGAGTTCAACAGGGTCAAACGCGTGCACATACGGCCTGAAGAAATGCCTCCTACATTAAAAGCATTCAGGTGTTTGTGGTGTATGGGTGAGCAGAGCTGCCTGCCATGCAGTTGACCCAGGTTTAATTCCTGGCCAACACATGATTTGAACAGTCTTAGTGGCAGACAAGCAAAACAACAATGGGCCGGCAACAGAAATCCAGGGTTCAAGGCCCAGCAGGTTCAGTTCCTGACATTATCCCCCCCTCTCGAGGGACGTCCTCCGGACGACCTTATTCCAGGATTGTTAAGGTTACATGTTGATAGAATTCCCGAACCAATCTTGGAGCATGGGCATTTTCTTCAGGCTCCCAAGATCTCTCTTTTTGGGGAAATTAATGGAAACAATGCTGAAAGAAAGAATTGTAGAATATCTCAAATCCAGCAATTTACAAGATCCCAGGCAGCATGGATTTTCTTGGAGGCCAATATGTCGGACACATCTAATTGACTGCTGTGCCTGCATGACTATGGTATTGTAGAACTGAGTTGTAGCTTATCTAGGCACAGCCCCACATCGAACATCTATAACTAAACTGGGATGCTTGAGACTGGAAATGATATTGATCGAAGGATACATGACAGAGATGCAATAAATGTATTCATAAAGGGAGAGATTACCACTGGGGCTCTCCAAAGATCTGTACTTGGACGAGTTCTTTTTAATATCTTCAACAGTGACATTGCTATTAGTATTGAATGGAATGTACACTTTTGTTGAAACAGTATGTGACAGTCTAGACACGCGTGTGCTAACTGCAGGGTAATACCAAAAACTGCAAATTCAAACCCATTGCCCTCAAATGTTCAACAACAAAATGACAACTACGGTGAATGAAAGGGATATAAAAGTCACTGCTTGTGCAGACTAAAGCAGACAATGTATCAAAGCAATGGGGAAAGGCAGTTGAATGCTCAGTTGCATAGGAAAAATGTATTAGCATTAAAAAGAGCACTGGTGATGTCACTATACAGGTAAAAGACCATACCTAGGAGTACTGTATTCGGTTCTGAAGACCATCAGGGAAATGGAACAGGGTCAAAGTTTGAGGGAGGTCCAGGATTTCAGCACAGATTGTACATATTTTTAAAGCAGCATCATTTACTAGGCAAAACCAACTTGGTTGGTTGACTGCCACTTTAAAAATACGTGTAACCTTGGCTGAAATACCAGACCTCCTCACACTCTGCCCCTGTTACATTTCCCCCAGGTAATAGCAGTGTCAGAATATTTAAACATGCTTGGGATAGTCATAAGACTATAATAAATACAAAACCAAAAAAAACTAAGACTCAAAGAGGGTATGAGGTTTTTAGAAAAGAAAATGGACAGAACCCAATCTGTTTCTCTATGGGCCACATCTTTAGAATATAAGCTCTTACGAGTAATGCCCTCTTCCCTCATGTGCTTATCCTTTTCTTAATTTAACCATCGTCGACTGCCCCAAATCCTGTTGTTTTCTGCCACCCTGATACTTATGTCAGTGTCATTTTCTGATGTAGCCATGTTTATTTACCCTGTACTTGTCCTATATTGTCTTCAACTGTAAGTTGCTGTTTTCCTGTTTTGATTATTAGTTTATGTACTCTGTAACTGGGAGCTGCAGATCTCTTGTGGCGCCATATAAATAAAGGATGACAATAATAATAATAATAATAATAATAATCTAATTAGCCACACTAATTACTGTGGGCTTGTAGTAGTGCCTGGGGCTATTCAATGGCAGCCTGTGCAAGCCCACTATAAGCCCGCAGGCTGCACTTAATGATGATTACTGCACAAGTCTCAGGATGCTCAAACAGAAATCTGCGGTAGGTAGGGTTTTCTGTCCTCGCAGCGATCGCAAAACACCCATAGCTCTAGGTAGTTATCACGGATTCTATTGGTTTGTGTGTTTGTTGCAGATTTACCGCATGAGTTAAAGGGCCTTTAATTGAATAGATCCTGGTGTAAAAGTCTGAAGCTACAAACACTTTTCCTTATGCGGCTACTTGATTCCGGCCCTATAATTCACCATCTTTTCTGTCCTCTGATTCTCCTGCATGTTCAGTCCACTTTCCCTCCATCTCGCCTAACAAGTAACGTGGAAAAGTATGGTTTGCAACCTATGACAAAAATACCAAACTGTGCCCAACTCTGTAGTGGCTTTGACACATTCACATTACACATCAAAGCTGTGGGGTTTAAATCTTATGCTTCTGTTGCTTGACATTCATGAAATATATGATCTTCAGGAAATAAAAGGTGCTATAATCTGTATTGCCCAGATGATTCCGCTCATATTATAAGCAGTAATAGAAAAAGTGTTTGGTTTGCATCCTTCCATGGGATGTAGTTATGTGACCGGCGGTCAAGAGACCATCGGTCACAATACCAACGGCTACATCCCAACCCCTCACAATCCCGACAGTTTGCATGCCAACTAACAGGGACTATTCCCATGCAGTGGGAATAGAACCTATGGCGGGCGCAGCTCACCACCGAGCCGGCAGCTTTCACACCCCCCCTGCTGGCCATCTCACAGACAGGATCCCACCATCGGTATTGTGACCAATCCCCTTCCATGTTCCTCAAGCAATGAAGTTATAGTTCTAGGTTAATTAACTATTTTGTATGAGCATAAATGCACAGCATAAAGATCTTTGTAATAACAATGTAGAGTTATTGCAAATAGAGTGCAAAACAATATCATACCTGCATTGCCTAATAGCTGCAGACATAAATGGCAAATACAGACCAAGACATCAACTTATAGGAGCATATTCAATTAGCCGCGGGAGGACAGCCTTGAGTTTTAAAACCCAAAGCTATTAAATTATAAGCCTATTTCCTAACGCTGTACACCCACATCTAATAGGGTCCGAGATAAGTGTCCGGGGTAAATGCCCTTGGGGAAAAGCAGAAGAAATGAGCTAAGATAGGAAACCATCCCAAAAAACAAACAAAGACAAAACGGTACACCAATAACAAAAACCTCACAGAAAGGAGATACTAGACTAAACGCTTTACTGCACAAAGGTGAGTGCTCCCCATTAGCAGACACACTCACATAAAAAAACAGAAATAGCTATATACATTCAATAGACTTTCTAATCAGTCACACTTGAATGGACGTCTGAAACCCCTCCAAAACCACACACAATGGATGAACTTACATCTACTCTGCACGGGTGCAACTAAAACCTGAAGACCCTAAACAAAACACTAGAGCAGGTGCCCACCCATCCAGAACACCCACTTACTGATTCCTTCATTTCTAGAATAAAAATGAATTGACTCAAACATAAGCAGGAGCATAATGGACGCCACTGCCACAATATCCAGGAACTTACTACAAACACAGATAGGCCACATCTGCAGTCCCAGCAGACCACTGAGATCAGTTTCATTCCAAAACAATATATGATTGATGCCAAAATAAAATATTTGGTAGATGAACAGACAAAACAATAATATTTAAAAGAAGAAAAGCTTCTAATAAGCCAAGCAGTTGTGTCTGGGTCTCAACACTGGTCTGGCAAGCTTGCAATATTAACTGAATCACTCGGACCTTGAGTCATTTACCGTAGGCCTACATTTTGCACCAGAGTATCTCCCATGGAAAATGAATGCTTGTTATATATTTGAGAAAACACAGATAGAAATATGCACAAACTTACATCCAGTGATGGCTCGGGCATATCAGGAGGTCCCTGTCCACCTGGCTGACCTTCTAACACCGAAGAAGGATTAAAGGACATATCCCCATGTGGGTGGTTGGCAGATTGCTGTGGGTGTCGAGGCTGAGGTGCTGGTCCACCATGATGTAAAGGCTGTCCAGGCTGGCTGCCTGGGTGAGGTGGGTGTAAACCCTGAGGCATTGCGCCGTGAGGCTGCTCAGAATTTCCCACATGAGAGATCTGCAAGGGAGTCAAGAATCAAGGAAGAAAGATGAAATGAGACTGGAAATAATCACAGGATATATAATAAGACTTCACAACAACCTTTGCCTGAAATAGGATTTTTACAGACGGTAACAAGAAAGTTGACTTGTATGACTAAACCGCACAGATTAAAGGAGGAGCTAAAACCAACCAATCAATGTAATCACTACTTACAGAGTCCTGCATGGAGTGACTGAGAGGTTTGTCCAGCGATGACATACCACCAGGCATGTCCGGAGGATGAGATAGCTGCGGCGCATGCATGAAATCATTCATTGATGTCCCACCAGGTGCTCCGTGGGGAAAGTCAAAGTTGCCATGACCTTGGTAACTGTTGCCTATGAATACAAGAATAGAATAAATCTAAGCAGATAGTAAGTGTCTAGTTACTTGTGATCGGTGAATACATGTATATACTGTATTTACTAAGCTGCAAAACTCAGATTTTCTGCACTTTTTCTGAGTAGTTTTACAGCAATTTTACACTGCATATTGCCAGAAATAAAAAATCTCATCTCACTGCTTTAAATCCCAAACAAATATTACCAGAAATCAGAAGTTTGTAAAAATGTATTTTAGTAATATATAGCCGCAAGAGTCCCTCGCTATACTTAATGTACAAAATTTGAAGTGATTGGTATTCATAGCCTTGGCTATATCTAAGCTGTAAAAATAGGCAAATGCACCTTTATGCAATTTGCATACCTGCACCCACAATTCCTTTGGATGAATATTAAATATATTTATCATCTAGTTCTGAGGGATTATACCCATTGTTATAAACTAAATACCTTCTCCTGTAAACAATAAGCCCATCAAAGTGACACGTATTTATACATTTGATAATGGTCACTTACATCAGTTAAATAATGGAACAAAACACCTGCTAACACAGTAGCTTACATATTTGACCAATTTCTCAGACATAAAACCTCCGTCACTGAACATCTAAGTATAACAAAATGTAGTTTCACAGAAGTACAAAGAAATTCTGACAACTAAATAATAATGAGATGCAGATACAAAATTATAAAATCAAGTCTCCCTGGCAGTATGTTGTATATTTACTATAAAAATGTAGGTTACATAAAAGATATACAGTGCTTTTCTACTTTACAGTGTGCTTTCTAACTGGATGTACGGTCTGGCCTGCCCTGCATAGAATCGTGCAACACTGGTCAAATAAAGCTCAATCTCCATTCCTGCTTTAATAAGTCTTACCTTGTCCAATGTATTCATTAGCATTACCACCGCCCGGCGGAGGGGGCAGCGATGGATATGGTGAAGGTCCAGGCCCCAATGCTGCAATCATCTCCACAACATTGGGCATGATCATTTGACTGGGACTCATTGTCTTAAACCTCTTGGAGGGAATCCCATCGGGATCATCCTTGATGTGAATCTCGGACTTAATGGGTACCGGCCGCCAGCTGCAGGTGGGGTCAATAGTCACTTCTTCAAATTCCGAGCTATGGAACAAGGAATATCGGCAAAATTAGAGCACTTCATAGCATATACAGCAGAATGTATGGGACAGTACATGATAAAGCCCATGTAGGATATTTGACGACACCAGTGGGGTGGTAGGATGTGATTAATGCCCTGTAAAACATATAAGTACATATCCAATATAAATACTGAAGTAATCAATACCCACAATCTTTAAATGATAACCCTCCTAGCTGATGGTGATGACCATGACTACATAGTCCAATGCAGTAACAGGAAAATATATATATTTTTTTATTGCTGCATAAGTTATTACAGACCACAAGGAATGAAGGACAACCATAACAAAGCAGAAATGAATGGGAATTAAACATGGGGCGTCCACTTTTGGATAACTGCCCAGTACGGACACGTAATGCAAAGGATAAATTCACTGAAACAAGGATATCACAGTGGTAAGAGAAGCCATACTTACTTCTGTATTGCATTCAGGATACCCCACATGTACTGGTCTACTTCCAGGCCTTCTAATAGGGCTGTTTTACTGTAGAAGAGAGAAGGCTTAAGATTAATAGAAAATAAAGTATACTGTCTGACTAATGGAGAGAGAGAACACAGGAGATCTTCTGTATGGAACACCAAGCCGAAACAGATTTGGCTCCAACATTTATTTATATCAAATTAGCAGTAAAAAGCATCACACTTACTTGCAAACAGGACACCGCCATGTTCCTCGCTCACAGTTCAGTTGAAGATAGGACTCTAGATCGAAGCACTGGAAAGAAGAAGTGCTAATTTAAGTTGGGTCAACAATGTGTCTAATGTACGAATGTTTTTCACATTAGAAAATCTCAGCTGCACTAAAACAAGCGAGAATTCCCTGACTTTATATCCTGCATGCATTAACTAACGGAGGTCCCACCTCTGTGTCATCAGGTAGTTGCTGTGCTGCACTGACCTGTACGTGTTTGCAGTCATGTCCCCGTGCAGGCAGCTGGATCCGCCTAAACGTTATCGGGCATTTCAATGACACTTTAATTGCCGTCTGCTCTACTCCATCCTCTCCATTCAGAGCTGCATTACCAGACGAAGCTGCCACGCTGCTGAAATTCCTCTTTACTGCTTAGGCAAACAAATCATGTGTTACTGGCAAATAATACAACTTTATAGGAACATGGTGAGAAGGATCAAACACATAACTCACACTTGAAAACTACGATCCTGTAAAGAAGTATGTTTCTGTTGGTGGTGTCACAACAATGCAACTGTGAATATTTTACTTCATTGCTTCATATAAATATGATTTATAGCTACAGCCAATGATATATTAACACACTTTTACAAGGGACATCTGTGGTGAACAGGACGATGGGTCACTTACTTTTTGTGATACAATGTTCGGCTGGGAGAAGCCTCTTCTTCAGCAAACCCTGCAGTACTGAACGCACTGAAGGCCGATGTACTAACTGCAGCACGAACAAGTGCGACTGTGAGACAGAGAAGCGAGATTCACTATAAGCAGGCCCAATAACAAGCACATAACCCACTAATAATAACACTCTAGGAGGCCTGTTTATCATGGGGGGATTCCCTGACAATTAAGTATCCAACTCGCTGTAAATTGCAGTGGAGAATACTTAAATAACAGGACAATTTAATAAAGCTTCAATGCGGGGATCACTGCTCCGAAAAGCAGTTTTCCCTGTGATCCCTACCACTACTACCGAAGTAACAGTGTAACTTATCCCTTCTGATCTGGCCCACTGCGCATAAGTGAACTCATGGCTGCCGGGCTTGTAGTGCAGAGGGATCTGCTTGTATCCCTCTTTGCAACCCTGGACCTCCATCCCATAGGAAGGAGTGGGGCTCTGGGAATCAACCCTACCTGACGATGGTTTTGGTTCCCGCAAGCAAACTCTAAAAACTTTCAGTCTTCTGAATACAAGGAGGCCCCCAAAGGGCCCCTAATAATGAATAGTCCCATTACAAAAAAAGCATGTGTTTCTGCATGAGTAACGAGCCCATTAGTGATAATGAATAGGCCCCTAATACATTGTTGCAATATTCCACTACCTTATTACACAACATTATGAAATAATAATCCAATATTAATCAACTATTATAGTCTCTCTAGGAAAGTTACCACAAAGACCAATAAAACCAGCTAAGCTATTTTTGCTATTCTATAGCAGAGTGTGCTCACTAGCCGCTGCCATTTTTGAGACCAACAGTTCACATCCCAAGTCACTGATGTACATCAGTAAATACAAATAAATGGAACATATAATATAGTATCACCAATGCTGTAAGACAATGTTTCACAACCCTGGCCCTCAGGTCCCCTAACAGTTCACGTTCTCCAGGTCACCCCGCAGGTGCACAGGTGTTACCAGTTGTAACATTTCACAGGTGACCTGGAGAACATAAATGGTTTGAGGTCCTGTGGGCCGAGTTTGAGAACCACTGCTGTAAGAGGTCATCATGGCAGCAATTATGCCTTGCTTTCACACAACTGATAAGAGGTTTGTCATTTACATGCACTACAGATTGCTCAATAGTAAAATGGATCGAAAGGTGGACACTTACACAGCAACAAGCAGTGACTGTAATCTGGATGGTGTTGCGGCCTGGCTGGCAGACATGCTTGAGGTGCAAGGGTTTGTGGGAAGTCTTGTTGTCTCCTCGCTCGATGGTAAGAGGAGTGGCGTTGACGCTGACCTGTACAGATGCTGGCCAGTTGGTGTTCATCTGTCGGTCTTCATGATGGTAGCACTTAAATTGCAGTTCCAGGTCAGACCTGTGTGAGGCAACAGTAAAATAAACAACATAAAATGAACTGTGCAGTCTACACTGCAATACTTAATCATTTGAAAATATTAACAAAAATATGGCATTTTCAATACATATTCCAAATGTTACTCTAATCGCAGGCTTAGCCAACCTGTGGCTCTCCAGCTGTTGAGGAACTACAAGTCCCAGCATGCCTTGCCACAGTTTTGCTATTAGGGAGCACTAAAACTGTGACAGGGCATGTTGGGATGTTTAGTTTCACAACAGCTGGATAGCCATAGGTTGACCAGGCCTGCTTTAATGCATCCTACATATACTGAACAACTGGCCAAGGGCAAAGCTATGGGAGAAAAAGTCGGCGGTTCATATGTTTTCAACAAGGTAACCAAGTGTCTAAGGCATTGGTGTATCTATAATAGGTGCAGGGCGTGAGGTGTACCAGACACATGCAACAACGCTGTCAGACAAGAGGTAGCCTGAACGGAGCCTGCACATGGGCCCTATCCTTTCCTAAACCGCCCCTGGTCTAAGGAAAGATCTCCACAACTAACAAGGATACTAGCATTAATTCTAGCACCCTGCACCTAGTAAGTGAGGAGGGCATATTTTAATTTTGAAGGGCAAAATTTTAGATGCAATGCATCGCTACAGCTACTGTAGCAATACATCATGTACAAAATGTTGCACGTCAAAATTAAAATATGCCCTCCTCACTTATTAGGTGCAGGGTGCTACAATGGACACTGATACTGCTACTTGCCAGCAGCCTTACTAACACTGAGGTACAATTTAATCCTAATATCAGCACCAATTTTGATATTTAAATTGAGAACCAAACCTACAGTGAGACATATATTTCCTTTGTTTAACTAGACTTCTAAATTACCCTTTACACTCTTCACTCTCCACTTACCTCCACATGAGTGTCTGGTGGACAGTCGGCCGCAAATGGAATACATGGTTGCTGACAGCAAGGTTGTGTTCCAGCCGGAAAGGCTCCAGTACTACTCCATCGCGCACAGGAAATGTCAGGCGCAGTTCGTCTGTGTGGCTGGCTGAGATCGAAGAAGGAGAGAAAGCGTGAACTTTCCCTTTTGCATCTGCAGTGCGACAATGTAAAGAATGGTAAGCAAAGCACGGAGGACACAAGAACACCTCAAGGGTCAACCAAGTAGCAGAATCATGGCTCCAACAATGGGATGTCATTTTACCATTATGCAAAAATTATTATCCTTTAGGCCGCGGGGGTTGGATGTTGGAGACTAGAGAAAGGGTTAGGGTTAGGCCGCCGGGGAAGGGTTGCAGGTTAGGGATAGTCACTAGGGGGAGGGTTAGTGATAGGCTGCGGGAGGGGAGGGTTAGTGTTAGGCTGTGGGTAAGCAGGATTAAGGGGTAAAGCAAGAGGTAGGGTTATCGTACTTACTAAAATATGTTGGGATTCTGACTGTTGGGATGCTGCCGTCGGTATTCTGACCACCAGCATCTTGACTGTCGGGATCCCGTACCCAACCCATGCTATGTGTCTATGCTAATACAATTAAACTTGTTCTATCAATACACACACAGCTTACAAACCAATACATCACACACAATCAGGTCCTAACCAGCTACTAACTTACTTGGTGGTGGTGGTAACGTGCTCATATTCGGCTTGATGTCAGGTGGAAATGGAGGCTTGACATCTTGACTGGGGGACAGATATGGAGGGATGCTGCTCCCAGGAGTCATGGGTGGTGTGGGGTTTCCCGGAACAGGTGAGTGAGGGTAATTGCCAACAGGTCCCGGTCTGGAGGGCTGCAAAAGAGAAGAAAATATTAATTAGACTTTATGGCATCAGAAAATGTAGTGATAATTGCTATTAGTAGTAAATTATAATTAAAACCCCAACATAAGATAATCACACAGAAAATACTAGTTTTCTCCTTCAATATTACAAGTTGCTACAATAATTTACAAATAAAAGTCAATTTCTTGATTTTACCATGTGTTTTACTTCATATTATTTTCAATTTAAGGTCATAAATTAATACTTAAAAAGACTATTATGAGGATTCCTCTCTGGGTGAGCAGGTGACATAATTACTAACTCCATCTAATAAATTAAGGAAATCCTCATGACATGGCCTGTTAGCAGTTCTTTAGGTCTGTAGTTGGGAATCCCTGTGTGTGTAAAAATGATCATATATGGGGCACTATTTGAGATGTTGTTTAAATCGTGAATTCTACCAGGATAAAGAAATTTTAAGCAGTAAGATGCAAGGCAACACCTCGATGCTTGACTGTGTACTAATCAGCCATACTTGGTACTGCTGATATACCACAATCTCCTGCGTTATGTATGGGCTGCAACAGGTAACTAGTAATATAGATGGAAGCGATACTCCATTCTGGAACAGCACATCACATCCAGCGGATTTGAATTTCCCCCTATGTACTAAAGGTTAGGTTGATAGTTATATACAGGTTAGTCACAGTATCACAAACGTGGGTGTTCTAAGACAGACATACACACTTTGATTGAGGAAAAACAAAATGTTTTTAAAATATTCAATGTATTTTTTTCGCTACAGCCATTTTATTTTTTATGGCTAAGTCAAACTTTCCAGAAGTCTAGACAGCTAAATGAAAGGAGACAAAATCTTATGTTGGTACCAGTTGCGGTTACATAGGTGGGAGCTATAGCAGCTGAGACTCACTGTCAGCGTGAAGTCATCGGGAACAGGCGCAGCTGCAAACAGACAGGAAGTGGAATCATCATACCGCTCCCCAGCCAACAAACTTCTATTGGCTAGCTAACTATCTGCCCGCCCTCTGACTCATGTGTCCTAGATAGGGCAGAGTAGCTAGCCAATGGAAGTTTGTTGGCTACAGAGGCTGTGGGGCAGGCTTATGATCCGACGTCCTGTCTATTGCTGCTGCTGCGCCTGGTTCCCAGTGGCTTCACACAGACAATGAGTTCAACACTTAGAAGCGTTTGGGGTGGTCTCCCCTATTTCAGTTTTGGACTACGCTGCAGCCCCACATCTGGAACCGCCACATGTTGATATTATTGACCATTATGGAGAGACAATGATACAGTGCTCATGGCTTTTTTTTTCAAAAGAGAATGACAGAGCATGGAGAAGTTATGACATGTTCTGCTGTTCACCCTCCCAATTCTGACTTGCTCCTTGCAAAGACAGCAGTGAGCCCTGCACCAGTGTCTCTAGCACTGTTTGGTTGCGATCATAAATAAGGAGTGCATGAGGACTCGGAGCCAGAGTCATGTGTTTGCACCCATGCAAGTGAAATGAATCGGTTTGGTTTTACAGTAGATGGAGGGAGTTCAATTGTTTATGTGTGTCAAAGACGCCCAATCTCCCGTTTAAAATGACAGGAGATTGAGCATGCTATTCAACTGGATTTTTTTTTATCACGCCGTTCGCATACAGAAGTGCCAGGTTTAAATGCGTAAAATGACTAAACCCAACTAAAATCCTGTCCGTGACACATAAAGTGCCACTGGGGCACCCAAACGGGGTTGGTTTTCGCACATTTCTGCTCGCCAACATGGAGGGCTGCGAGAAGAAATTTCTCTTCCCGCCTCAAATTGCGCCCGAACAGAGAAACATTTCTCCATTGGGCTCCATCTAGTGGCGGCCGCGGGGAAAACAACTGAATTACCCCCAGTGAGTTTAGGGATGGCTGGCAGCACGGAGAAGTAATGGAAATTCTTACATTAAAAATCATTTTGATCACAGCTTAGGCGTAGAATGAACCAGTATAACCTGAATGTAATGTGTTCGTGTATAGATTGGATAAGGAATAATCATCAATATATTTATTATGGACATGCTCTCCATAAGGATATACTAGCAGAATAGAACCACAACAATCTCTGAACATATTTTAACGATTTTACAAAGATCTTTTGGAAAACGCTTATTTTTTACAAATTATTTGTTTCTGCAATATAAATGTAACATTGTTACAGATCACTGTAAGCTTTCCCACCGGTGGTCCACAGGGGGTGGGAGCACTGTTACCACTTCCCAGTGCAGGGACAGTCTTCAGGGGCAGCCCATCATCTCCGGTAGTGCTGAGCACGCCCTCAGAGTGCAGAAAACAGGGCACATGGCCCCCTCTCCTGTGAGGCTACGCCCCTTTTCACCCTTAATATTAACATTTATTTATATAGCGCCAGCATATTCCTTTGCACTTTAAAATGTTTTTACTGCCAGCAAATGTATTGGAAGATTGAGAACCAAAATAACAAACCACAAAAAACCAACACATTTTTTAAATCCAATAAATGGAAAAGTCTGGTTATAACAAATTGCACACAACATGCCAACACATAATATTGTGGTAATAGTTCTTCTTGTACAGATACTACACATAGATTTCACCACCCATACCCACCCAATTTCATAAGACACCCTCAGTGGATGATGGATTTGGTATGAATTCACACTCACCCCGTTCATACTGCCTTGGCTATAGCTATTGTAGCCGCTCCCAGAAAAGTTGTTATTTTGTCCATTAAACTGCTCTGGCTATTAAAAAAATAATAATAATGAATTAAAAATGTACAAAAAAAAAAAACAGAATCAAAAAATACTATTATGAGAAAAAAGCAGCGTAAGAAAAGGCAGTGACATGAGAAATGAATTTGCCGAGAAGCAGCAACTGAAATACTCCAAAGCAGTGACACAGTGATTGGCCAGAAAGTGCTGGGGGCAGGTTTCTCTACACCATGTGACAACTAACATTCCATTAGATGCTTACATGAACAATAAATGACAGAAGGAAATGTGTTCCTCTTATTGGGTACAAATAATTCTTTAATTTGCTAAAGCTGAACTATGAGTAAAGTTATTTTATCATATGATACTATATATGGGGCAGATGTATTAACCTGGAGAAGGCATAAGGAAGTGATAAACCAGTGATATGTGCAAGGTGATAAAGGCACCAGCCAATCAGCTCCAATATGTAAATTAACAGTTAGGATCTGATTGGCTGGTGCCTTTATCACCATGAACATATCACTGGTTTATCACTTCCTTATGCCTTCTCCGGGTTAATACATCTGCCCCTATGTTCATCGGTTGGTATTAGGAATGGAAACTATGATGTATTTGATGTTCCCTAGGATAGTGCGCCCATTTGGAAAACAGAAAAGCAGGATTTCACTGTACTTGTCAGAACTTTGGTAGCAAATGCAATAACCAACAACTGGTGTGTATTCCGGCTACTACTATCAAAAAAACTAAGGGGGTATTTATCAAAGGTTGGAGAGAGATATAGCACTAACCAAACAGCCCCTAAATGCCATTTATCAACCCAACCTTTAAAATGAGAGGTAGAAGCTGATTGGTTAGTGCTTTATCTCTCTCCCTGCTTAGATAAATATCTTCATATACACATTACTAAAGTAATACATCGGTATAGATCAGTGGTTCCAAAACACAGTCCTCAAGGCACTCCAACAGTCCAGGTTTAAAACTATCCATGCTTAGGCACAGGTGACTTAATTAGTACCTCAGTCAGTATGATTTTACCATCTGTGAACAAGAAGGGATATTCCTAAAACCTGGACGGTTGGGGTTCCTTGAGACCCACGTTTGGGAACCACTGGTATAGATATGAAAAGATCAGTATAGAGTGTATGAAACTAGAGTGGTAATGGGAAAATAAGAGCAGATGGGAGCACTATTTAGCTTGGCGCATGAGTGAGGGTATATTTGGGCTAAGTGTCAGGCATGTAGGGCACTTGCAGGGAACACACTCTTCAGTACTGCTGGCTGCATCACAAAGCGTCTTACACTATAAGGTTTTCTTGCAGACAATGGACAAATGTGAACCAGTATGTGCAGTAAAGTGGCAAATCTAAATATATATTGCTCCATATTTAAAGTTAAGGCATCTGGTTCACATGCAATGTGCAGGAATTCCGCTACTAGGACTGCGGGTGGTGCTTTAGTGGTGCGGAGGTGGTTGTACCTATCCTCTTTTTGACATAATTATGAAAAGATTAGGACACAATGGTGTTAGGAGTCGGATCTGAGGCAAGGTGCCAGGCTGCCGTTAAAGCAATCTGTCACTGTGTCCCTTTACTTACTTACATGGTGACAGTAGAAAGTATTGTTCCAATAGAATGTCACTGCATGTAACTTTGAAGTGTGCTCCCACAGCATAGTTGTCAGCTAGTGACAGGTCTGCCAGGGCGCAGCAGATGGGGACGTGTCACTTGAGAGCATGGTGTATGAAAGATGCATGATTGTATTAGTAGCACTACAGGGCTGGACTGGCTGTGCACATCCTAAGCACTAGCATGGCAGCGACAAAAAAGGAGAAAGTAAGAGAAAAGGCAATAACGGTTTACAGAAATATAAGAGGTGTAATTGGTGTTGCGACTGTAAACCAGACCTAGAACAATAAAGTTGTTTCCTACAACTACATAATACAATTAGTGTAACATAATCCACTAGTCACCTTGAAGTACTGCCCCATGCTGACACTAGGTGGTGGGTATTGTCCGGCACTCTGCTGTCCTGTCATCCTTTGGCCTGGATAGTTCGGCGATGTCATGGGTCTGGCAGGACTGGGGCTTGGGTATTGCCCAGGCTGACTGGGAAATTGATTGCTTGGTCCATATTGCTGGCTGCCATAATTAGGCTGTTTAAAGTAGAATGAAAAATGTCAATATACAATTTAAAACTGTTGCCCCTTATCTGGCTGCTGTGCAAAGAACACAGGTCGTCTAACACAGAAATGAGAACTAAAAGGCATTTATTGAGAACAGCTCCCAACACAGAATGGTTCCAGGCGCTGTAGTAATGTGTGTTACGAAGAGACTAATGCTGGCTACACACAGACCGATCCTCACACCAGGATCAGTGTCCGACTTGGATAGAAGAGTTCTGAGAGTGGACTACCTTTCCCTTGGGGTGAGCAGCCGAGTCCCTCGCAAGATGGTCTCACATACAGCATTTTGTTTTTACTGCACTTACCAACAAATATGCAGAATAATAACGCTATAGCTATTGGACCATTGGGCTTGTTGGTATGGCACATGTGCAATATAGAACCTACTGTCTGATACAGAAGCTGAGAACTAAACTAGTGACATTTAAAATCCACACTATTATGTGAGCAAAACCTGAAAAGATGGGTAAAAAGGCGAAGACACAAGGAAGAAATTAGAAGATCAATCAGTACCCATAAGAAATCTTATATCTCTGTCACACAAGGTTTTTTTTTTTTTTTTTTATTAAATTGTCCCAGAGCAGAAAATTAATTGGGGGCCAAATACTCGAATATAACAAAAATCCATGGTGCCGTATTGTTGCAGGCAATGCACCAATACTCTTGTCCCATTCTCAGTCATTAGCCAAGAATCATTCTCAAGCTCCTGTACTGTGACAGGCATGTCACATGAATATGGGCTAATGTCCGCATGCATTTACCCATCCATGTGTGGTACAGTCACCAAAAGGGGAAAAGCAGGATGGACAGTCTTCCACTTACAGTTTGGGGGGTCATTCCGAGTTGATCGCTCACTAGCAATTTTTAGCAGCCGTGCAAATGCTATGCCGCCTACCACTGGGAGTGTATTTTAGCTTAGCAGAAGTGCGAACGAAAGGATCGCAGAGCGGCTGCAAAAAAATTTTGTGCAGTTTCAGAGTAGCTTCAGACCTACTCAGCGCTTGCAATGACTTCAGACTATTCAGTTCCTGTTTTGACGTCACGAACACGCCCTGCGTTTGCCCAACCGTGCCTGTGTTTTTCCTGGCACGCCTGCGTTTTTTCGAACACTCCCTGAAAACGGTCAGTTGTGTGAAATGACATCGTTCATTGTAATAGTATGGCGCGCGTGCGCATTGCGCCGCATGCGCAGAAGTGCAAATTTTTTGCCTGATCGCTGCGCAGCGACCGAAAGCAGCTAGCGATCAACTCGGAATGACCCCCTTAGTTATAACCTAAACGCCAATGCTCATAACAATGACCTGTAGACATCAGGCAGACCCTGGATATGGTCTTTGGAGTCTTTACATTGATCCATAGATCCTTACTTGGAGAACCACCTACACAATGTTCACCTTTTAGTAAATATAGGTCAGGACAACATACCATGGACAGCCTGTATCATTCTAAATAATGTCACACATCTCCAGTTTAGCGCCATATAGTTATAAAACTAACAAATTCATCTTTTTAATAAAAGGTCAGTGTGTGTTTAAAACCACCACAGATTTTCCTATATAACCCACAGGCTGCGCTGCTCATTAATGTGACAATATGAGCTGTGAATGCCATTTGTCTGTAGCATGCACCAGTTAGCTCTAATGCTCACCTCTCCTGGGTAAGGCCTTTTCATGCCCTGCATAGGGATTGACTGAGGTCTGGGACCAGGGTAACTTTGCTGAGGCATCCTTTGGCCATGAGCTCCAAAAGGGTTCATGCCAGGCCGAGGTTGATTCATACCCATTGGCGGGCCGCTCATATTGGAAGGAGCCATGTTGGGACCCATTCCAGCTTGGTTCAAACTCCCTGACATAGCAGAGGGGACTCGTGCGCCAGGCTGGTTCATAAATTGACTGTTGTAGGCCTGAGCTGGACCCATCTGGAAAGAGGAACACACCTTCAACAAAAAGAAAGAGAAAAGAATAAAATGCAACATGCGTGTCTAAAAGGGAGGAGGGTAAGGCAGGAAATAATGGTAGTAGGAGAAAGGGGAGGAGGACAAATACATGTCGCATTTTTTGAAGCACAATGTGCAATACACAGGTGCACTGCTGCCTGAATAATTAACTGTGTTCAGAGCCCATGAATGTGTAACACACACTCCCAGCCAGATTGCCATACATTAATAATTAAAGCAGATGAAATATACAGTATACAAAGATTATTACGAATACAGCAGTTTGGACATTTCAGAAATAAATGCAGCAATAGAATAGCAGCTGCGGGATAGCTGCAATGACAGGAAAATCTTTAAGAAGAATTGTTTTATGGTGTCCTTTATCTACAGACTACTAATTAAAGCTATGTAATCAGAATGTGCATCACGCCAGGCACATGTAAATGACAAACATACACACGTATAAACAACTGGCAGGATAAAAAGCACAAAGGGGACTCACCGGGCCATACTGGTTCATGTCCTTGTTCTGCGTCTCCTGCAGTGCTGCCACTGTAGCTGTTGCCGTGGCAGTGGCTGTTGCTGCAGCAGCAGCGACAGCAGCTGCAGCCGCCGCCGCTGCAGGCTGAGTGAAGTCTGCAGGCTGCCGCGTGTGAGGTGGGATGCCCATTCCTGAGGGGTTATTGGGTCCACCAGGATAGCTAGAAGAAGACAAGTTATTTAAAATAAATCAAGACATACTAATAAATACGTCATAATTTAACGATTTACGGCACGCAGCCTTTATTATACATATGTGCACACAAACACTACATATCTTGGCACTGAATGCGATAAAAGTAAACCAGTTAATAAAATATTTCGGTGTATACAGCATTTGGCTATTACCAAGTTAATTTGTGCCAACAGACAAACTGAAGCTGCATAGACACAGCACAATTTTCCGTGCGATATGGACTATATAGTCCATATCGCACAGAAACATAGTGCATATCACACCGTGTATATGCACTTGCGATGCCAATGTGCGGTCCCGCAGGATCGGCATCGCAAGAAAATATAGTGTGTGCAGGCGGGGCCGATACCGACTCCATCCCTCTGGGCCCTGTGTAATCAGGATCAGCCATTAGCCTGCATCTGTGCGTGTCTATGCACCTTTAGAAGCATTGCATTTTACCGGGCCTGATTCAGAGATGAACGGTCTTCCAATATTCACGATGTTTGTTGAACTGCGTGTGTACAGGACTATGTGGTTCATTGAACACAGTGTGGTTGCAGGAGTTAGGTGAGCGGAAGTCTGCAACCAGTGGCGGACACAGGAGCGTTTTACAAAATGTGGGTGTGTCAGCTCCATTTTGCAGGCATGCCCAGGCCACGGTTTGCGTCTTCCGATGCAGCTTTACTGGCCCCGGCACATTGAAGATCCCAGCAATAACCAGAGGATGAGTCAGATGACCGATGTTCATGCAGATGATCCAATGCTGCATCACAAAAGTACGTGCCTCCTGCTGCTTCTGCATATTTTAGCACAGCTGCTACGTACAAATGCACAGTGACTGAGCAATACTGGACATCTCTAAATCAGGTCCACAGTGCCATAGTGCAATGCTTTATAAGTGCAAGCAGTCTTACCTCCCGGCAAATCCTCCTCCTCCTGGGTAGTTTGGCCGACCATACATGCCCTGTTGCATATAGGACTGGTTAGACGCTCCCTTTGAGGAAAACTGCTGCTGTTGCCCAGCAAACTGCGGAGAGTTCATACCAGCGCTATTGCTGTTCATACCAGATGCCATAGGGTTGCCACCTTGGTTCATTGGGTTGTTGGCATTAACCATAGGATTCCCCAGTACCTTATAAATAAAAGGAAGAAAATAAATCAGACCATCTTAAAACAGGCATTTGTTTCAAAATGAAACAGCACAAGTGAGCAGCCAGATAACCCACTTATGAAGTGACTGCTGCTATAACCATACACTGGGGAAGACTATTACACGGATTCAAGTGTTGCAGTGTTCTATTGTGTAATACCTGTGTAATCACTACATACTCAGAAAGGCTCCATCACACCTATGCTTGCAACATTTTGGTCTATGTTAGTTCAGTGTATGACTTGTAAGGCGTGTGCAGAAAACATGCTCATGTGAGCACTACATGTAACAGGGCAGATGCCGCAGAGCCCTGTAACTTTCAAATATAATGAGTAACTTACCTGACTCTGAGAAGTGTTTGTGACCCCCCAAACTGTAGTAACCACAGACAGAGAACCTGGAGGCTGACTCGCGTTCTGTTGCCAGGGGACGGAGTCGTAAGGGAAAGACCCATCACTGTGAAAACAAAGGCATGGCCGGTAAGAGAACCTGGGAGCAGCTTCAAAGATGATTGTTTAGAAATACAGTAACTCTTGAGTTATCCAGTTATCAAGCTGTTTCCATACAAATAACAAATAAAAGGGGATTGGGTGAAAGACGGACAGGACCAGCTCCATGCAGAGACCTCTGCCGCTTTGTGCCCGAAACTCCCCCCATGTATGTGACAGCCATCACAAAGTAAATGGTGCAAGGAGACATTACAGCCCCCCCCCTGACCCACACCCATACAGAGGGACTGGGAGCAGCACGGCCAAGACAGTCCGGGCTCCGGAACGCCGGACTCCACGGGCTCCCTGCAACAACCTCTGCCACTGTGGAGCTCTCTGTGCGCGTAAACATGTATGTGACAGCCAGGGGCGGATTTAGGGGTAAGCGCACCCCTAGGCACAAGAGTAATGGCCGCCCCCTGCCTGCCTAATTTTATTATTTTTAATGACTGGTTATAAGCCCTTATTTTAGGATAGCAAATTTAATAGAATAATAAAGAAAAAGCCCGCCAATGGGTATGAATCAGCCTCGGCCTGGCATGAGCCCTTTTGGAGCTCACAATGACATTTTTTTTTTTTTTATTATGTATAGATACAGTAATTACTAAGTAGGACAGCTTACAGGAGCAGTATGTAATTGCAAATTTGTACAGTATGTATATGTAGATGGAACTGATACAGTACAGTGGAAATATTTTGCAGTTACTGGTACTTTTTGGGCTGATAGTACCAACACAAGCATCCGAGTGCCACCCCCAAACAAATGCCATTGGCCACTGGTGACAGCTGTCACACAGCAAATGGTGCAGGGAAACGCGCACAGAGAGCTCCATAGCCGCAGAGGTTGCTGGAGGGAGAGGGAGCCGGTACGGTCCGGTGTTCCAGAAGTATGGACCGTTCTGGCTTTCACCCAATCCCTGATAAAAGGTGCTCCACGATAAAGACACACAAACAAACATTGCTATAACATACTCGTACAAGTACTATAAATGGTAAACTTTTCAGATTGATTCTTCACTATTTGTTTTCCCCAAACAAACAAAAAAAACGTTGTTGAAACAAAACGAACTTTTGAGCCGATCAATATATTTACCAAGCAAAAGGCGAGGAGAATTACTAGTTACTGTGTGTTACCAGTAATTATGCATGCCCTCTATTCAGTTTCCACATGCAAAGTCAGGTATGGGAGGTCTTGTCCTCAACTACATGTAAGTGTCCTGTTCATTTTTCACCTAAACAATATCCATAAGTCGCTTAATGCAGACTTACCCATGAGACAGGGATGGTTTCATGGAGGTCAAAGAGTTCATGGGGGGCTGCATGGGGAGTTTCCCAGGGGGGTCGTTCTGTCTGCTCTTTTGGTGGCGCAGGAGGAGGAGCCTTCCCAATTCTTCACACCACGAAGAGAGGAGGGCTGGAAAAGGATGGATGGGTTAAGAAGTGTACTTTGAAACATAATAAATTCTACATAACTATAGCACAACACAATAAATAACAGTATTCTTTATCAAGAGGTGGTAGGACTGCCTACAATCTTTATACTGCTCTTCTGTACTGTTCTCTGTACAATGCAGAAAATTCAACAAACCAAGCAAAATACTACTATGATACGAGGCAGAAAGTGCAGTTGCTGCAAATACTTCAACTGACACCCAGAAACGTACGTGCTCCCTTGCCTTCAGTACATAGATATGTTCTTCTTGATCAAGTACTGTATTAAGAGCACATTATACACATAATTGAGATTCACAGATTAGCAAACCCTTTACATGTTAGGGAAGGAATTTGGAATGTCACATAGATGGAATTCACATAGACAATGATTCCATTTTACTGTAGTCTGGGGGACTGTTACAGGTGTTACCGTAGAACAATGCTATTGCAGCACTGGTTTGCCAACACACAGAGAGTAAAACAAGAATTATGCACTGGGGTCTCCAATCATTTCCAGTGAAATGAGCAGGGTAAGGAAAGTGGAGTTTGATGAAGGCTGAAACTCTGCATGATACATGTGGGTCTGACACATACAGAAGGAAACAGACGGCTAGCAGGACCAGAGCAGACACCACGGAGGGAGCGTACACACGCGCGCCTCCTTAGTGTGACACTTGTGCCTCTCCCCTCCAGGCTGGGAGACAGCAGAGCGGCATAACAATGATGTAGTCTAACAGGAGGGGAGTGGCCTTCATTGCAACAGAATAGAAATAGCTGTCTACCTCCACAAGCTGCAAATCAAAAAAGGTATATAAGAATTCTGCTGAATGTTTCAAGTAATCTCATCGATGTGCATGGGAAATCAAATAAACAAACAAAAAAAGAGAAAATCTCTGCTGAAAACAGGCATATTTACAAACAGGTAAATTGAATTGTAATCATCAGCAATAGAATTGCTGATCTTTGCCCGATTATTACACAGCTGAACAAATAATTTTTACTTCCCACTTTAAAATGCCAAAGAATATAAAGAATGCTACCCTGGTATTGTATTTGGTTAAGTAAGTACATACTGTATTGAAAATGAAATGACGATCTTTGAGTATATACACTAGATGGCGCAGTTGCCTTAATTCCATCACGCATTTATAATAATGCTGCACTTACAATTTAGGCATAATTTACCACCTCCATGCTACTCATTGCTTTTCACTGTAGCTCTCGTTTATTAAAGCTACAGAGTGCAGCCCTGTGGCACAGTGTCATATAAATGTCCTGTTCCCATGGACCAGCTTCTAGCAATACTACAATTAGATGCACAACTAATAGTATAGAACAGCAGCAGCCAGGTGTAGCAGAATTAAATATTGATGATGGACAAAAGAATAAATAAGAATTTACTTACCGATAATTCTATTTCTCGGAGTCCGTAGTGGATGCTGGGGTTCCTGAAAGGACCATGGGGAATAGCGGCTCCGCAGGAGACAGGGCACAAAAAGTAAAGCTTTTCCAGATCAGGTGGTGTGCACTGGCTCCTCCCCCTATGACCCTCCTCCAGACTCCAGTTAGGTACTGTGCCCGGACGAGCGTACACAATAAGGGAGGATTTTGAATCCCGGGTAAGACTCATACCAGCCACACCAATCACACCGTACAACTTGTGATCTAAACCCAGTTAACAGTATGATAACAGAGGAGCCTCTGAAAGATGGCTCCCTAAACAATAACCCGAATTAGTTAACAATAACTATGTACAAGTATTGCAGATAATCCGCACTTGGGATGGGCGCCCAGCATCCACTACGGACTCCGAGAAATAGAATTATCGGTAAGTAAATTCTTATTTTCTCTATCGTCCTAGTGGATGCTGGGGTTCCTGAAAGGACCATGGGGATTATACCAAAGCTCCCAAACGGGCGGGAGAGTGCGGATGACTCTGCAGCACCGAATGAGAGAACTCCAGGTCCTCCTTTGCCAGGGTATCAAATTTGTAGAATTTTACAAACGTGTTCTCCCCTGACCACGTAGCTGCTCGGCAGAGTTGTAATGCCGAGACCCCTCGGGCAGCCGCCCAAGATGAGCCCACCTTCCTTGTGGAATGGGCCTTAACAGACTACAGCGAGTCAGATTTTCTGACTCCAGCCGTCCTTGAAATGTATATTTTTAAAGCTCTGACAACGTCCAACAACTTGGAGTCCTCAAAGTCGCTTGTAGCCGCAGGCACTACAATAGGCTGGTTCAGGTGAAACGCTGATACCACCTTAGGGAGAAAATGCGGACGCGTCCGCAGCTCTGCCCTATCCGAATGGAAAATTAAATAAGGGCTTTTATAAGATAAAGCCGCCAGTTCAGATACTCTCCTGGCGGACGCCAGGGCCAGTAACATAGTCACTTTCCATGTGAGATATTTCAAATCCACATCTTTTAGTGGTTCAAACCAATGGGATTTGAGGAAATCTAAAACTACATTTAGATCCCACGGTGCCACCGGAGGCACCACAGGAGGCTGTATATGCAGTACTCCCTTTACAAAAGTCTGGACCTCAGGAACTGAGGCCAATTCTTTTTGGAAGAATATTGACAGGGCCGAAATTTGAACCTTAATAGATCCCAATTTGAGACCCATAGACAATCCTGATTGCAGGAAATGTAGGAAACGACCCAGTTGAAATTCCTCCGTCGGAGCACTCCGATCCTCGCACCACGCAACATATTTCCGCCAAATGCGGTGATAATGCTTCGCGGTGACTTCCTTTCTTGCCTTAATCAAGGTAGGAATGACTTCTTCTGGAATGCCTTTCCCTTTTAGGATCTGGCGTTCAACCGCCATGCCGTCAAACGCAGCCGCGGTAAGTCTTAGAATAGACACGGTCCCTGCTGAAGCAGGTCCTGTCTTAGAGGTAGAGGCCACGGATCGTCCGTGACCATCTCTTGAAGTTCCGGGTACCAAGACCGTCTTGGCCAATCCGGAGCCACTAGTATCGTTCTTACTCCGCTTTGCCTTATGATTCTCAATACCTTTGGTATGAGAGGCAGAGGAGGAAACACATACACCGACTGGTACACCCAAGGTGTTACCAGCGCGTCCACAGCTATTGCCTGCGGATCTCTTGACCTGGCGCAATACCTGTCCAGTTTTTTGTTGAGGCGAGACGCCATCATGTCCACCATTGGTCTTTCCCAACGGTTTATTAGCATGTGGAAAACTTCTGGATGAAGTCCCCACTCTCCCGGGTGAAGATCGTGTCTGCTGAGGAAGTCTGCTTCCCAGTTGTCCACTCCCGGGATGAACACTGCTGACAGTGCTATCACGTGATTCTCCGCCCAGCGAAGGATCCTGGCAGCTTCTGCCATTGCACTCCTGCTTCTTGTGCCGCCCTGTCTGTTTACATGGGCGACTGCCGTGATGTTGTCCGACTGGATCAACACCGGTCTTCCTTGAAGCAGAGGTTCCGCCTGGCTTAGAGCATTGTAGATTGCTCTTAGTTCCAGAATGTTTATGTGAAGAGACTTTTCCAGGCTCGACCACACTCCCTGGAAGTTTCTTCCTTGTGTGACTGCTCCCCAGCCTCTCAGGCTGGCGTCCGTGGTCACCAGGATCCAATCCTGTATGCCGAATCTGCGGCCCTCCAATAGATGAGCCCTCTGCAACCACCACAGAAGAGATACCCTTGTCCTTGGAGACAGGGTTATCCGCAGGTGCATCTGAAGATGCGACCCTGACCATTTGTCCAACAGATCCCTTTGGAAAATTCTTGCATGGAATCTGCCGAATGGAATTGCTTCGTAAGAAGCCACCATTTTTCCCAGGACTCTTGTGCATTGATGTACAGACACCTTTCCTGGTTTTAGGAGATTCCTGACCAGGTCGGATAACTCCTTGGCTTTTTCCTCGGGAAGAAAAACCTTTTTCTGAACCGTGTCCAGAATCATCCCTAGGAACAGCAGACGAGTTGTCGGCATTAATTGGGATTTTGGAATATTCAGAATCCATCCGTGCTGCTTTAGCACCTCTTGAGATATTGCTAATCCCATCTCTAGCTGTTCTCTGGACCTTGCCCTTATTAGGAGATCGTCCAAGTATGGGATAATTAATACGCCTTTTCTTCGAAGAAGAATCATCATCTCGGCCATTACCTTTGTAAAGATCCGAGGTGCCGTGGACAAACCAAACGGCAGCGTCTGAAACTGATAGTGACAGTTTTGTACAACGAACCTGAGGTACCCCTGGTGTGAGGGGTAAATTGGAACGTGGAGATACGCATCCTTGATGTCCAAGGATACCATAAAGTCCCCTTCTTCCAGGTTCGCTATCACTGCTCTGAGTGACTCCATCTTGAACTTGAACTTCTTTATGTACAGGTTCAAGGACTTCAGATTTAGAATAGGCCTTACCGAGCCATCCGGCTTCGGTACCACAATAGAGTGGAATAATACCCCTTCCCTTGTTGTAGAAGAGGTACCTTGACTATCACCTGCTGAGAGTACAGCTTGTGAATGGCTTCCAAAACCGTCTCCCTTTCGGAAGGGGACGTTGGTAAAGCCGACTTCAGGAAACGGCGAGGTGGATCTGTCTCTAATTCCAACCTGTACCCCTGAGATATTATCTGCAGGATCCAGGGATCTACCTGCGAGTGAGCCCACTGCGCGCTGTAATTTTTGAGACGACCTCCCACCGTCCCCGAGTCCGCTTGAGAAGCCCCAGCGTCATGCTGAGGCTTTTGTAGAAGCCGGGGAGGGCTTCTGTTCCTGGGAAGGAGCTGCCTGTTGCTGTTTCTTCCCTCGACCTCTGCCTCGTGGCAGATATGAATAGCCCTTTGCTCTCTTATTTTTAAAGGAACGAAAGGGCTGCGGTTGAAAAGTCGGTGCCTTTTTCTGTTGGGGAGTGACTTGAGGTAGAAAGGTGGATTTCCCGGCTGTAGCCGTGGCCACCAAATCTGATAGACCGACTCCAAATAACGCCTCCCCTTTATACGGCAAAACTTCCATATGCCGTTTTGAATCCGCATCGCCTGTCCACTGTCGCGTCCATAAAGCTCTTCTGGCCGAAATGGACATAGCACTTACCCGTGATGCCAGTGTGCAGATATCCCTCTGTGCATCACGCATATAAAGAAATGCATCCTTTATTTGTTCTAACGACAGTAAAATATTGTCCCTGTCCAGGGTATCAATATTTTCAATCAGGGACTCTGACCAAACTACCCCAGCACTGCACATCCAGGCAGACGCTATAGCTGGTCGTAGTATAACACCTGCATGTGTGTATATACTTTTTTGGATATTTTCCATCCTCCTATCTGATGGATCTTTAAGTGCGGCCGTCTCAGGAGAAGGTAACGCCACTTGTTTTGATAAGCGTGTTAGCGCCTTGTCCACCCTAGGAGGTGTTTCCCAGCGCTCCCTAACCTCTGGCGGGAAAGGGTATAATGCCAATAATTTCTTTGAAATTATCAGCTTTTTATCAGGGGCAACCCACGCTTCATCACACACGTCACTTAATTCTTCTGATTCAGGAAAAACTATAGGTAGTTTTTTCACACCCCACATAATACCCTGTTTAGTGGTACCTGTAGTATCAGCTAAATGTAACGCCTCCTTCATTGCCAAAATCATATAACGTGTGGCCCTACTGGAAAATACGGTTGATTGGTCACCGTCACCACTGGAATCAGTGCCTGTGTCTGGGTCTGTGTCGACTGACTGAGGCAAAGGGCGTTTTACAGCCCCTGACGGTGTTTGAGGCGCCTGGACAGGCACTAATTGATTGTCCGGCCGCCTCATGTCGTCAAACGACTGCTTAAGCGAGTTGACGCTATCCCGTAATTCCACAAATAAAGGCATCCATTCTGGTGTCGACCCCCTAGGAGGTGACATCCCCATATTTGGCAATTGCTCCGCCTCCACACCAATATCGTCCTCATACATGTCGACACACACGTACCGACACACAGCAGACACACAGGGAATGCTCTAAACGAAGACAGGACCCACTAGCCCTTTGGGGAGACAGAGGGAGAGTCTGCCAGCACACACCAAAAAGCGCTATATATGACAGGGATAGCCTTATAATAAGTGCTCCCTTATAGCTGCTTTATATATATCAAGATATTGCCATTAAATTTGCCCCCCCTCTCTGTTTTACCCTGTTTCTGTAGTGCAGTGCAGGGGAGAGACCTGGGAGCCGTCCTGACCAGCGGAACTGTGAGAGGAAATGGCGCCGTGTGCTGAGGAGATAGGCCCCGCCCCTTTTTCGGCGGGCTCGTCTCCCGCTATTTTGTGAATACAGGCAGGGGTTAAATATCTCCATATAGCCTCTGGGGGCTATATGTGAGGTATTTTTAGCCTTTTAATAGGTTTTCATTTGCCTCCCAGGGCGCCCCCCCCCCAGCGCCCTGCACCCTCAGTGACTGCGTGTGAAGTGTGCTGAGAGGAAAATGGCGCACAGCTGCAGTGCTGTGCGCTACCTTTAGAAGACTGCAGGAGTCTTCAGCCGCCGATTCTGGACCTCTTCTTACTTCAGCATCTGCAAGGGGGCCGGCGGCGCGGCTCCGGTGACCATCCAGGCTGTACCTGTGATCGTCCCTCTGGAGCTGATGTCCAGTAGCCAAGAAGCCAATCCATCCTGCACGCAGGTGAGTTCACTTCTTCTCCCCTCTGTCCCTCGTTGCAGTGATCCTGTTGCCAGCAGGAATCACTGTAAAATAAAAAACCTAAGCTAAACTTTCTCTAAGCAGCTCTTTATGAGAGCCACCTAGAATTGCACCCTTCTCGGCCGGGCACAAAAATCTAACTGGAGTCTGGAGGAGGGTCATAGGGGGAGGAGCCAGTGCACACCACCTGATCTGGAAAAGCTTTACTTTTTGTGCCCTGTCTCCTGCGGAGCCGCTATTCCCCATGGTCCTTTCAGGAACCCCAGCATCCACTAGGACGATAGAGAAATAATAGTTACGCTTGTGTGTGCACACTTTCATGATCAACAGACAAATCAGCAAAATTGTGGCCAAAGGATTATAAGTAGAAAAAAAGGGATATTTGTGGGGAGGTGGGAAACCTGTACAGTATTAGGATGACACTGTAGCACCACATGTAATCTATCCACAGCCGCCAATTTGAGGGTTTAATACAGTACACCTTACTGCAGTGTTTCCCAAACTCGATCCTCAAGGCACCCTAACAGTCCAGGTTTTAAGGATATCTGTGCTTGAGCACAGGTGGATTAATTAGTACCTTAGTCAATCTGATTTAACCATCTGTGCTCAAGCATTGATATTCTTAAAAGCTGGACTGTTAAGGTGTGTACACACGGTGATATATTTTTTTTGAGATTTTGACTATATAGTCAAAAACGCGAAGAAAGTTAGTGCAGATCGCAAGGTGAAAGTCACCTTGCGATCCCAAAGTGCGGTCCCGCGAGGTCGGTATCGCAAGCCCAGATAGACTGTGCAGGCAAGTCAATTTTGACTATCTAGTTTAAAATATAGTCAAAATTGACAATTAGCCAAAATCGCAAGTACAGTCACTATATGCTTGCGATACCGACCTAGGCCCTATTGCACAGTGAGAATCGGGGTTTAGTCCGAATCTCACCATGTGTACACACCTTCAGGATGCCTACTGCCTTGCTCCGTGAGGCAAGAGCATGAAACACTTTATTTAGACACAAGAAAGAAAATAAACCTAATAAAAAACAAAAAAAACAAAGTGCTTGTGTACAATCTATAATTTACTGTTGCTTAAGGTGTAATACTAAAATACTAAACACTGTTTTTGTCCATGGGATAAGCTTTGATATTCTTGAGTGTAATAGATGTGTGCATAAACTCCTCCTAAAAGTGCCTATATGGCGCACAACAAAAATATGTGTCCTGTGATGTACAGTAGCTCTCCAGGTTTATGGTTCATGTTTACTGGCATCACAGAGGTGCTGAAATGCATTTCTCCATTTTGTCGTTGACCCATTTAACATTTTGGGACGTCGGATGCAGACAATTGACGTCATGATGTAAACCCCCCCCCCCACTGAAACTATAATGATAAAAAAAGCTCTTTTACTTGCATGCATTTTGCCATGACTTTCTGCTGATACTAGCATTTAGCATGTCAGGAATGAGTTAAAGCTGCTTAGTACAAGAGACTAAGGGGGGGAAGGGGTCACACTTCCCATCTCCCCTCCCCATTCTGCCTGCTCACAGAAGCTGCCTGCATACTCCAAAGCCTCAAGCTGGCTGGATATATGTACGGATGGGTATACAGCAGACTCCTCTCTACACCATATGGCTGATTAACTTGCACTCCTGCTGCATGAAACCAAACCTCTCCTTTCCAGTGTGACTATAAATAGATGTGGATGGGGCAGAAGCAGCCAATAAGTGCCCCTACAGTAACTGCTCACTGAAAGTCATGGCTCCACTTGATATATTCCATTTAACTGTTTGCGGTCTACATCACAATGTTAAGTGGTACTCCCTGGAATGCAATGCACGCATTGGAATCCATAGGAATGGAAGGAGTGTTACACATGTGACAACTAATCACTGACCCCATTACTACAAGCACACAACTAATGTGCACACTGTTGATAGAGATTATTACAGCATTTTATAGAGGACTATATACACACACAGAGAAATGCCAGTTCAGCCTTGATAAGCATGTTGTAGATCTCTAAGTAAGCCCACAATTATTCAGAGGCTCCCTCCAATAAGCCATATCTGTGTAACACAACAAACATTAATAAAGGAGACAACAGATGGGTACACACTATGCGATATAGCGCTCGTACAGCCAACGAATGATACATTGCTTAATACATCAGCTCGTGTGCAGCCGATATGTCTGTTGACGGTGTCATTCACAGAAATACCACGTTGGCTATGCAGCACGGTGAATGCAGATATATGGGACAATCTACCTGGGTGTATGGGAGACACGTTATGCTGGCTGCAGGAACAGTCAACAATGACAAATTTAAATGCCCGTCCTATTGGCTGATTGGTAAGTGTGTATGCTTCACAAAATCAGGCGAACAGTCACTCGGCCCGTGTGTCGGTCAGGTGTGTATCCAGTTTTGGGCAATTTGGTTGCTTCCATCACTACCTCAACATTACTCCGTATAAATAGCAAGAAAAACAGCAAACCCAATCAAAATGAAATCAATGTGTGTGTGTCGTCAGGCATGAACTCGAACATCTGCATCTGTATAATCTGGTCCACGGGCGCTCTTCACACCGTCGTAAGGGGCTTAACCCATGCGTCGGATGGTGAAGGGGGCGTAGCCCCTTGCGACGGTGTGAACAGCGCCTGCAGGGCACACTGTACAGAATGCAGTGGGTGTGGGGGGACCGTGGATGGGGGAGGGGATCTGGAGGCGCTGCGGGTGGGGATGTGTGGGGGAGTGGTATCCAGAGGCGCTATGGGTGGGGGGGCGCGGGTAGGGGAGGGGCAGATACAGGGATCTGGCGGATGGGGGGTGCAGTGGGGCCGCTGGTGGGGTAGGGGGTGAGGAGATGCTGCGGGTGGGGAAGGTGCGAGTGCGCTGCGGGTGGGGTAGGGGGTCCGGAAGCGGCACGTGTGGGAGAGGGGCAGGTGTGGTGGTGTGGCAGATGGAGGAGGGAGTCCGGAGGCGGTGCGGCTGGTTGAGGGGCGGGTGCAGTGGGGCGCGGGTGGGGTAGGGGGTCAGGAGGTGCTGTGGGTGGGTGAAGAGCTGTTGCGGGGGATGCCTGCGGATGGGGTAGGGTGTCTGTAGATGCTGTGGGTGGACGAGGGGTCTGCGGTTGGGAGGTTCTGTGGATGAGGGAGGGGCAGGGGAGTGGGGCCGTGGGTGGGGGAGGGGTGGCGGAGTGGCGTGTGGCGGAGAGGCAGGTGCGGAGGTTGCGTGATCCGCTCTGCCTAACATCCCCCCCCCCCCCAGCCAGGCAGCCGGGGAGCCCAGCAGTGTGCGGTGTGCGTGCTCCTGCGTGAGCCGCTCTGCCTGACAAACCCCCCCCCCCCCCCGCAGGCAGATGGGGAGCCCAGTAGTGTGCGGTGTCCGTGCTCCTGCGTGAGCCGCTCTGCGTGACATCTCTCCTCCTCCCCCTGGCAGGCAGCTGGTGTCCGTGCTCCTGCGTGAGCCACTGTGCCTGACATTCCATTCCCCCCCCCCCCCCCCCGCGTCAGCCGCCCCACATGCAGTGGGCCCGCACTGCCCACATCAGGCAGTCATCATGTCCGCAGCGGGGACCAGCTCTACCGGGAGCACCAGACGGAGCACTATGAAAGGGCTGTGGCGGCAATAGGAGCGCAGTGCATGGTAGCCTCTGTCCTCGCTGGGGCAGGCCGTTGTATAGGCTACTGTGACAGGAGGCAGGGGAGATGCGCCGGGGCTCAGACGGGGAGCGGGAGTGAGAGCCGCTCGGCGTCAGACGGAGAGTCGCCTCCCGGCCACACATCAACGCTGCAGGACCTGGGGTACGATGGATGCCTCTAGACAGGACCTTGGTCAGAAGACTGGGGACATGTCAGAAGGCGTGTGGTGTGTGTCAGAGCTTCTCCTCACTGGCAGCCGTCACTGATCTGCATAGATTAGCCCACATCTGTGACTCCACCCAGCGTTAGAGGGCCAGGCACAGACAAGGCAAATATATAGGAGATTTTAAACAAGACTGTACAGGGAATTGTCATTGCAAATTCACTGTTCCTTATAAAGTCTACAACCTAATTTTGGTGCGGGTTAATAAGGAACCTAAAGTGGCCTATCCAGTGTAGGCCTGCTGCACATACTGTACAGACGCCACCTACTAATGTTGCACATGTGGCTGTATAGATGGCCTGGTATAGATAGACCTGGTTAGTGCTGTAGCAGCAGAAACATGGTAGTTAGTGGTTATTTCTAGTACAAGAGATACTACCCGTTTGAATGTTACATGAAACATTATGACAAATTGTAAACAAATGTGCAGTAAAAGAGCTGCATACTGGGAAGACAAGCAATACTTCAATGAATTAAAAAAAAAGTTACAGCCAAGCAATTTTCCCTCTCTCTTTACATCACAGTGGCAGCTGAGAGGTTAATACCTGGGCCCAGTTGACAGCTGGACCAATTAGGTCATGAAACAAAGGAAGACAGGAGAATGTCCCAGGTGACGTGCAGAGTGCCTCAGACGGCTCCTCTAGGCCTGGTTGGCAGGCGGTGGAATTGATTGTTAGATGGGTAATACAGCAAGGTACAGAAATAGCATCCACCTACAGAGGAAACAAGGGGGGGGGGGGGGGGTACTGCAGCAGTCACGTGCAGGAGGTGGAAGGACAGCAGCATATGTGCACTGCACACTTCTGTCCTCCGGTTACACTGTACAGTACAGCACTCAGGTTAGCTATATCGCATGGTTTACATGGAGGATAAGGTAAATCTGTGTCACGTTCATGGTGTAAATCTGCGGAAAAGGCTAACTAATTTAAAGTGAAACTGTAACAAGAAGCGAGTTAATGCAAAGCACTAAGAAAAGGAAATATGCAAGAAAGAGTAGAAACAACTTGTGTCATGTTATTTTCCCCTTCTAGTTTATAACAACAAAGTCAACTATGTAAGTACAAAGTGAAACATGGTCAAGTGCTACTTATTGATGACGATAAATATGATAGTACAGTGACGATCGTAACTATTACAAGAGCGTCTTTGTTGAAATGATTTTGACCCCTTTCATCAGAGAACAAACCAAAGCTAGGAAAGAACCTAGCTCATACATGTGTCACTTGTTTAAAAATAGAAGCTAGCGTCCTCAGGGGGAAACAGAGTGACACACACAGAGAGAGAGGAGGCGATGTGATATGAAAACGACTCACCCCCGTCCTCCGGCAGACAGGAGGACATGTGCTAGTGAAGGAAGCCATTACCGTCATTACTTATTTAGATGGCGCCAACATTTTCTACTGCGCTATACATTTAGGGTTTAAAAAAAAAATAGTACTGATATTTATACTAAGGAGCAGTAGGCCATGCAACACAATCCCCTAGGCTTGGAGGGGGGGGGGGGGGGGGAGATTGGTGGGTGTTCCTTTGGACCCCATAAAGGGGCAGGTGGAAAAAAGGGGTGTCTATTTAACTCTTCAGAAGTTTGAGAGCATGGAGCACCCACAATATGCTGTCCTTTCTAAAAGAGAGACAAAAAATATTGAGAGTTGAGAAACCCTCATCATGCTTGTTACGGAGACCTTCCTCACCTAGTTCTTGTTCGTTATAATCCATCATTTATTTTGAGAGCAGCTGCCAATTCCCGGAGTTTCAGAGACAGTCTGTTGTGCGTGTGCAGAGCATTGCAATGCATTAATGGTGTACTACTTGTAAGGGTCCACTACATTACTAATAGCCTTAACTGCTGTGGCCATTTGCCGTAATGCAAGGGTTGGCAGTGAGGTGTGCACAGCTTGTACTGCTGCCCAGCCCATATTATACCAACAATTTGTAAAAATGTAGGACTTGGCAGGGTTCGACGTGTGTATATAGCAGGGTTTGGCACAGCAGGGCGTGTGGTGGGGAGGTCATGTTGTGGCTGCTGACTTTATAATAGGGTCTGCAACCACAAAGGCCACATTAGCCAAATAAACTGGTCAAAAATCCACCATGTATCATCCAGTTAAAAGGCAGAAAACTGTGGGCTCCTGCCAGCTATGAAACGGACTGAGACGTCAGCTTTCATGAAATAAGTGACAAAACTAACAACGTTTCCCATCTATAGCTCTCAGTTTGTGTCAGTCCCCTTTTACTTTTAAAGAGAATTCAGTCTCTAAAAGATAAATGGCCCGTGCACTTTCAGCTTGCCTGGGAGAGAGCATAGTGTATGCCAATTACCCAATGTAGCTTAAGGATGCCTGGAAAGCAAGAATACACTTTCCTCTGCTCATTATATAGTGCACAAGGTGCTACAGATGTGACTTCATACACCTACACTGTTTACACCACATGGCGCAATACGACCCTTTGTCCTCACCTTTTCCCCTTAATTATGTCTGAGTACTCATATACGACCTGATTCAGCGCTCTCAGATGGAATGGCTACTGCGCCTGTGTCCTGTGTCCATGCAGAGACGCAGTATTAATTCCGGGTGCACGCAGGGAGAAGTGTACTGAAAACGGTGTGCGGTGACAGGGAGATGTCTTAGTGTACACGCAGAGATGATCCGAATTCTGGGCATGTTTGCAGGCATGTCTGTGAAAGTGCGTACAGCGATGCTCACATAGGAGGCCATAGCTGGACGGAGAAACCGCACTTGCCATATTGCCGGTGCCAGTTTCGAAATGGCACCAATCTGTATTACGGCGTGTATGGACAGTAAACATGGGTCAGTCCTTACACATTTGGACAGATGAACACAATGACTTTGTAGCGCCATCTGCATAAGGTAGCAGACAGGCAATAGCAGTGGGCGCTTCTGCATCACCCTCTGAATCAGGGCCGTGGTATACAAAATATTTAGGTTAGCTTTTTTTGTCACAAAGGAACTGGTATAAAGTTACGGATAATACATAACGATGCATGGCGCAGGTCACTCGTATCGGATTGGTCTTCTGCCTTTTTTACAGAGACTGCCTGCTTTATTTGTATATATTTTTTTCAGTTTAGCTGCTCTTTCCTCAATGGTTTTGCTGTGTACGGCCGGCATCCCACACCTTTGGCAAACTCGGATGCTATTACATCCCACCTACGGACTATAACATTAATGCACTATAAGCAAAATCTTGAGGTTTTGAGGCATTTTAATACAGATGGATAGTTGAGAAAGCAAAGAAACTTGTGAATGGAACCACTACGCAGGAGCGATCTCACTGAGTGAAATCTCAATGGAGCCAAACAGTAGAATGCTACTGATAGTACATTAGCAGCAATAGTTCAGAACTGATTAATACAGAAATGTAGCATCCACCAAACAAAATAATAAAATGGCAATCAAGCCAGGTCAAATGACAGTCTGCCCAATAAAAAAATAAAGTAATAGTAATACAAGCATCCTAGCACAAATTGTAGATACCAATCTGAAATCAGTGCCTCAGATAAATATAGAGGCCAATTACATTATATCTATAACAAGTTTTACGATAAACAGTTTTGTAATGTTTTGCTGTATTCTGCTGTATCAAGAAATACAGCCCCCGAAACACAACATTAACCTGTTAAAACCCATAATACGAAAAAGTAAATATTAATAAAAAATTATTGATAAACATACTCCGACAACAGTGTAAACATGAGCATGCCAATATTTTTCAAAATCAGGCCCTCCTTACGGAATTATTAAGTGTCCTATGGAAAGGACCTTGGGTCTATATGTATACAAATATGTATGAATAGTATTTTGTTGTGCACAAAACTGTCATATTACCAGGACAATAGGTCTTAACAGGTTAACATAAATGGTATTTAACCTAGTGATATCCTTGTAGTAGGCTGAGGCAGAAATCAATTATTTCCCAGCAGGGTCAAAATTGTGCTGCAAATATCTTTTTCCCTGGTACATCTGGTCGGCCTTTTCCGTACCTGCTCATTTACAGAAAGGCAGCATATGGCCGCTCAAGTCAGAGAGCGGAGAGTTAGGCTAATGGGAAGCTACACTCAGGTGCATCAACCCATATGTCTCACCAGACCTTGTGTAACCTGTGACCTCTTCTCACCCACAACAGGGAAAGTAATAGCAGCAGAGACAGATAAAAGTGTTTATATCTTCTGCCTGAGGGTGCATAATACTGAGAGAATAGAAAGGAAAACAAATAGCTCATTCACTACAAAACAGCATTTTGCAACACTAACGAATATATATGTAAAATATACCAAACCACAGCAACATTTAAAGTGTCTGGTTTTGTATAAATATTCCCTAGGTAGCTAAGTGCAAGGGTATCTGTTCAGATGGTCGACCATGTTATGGTCGACAGTCATTAGGTCGACCACTATTGGTCGACATGGACACATGATCGACACATGAAAGGTCGACATGAGTTTTTAAAAAAAATTCCTTTTGTGGAACTTTTCCATACTTTACGATCCACGTGGACTACGATTGGGACCGGTTATCTGTGCCGAACGCAGCGAGGCACCTTGTCTTAGCTCGCCATGCGAGGGGACGCGGTGCACTAATTGGGGTTCCCCGTCACTTTACGCAAAAAACGACACCAAAAAAAGTAAAAAAACTCATGTCGACCTTTTCATGTGTCGACTATTTTCATGTGTTGACCATGTGTCCATGTCAACGTCGACCAATAGTGGTCGACCTAATGACTGTCGACGGTACAGTACCTTATTTTTATGGTGTGTACCTGCCAGCCAAAAAGGACTTTGCACCGATTTTTGACTCTCCAAATTTACATTGAAAGTATCAAAAAGGGGCATTGCCACGCCCCCTTTACTCATAGCCACACACCCGTGCCTAATTTGTACCAGTTCTTATGTGTAAAACGTTGGAAGGTATGTAATGGGCAAATTCCATTTTATCTGACACAGTGAGATCCATAGACAAGAACTTCAGAACCAGAGGTTTCAGCAGCATGTTACACTTGTCACAGAGGCAGATGTTACAGTAATTGTGACACGTATTTACGCAATTCTGACCTAGAGCTCGCTCTCTAATAAATGTATGGACTGCAGTGGTGCACTCTTATATGCGACTCGGGTAATTTAAGGATACCGGCACTTTATACCGGATTTACTTACTAATGTTATCCTGGGATCAGTATTGCACAATTGTACTAATTTTTTTTATTAATCAAACTATCCTCTCACTGTAGCTTCTGAAAATTTTATTGTTCAGTCATGTCTTTTAAAAGACAATAAAAAGACTTTCCTAAAAATTGATTTATCCTCCTCAAGTTCCTGTTTGGGTGGGTTGATTTACTTCATTCCTTGGTTTGAGACATTTATCATCTGCCCAATAAGGACCAATAATGAATAAGAACAAAGAATAACCTGGGGGTAAGTTTACTAAAATGTGGGTTTACAAAAGTGGAAGTGTTGCCTGTAGCAACCTATCAAACTCTAGCTAGCATTTTCTAGATCGCACCAGATTCATGTCAGCCAGTATCTGACTAGTTACTATGGGCAACATCTCTGCTTGTGAAAACTCGCACCTTAGTAGATTTACCAACTGACCTGCAAAGCAGACCACAGTGGAACCCCTGCCACTAGCCAGTGTAGCAAATTACATTTCCAATTTGTTGGCTGAAGCCCTGAATTTACATATTGCGGTCTCCTCAGAAAAAAGAGCAACAGATCATCTTTCTGTAGATCCCCCAGTTCAAAGCAGGAGTCCCTGAGAAGCTGCCCATTTAGTAAAAAATGAGTGTCCTGTAAGTTGAACTAAATTCAAGGAGTAACAGAACGCATAAAAGCCTAAGAACGGAAATCTATATAAAAAAATAAATAAATATGTAACATGGGTAAACCTGCACCTATTCCACATTCATTCTCCTGGCTTAAAGGGTGGCATGAAGGACCTCTCTCAAAGCAGACTAGGCCGTGCACACAGAAAATTCTATAACAATGGAATGGTTCTGTGGTTTCTAGTAAGGTAACAATGTCGTACGTTAACAGTGAAATGGAGGTAAAATTGGTCCACACAATATAGTAAATCACTGCTTACTTGACATTTACAGTTTTTATTCTATATTCAAAAACTTTTTGCTGTGTCAGAAATAGTCGAGCGCCCTTTTTATCCGAGGTTCCAGTATGTATAATTCAGTGATCTCATTGTACTTCGCTTGTGTAATTTCATTGACTAAAATGTATCCCATCTCAGTCTCAAAAATATGATTAGACATTTTTGTAGACTTTCCTGTTAGATCAAGAGGATTCCATGTGAGCGACAGACAGAAACTCTGTGCTGATTCTTCAATGAAACCCCCCCCCATCTATATAGCTCACATACTGTAGTTAGGAAAAGCAGACATAGGGGTAAATTTACTGAGGGGGTCATTCAGAGTTGTTCGCTCGTTATTTTTTTGTCGCAACGGAGCGAATAGTCGCTAATGCGCATGCGCAATGTCCGCAGTGCGACTGCGCCAAGTAAATTTGCTATGCAGTTAGGAATTTTACTCACGGCATTACGAGGTTTTTTCTTCGTTCTGGTGATCGTAATGTGATTGACAGGAAGTGGGTGTTTCTGGGCGGAAACAGGCCGTTTTATGGGAGTGTGCGAAAAAACGCTACCGTTTCCGGGAAAAACGCGGGAGTGGCTGGAGAAACGGGGGAGTGTCTGGGCGAACGCTGGGTGTGTTTGTGACGTCAAACCAGGAACGACAAGCACTGAACTGATCGCAGATGCCGAGTAAGTGTGGAGCTACTCAGAAACTGCTAAGAAGTGTCTATTCGCAATTCTGCTAATCTTTCGTTCGCAATTTTGATAAGCTAAGATTCACTCCCAGTAGGCGGCGGCTTAGCGTGTGCAAAGCTGCTAAAAGCAGCTTGCGAGCGAACAACTCGGAATGACCCCCTAAGATGGGAGTTCTATTTGAGATGGGATGTTGCCCATAGCGACCAATCGGATTCCAGGTATTATCATCTAGAAGGTGATATATAAATGAGAAGCCGAATCTGATTGGTTGCTATGAGTAACATCCCATCTTAAATAGAACTCCCATCTTAGTAAATTTACCCCATAGTATGAGTTAGTAGGACATAACACTTAAGGGGGAGATACATCAATAATTCTAAAGAGTGGAGAAGTTGCCCAATCAGCTTCTACCTATCATTTTCTAGAATGTACTTGATAAATGCTAGCTAAAAAGCTGGTTGGTTTGCTATGGGCAGTTTGAGAGGGTAATGGAAAGAGCCATAGGGGACTACTGGGAGACAATTGTGAAAAACCTGGTCAAAAGCTCAATTTCCACTTCAATTAATTTCAAAAGTTCTAATGCTTATAAAATGTATCTCAGATGGCATTACACACCAGATTAGCTCTTTACCATGTTTCCCTTTTCTTCCCTCGACTCTTGGCAAGGTTGCAGCCAGGGAGGAACTTTCCTCCACATCTGATGTACCTACCCAAAACTCACACCATTCTGGGATGGAGTCCTTGGTCTCTTGACTTCACTCCTCTAATGCCCTGTGTAAAAGGACCCTCTGATGTTACTCTGTATATGAGACTAATAAACACTCCACCAATTTTGCCTCCAATGTCTTGGCAGCAGCCAAATGTCTGACCGGCAAATCCTTAAAATATGGAGACCTGCACTACACTTCTCGCAGCATGTCCTATATATGGCACATAACTCAGATGGAAGAAATAAGTTATCACTATGTGATAAGGAACACAAATTTACACTGGACGCTCTGGCTTGACCTAGAGTAACTAACCATTGGCTCCCTTGGATTAACCTAAACGTTCCTTTATTAGACATCCCTCTCCAAAACGTATTTGTCTACACAGGTCTCCCAATCACCTAAATGGCAACCTACCCACACCCCTACTTACCTCCCATACCTAGTCCATCACCCCCCTTCCCCCTCTTGTCCCTTCAGTTTTCATATTTTTTGCTCAATTTGTTACTGTTGCTGCGGATACTGAAGCTTGGATATCGTATGTTGTTCTATATGGTTCCTGTTATGCGCACATATACTAAAAAAAATGTAAACAATAGTGACAAGGAAAAATGCGGAGTGGGACGCTCACATTGTTTGACATACTGCAAATAGCATGGACCACTGACAGATGAAACAGCATGAGTTTCCTATTATTTAACACTATATACAGCAATAAAGTACACTCATTCACATAACTCTGATGCACTGCCACAACACTGCACGGTTTTCACACCAACACAAACATGTAGTTCATGTGCTGTCAATAATCCGCTGGTGTCATTCCCGAGATCACTTACTCCATATTTACTTACATCTAAAACCAGTAAAATAGTAGTGTTCACAGCCTTTACCAAAGGGTATGAGTCATTAGATCGACCACTATTGGTCGACATGCATTAGGTCGACATGGTCATTAGGTCGACATGAACAACGTCGTGGAAAAAGGTTGACATGAGGTTATTTTTTTACTTTTTTTGGTGTCGTTTTCTTTGTAAAGTGACGGGGAACCCCAATTAGTGCACTGTGTCCCCTTGCATGGCGAGCGAATGCCTCGCTCTGCTACCACTGCACTCGGCACAGGTTACTATTCCCAATCGTAGTCCAAGTTCAAAAAATGAAAAGAAATGTGAAAAACGCATGTCAACCTTTTTCCATGTCGACCAACATTGTGGTCGACCTAATGATCGTATCCCTTACCGAAAACACTACAACAATATTATATTCAGTTGGCGTAATCAGCAGGATAAAATCCAAAGAACCTACTAACTCTATCTAGCATCTATAAAATCTGATTCCCATTTTTAGACCCTCTCCCCAATATATATATATATATATATATATATATATATATATATATATTTATTTATTATCTGTTTATTTTGTGCAATAACAGATAAAACAGTAAAGGTGAATACACACAGTGCGATATAACTTTGCAATTTTGACTACGTATCTCACTGTGGGCTAGATGCATCATCGCTTGGAGAGTGATAAAATGGAGAGTGAAAAACAACCAGCCAATCAGCTCCTAACTGCCATGTTACAAGCTGTGTTTGAAAAATGGTAGTTAGGAGCTGATTGGCTGGTTCTTTTTCGCTCTCCATTTTATCACTTTGCAAGCAATGATGCATCTGGCCCTATGTGTATACAGCGTGCAATACCGATGTGCAGCCCCGTAGTGTCGGTATCGCAAGAAAAAATAGACTGTGTAAGCAAGTCAGTCCTGGCTATATCTCAAGCATAGCTAGTCAATATCGGAAGTGTTTCCAGTACCTTGTGATATTTCCTTGCGATACCGATCCATGTCATCACCCACCCTGTAATATCACCCCCCTATTTAAACGAGATAGGCAAAATCGCCCATAGCCAAAATCGCAAGCGCACACAGTCAAAATCCATAGTCAAAATTGCCTCCTGCCAGTTAAAGGAAAATCGCACAGTCAAAATCGCACATAGCCAAAATCGCACGGTGTGTATGCACCTTAAGATACACAGAGTGATCCGGGATGCAGTTATGGACGCCGGAATCCCGGGCGGTGGAAAGCCTGACTGTCGGCATGCTGACTGATAGTGACTATTCCCACTCGTGGGTGTCCACGACACCCATAGAGTGGGAGTACAACCTGTGGGGAGCGCAGTGAGCCGAGCCTGCAATGGGCTTCATTGCCCCTCGCCCCCCCTCTCCCGCCACCACTCTAAACACCGGGATCCCGACGGTGATCCAAATACCTAAATGACATGACCATAAAACAGTAGAAATAAATGTGTTCACATAACAAAAGAAAATCCACCATAAATAAGGGCAAAGGAACTCAATATACAAAAGGCAAATTGATGGGTTTTACATGTATAACGTTGAACAGCATCGGAAAGGTAATAAATACTGTAGCAGAATTGGGAATGTTAATATTGAAGAGCTTGGGGTAGTAGGGCCAAGTGGACAGAAAGGGAACAAAATACTACCTGCTAAAATTGTTGAGAACCTGTAAAAGGAGAAGAAGAGGGGGAGGGAGGAAAGAGCTATACAAGGGAAAAAGGAAGAAACAAGAAAAGTCAGAGGAGACCAATGGTAATTATGTTTTAGAAATAGTAAGCAAGTAAATGTGTGCATGGCAGTAGAGAGTTCGTAATCTTAAATCATGGGCCCCAAACTTTATTACATTTGTGGACCATACCATTCTTAATACTAGTGATATAGTCCATGGATGCAACAAACACCAGCCAAATAATCCAGGCAAGTCTGCTCGGGGTGGGGGTGGGATTTGCCTTCAATCTTTCGCAATTCCTTCCCCAACATATTATATATACTATAAATGTATTTTCATATTATAGAAAGATATTCTCACACTATGCACACATGAAATCTGAGACTGACTACTATTATTATCTCTCTGTCTGGACCACTTCCCATAACCTAGATTGCAGGGATAATCTGGCTGTTTTTTTTTCTTCTGGAAGTGACATCATGACATGTACACTAATATGATCCTAGCATGCTGGATGTGTGATTGTACAATGCTGATCATCTCTGATATCCCATTAAGGATGCCGTGTACAGGAATGTGCCACAAATATAACGCAAACAAACCCCCCCCCCCCCTCACTCAGGAACCAATGTCTTTGGTGGAACCTCAATATGGTTACATATGGCACAATATTAACTCAGACAATGTCAATTATATAATAAACTTGATTTAAATCTTAAAACTACATTTGCAGGTATTTGACTAGTCCAGTGAATAGGTAAATAATTTATCTGTACATACGCGTTGGGCATGGGATCCAGGCAGTCAGCATACCGACGCAGGGATCCCAGCCGCCAGAATGCCAGCAGCGGGGTGATCGCTAGCAAGCCCCTTGCGGACTCGGTGGCTTGCTGTGCTTGCCACAAGTTCTAGTCCCACTCTATGGGTGTCGTGGATACCCACGAGTGGGAATAGTCCCTGTTACCCGGGATTAAGGCTGTTGGCATTGTCAGTGGTCGGGATTCTAGTGTTTGTATCCTGACCCGACTGCTGGCAATGTAACTGTATCCCATACATACATAAATAACCTTATTCCACTGCATACCGTACATTATCAAAAGGTGACAATGGGAGAAGCCATATTGGTTATGTGATGAGTCATGAATTGTTGCTAAACTACCAGTAAACTGTAAGGCGCCTGCACGCAATAATGTCAATCTTCCAGACCTAAGCACATAGCATTTCTCAACAAGTTATCTAGAAGTCTATGTTCTGGTATGTTTGTTTTATTATCGATTAAAATGGATTATTATTCAATTCAAAAAAAATCCAAAAAGTTTAGTACAAAGCAATAATAATAATAATAATAATAATAATAATAATAATAATAATAAACAGGAAGAATGTTAATAATTATCTGGAGAAAAAAAAAACCTAGGCTGCTGAAAGGCGCACTCTGTCAGTCTCATATTTTCTAGTGAACTATACACATTTGATGGAAAACCTTTGTGGTATATTACTAGTTATTTAGCCAATTATTGTTGGTATTGTGTATGATTAATTGCATGAGACAAACAACATGATCTGTAATAAATACATCCCTATGGAACTCGCTACACAGTCTAAAGCTGGGTACACATTAGACAAAATACAACGAATACAATGTTGCTCACGGTTTCCCTTGAACTCCCGGACAAGTGATATTGTGAGGACACACTAAGTGATTTTACCGAACAAAGCGACCGAACGATATACATGAGTTGTCCGACACTACCAAATGTTGGGTTTAAGCCTAATTTAACATATTGTTCATCATTGGTAGTGTACACACTGGACAATCTGAACCTAATTGTTAGCGCCATTTTAAAAAATTGAGCTCCATGTACAGATGACAGAGGACCTCGCTAGCGACCCTGCGGAAGCGCGCATCGACAGCGATATAGTGCGTACACACTAGACACTAAAACAAATTTGTCGTAACGGATTAGTACTCAGCTAAAAAGTAGCGTATGTAACTACAATGGTGCTAAACGAGTAATCAAGCACTATTAATACGCTGTATGCACCAGCCCGCTTGTTTTTACTGCTGACAATAGCCATGCATTTCTGTTCCGCATAACATAGAAGCAGAAAGAATGACGGTAGAGAAAATATAAGCCGTCACACACAAAAATGTAAATATCTTATTTTCACAGCTTATTCTCCATGCGAACTACAAGCCTTCAATCTGTGATATTTATTCTGCATTCAGCTGACAAGATGAATCCTTGTATCCACCAGCCACTATCCTTCTACTGCAGTTCTTACAAAATGCTGACACATTTTTATTTGTACTCAACTACAGACTGGGCAGTTTCCTGTATGATACACTGCGCAGCTTGAGGTTAAATGAAGTACAAGACGTGTTCTAGCATCAGTACAGATGAATGCATACTGCTCCTGTGTGCAATTGTTATAGCAAAGTAATAACCAGAAAAGTAAAATCCATTTGTTCAGTGTAACTTACAAAAGTGAAAGCTTTTCAGTAGATGATGCCAGAGATGCAGACACAATGTCACACCAGCAATGCACTAGCAGGAACAAGCACCACCAGCAATGGACAGGAAGCTCTTGACAGTTCTCTACTCTGTAAATTTTGGAGTCTGAAAGTAAATTAACATCTATAGACCAGACTGAGTCGCTGAATAATGGTATTTTCCTTTGTGGTATTAATGCATAATTAAAAGGAATAAAATACCTCTCCAGACAGCACCACATACTTAGCACCAAAGTACAAAATGAGAATAGGATAAGGGCTCAGAGATGATGGGGTTAAGCCCCCATTGATATGCCAATTTGTAACGCAGTAGAATGAACGGCAGACCAGCTCTATTCAGCAATGGTCACTTAAAAGTGCCCAATTTCTATGAGACAATAATCTCATCACAGTGGGAAAACACAGAACAGCAGGAACTATCTGACCAGAGTAAGCAGGGATAACTAGTGGGGGCAGGGTAGAGAAACTCCCACCAATTCTATCCTCAGCAGAAAGAGTTTTCACACTGGCCTTTTTATTTCTTCCCCACATTTCACACTGCTAAATTATCTACCTACCTATAGCTTTCCTCCATAAGCAAAGCCAGCGCTTCAGTAGAAGTGGATGCAGACAATTAAGAGATTGCCAGGGAAATGACAAAAGTAAACACTGAAGCCAGCAGCTAGAACTGGAAGTCTTATTAAGTAATGAGATCCAAATTGTCTGGATTTTAACTCAAAGCTTAAGTGGAGTTTGAGCTAAAGTGTCTTCGTATTATTAGCGTTGGAAAAGTAAAACAATTACAGACCCTGCTTCGTGTATGGCAGCCAACAAGAGTCCATTGCTATACAAGAGTCATGGCAATAACCAGGAGCTTATTATCAATGTCATGGTCACTGGAACAATGGAGAATACCTAGATCTGCCTGCTTGCAATAACATTCAGTCCATGTGTCAACAGTCTAATACCACTATTAGACTGAAGAAGGGGCTTCGACTCTGCTTTATCCCGGGTTACCGAACATGGGTTAGACCCCCCTTTTAGCTCCTATACCACCTTTCACACTGCACCTTGTGCCTGGATTATTCCTGGGTCGACTCCTTTCACACTGAACCCATGTCTGCCCAGCATACCACAAGTCTTTCCCTTGGGGCCGGCCTTCAGTTACACAGTAAGCTTTGAAAGGTAACCCAGGGTGAATAAACCGGGTTGTGACTTTCACACTATAGCCGACACAGGTCAGTTCCGGTAATAAACCTGGTAGCGACCAGGGTTGAGGACCTGGCGATTTGGATCCAGGTCTACCCTTTCACACTGAACCAGGACTCGGGTAGTCCCGCCAATATCCTGGGTTTTTTCGCTTAGTATGAAAAGGGTATACACAGAGGTTCCCAAACTCTATTCTCAAGGAACTCTCTTAACAGTCCAGGTTTTAAGGATAGCCATGCTTAAGCGCAGGAGACAATGAATATCTCAGTCAGTTTGATATAGAATCTGTGCACAAGCATGGATATCCTTAAAACCTGGACAGTTAGGGTACCTTGAGGACCAAGTTTGGGAAACCCTGGTCAAAGATACCTCTCATTTGCTGTCCATACACTGTCAGATCAATCTTACCATCAAACAGACAGACCAATTTTCTGACACTGCCATACACTGTCAGAAAATTGGTCTGTCTGTCTGATGGTGAAACTAGGCATACATTATGCAATCATCAGCCCTATTTACAGATTATCGCCGGATCAGGCCAATAATTGCATAGTGTATGACAGCAAACGAAAAGTTGCTGATCAAACAGACATGAAAAATCTTCTATTCGATTAAAACGATAGTTGGTCAGAAACATCTGGCAGTGTATGCGCTGCCGCAGCCGACAGCCTGACATTTCCCGTTACTTCACAGCAGAGGAACAAGGAACGCTCTCCTTCCCAGGGGAAGACCCAGATGTTATGTGGCCGTACACTGTGACATATCACACAGTGTAATGACGCGATACCTGATGGTGTCAGGCTGTCAGATAATATGCATGCTGAAAAAAGTTTAATGCCTTAGCTGTGGCCATACTCTGTGCAATTATTGGCCTGATAACCAATAATTGGCTAATTGGGTCAAGTGACGGGCCGACATATCAGATCCTGGGTACATCTTAAAACGATGTATGAAGGACTGAGCAGCATATCGCTCGTCCTTCACTTACATAAAACGTCTCTAGCATTATCACCTGATTGGCTGTGCAGCAGCGAATGAGGGCACCTGCATATTCGGCATATATACTGAGCGACATGCCTTGTATGTTGTTCCGATTAGGCAGGATACGACATATTGGGTCAATATCACTCCAGTGTGTGCCCAGCTTTACTCAGGGGCCAGGTGAATGAGGGTGCCACAAACCTGTACATTTATTTAGTAAAAATAACGCATGGTTTCCATTTGTAAGTAGGAGAATAAAAAAACAATACTTAAAAATATACATATAATTTAAAAAAAAAGAAAATATTACATTTCTACAAACACATTACAGAATTATTATTATTTTTTTTTTGTAAATCGATTGCTCAAAATTCCTGTTCTTCATTCTCTTCTAAATGACCTGAGAACTGTAACATCTGAAGTAAAATTGTTATTTTCAAGCCTGGCAATAGTGGCCTTTATTTGGAAGATGCAATAATCTGTAAGCCTCTCTTCAAACAAACTTAACAACAGTATCCAATCCTGAGTGTTTTAAACATAAACCTCAAGAAGCATCAGAATTGGATTGGATGGCAGTGACACCCCTTTAACCAGTCCCAACCTCTCTGAAAGCTCTAATGAAAGTTTTGTCTAGTATTACCTTTGCTCCCCACATCAGACAAGGGAACAGTGACTGTTGCTTAAATAATGATTCTGTTGTGTAAGTTTGGTTGTTTGCAACATATTGGTACTTATTACTAATGATAGTCCCCCCTGTTTTACGCATACACTGGATATGCAGCTGAGTAGGACGCTTTGTAGAGGAAGGCGCCCTGACAGCTGCAGCCAGCGACATGCTGAGCGGCAAGGGCTGCTGGGAACTGCAGTTTTTTGGGCATTTCTTCACTGTACTGTGTAATGAGGTACTGGACACCGGCGCCAATAACACTTCATACTGTGCGAGTCTTCGGGTATGCACTATCCAGGGGGGCATACAAGGTAATATTTGGGAGCATAATGTGAGAGACTGAGCTTTTCTTATGACTTTCATTTTTTCAGGCGCGTGCCTTTGGCTACCAAGTATAAATTCGCTTATCAAAAAAGGTGTCTCTTTGCAATTTCAGCTAAGACACAACTCTAGTCATCAACTGTAAGGGGGGAAACCAATTGTTCGTTCTGCTGGCAGACAGCAGATGGTGCCCAACGCAGTTAATCAGTTGTAGCTCCATTTGGGCGAGATCGGTTGCAGGCACCAGCATTTCAGCTTGCACCCGCCGGAGTTGCGAGCAGAAATCCGACAAAAATACTGGCACGATGCTGTTTTCTTGTACACAGCGTGGTGGAAACAGCATCGCGCTGCACACTAAAGTCGGAGAATGACGGTTCTTGCGACAAAACACCCTGTTTAGTCCATGAGAACAAGCCTTCTCAGACATAACAGCGTGCTGAATTGAACAGTACCAGGAGCTCCTTCCTGGCGCTATTCAATCCGAGCTGAATTGACTTGATACCAGTGAGCAGAGGCTTGTGAAATGTAGCTGGATATGAAGTAGGGTTACAGGATGAGCATGGAGCCAATATTTTGTCTTTACTCTTCAGCCAGACCGATGAGAATGGTGCCAGCACAGGGGCAAAACCTGTTAAACCTGGAGTAATGCTAATGTGACAAGTTTATCTGAAAATAACTTTTCTGGCTCCATTTAATCAATTTGAAGTTCATTCTGACAGAGGAGGTCAGAGATATACATCCAGACATGGGGGATGCGTTCAGTATCCTGGCGGTCAGCATGTCGGTGGTCATGTGGCCGACGTCAGAGACCTAACACCACTCAGGAGACCGGCGCTGGATCACCAACAGCCCAAAGGTGAGTATCAGGTTTAGGGCACGGGGGAGGGTTAGACACTAGGGGGGGTGGTTACCCATAGCCGCCAACCCCCGAGGATTAGGGTTAAGGAAGGGGACAGAGGAGGGTAAAAATACGTACCCCACCCGCTCTCGGGATCTTCAGTGTTGGGATGCGCCGTCAGTCATGTGACCGCCACCATCCCGACTGACGGCATTTTGAATGTATTCCTGACATGGCGTACCATTATATGCAGCTGTGTCACTCCCTAACATACCAGCTGGTACTGTAGGCACATAGCAGTTACATAATGTAAGGTAAGTTGAGAGGGGATTGGGACAGCCTAATTACACCATCACCCAGACACTGCTGAACTGCTTAATACCCATGCCTGAAGACATTATAGCAATACTAAAAACAAAATGGCAATTTTATTATCTCTAATTCTTTATTAACCTGTACACCAACATGTACAAACTATTCTTCATAAAATAACCATGTCACTGTTCATTAGAAACACTTCTCTTAAATGATCAGGAATTATTTATCTCTCATTGTAAGGAAATGGCACTGATGTATCATTTATAAAAAGCACTTAACCTGGGTATTAGTATGGAGAGAGACCAAAGTGACTTATAACATTGTGATGATACAACAGCTAGCTGCATCAGAGTATTGTTATGAGGACTACAAAGAAACAGAAAATATTGTAGACATGTGTACAATGTTTACCTCTGGTGTCACTGTCAACTAACAGCTAAAAGTCAGATACAAAGTAGTATTATGTCAGCTGATACGCACTGCATGCAATATACAACAATACAGCGGAAAAAAATCACTGAACCACTTGTAGGACAGGAAAACGAAGTACTGCGCTTTCTCTTGAAACTCTCGTTTCCTCTGTGAATTAAGACACACTTGTTTCTGTCAGCCCATCTGTAAACATAGCATAACGGTTATAAACAATAGTTAAACTGCAGCAAAGGAATCAAGGTAAACTGATATACATATAGCACCACTGGCAATCCAGTTCAAACAAACATCTCTCCCACTAACCAGGCAGAGACTGAGCATTTATCTGCTACCTGTCATTCACATTTGACAGCTATACTTATTTAAAGCACCTGAAAGACACAGGCCCAGTATTTAAGAGGTTCTCCGCTAATGCTGACAGAGAGAAATGAGCAGCTCTGAAGGTGGTACTTTGCTCAGTGATTCACATGCACTGTCACTACGTTGCAGCATCCGGATACAGACTCCAAGCCAATAGGAGCTGAGCCTTGTACATCAATGGATAACCATTTAACTTAATAATTCCCGTCTCCCAAAACGCACACAAGAATCAGGACCCTTGTCTGTGTACACAGGTGGGCAACTGAACACACCAAAGGTAAAACAGCACTCAGAGTAGAAGCAAGTAATAGACTATGGGAATCCCTGAAAATGTACAACGAATGTTCTCAGAAATCATAATTAGATTGTAAGCTGTTCAGAACAGAAGTACGTCATGCTTCAATATATAAAGTTGTGTAAAGGGCACAGACAAAAGCATCACTGAATCACACTAAAAAAACAATATGTTATGTGATTATGTTCGTTTTGGCAAATAATAAAACAAAGCCACATTCTGTAGATGCCGATGGGTTGTGTAAACTGTGTTTAGCAATTAGATAACGATAAATGATTGTTTATTGGTGGTACATTACATACATAGTGATAAGCTAGGTCCAGGGGAATGTACATCAAATAACAGGTACAGTAAAATGGTAATAGTGGTCACAGTCATCTCATAGCACTTGCACTCCCCTGTGCTTATTACCTTCAGCCTTACAGAGGCCTGCTAGGTACTGCAGATTACTGTGAAGGGGCTTAGCACCGCCTTCCAAAACCCTTACCATGGCATCATGTAACCATGCACTGCAACTCTCCACCCACAATGCACAATTTAAAAAGGCATACAGTCTATACACCACAGATCCAAAGACTGTTCTCCACCTCCCTACCCCCCTAGAAGAGAGCTACTTACCCACAAGTTTATTCAAACCAGTCCTGCGGCTCGCTACCCCCCACCCCTTCGCTCCTCCTGTGTGCCCCTCGCTGTCTCTTCTGTTGCAGAGGGGGCATCACCACATACAGTATGTCTCAAAGCACTTCCAGGCAATGCAGCCTCCTGGTGCAGAACAAAAGCCAGGCAGACTCAAGTCTTTAATTTCAGCACAAGGCAGTCAGCAGCCACCCTCATGCTGTCTCTCTCGCTCTTTTCCCCTCCCCTCTAAGGACACCATGCTCAGTTTCTCTCTCCCTCTTCTGCCTGTCCAGCTACTGCACAACACTCATCAATTATTAATTGCTTGTCTCCAGATTTCCAGGCAAAACCAATAACAGATGGGCTCCCTGCTAATGGCTCAGTATGTACCAGCCAACTGGCTGTGTGTGTTTCCAGCCTCCAGAGACAATGAAGAGAATCAGGTTAAGCCTCCTAACTTCACACATGCCCAGGCAGACACAATGTAGTTCCCTAGTGCAGTACTGCAGTCGGCTGAGAAAGCCATCAGTCAGGCTGGGGATGGAAGAGGAATTTGAACAGGGGGTTTTGTCTCACCTCAGCAGCACCATGCGGCAGGATTATTCAAGCCTTCCCTTTCCACACTCTCTGTCTAGAGAGCTTGCTGTTTGCTGTTACACACACACATACACCACACAGCAACCATACACACACACACACACACACACACACACACACACACATTCACACTCAGGCAGCCTCAGTCATTTGCCAGAAGGCAGAGAAGAGACAGAGGAGGAGGAGGAGGAGGAGGGGGGGCTGTAGTGGGAGAGAAAGGGAGGAAAGAAAAAAAAAACCCAAGCAGCTCACATTACAAAACTTACACTGAGGGGAGGTGCTAGGCACTATTCTTTAACCCCTTCGCTTGCAGAGGCCACTGTTGGGTGTCTGGCTATGAGCCAACCAGCTGAGGAAAACACAAACTACATATGTGACAATGCACAGGCTGTACCAACATAACTACATTACCACTTCTTCTTTTTTTTTTTTTTTAATGAGGGGTATTTGACAAACCCCTCCCCTCCCCTTTGCTTACTCCTCCCTGATCTTAGGATACCATGACTGCAGCTGTATTGGACATGCTAAGCACCATTCAGAACATGATGGCAGCAGGGACCACACTCATTGACTACAAATGTTTTTCTGTATTCCCACTGCAGCCAGATAGTCTGGGAAAGACATGCAAATTAGGCCAAATAGCACATCATCACTGATCACTTCCATCCACTCCAGCATTTCTTACAAAATGTAAAACACGTTTCCATAGCGTGGCAATGACACAGACCTCTTCATAATTTGCCCACACCACAGTATACAGAGTGTGGGTTTATACGGCACAGACTGACCACCATGTGGGTTGCAGCCATCTTTGCAGAAGGTATAATTCACTCCGTACTGTAAATTATAAAGACATCCAAAGTCACTCTGGTGAAAGATCAAGGCACTTTTATAAAGATCAATATGAAATCTGACATGACCGCACAGGTATAATAATGTATGCAATTTTTTTTATAATACACAGTGTCCTGATTATTCGTTATAATACACATTTTGTTATGAACATGGAAGTAATGACATCAGGGCTCAATAATTACAAGCAATGACATCACAACTCCCCATTTATACAGATATTATTTTCATCAGGATTTTCTTCATGCATTAGCGTCACGTCTATAATACTAATGATCTTCCTGGCAACCAAGTGGATAGAGATCAATACAAATATCGCAAAGAGAAGGACATGGGAAGAGCATTATTATTCCTCTAAATTAGGCATGTGAAACTGAAATGACCCCGAGGGGCAAGTTGTCAGGGTAAAACCGGGTTATGCATCGATTCTTAGGAAAGCTGGCCAGAAAATGCTGCATTTGTTTAAGAGGCTAAAAGGCCTTTTCTTTCTTCATTTTATTACAGGATGGGTTTAAGGTCTGCACTTGTTATTTAAATGAACTATGCTGAAAACGTAGTGACTTGCATTATATGACACCACTAGAAACCATAATCAAATCCATTAACCAATGTGCCCACCCCAGTTAGTAGCTCGGTATGCATACTCTAGACATACTATTCCATCCATAGCACTATAGAACTTCTACAGTGATACCACAGCCCAGTACAGTAAAATGTTTCAGTGCATCAGTAATTGTCATCAGTGTGCATGGCGCCCTGTCTCCATTTTTCCCTGGGGTGACTGTAAACCTGTCTGAACGCCCACTAAGTAGGTACCGGCTCATTGATCACTGTTTGCTCCCTATTGCCCAACCTATAATTGCTTGCTTCTGCACACCATAGTGCATACCTCCCAACTTTGCAGTTTTGTGGAGCGGGACACTCGCGCGGCAAAGCCGCGCGCGCTCCCGAAAAGGAGGCGTGGCCTATGAAAAGGGGACGTGGCTTCACGGGAGGACCCGCGATCGCGAGCCATGCCCCCGTTTTCGTCACTGAGGGGGCATGCCCAGCACTCTGTGAGCCGCTGGCATGCTCCCTCTCCCTCTGACTCCACTGAATAGACGCTGTGCGCATGCGCACAGTGTCTATTCACCGCTGCTCTGCTAAGCAGAGCAGCGATTGACAGAGCCTCCCAACTGCCCCCCTTCCCACCGCGGGACACTGTGGCCCGCGGGTGGGACAGCGGGACAGTCCCCAAAAAACGGGACTGTCCCGCGAAAATCGGGACAGTTGGGAGGTATGCATAGTGGATCCATCTATCCTATCTTCTTACTCAACCTATACCTCCACTGTCTTTGGTTTTGGTTATCCCATGTACTATTATTATTACATTTTATTTATAGGGCGCCACAAGTGTTTCGCAGCGCCGTACAAAGGACAGTACAGGGAGACAAAACTTAGCATTACAGTAAATAAATACCAAAAACAGAGTACAGGTAACAAAGAGCACCACAATTCTCAAAACATAATACAGCTAAGATGTAAGTAGCGAGGGAGTAATCATTGTACTACTTGGGGCTGGCGGCCATAGATAGAGATGAGCCTTTACCAGTAGGAGAAAATCGGGTAAAGATGGTCGCTGAGTAAGAGAGAGCTGCGAGTGAAATGTGTCGAGAAGAGGGCTTTGGACAACAAGAGGAAAGAGGACCCTGCTCTGAAGAGCTAACAATCTAGTGGGGAGGGGTGACAGACAGATGACATGAGGTGCAAGTAAGCAGGAGGAAGCCTGATGGCAGTATGTAAGCAAAGCAGAGATGTTGAAGGCATGGGGCAGGGGGATGGAGTACTACATATTGAATCCGGCTGGGGGTATAGGGGGGACATTGGAAAGGTATGGGAAGACAGGTTACACTATATTATTATTATTATTATTATTAGTGGTTTTATCATTGTTTTTATTTACAAGGCATCACAAAATTCAGTACTGCCATACATTGGCAAACCCAATAACCTAATTATAACATAACTACATGGGATTCACTATGTAATACCGATGGCTGGGATGCCGGACGTCAGTATACCGACAGCAGTATTCCGGCCACCAGGATGCCGGCAGCTGGGAGTGGACACCCATAGAGGGAGAAAAGCCTGTGGTGGCGGGATTCCCGCGCTGGCATTGTAGCGCAACGGGATCTTTCCCGCTTCCCCCCCAGCCATTCAGACTAATGTCTATTCTAGTCCCATATAGTTTATGATTGAAATCACAGTAAGGTAAACCATTCCTTAGAATGAATTGTTCTTTATTAGAGGTGGGGTGACATGACAGGCTTAGAACATAAATTATACAAGAAAGAACAGACTGTAACAAACAGAAGCACAACTTGGACAAGATAACATCATTGTCAGGCTCAGCATCCCTATATACAGACAATTGCCCACTGATAACAGTTCTCTCTTTTACTAGTTGCAAATTACAACTTTAATAATGCAACAATGTTTGTAGAGTACATAGGATTTGCTTCTTTGCAAATAGCATCAATGTAAAACCTTTCCGGCAGTGGTTTATAAATTAGGGAACAATTTGTAAAAATAGTATTTCCTTTTGACTGTACTAATCGGACAGCCCCATAACAGAGGGAGAGGTACATAGATGTGCCTGATGGCTTAATTTCTAAAAGTGTCATCACACTATACAAAGGGCCACAAACATCAAAACCCTTCAACTTTCAGGAACAGTATTATAGAAACAACTGAAGAATAGATCAAATAAGAATCAAAATGCATAAATCAACTAACAACTGTGTATTAGCAGGAAGCTTACCTGTACATGTTCAGGTGAAAAGTTGAGTAACACTTTATAAGGTTACTTCAATGTGACAATCCCCAGTATAATGTCATGCTCTACGCTGCACAGACCTACACACAGATGTTTAATAACAGCTCCCTCCAGTGGTAAGAGGAAATGCTGCCATTTGTGTTTATATACATTTGGTTAGGTTACAATATAATTACTCAGCCTTAAAATGAACTCCTGTTAAGCAATCAAGATAAATATACGTTAAGCAACAACTGGAAAATAAAACTATGTCTAGGCAAAGTGAACAAAAGGGTACATCAGCACGGCTTGCCTTCTCTCTTACAATTAATAATGATATCTTTTTTTTTATTCTTTTAATTCATACATCCCGGTACACTTGTCTGAAACTATATTTTTGTCCCCTGCAACCAGATAATACAATGGTTCCTTTTATTAGCTGCTGTCTGCTGATACAATGACAGACAATAAGCTGCACGTACAGGAATGAAACGATGTAACTTATAACATAGGGACGCCTTTATTATTCACTGTGTGAATAGAAAAAAATAAACTGCAAAAAATGTATTTGTGCCTATGCAATGCATGTTGTGAGGGCTGTGGAGCCAGGAACAGATCTTGCTCATACAAACCTACACAGAACATCTCTCTACAGACATACTGCACAGTGGCACACTCAACAAAAGGATAAAGGATGAGGAAAATGTACTTTACAGTTTATTAAAGGGAATCTAGGACTAAAAACCACAAGAGTCTGTGTTTAAGTCATCTTTAAACATACACAGGTGTTTCTATAAAATTCCCATGTATGTTCACAGAAGGTATACATTGTAATAACTGCAAATTTGCATTATACCGCCAACACTCCGTGTTGGTGGTATAATGGATAATACATAGAGAAACATTGGCATTTCTGTACTACAGGACAGAGATGCGGGAAACGTATTGTTTTCGTACTGCGAATGCTCCGGAGTTGCATGCAATTCAGCCGCATCTCTACTTGCGGATGAAGGAGCATAACTGGATGGCAAATGGGCATTCACACATAGGCAGTCAACGGAACTATGCAGACTAGTGCATACACATACAGTAATTACACCTATTTTCAGACAGATATTGTTTATCAGGGATAGGACTGGTACATGTGGGCGCTGCTAATGATAACGGATATGTAAGCAACCATACAAATGGGGGTGGTCTGACCGCAGAGATGCATAAACTCTGCTCTTCCATACACACAACGCGGGAGTAATTGCAGTCATCTTGCATTCAACTCTGCACCAGCCCATAAGTGTGCGCCATAACAGACATGAAGGATGAGCGCTTCTAACAAGCCATGGATACATTTACATACATATGTTTGTACATAAACACTCATGTCTGTTTAACATCACTAAGTACACTAGCTTAGAAAGCTGGCAAACAGTTTAAGTTGTTTAACCTACCTCATACGCCAAGCCTCAATGCACCATGTGGCATGCGTGCCAGGCCGAGCAGTGTAGCATAGCAACTTTTTCTTTAAATTTGCGCCGCCTTCACACTTCAGAAGCACCAATACACCACTCAATTTGTACCAGAGACATCGGGCTGCGACGGCACAGGAATTAGTTGTAAATATGTACAAAGTCATAGATGAAGCACAAAGGAAATTGGCTTGAAAAAAACAAATAAACACAAAACCACAGCAGTCGCTGCACTGTAGCACTTCGTACACTGATTCAGATTCGTATAAAATTAATTGGAGCAGTCCTGTGAAGCATTTTGTTGCATCACATGGTGACTAAGATGCATATTGAAACAAAAACCATTCAGAAAAGACGCTCAGTGCAACCCTAGTCGCACGGGACATGGCACGCAGAGAAATGCTGTTTGGCACAACTGCGGCATTAGTGTAGGACATCGCACATCTATAAGGGGGTTCTCCCTTCCCATAAACTGTATCCATTTGCAGGAGAACAGAGGGAACTAGAAGTTGGCTATGGTACTAACTGTAAGGCAATTTGTAAAACTAAAATGAATTTGGCGTGCATTGAGCCAATTTTATTTGTATCCAGTGCATGCTAAGGGGGCATACAGAGCACTGTAAAGCTGGCTACATACTATAAGATATATTTGGCATATATTGCAATATGTGATAGATCACACCAATCATCGCATTGTGAGTACCCCCAAACCCACCTAGCAATCATTGTTTGATGTCAGCATACCACAGCGGATCGTGCAATGTGTATGGTAATGCAATATATATCGCGTTGCCGGGTCAGCACATCACTGAAGTGAGTACCTAGAGTTATAATGCCTGCCTTGTTTCTATTTAGAATGCTTTTGTGTTCAGCAACGCCACCTACGGGATGGTCTAGCTGACTTCTCAAACAAACTAGCGTACCCCACACTATTAGTCTCTTGTCTGCTCCTGGATTCAACTCTTGGGAGAATTTTAAGGATGTGATCCTTGTTGACTGTAATGACATACAGCAGAGGTGCAGATCGCTCTACATGCATGTACTGAGTCAGCTGAAGGCTGGTTTATCCAGTTCTGGCGCAGAAGCTGTATATAGCCTTGCACTGACACCATGACATCAGGAGTTCCAGGACAGAGAGCAGACCGTCCCATTCATACTAGGCAACGCCTCTGGCTATACAACATTTTTTGTTAGTCAATGGAATGAATGAATTTACAACCAACCACTCTGCAAAAAAGGTAAAAAAAATTCCCAGCATTCAAGTGCTTGGTGGGATACAAAAACGTTCATGACAACCAGTAATAAAAAAAAAAAAGGCATAAACCACATGGACAAAATTACAAAAGCCCTTACAACGGCACAGATATATATGCGATTGGCATTCTCCACAGTTTATAATATATAAAAGTCACATAGGGCAATGATTCAGTTGCAAATACTGTTATGCAGGCTGATCTGCTACTATAACCATCCTTAAAGACTTTTTTGTTTTACGAAAACACATACGAGGGAGTAAAACTACATAGTGCCAATTACCAAAAACAGCTTGATCAAGAATTGTTCTACACCCTACACATTTTTAATGAATGTATTAAATATGCTACATTTATTTTAGAATCTACATTTACTTTTATTTCTAATTATTTTTATCTATAGTTATAGTCAACACTATTGGCACCCTTGAATTTTTAGTACAACCTGTACAATTTCTTCAGCAATAAATGATAATGTACCAACATATTTTAACAGGATGTTCAAAGTAATGAACAAAAAAGACATAATTCCTTTTCAATTTACAAGTAGTGACAGATGGAAAAAAAGTAAGACCTGGACACCCCTTCCTTAATATTATGCTGCACACTCCTTGTGCAACAATGGCTGCCTCCAAATATTTCACACATTTCTTGTAACCATCTATAAGCTTCTTGCACCTGTCTGCTGGCAGATTCCCTCACTCTTCAGTGCAATTTGTTGACGCTCCTGAATATTTCCGGAATTCCTTTTCCGTTGGGTCAGTCCTCATTGCTGGCCAGTATAAATCAGTCATTTTTTTTCCTTTTCAGAATGATTTTTTGCTTTTGGATGTGTGATTTAGCTCTTTATCATAACAAAGAACCAATGATCTTTGACCCAAACATAGGGCCTAATTGTGAGTTGGGAGTAAAGCAAGAAAAAGCAAGTACCTTTGCACCTAGACAAACTTTGCTGTCCTGCGTTCAGATAGTCACCGCCCCAGGAGGAGTGGAAATTCGCCCATGCAAGTGTGCGATTCCATGTGTACGCCGAGCTGCACAGCCCAGGACTTAATCGTACAGTGCAATCACAACAGGCTGATCGGGGCCGGAGCTGACGTCAAGACACCCTCCCTGAAAACGCTTGGGCACGCCTGCGTTTTTCCGGACACTCCCTGTAAACGGTCAGTTGCCACCCACAAACGGCCTCTCCTTGTCAATCACCTTGCGAACAGCTGTACGAATGAAATTTTAGCACCATGCTGACCGGCGATGCCATTTGTTGTTGTTAGGCACGCGTACGCATTGCGGTGCATAAGCATGCACAGTTAGGACCTGATCACTCACTGTGTGAAAACGCACAGCAGCGATCAGGTCTGAGTCAGGCGCCAATGTTTGCAATGCAAGGGGTGCAAATACATTTTATTGTTTTAACATGCAGGATATATACTGGCTGTGTCTTCATGTAGCCAGGGCCGGCAACAGCAATCTTGGGGCCCAGTACACAGACTTCTCTGCCCCCCCACCCCTCAAACATCCCCTTCCCCCCAGACACGCAGGATGCTGTATTAAATGTACAGGAGGACTGGACCTACTGTACTTTCTGTGCATAATATATATATATTTATTTTTTCATTACAGTGCATATTTAATATTGCATATTCAGATTTAATATTATATTGCATATTCATATTGCATACATTGCTTATTCACATTTATCTTAAGAGAATGATACTTCTATGCTGTCATTTGACTTACTAACACACTAGTAACGCCGCTATCCTGTCCAGGTTCCATGCTGCAGCTGTTCCTCCGGGATCAGTACTAAATGCCGCCGGACGGAATCCCGGCGGTCGAAATACCGACGCCAGAATCCCGACCACACAATCCCGACAGGGGTGGCAAGCGGAACGCAGCCCCTTGCGGGTTCGCTTCGCTTGCCATGCTGCGGGCACGGTGTCTCGCTACGCTCGGCACACTATTATATTCTCCCTCTATGGGTGTCGTGGACACCCACGGAGGGAGAATATGTCGGGATTGTGGCGGTCGGGATTCCGGCGTCGGTATTTCGACCGCATCCCGTTCCTCCTACTCCTCTTAGGAAGATACTGTAGAACATCCCCACTGCAAGCAGTTAACAGGAAAGAGCGGGTGGGTGCATCATCGTGCTGCTGGTGACGTCATATACACAGTACGGGGATCCAGACAGGACAGATGACCAGAGCGTTACCAGAGGGTGGTCCGAGTTGTTAACTATGTATTTCATGCCTACCTGTGCAACAGACTCCAGTTCCCTTCCAAGAAGGTGGGCGTCCAGCGTGATCCATTCATTTAAAATCTATTACTAGGTGCTGCTCTGCTGCAGTCATGCATACTGCCCCTCAGTACCTTGGGGCCCCTCACAACGTCGGGGCCCGGTACGGTGTCCCCTTTTACCCTCCCTGTCGCCGAGCCCAAAAATACTGGCCATCTTTACACTGCAATACAGGTTTGAGTTTGGATACGCTCCTCCAAATCTAAATCTCCCTGCACATGTTACATCTTCCCCACCTGCAGCACAGCATGAGTTTTCTCAGTTGCTTTATCTTTGTTGCTTTACTCCCAGCTCAGAATCAGGACCCTAGTTTTCATAGACTGCGTAGGACATGTCGCTCCAAAATGCCTTGGTAATCCTCTGATTTCATGAATCCTGTAATACAGTGAAGGCCTTGACTACCAGCGGCAGCAAATCAGCCCTGCAACATCATGAACCCTCCACCATAGCTGTAGGAAGCTTCATTTTGCTGCCTGTAAACAAGTTACTGGTCTGCACTGCCAACGAGTGCTAATTTGGTTTTGTCTGATTTTGGATTGCCAAAGTAAGTTTTGGCAAAGATCAGTCATTCCTTTTTTGCAGCAGTGGGTTCATCCTTGGCCTTCATCCATAAAGCCCATCTTGCTTCACCAACCTCATTCACATGGCTTCCTAGCTCTCTCTGTACAACGGTGCCTTCACACAGCAGTTTGCAGAATGTGATGTCATCATGTGTAAGCAGTGGAATGACAACACTAGTCAATGAGGTTGAGACAACATGGATAACAATGGTCGATTTCTGCTTACTTTTATGTGCTGATTCGGAATACGTCACAAAAATGTTCTACCACGTCACATTTTTTACATATGCTATTTATATCATAATTTAATATTAATATTGTAAACATTTTCAAATGTTTAAAAAATTACAATGCCACCTTGAATCAAACTACACTTCTCTTGATGCTGAATCCATTTCTGAAAATTGGACGGTATCTTTCTGGTTTGTAGGTGGAAGGAACAAGAAAAGTATGGCTTTCATGGTTCCAATGGTCTGGCGAGAACCAACCAGTCACTTAGAAGATTGTTATTTCTGTTCAACAAAAATTTGGAGATTTTCAACATTGCCTATCCCAATGTCCCATCCGCAACAAGACCAGTGTCACATGCACCCCTAACTTCCGATTCCTGTTCTTCCATCTAATTGGGGAGGATTTGATTATTCCACAGCAAGTATTACCTGAGCCTGATGCTGGCCCATCTACTTATCTTGCTATTCCAGAGACAGTACCAAGCATGACAAAAAAAACAGAAGTAATAATACACTGGACTGAGCAATGTGAGCTAAATGACTTCGTTAGGGATCCGAAACTCTTAAAGCAACAGGCAGAAATCTTAAGATCCAGGGTGCTCCAATGGAAATTGCTTGCATATACTGTATAATGATTTCTGAAAACATTGCAGGTTACTATGAATGCAAGGTTATTTTTGAGTCTTCAAGATGGATTTATGGATGAACTAGGGTTTCAGCATAACCCTGAAGAATGGAGATTATTCATTAATTCTTCTAAATTGAATTTAAAAGTCATGTTATTATGGGTGATGTAGTGTACTCCCAATATTAGTCTGACCTTGGGGGTCATTCCGAGTTGATCGCTCGCTGCCGTTTTTCGCAGTGCAGCGAACAGGTTACTACTGCGCATGCGTATGCATCGCAATGTGCAGGCGCATTGTACGGCTACAAAGCAGATCGTTGCTGAGCGATGGACTTAACAAAGAATCCATTCGCACAGCCGATCGCAACGATAATGATAGGAGGAGGGCATTTGTGGGTGTTAACTGACCGTTTTCTGGGAGTGGTGCGGCAAACACAGGCGTGTCCAGACGTTTGGAGGGCGGATGTCTGACGTCAATTCCGGGACCTGCAACGCTGGATTTCTTTGCACAAGGTAAGTAACTCTTACCCTGGTCTTGTTCTACACAAAACTTTTTTTGCATAGTAGGGCTGCACAAGCGATCGCAGCCTTGCTATGCAAAAATACACTCCCCCATAGGCGGCGTCTAGTTGATCGCACGGCCGGCAAAAATGTTGCAGCGTGCGATCAACTCGAAAAGACCCCCCATGTCCCTGAAGCCAGGATAACCATTACGGTGTGATGATGCAATGTAATTACCCACCACCAACTTCAGTGTGCTACCCCACGCATCACCTGGAGAGACAGAGGGAGATGTACTAAGCAGTGACAAGAGTGCAGAAGTGAGCCAGTGGAGAAGTTGGCCATAGTAACCAATCAGCATTGAAGTAACATTTAGAATTTATATACTATAAAATGATACAGAGGTGCTGATTGATTGCAGTAGGCAACTTCTCTACTGGCTCACTTCTCCACTCTTGTCACTGCTTAGTACATATCCCTCTTAGTCTACAAAGTCAGGAACTATTACTATACTTATAGGCCCTACACACTTAAAGATCTAACTGAACGATATGAACGTTCTTGTTCATTAATGAACGAGAACTCGTTCATATCGTTCAGTGTGTAAGCACCAACGATGAACGATGCGCGGTCCCTCTACATATCTTGCGATTCGTTGGTGCCGGGTCGCTTATACATGCATGCCAACATGGACAATCTCATCAATATTAGCATGCACTGCTATGGAGCCGGGTGATGGGGGAAGTGAATAAACTTCACTCCCCCCCGCCGCCCGTCGGGCATCCCAGCAGCACATCGCCGGGTGTGTAGGGCCCTTTAGAGTGTGTAAGGCCACCAATATTTTAGAAAAGGGCATAATGAGTAAGAAGCTGGTACAGAATTAAGTTGAATATGAGAAAAGAGAAGGAATAGTAATATATGTATTTCTCCCTTCAGGTCAACTTCTTTACATTACAATGTCTGTTCTATTTTAAGCGATTCCTGACTGAAGAGCTTACAATCTGTTAGTCCTAAAACTTGTAACAGGGAATGCCTTTGCACAACACAGAATGTGTAATCCCATCAATGACAGGAGGCAATAGTGACCCAGTGAGACATGCCAGCTCTCCCAGTTCGACATAACCATGGCAACCATTCTCCACACTAGACGTGCAGGCTAACAGGAAATTAGAGGAAAATACACAGGAATCCATTTCTGAACACGCACACAAAACTGGATGACATACAATCTGTACTTAACCCTGCTGCCTCTGGAAGTGCACGCAATGAAATACATTGAGGCAACAGCTATAACCTTACCCAGCATAACAGAAGTCATCGCCTGACCTAAATAGGTTGACTATAACGCAGGTAAATGTTTGCACTACCCCAATTACACAGATCTCACCAGCCCTTCGGTGTTTAGCACTGTGAAAGGTGAAATACATATTTAAATGATATCCAGAAGAAAACAAAAAATAAAAATGTCACCAAAAATAATTTTGAACATATGTAACATTTGAAGTCTTTCAATAAAAACAGATATTAGGAAACCTATAACTACGGTAGCGTCACAGCCCTGAAGGAGTTAAAAGTTGCTGTGTGGTAACTGACCCTAACATGGGTTTCTGAGCTGCACCGATTGAACTATGTCCTACAATACAACAAGACCCACCTGATTCCAAGGAGGAAAGGACTAAGCACAGCTTTCTCCGGGAGGGCCCCCACCAGTGGGAGAGGAGTCTGCAGCAACACAAATCCGAGACAGCCCATGGTTACATCTCCACTGCTCTCAAGTGTGACCTAGTTAGCATGGAATTCCTGTGGGTGTTGCAAAATCCTCCAGGTAACTCTGCTTTGTTTCTCACTTTAGTTTGTAAACACCTTTTTTTTTTTTAATCAGTGAGAACCATGGGAATTGCGCAGTCAGGGGAAAAGCGGCAGCAGCTATTCTCTATTCGATAGTCTGTCTCATACTAACAGTGTGCAGGGTGTAGGGGGAAGCGATAGTTAAATAACCATTGCATGTGTATTTCTTATTATGCTAATTATATACATAAAACTTAGGGGTTGATGTATCAAGCAGTGAAAATAATGGTGAAGTTACCCAAAGTAACCAATCAGGTTCAACCTATAATTTTATTGAATGTACTTCATTAATATGCTACTGTACCTCTAATCTGATTGGTTGCTATGGTCAATTTAGTCACTGGGCCACGTGACGTCTCCACTCTTTTTCACTGCTTGATATAACAACTCCCTTATTTTGCTGATGTTCTCCTTTACTATTGTTATTGTTCAAGTCATCTTTATCTCTCTCCCCTGTTTATGGATTTTGCCACTTTTCAGCAACTAGTAATACCCCAGTACGGGCGCTTGATCCCATATATAGTCTATGAGTAATTATGTCACTTGTGTCACATGACACATATTGAAAGCGTGTCACTGAGAACTGTGAGTGTCACCGTAAGCAAAATAAATCAGATTAGGAGAACTGCATTAAAACCTGGAACGTGTTTTACCCAATTTTAAACTTGTGTATTGTGAAAAATAATGTTTACGTAGGAATTATGTTTTTTCCTATTTTATTTCTAAATCAAATGTTCTGCAAGACAAATTCTTTCACAAAAATGAATGGGAGCTTCCATGCTTGCTCCTCCCGTGTAAGGTTAGCTATCATGCATAGATTGTAATTAAACAGTGCCACCTAGTGGCCAAATGATCATTACATCAGAAATATACTTGACAAACCAAATGGATGTATTACATAGATATGGGACGTTCTTGTTTTATAAATAATAATATTTAACATGTGCATTAGGACAGATCAGATGGGAAGGATTATTTCTACCTCAAGGAAAGCGAAAGATTACTCAACATGACGCCAAAGCTAGGTGGTATCATGCGCCATATTACAAGTAACCGGCCCATCATACCAATCCGGAACTGCATACAATGCAACAGCTAATATAACATGTAGAAAGCAATATATGCTGTACCATTTCTTCCCCTCTCTTACATGAGCTCAGGAAAACTCACCAAGTAAACATCTGCATTGTGTTTCAGGGCCTCTCTCATTTCAATCCCTGTTCATCATTTATTTATGGAGTGCCAGACATATTCTACAGTGCTGTGCCACCAGCGACAATTTACAAAGAGCGACAGGCTGGTACACAACTGGGACAAGGCTCTACGAGGTTCTGCTTTTGAAAGCTTACCTGGTGTTATAACTGTAAACAGACAATTAATAGAATGGGATTATATGGAGCTAACGCTTTACCTTACAAGATGGGCCATGGAGGCACCAAAGGGAATTTTTAATTAACACATAAGAAGAAATCAGTGTGCTGCTGAAATTTTCCAGTTCGTCAGTTTCTGCTAACTACAAATAGCCGGTGTATAAATAATCTGGCACGCTGGGCACCCGCCCTCCTCCAACACTCTAATCTATCTGGGGGGATATTTTTAACCTGGTTGGATGTATTTCAGCCTCCGTTTATCTGAAAGTTGTAGCATACGGTTTATAGAAAGTGGAATTACACTACGTAGGTCAGGTTTTTCGGATTTTAAATGAAAATTTACATTCCGAAGACATTGGTTTTTCTTCCAAGACTCCAGCTGCTGTCTAGTTTTGTTTGCATCACCGTCTGGTTGGATACAAAAAAAATAAATAAAAAAAGTTTGAAACTCCCATTAAATAGATCATTTGCGCTGTTCTAGAACTGCATTTATTCAGCAGTACACAAATGCAGAAAATTATGACATAAAGTGTTTACATAATATGTCAAAGAAATCTGACATGGTTCTACACGGTTACAATTACATTCTGGCAAAACCGGGCAAAGTATTTACAAATACAAGAAGCTGTAGGGGTTTAACTGCTATTTACCTGCAAAATATAGAACTGAAACTTAAGTACTGAGTTTGCTTCCTCCCCGCATGCCTATATCTGGCCGCTGAGAGAGCCTGCACCCCTCTGTGAGAGGCTGTGCTAGAGGCACCCTATAGGGACTCAGGGGCTTCAGGCAGTGCCCTGAGCATTCAGCTAGTTTGGTTACAGGAACTTTTGTTATTTTGTTTTGGACTTTCAATGCCCAAGACATGACTAAATAAATAGTCAATTACGTGTGTTGGGGGGGGGGGGGGGGGGGGGAGTCAGCGGCAGTATGTAAAGGCCGGTTTAACTAGTACATATAGCTCCGGAAACCCGTTTCCGGCAAGAGAAATGGTAGCCTGCCCTTCTTGACTACTAAACATGAACATAATATTATGGGCTGTATCGATATTTGGGAGCTTATATGGATCCACATTGTAATACTTATCCACGATTCCAAACCTATGCTAATTTCCCCATACTGCATTTTGACCGATCAGTTTCTGCAAATGTACAGGTAGAAATTCACTGAATGCCACTACATATGCATGTTGGCTACAAGAAACATTTTTTTATCCAATATCTATACTCTTGAAAACTATAGATCAGACGCTTGCAGTATCATGTTGCATGTAGGAAAACTATTGGCTTACATTATTCATGTACACTCCATTAACACTGTGTAGTCCTGTAATCTGGATACAAGTGCACATGCCTGCCTCCGTGCAGAGCACCAGGTAAATTATTACCGAGAACTGTCAAAACACCAGAAACGCACTGTTCATACAGAGGGTTGTAGGAAATAACCCTTTACAGCTGCATTCAAGTCAAACACGGTAACTTCCCAAGCCTGACAGCTCTGTCTACAGCAGTTTCATGCACACAGACAGGTATGTGCCACATCTTGTAAGTGGGGATTTGAGTAATTGAAGGCCACAGACCTATATGCCTCACACTTCTGTGTTTGCAGGGAAAATGTTTGGCTGTTAGCAAAGCAGTCAAACCTTTTCTTTAGTTGAAACAGAATACAGACACCTTGTCATTTAGAAAAGACATTCTCTCTGTATAGAACATTGCTGGTCTCCGCTGATCACCTGTAAAGGGCCCCATACACTACTGCGACATGTCCGTCTGACATGTCGCAGGCGATCACCCCAGCAGCCTCCCGGGCGGTAGGATCGCCCAAGATATATTGTATGCAAAAGGACAGCATATCATGCGGGGTCCGACATATCGCGAGTGCAGCACGTTCAATCTGGAGGATCCGATGCTCATGGGAACGCGCATCGGATCGGATCAGAAACACCTCCAAAATGCCCAATTTCATCCGATATATCGGCCGAATGCCCGAAATTGGATGAAATCTGGCATTATCGTTACAGTGTATGGGGCACTTTAGGCACACGTCTGAAATATTTGCTAACTGAATGCTTAAGTAAGTAAATATACTATATAACAATCTGGATATAAATCTTTCAAATGACAACTCATATAACACATACACAGAGACAGAGTTTGATCCAGATTGTTCAGGTTTGTTGGGTGATGTTTGAGAAGATTCTCTATTGGACGGAGATATGGTCTTTCACTCAACCATTGTAGAACAATGACCTTTTTGTTGATTAACCACGCCAGTTTTTATTTGGCCTGGTGCTTGTGATCATGGTCATCAGTGGTGCAAGAGGAAAAAATGTCTTCTAGGTACTTGGCGCGCGCCCCCCAAAAATGGGTGTGGCCAAATGCCACATGGGGCATGGCCAATGGAAATGGGGGCGTGGTACACATAGGGGGGCCAGATACACATATGCCCTCACAGTGCCAGATACGCCCCCACCGTGCCAGATATGCTCCTACAATGCCAGATGCACAAACGCCCCACGGTGACAGATGCACAAATGCCCCCACAGTGCCAGATACACATATGCCAGATATGCCCCACAGTGCCAGATACACATATGCCTCCACAGTGCCAGATATGCTCCACAGTGCTAGATATGCCCCCAGTGCAAGATACACATATGCCCCCACAGTGCCAGATACACATATGCCTCCACAGTGCCAGATATGCTCCACAGTGCTAGATATGCCCCCAGTGCAAGATACACATATGCCCCCACAGTGCCAGACATGCCCCCACAGTGCCAGATATGCCCAAACACTCCAGATATGCCCCCACTTTGCCAGATACACATGCCCCCAGAATGCCAGATACACATGTCACCAGAGTGCCAGATATTCCCACCAGAATGCCAGATATGCCCCCAGTACCAGATATGCCCTCACAGTGCCCGATACACATGGCCCCAGAGTGCCAGATATTGCCACCAGAGTGTCAAATAGACCCCCAGAGTGCCAGATATGCCCCTACTTTGCCAGATACACATGCCCCCCACAGTGCTAGGCATGCCCCCACAGTGCCAGATACACATGCTCCCACAGTGTCAGATATGCCCCTTCAGTGTCAGATATGTCCCCACTTTGCCAGATACACATGCCCCCACTTTGCCAGATACACATGCCCCCACAGTGCCAGATATGCCCCCATCTTGCCAGATACACATGCCCCTACAGTGCTAGATATGCCTCCACAGTGCTAGATATGACCCTACAGTGCCAGATATGACCCTTCAGTGCCAGATATGCCTCCACTTTGCAAGACACACATGCCCCCAGAATGCCAGATATGCCCCCACAGTGCTAGATATGCCTTCACAGTGCCAGATACATGCCCCCACAGTGCTAGATATGCCCCCACAGTGCCAGATATGCCCCCACTTTGCCAGATACACATGCCCCCAGAGTACCAGATATGCCCCAGCAGTGCAACTCACCGTTGTTGCTGCTGCCTGGGGCTGGCACTGTATTCTGCTGCTGCTGGGGAAAGGAGAGCACGGCACGCGCCCCTCCTGCCCCCAATCCGGTCTTCGCGTTTTCCTGCGGTGGCGGCATCCTGTATATTAGATCTGGCGCCGGTCCGCGAGCCAATCAGGGCTCGCGGTCCGGCAGCGGCAGCTCCTGATTGGCTGCCGGTCCTCGAGCTCTAATTGGCTCACGAACCGGCGTTTCAGTGCACGCTGCGGCCGCCGGACTGTCTCAGGCACATGCTGCGCTCTCCTCTCTCCAACACTCTCTCCCTACAAGGCAGCCAAAGTGTCAGGTGGCAGTAATGGCGGGGCGGGTCACTGGTGCGCTGCAATGTGTGCGGATGGTGGTACAGCGTACCCACTGACAAATTCTTAAGGGTACGCCGTACCCGAACACTTGCACCACTTTTATTGGTCATGCAGAAAGGTGAATTTTCTCACAAACTGTAATGTTCTAGCAGATTTCAGTCATTCAGTTTTAACAAGTTGCCCAGTTCCTGCTAAGGAAAAGCATCCCCACGACACAATGCTGCCTCCCCCATACTTCACAGTTGAGATGAAGTTTGCTGAGGAATGGGCAGGCATGTTTGCACCACACACAGCATTTTCAATTGAAGCCAAAAAGCCCCATTTTTCTCATCTGACCAGAAAACTTTATCCCCCATTGTAGCTGGGTCACACTGATGTTTTCTGGTAAACTCCAGACATATGTCAATGTGGGTTTTTTCAGTAATGGCTTCTTTCATACCACCCTCCCATATAGGCCAGTTGTATGCAGAGCTCTTTGATATGGCTGACTGGTGCACTTTCACTCCAGTCTCCGCCACTGAACTCTGTAGCTCCTATGTGATTTCATTCAAGTCTCCTTCTTGCTTAGAGGCTGACTTTTGCAGTGCCCGAGTGGTATGATGTTTCTTGCATTTCCTCACAATTGGTCCGACAGTACTTATATCCAATCATTTGGATATTATTTTGTAGCTTTTTCCGATCTTGTGCATGCCTACAAACTTATCTTAAATTTTCTTAGAATGGTCTTTGATCGTCATTTTCACAGCGTGTCTTCAGATTTGCAGTGTAACCAATGATATTTGAAACAGGTGGTTTTCTTATCCATAAAAAGCTGACCTTTGTCAATGATCCACAGGAAGAGGCTAATTGAAAGCAAAGTGCTACGACATTCACTTCGACCTGTGTAAACTTGGTGCTTCCACAGCACAGGTTTTGAATACTTAAGTAAGCAATATTTGCGAGACAACTGGTTTATAATAAAAACAGTGTTATTTACAATACAGACAAATCTGTTGACTTTTTAGTGGGTTGAATATTTTTGCAAATCGGTATGTACGCATCTATCTATATGAATTTCCCCTGTACATCTAGAAGGAACACGCCATCTAGTGGGCAAGTTTTTATGAATATGTATCACAAAGTCCTCTTGAGTTAATAAAAAAAATATTGATTTGTGTGACTGTTTTGGCGAGTTAAGAAGATTTAAAGTAGCTCTGCAGTAGAATACTTTATACAAAGAGAATATTTATGTGACTAAGGGGGACATTTACTAAACAGTGATAAGAGCGGAGAAGTGAGCCAGTGGATAAGTTGCCCATGGCAACCAATCAGTACTGAAGTAACATCTATAATTTGCATACTATAAAATGATACAGAGCTGCTGATTGGTTGATGGGGCAACTTCTCCACTGGCTTACTTTTCTGCTCTTATCACTGCTTAGTAAATGTCCCCCTAAGCAGGCAGTATACAGTACCATGGTGCAGACAATCAGAACTACAGGATGCAGCTGTGCAGGAAGGAGTTATTAGCACTGCCTGCAACATGGTATTGACATTGGTTTCATATAGATTAGGTGTGGCAAGAACATGTGACCTTGCCTACATAAAGCCTGATTCACAAGGGAAAATTCAGGGCTCCATCTTTATCCTCTGTAAAGCACCTTCACGGCCCCATTCCCTGAAACTTCCAGGAGATTTTCAGAGCTAACAAACAGGAGGGATTGTGCCATTCTGAACAAAGAGATGGAGGTTACTTCGTCCATGCCCGATTATGATGAAATTTAAGGTAGTTTATGGACTGGTTTATACGTCCACACTCAGGCAGGAGCAGTCTATGAAACCAGAAGGCTTTCTGATGGGAAAGTAATTACCTTGCAGAGATTAATTGGTTGGGTTTGGCTCAGTGGGTATGAGTCTGGAACTCTTGGTGTTAGGTTTACACAGGAGTACATCTGCACCCAATTATCCAGATGGCCTCTCTCCCTCCTTCCTAACCCTCCTATTTCTCCACTCTGCATGCTCTCAAGGGCATTATCTTAGCCCTATTCATTACCAGCGAGGATGATGGGACTTAAATTTGTTTTAAACACACACACACAAAACCCACATGTGCAGTAAGAGGATGCGGAAAGGCTTAAAAGACCACTTTCTGTGGTGCTAACCTGATTGTACACACAGACTACACATGTTCCGCGCCAAAAGCCCTGTTCTGATGTCACTGTTATGGAATACATAGGTATGATCCTTACATCATTTGCTGTGCTTGGTATAGCATTGCTGTTTATGGAGTGCACATTCCTCAAGCAGCCAAACAATGTTCATAAAAAGGCAAATATACGCATGCGAATGCACCGCAATGCGCACACGCGTTGTACGGGTACTAAGTCCATTGTGGTTTTGCACTGGTTCTAGCGAAGATTCCAATCGCACAGCCGAGCGCAAGGAGATTGACAGAAAGAGGGAGTTTGTGGGTGTCAACTGACCATTTTCTGGGAGAGTTTGGAAAATCGCAGGCGCGGCCGGGCGGGTATCTGACGTCATTACCGTGTCACTCGTCGCAGCAATCATCACACAGGATAAGTAACTACAGGGCTGGTCTTGTTTTGCACAAAATGTGTTTGCAAGCGCTCGGCTGCACAGGCGTTCGCACACCTACAAAGCGAAAATACACTCCTCCGTAGGCGGCGACTATGCGTTTGCACAGCTGATAAAAACTGCTAGCGAGCGATCAACTCGGAATGACCCCCAATATCTGCATGTCCACTTAGTGTAAAAACAAACAATAACTTGTTATGTGGTCTATGGGTTAAGTCACTCTATAAAAATAAAATACTCGCATTATAAACAGTGGACCTGGTATTATGGAATACTGCATATAATGATCAGAGGCACAGAATCACAAAAAGAAAGCACACAAGAAGCATAAAACCAAATATTAAACAAATCTAGTGTTTCTCATTTGCTCCAGGTCATTTCTTGCCTGTTGCTTTATGGTATGTTGAAATAAGATTGACACTATACCCAGGTCATCCCCAATTTGTTGGCAAGCAGATAAAAGAGCATAAAGTAAAGCATATGAACAATGTAAGAGAGAGAAAACAGCAAAGGCTCCAAGGAACCAGTCACCAGAAGGAGATTGGGGAATTATGCAGCACAATCTAGTAGGGAAGTGTTGACCTTTCAACTGCAGCCCAACTGATTCCAAACAGATAACAAGGATTGGGAATAAGCAGTAGCAGCTTTATCACACAAAATCACAGTCACTAGAGGGTCGCTCCCTGCAGGCTGTTTTCTGCACAAAATCCAGCAACCAGTGTCCCTTTCTTCTCTCTACCATGGTTCCTTAAGTGTATGTCCCATTACTCAGATATCACATTACCTGCCATAACATAAGCAGCTATACAATGATCACATCAAACAAGCATGAGCCTAAAGAACAGAGGTGGGTAGAAGCAATGAGACAAAAACATGGTCCCACCCCGAGCCAATTAAAATAATGGCTGTGTTACTCAGTGCACAGGAACAGCTGAGACCTGCACACAAGTCTCCAGATGTTCTCATTCACCTGCAGTTTAGCTATCTAAGAGCTCACACAATGACATATCCATCAACTGAGTCCTAAGACCAAAGCAGATGTAGAATACATGACAAATATCTAGATAGTTTTCTTGTGCTTTGCACAGTACTTCAGCTGTGCCTTTTCTTTTATGAAAAAAAATATAAATACATAGACAGACAGACAGGTATTTTCTACATAGTAAAAGTTCCAAACATATTAAAACCACAATGGAATTGGACATAGTTTTCTACAGCAAGCATTATCAGAGGCCAACAACACATTCAGAAGAACAGCTTTGGTCACGTTGTTTAATAGTTACAGCCTGATATCTGTGGCTGCAACGTTCCAAGTCACAGAACTTAAACCTCACAGAACAAGTACATTACAACACTGAGATTTTAAACTTGATGACATTCCAAGCATCACATGCCAATAGGGATAGGTTCCATAGACGGTGCTGTCTACAACAAGCTGTAACTATTACAGGTTGAGTATCCCATATCCAAATATTCTGAAATACGGAATATTCCGAAATACGGACTTTTTTGAGTGAGAGTGAGATAGTGAAATCTTTGTTTTCTGTGGCTCAATGTACACAAACTTTATTTAATACACAAAGTTATTAAAAATATTGTATTAAATGACCTTCAGGCTGTGTGTATAAGGTGTATATGAAACATAAATGAATTGTGTGAATGTACACACACTTTGTTTAATGCACAAAGTTGTAAAAAATATTGGCTAAAATTACCTTCAGGCTGTGTGTATAAGATGTATATGTAACATAAATGCATTCTGTGCTTAGACTTGGGTCCCATCACCATGATATCTCATTATGGTATCTAATTATTCCAAAATACAGAAAAATCCCATATCCAAAATACTTCTGGTCCCAAGCATTTTGGATAAGGGAGACTCAACCTGTAAAACAATTAAACAAAGTAGGGGTCCAATTTAGGGAAATACTAATATTACAAGCACTGCAAATAATGTCATTCCTTCTTCTGCTCCTTCATTCTCAAGGACAATATAATAACGTTTCAGTTTCTCATCAGAGTGAAGAGTTATCAGCTTTGCAGGGTGCAACCACCTTGTTTTAATATTAATACTAAAAGTATTTGCGGTTGTTTGTTAAGTTACTGCATTTCCAACTCACTTAATACATAGCACAGTATAGGATCTGTTTAACAGAACACTTTTTGTACCATAAATTGGGCACTGCAGTATACCTAAAATAAGTTTTTTTTTTACTAATGAATTCCTACTAAGGGCCATCCTCAGTAAACTGTTCTGTTCTACTCAGTTACAGCAAAACGTGGCATTTAGAGATCATTGTCAAGCAACAGCAATCACTTACTTATGTTGCGGGCAGCATGGACGATGTAAAGGTTAGCATTACAGCCTCACAGCACTGAGGTCATAGGTTTGATTCCCACCATGGTATGTTGTATGTTTCTATGTTACTTTCTGACCGATGGATCTGTGTCTGGTTTACAGGTTTTCAGATTACAGATGGTATGCCTGTAAATACTTATTTTTCCAGCAGAAGTAATAATGATAATAATAATAATCCTCTAATGTTACTATCAATTGGCTTTTATTAAACAAGTGTCGGTGGCATTATCCTTTAAATATTGTAAATATAGAGGCTATTTGTAAGCTACAGTAAAGCAGCCTGATGGATCCCTATACCTGCGTCGTAAGATCCATGCTGTCAGACCTTCCTTCCACCCTGCTTTTTATCTGCTATATCAGCCAGGGACTATACTGTAGCACAGTGCAACATCTATTCCGCCTGCTCAGATACAACAAGGTAACTACACTGTCTGCATAACTTGGGCTGGGTCCAATTTAGCAAGGCTGGCCAGCGCAGTGTGCATACAAATGCTTCATGCCGACAGCGTGGTCCTAATGACTCATTCACAGTATGTATGAACTCCATCCTCTGATTTGTGACTAGAACCTACGCAGGAATGGCAGGTCAATGGTAAAAATTACACAGAAACCTTTTTTTTCCCCTTCCTTATTTTCCAGACATAATTTGAAGCCATAAATCACTACAGAGACAGCTGACCTCAAAGGCTCCTTGGCAGTGAGTGTGGAAACCCTTGGAGCGGGATGCTAACCTTCCTTAGTCCACACGAGGAGGAGCAATAGAGATGTGCTGGTTTGCGTTAGTGAAATTAAAACATCTAGTTAACCCAAAGAAAACTGAAAGTGTTGTATGCAGTGACATCTAGACACAGGTGCTTTCACTAGGAACATTTGCTAAGTAAAATTCTTAATTACAACCCAGGAAATATAAAATGGAAAGCGTATAGTGATATCAACCTGCAGAACATTTTTCAGGATACTTCTTTGCAGTAAATATACAAGCAGCACTGTCTGAACCTGTCCCGATAATCTGCAATCAAGACGCCGCCTAAATGCAACACTGTAATAGTCTGTATCCCTAAAGGGTCATTTTAGTGAAGAGTTAAGACACAATGCAGCTCTGGCAGGTAACCACCATAGTAAACGGTTGCTAAGCAACAATGTGCAAATAATATACAGTACAGGTCTTGGCTTGAGCAGAGCACTCAGCAGATGATCTCCTGTTTGACAAAAAAAAAAATGTTAATATTAATTGCTTGCTTCCTACCAGCTGATTTCGGAGTGAACTTGTCTCTGTTGGCCGCACATACAGCAAGAAGCCTGTATCCAAGGTCCAGGTCAAAGCCTTGCTGTGCTGCTACTCTGCTGACCACCTGTAAGGAGGAGGAAAAATCATCTTAATATAGAATTCAGCATGTTGATCTGCTCACACAATGCCACAGATGAAACCACAGCACAATAACTAGTCTGGTTGCCAAACCATAACAACTGTTAGAAGAACCCCAAACTTATAAGCACTAGCTAATAAACCATTGAGTGCGAACCATTCATCAGACCATCAGATTAAGAAGTGAGATTCTGCGGTAAGGTTGATCTTTTCAAGCCGCCGCCCAATTATAATAACAATGGGCCTGCTGACAATTTAATATCAGAGCCATATTCGACCCAGGAGCTTTGGTTTTCAATACAATTCTCAAGATAACCACTCAAAAAATAATGAAGGCTAATAATATCAGACCACCTTTATAAAACACAGGGGTCAATAGAGTTATCAATAGACTAGCTCAATAATCTCACCCTTCTAAACCACTTACCAATCTTATTCTGTGCGTGCTGACGGGCCAACTAAACCTGTTTAGAAGGGGATTTCCTCTGACAATCCAGAGAATGAGGTCACTAAGAGGATGGGGGATTGAGTCAAGAAACATACCGTTAAACAGCCCATGAGGCTCTGTTCGAAGGGTCTCTGAAAAGCTCGAGGGTCTCCACACCAGTCCAAGAGCTCTGTGGCAGCATTGTGGAAGTTTGCTGGGTTCTGTAAGTGCTGGAAGGGACACAAACACAGGAGAGAATGAGGAAAATCTATTCATTCATTCATAGATACGGTGCTGAGAAATGTGTGCAACATGTACATATATAATGCACGTATTTATTATTTCTAAATCAACATTTAAGGATGCATTTCCACTTAAGACACGGTCCTGTTGTCCCCCTTACAGAGGGTGAACACATGAAAGCTGGAGGACAATATTAAAATGGTCACAGAGTTCATGAAAGGGGGAAGACCGCTAAGAAGCTACAATCTGTAACTTGTGCAGTCACACCCCTCCACCACATTGTCACACACCTCCGATTTTCAGTAGGGGCTGTGTGAAGAAACATGGCTGCATGATTCGGCCACAGACCTTGGTACTCTACAGTCCTGGGTAGGGTGAATTTAAGGCAGTAAACACACACTGATTTGCATATTTGATTTTTAAAAGGTGGAAACTATAGGCTCAAGTTGTACTCTTCATTGTGTGTGTTAAAATGTGAGGCTAACATTAAGGTCATCAGTTAGAAAGGATTACCTTCAGAATTAAAGCATCACTTTTTGGGGGTGAGTTACAGCTGTTTGGACTAGTTTTGCAGTGTAACACATGACAGATTATTTTGAGAACAGTTGTTATGCAGATTTTCAGAATAAAAAAAAGTCAAAGCTCAGACCTCAGTTCCACCGAGCATCTTTGGAATGATTAGAAAATTGTTGTTCATCAATAAGTCCTCATCCAACCTGATGAACGTCAAACAATACAGCAAAGAAGAATGGGCGAAAATTGCAGTGTCCAGATGCTCAAAGCTAGTAGAGACTTACCGAGATAGAATCACAGCTGTAATTGCAGCAAAAGAGGCTTCTACCAAGTGTTAAAGAAAACAGAGGTGATTTATGCAGACAAGTGGCAGTACTTTATAAGTGAAACCATTTTGGTTTCTTTATTTAAGAAAATAAGAAAAATGCCATGGCTGGGGGGGGGGGGGGGGGGGGGGGGAGGGGGTTCGGGGGGGGGGGGGGGGGGGCGGAGTACTTTTTATATAATAAATTTTATATTGCAAGCTTTTGTGAACAACTTGGATTATACCTTTACTATAGGATTAGATACATTTAATAGTTAATCTGAACAAGTTTACATCAGGGCTGCACTTTCAAGTCCTTCTGTCATCTTGGGGGAGTTTATCAAACCTTCTAAACAGGACAAGTGGAGATGTTGCACATGTCAACCAATCGGATTCTAGCAATCATTAATCTAGTACACTCGATAAAATGATATTTGGACTTTGACTGGTTGCTGTAGGCAACCCCTCCACTTGTACCAGGCATTTTGAGAAATCTCCCAACTTCATAATTAGGGATTGGTGTGTGGTGGGATTTAAAATAAAGCAGCACACAATAGCTGACTGCAGAAAAGTGAAGCAGGAAGAGTGACAGATGAATCCTTGCAGTAACCTTTATAGTGGCAAGAACTTGCCAGGTGAGTATACAATGGGATGCTTAGGGATGTCTAGCTCTCCCAGTCAGTCTTCTAACCCTGCCCAGGCACCATGTAACATTCCATAGAGTATGAACACTGGTAACATTTGTCTGATGCACACAGCCTGCCCTTTTCTTAGATAACTCAAAATCCCATGACCTATTAGATCACTGACTGGTTTTCATATCCAGGACAGTGATATTACACGTATGTATGTGAAGACTCTTGAGTGTTAGCCTTTTGAATCTATTTCAAAAGCCATTACAAATCTGAGATACTATAGTGTGAAGTCTCACCAAAATGCAGAATGTTGTTATTAATGGTAGAACTTTTAATACAATGCAGAAAATATTTATATGGTCTGTAATGTAGCTCAATACCACAAGAAAGAACAATAATACGGTATATTACACACACACACACACACACACACACACACACACACACACACACACACACACACAATCCAAATAGATGGGTCTCTGTCCGTGCGTTTTTGCGCATATACGGTAGGATACGCATTCGCACAGAGAAGCCACAAAGACATATACAACATATTCATACAACACATAGACAAAACATGTTTAGCATCATTATGTATTAAATTATATAATAGAGTTTAACATCAGATATATATGTATTATTGGAACGGAACAGGTTAAATATATCATGCTTGGTGTCAAAATGGTCAGGAGAATGTGTGTGTTGGTTTGATAGCTGTGGTTAGATTGTAGCACATTGCAACGATTAGTTATGATTAAATGTATGAATATGAAGCCACAATTCTAAAGTGAACAAAGAACTTCCTGAAAGACAGCATGGCTAATCCCTATGATGGCATCTTCAAGGCTGGACGTTGATTGCATATGAACTGACCAATAACACATCATGAATGAGAGATCCCCCTCCCCTGGACCAATAACAGAAGACTCAGTCCCAGACACCTCCCCCAATACACAGTATATAGGTATTTCCCCTCACCCAAGAAGTTCTGTGTTTTGTTGCTGTTGGTGCAGATTCTAAAAGATGGAGCGGACTGTGCATTGAGAGACAGGGTGAAGTATGCTGGCTGTGATTGATCCTTATGTAACTACAACTGCCTCTTGTGAAATTGTAACTCCGTAACCATATATATACTGTACATGTGTTATATTGTATGCATACCCTTTTAATATCAAATATATACACTGCTCAAAAAAATAAAGGGAACACTAAAATAACACATTCTAGATCTGAATGAATGAAATATTCTTAGTAAATACTTTGTTCTTTACATAGTTGAATGTGCTGACAACAAAATCACACAAAAATGATCAACGGAAATCAAATTTATTAACCCATGGAGGTCTGGATTTGGAGTCACCCTCAAAATTAAAGTGGAAAAACACACTACATGCTGATCCAACTTTGATGTAATGTCCTTAAAACAAGTCAAAATGAGGCTCAGTAGCGTGTGTGGCCTCCACGTGTCTGTATGACCTCCCTACAACCCATACAAGTGGCTCAGGTAGTGCAGCTCATCCAGGATGGCACATCAATGCGAGCTGTGGCAAGAAGGTTTGCTGTGTCTGTCAGCGTAGTGTCCAGAGCATGGAGGCGCTACCAGGAGACAGGCCAGTACATCAGGAGACGTGGAGGAAGCCGTAGGAGGGCAACAACCCAGCAGCAGGACCGCTACCTCCGCCTTTGTGCAAGGAGGAACAGGATGAGCACGGCCAGAGCCCTGCAAAATGACCTCCAGCAAGTCACAAATGTGCATGTGTCTACTCAAACGATCAGAAACAGACTCCATGAGGGTGGTATGAGGGCCTGACGTCCACAGGTGGGGGTTGTGCTTACAGCCCAACACCGTGCAGGACGTTTGGCATTTGCCAGAGAACACCAAGATTGGCAAATTCGCCACTGGCGCCCTGTGCTCTTCACAGATGTAAGAAGCACATGTGACAGAGTCTGGAGATGCCAAGGAGAACGTTCTGCTGCCTGCAACATCCTCCAACATGACCATTTGGCAGTGGGTCAGTAATGGTGTGGGGTGGCATTTCTTTGGGGGGCCGCACAGCCCTCCATGTGCTTGCCAGAGGTAGCCTGACTGCCATTAGGTACCGAGATGAGATCCTCAGACCCCTTGTGAGACCATATGCTGGTGCGGTTGGCCCTGGGTTCCTCCTAATGCAAGACAATGCTAGACCTCATGTGGCTGGAGTGTGTCAGCAGTTCCTGCAAGATGAAGGCATTGATGCTATGGACTGACCCACCCGTTCCCCAGACCTGAATCCAATTGAGCTCATCTGGGACATCATGTCTCGCTCCATCCACCAACGCTACGTTGCACCACAGACTGTCCAGGAGTTGGCGGATGCTTTAGTCCAGGTCTGGGAGGAGATCCCTCAGGAGACCATCCGCCACCTCATCAGGATCATGCCCGGGCATTGTAGGGAGGTCATTCAGACACGTGGAGGCCACACACACTACTGAGCCTCATTTTGACTTGTTTTAAGGACATTACATCAAAGTTGGATCAGCCTGTAGTGGTTTTTCCACTTTAATTTTGAGGGTGACTCCAAATCCAGACCTCCATGGGTTAATAAATGTGATTTCCATTGCTAATTTTTGTGTGATTTTGTTGTCAGCACATTCAACTATGTAAAGAACAAAGTATTTAATAAGAATATTTCATTCTTTCAGATCTAGGATGTGTTATTTTAGTGTTCCCTTTATTTTTTTGAGCAGTGTACATCTCTGAGCGTTGGACCTCAATAATACAAGGTGTGCGAGTGCTTGCTTTCTCTTAAGGGATGTAGTGTTTGCGACGTACAGCGCACTTCTATCGTATATGCTAATAAGATGCGCCTTGCGTCCGCAGCATATATTAACGCTGGCATTTGAAATGTTTATTTAAAATAATTGGAAATTCACAACACCAATGCGTTCCTGACCCCTATTTGCCTTGTCAACTATCTATTTGTTGGTGTACAATCGCTATTTCTAAGCACTCAGAAGGTATTTGTCAGTTTCACTTGGTCTGGCTTAGCAAGTAATGATTTTGGAATACAATGCCTTTCCCTATGACTATGATTTAGGATAGAAAAGCAATGATTTTACAAAACTGTTTATACCATGGTACAGAAAAGACTTTCCTTGTACAGAATATTGTATTTTGCTCCACATCCCATGTGCCAGGTTCACTGACAGATATATTGTAAACCTCACAACTCTCAAAGGCCAGCGACGGACAATTTTCCAACCAGACACTGACGTCATTTTATCCACTTATACTAAATCTGCTGGGAGAGTACAGGTCCAGTACATGAGCAATGCTTCTATCCAGTCATTGTTGTAAGAAGTAAACACCACATAATCACAAATACATTATGCAGAAAACCAGCCCAAACCTGGCACAGTAACACAATGTCACTTTCCTACAAAACATGTATAACCAACAGTAAAACTATTTCATCATGTGGAAAGGCAAAATTAAAAGAACATGTTACAAGTATCAAACCATATAAAGCACTGTATAAGTACTGAAACAAGTGCACAATGGGCCTAATTCAGAGTTGATTGCAGCAACAAATTTGTTAGCAGTTGGGCAAAACCATGGGGGTCATTCCGAGTTGTTCGCTCGTTGCCGATTTTCGCTATGTTGTGATTTGTTGCAAACTGCGCATGCGCAAGGCACGCAGGGCGCATGCGCTTAGTTATTTAACTAAAAACTTAGCAGATTTGCTGTGGATTCTGCGGCGCTTTTCAGTCGCACTGCTGATCGGTGAATGACTGACAGGAAAGGGGCATTTCTGGGTGGTAACTAAGCGTTTTCCCGGCGTTTGCAAAAAAACGCAGGCGTGTCAGGGAAAAAGAGGGAGTGTCTGGAGAAACAGGGGAGTGGCTGGCCGAACTCTGGGCGTGTTTGTGACGTCAAACCAAGAACTAAACGGACTGAGCTGATCGCAATCTGTGAGTAGGTCCGGAGCTACTCAGAAACTGCTAAGAAATTATTTAGTAGCAGTTCTGCTAATCTTTTGTTCGCAATTCTGCTAACCTAAGATACACTCCCAGAGGGCGGCGGCCTAGCGTGTGCAATGCTGCTAAAAGCAGCTAGCGAGCGAACAACTCGGAATGAGGGCCCATGTGCACTGCAGAGGGATATAACATGTGCAGAGAAAGTTAGATTTGGGAGGGGTGTATTCAAATAAATATAAATTACAGTGTAAAAATAAAGCAGGCAGTATTTACTCTGCACAGAAACAAAATAACCCACCCAAATCTAACTCACTGCAAATGTTAAATCTGCCACACCTGTAGTGTACATGGGGAGTCATTCCGACCTGATCGCACACTAGCTACTTTTTGCAGCACTGCGATCAGGTCAGAACTTGGCAAAACTGCGCTTAAGTATGCACCACGATGCGCAGGCGCGTTGGACAGGTACAAAGCGGATCGTGCTAAGCGATGGATTTAATGAAGAATCCATTCGCACAGCCGATCGCAGGAAGATTGACAGGAAGAAGGCATCTATGGGTGTCAACTGACCGTTTTCAGGGAGTGGTTGGAAAAAACGCAGGCATGTCCAAGCGTTTGCAGGGCGGGTGTCTGACGTCAATTCCGGGACCGGACAGGCTGAAGTGATCGCAGCGGCTGAGTGAGTTCAGTCCTACTCAGAAACTGCAGAAAACTTTTTTGTACCACTCGGCTGCACAGGCGTTCGCAAACTTGCAATGCGAAAATACACTCCCCCATAGTCGGTGATTGCAGCGCTGCAAAAAATAGCTAGCGAGCGATCAACTCGGAATGACCCCCATAGTTTTGCCCAACTGCTAACAAATATGCTGCCACGATCAGCTCTGAATTACCCCCAATACACAGTATATTACACTAAGATTGTGCACAAAGTTCTAAAACGTGTTGGTATTGGGGTGCTTGCAAAGCCAGCAATCAGAATACAGACAGCAGCAGTCAGACGCTCAGGATCCGGGCCGACACCTGTTTGGTAAGTATACTAACACTAACCCTTCTCCTCCCTTTTTATTATATTGTTTACTGGTTCTATAGTAGTGGGTGCTCTATCTTCTTTTGGAGCACAAGCTGAAGTTTACATTTTTTTTTAGAATGATAGTTTATTTCATTTAAATGACCATCACTTTTAAAACAAAAAAGTGCTGCTAGTAACATTCACAAATATATATTGGTCAGTGGGGCTAACTGCATTCTCAGCGCATCCAAGGGCCGGATTCATATAGCCTCCTTAATTTACCCTTTTACTTGCAGAGTAAAATTGCATTTAACGCGTGTTAACCCATAAGTTCCGGGATAAATACCCAGAGCTATGGGTTAAGATGTTTGCAACACATGCGATACGGGCACTTACTGTGGATTTGTGTTCAAGCTCCACTCAGGCTCAAACAGAAATTCGCGTTAAGTGCAGCATGCAATTCAGGGCTGGCCAAACCGGTCCTCGAGATCTACCAACAGATCATGTTTTCTAGGCCTCCTGGAGATCTGAAGAATTGTCAGTTAGGAATGAATGCAGCACATCTTAATTAGTAATGACTACACCTGTGCACCAGCTAGGTGGTCTGGAAAATGTGAACTGTTGGTAGATCTCGAGGACTGGTTTGGCCAGCTCTGATGCAATTGAATAGCCCCGGCCTACCAATTCGCCCGCGGTATTACAGCAGCTATTTGAATCTGGCCATAAGTGTTACATGCTTTTGGTTGTGAATGGACAGTACAGACCACCATACTGTGCTCTCCATCAGTTACATTATTCATATGTCTACGCACTGTGGTGACTGCTACACGTTATAGAAGGATATGCGTTCAAAAATGCTTTAAGTAGCATTAGAACTGTGTTAGGATCCCAGTGCAGGCATTGTCATAGTGACCATCGACAAAATGTACCCATTCCGCTAGAAGCTATTGTGGATAAGCCCATAAAAAGTGTTACTAGAATACTATTTAAACTTTAGAAGGCCAACATATTATTCAGCACTGTACACCTATGGGACTATGGTACAAATGGCATATATTGACATGAAATGTAAGATAAAGCCTCTATTTACTAAATGCATGTTGTTTATATAAAATAGATGGGATCAGTAAGAAATGCCAGCGGACGGATTCCTGGGCTTCATTATTCCGACAGTGGGATCCCGTCTGCCGTAATGGAGGCAGCAGGGCGAGCGCTAGAAAGCCCCTTGCGGGCTCGCTGCACTCGCCACGGTGCGGGCACGCAGACTCATTGCGCTTGCCACATTGCGCATTTCACCACCAGTCGGCATTCCGGCATCAGCATTGTGACCGCCGGATCATACTATATCTCATCTATACATAAGAACACCTGCCATGAAGTCTAACTGGTGCAAATGCGTGCTGGCATGAATGACGGCTACTTTCATAAGTGCATGGATGGAGGCAGTGCAGCCGCACAGATGCAACGAACAAATGTGGATCTCTACCTGTAGTCTAACTCCAAGAATCCAACTCAGCAGTTGAGTTGCATGCTACTCTAAGGGGGACATTTACTAAGCAGTGATAAAAGCGGAGAAGTGAGCCAGTGGAGAAATTGCTCCATCAACCAATCAGCAGCTCTGTATCATTTTACAGTATGCAAATTATAGATGTTATTTCAGTGCTGATTGGTTGCCATGGGCATTTCTCCACTGGCTCACTTCTCCACTCTGATTACTGCTTAGTAAATGTCCCCCTAAATTGGATCCCCATATGCTAATTTCTTCTTATCAATACCTATACACCGTCTACTAGTGATCCATTCAGTGTAGCTTGGACAAAACGTACCCATCCCGCTAGTAGCGTGGATGATTCAAGTTATATGAAAATGTTTGTGTATGGAATATTCCAAAATATGGAATTTTTTGAGCGTGACTGAGACAGTGACATCTTTGCTTTCTGATAGTTCAGTGTTGGCAACTTGGTTTAATGCACAAAACGATTAAAAAATATTGTATAAGATTATCTTCAGTCTGTTTATATAAGGTGTATATGAAGCCTAACTGCATTCTGCCTTTAGACTTGGGGCGCATCCCCAAGATTTCTCGTTATGATATGCAAACATTGCAAAATACGAAAAAATCCGTTTTCCAGAATCTCTCTGGTCCCAAGCATTCTGGATATGGGAGACTCAACCTGTAATTCTCTGCAGAGTATCTTTATGACTACAGACACATAAAACCTCTGCCATAATCTAGGACTGTAATACTTAGGTTTGGGGTAGTGGCCTGCCCATTTCCCCCATGCAGTTCTGCACACACATGCTGCTCTTTTCCGCATTTGTCCTTTCTTAATAGAGACCAAACTATTCTACTTAAGGTAAAAGTCATGACACATATAAATTATTTTTAGTACACATATAAGTAACCATGGAAACTACATTATTTTGGCTGCATGACAATTTTCCCAAAAGTCCTAGGTGACAACCAGTGGGAGACACAATCCGATAATTAAGTAACCGGTGTTGCTCATTTACAATTTTTCCATACTGTGATTGTGTTTCTAGGGGTCAAGCACCAAGACATGACAATTACTATCAAGTCATTCATACAATTGCAGCCATTTTCTTAAGGGGGGTACTGATTGGGGAGATGTGTGCTGAGCGATCTTAACACAGACCGCTCAGCATACATCTCTCCCCCTGCTCAGCACAGCGCAATGTGCTGAGCGAGGGGACGGACAGGGGGCCGCTCACTTCACACAGCGGTGAAGTGAGCTACCCGCTAGATTGAGCCTGCATGCAGGCTCAATCTAGCACCGGTGATAGAGATGCGCAGGGCCGCGCATCGCTATCGCTGGGGGCATACACGCGGCAGATCTGTGCTTAAAATCTAAGCAATTTAGTCAGATTGCTTAGATTTTAAACACGGATGTTTAAAATGTTTAGGCCATGGGCACTGTATATCGTACAAAGAAAAGTGTTTTGTTTTTTTCTTTATTCCTTTCTAAACAGTGTTATTCAACAAAGGAGCTACATATGCAATCACGGAGTCGTGGCTACACTCAAGAACCAGTTCAGCAGATTCCACATGAATTTCTACCCTGCCAGGAATACAGTTACCCAATACAATCTGTGCTTGGTATACAGTGTGAGAATAACTTGCCTCACATACCTGTTTTATGCACTGCAGACGGTCATTAGTCTGCTGTATGTGCCTATCCATAGAGTTCATTATGACTGTATCCGCTCAGCTTCTACCTGAAAGCCATGAAAGGTTCTCAAATCTACAAGGGAAAGAAAGAGAGACATGGTTATTATTTTCCTAGAATGAGAATCCAGAATCAGATGAAGATTAAAACAGAACAATGACAAGTTAAAAGGCAAATGTCGAAAATTCCTGACTCTGTTGACTGTGCGTGAGTCTATATTATTTTATTTGAAAGGGTTTCTTTTGTTTTTAATGAACCATTATAATACATATATCAATAGACACATTTTTCTGTGAACTGCCCTGAGACGCAGAAAAATGAAGTTTGGGAAACATGTACGCTTACAGGTGTGAATAAGGGGCTTAACAGTCCTATATAGATCTATTTGGCAGCAGGGCAGGTGATATGGAACAAGTTGTGCCATTTCCAATTAGGGGACTCCATCCAAAGATGCCACACATTGTAGAATTAGAAGTAGTTTCAATTGTAATCCTGTTATTCATCAATTTAACAATATACCTAGAAAAGCATTTCCTCCCTGAACAGTGTTAAAAACTATTCCCTATATTCTAGAACCCATAGATAACACTTAATATTCTAGCCTTAATATTAAGAAACACATCCAAGAAGATAAGCATTTGTCATTAAAAGCATATAACACCACAACTGCAGCAGTTACATAAAGTGATTAACAACCTTACTTTGGATAAACATTTAATTAATAAACACTTTAAGATCTTGAATGTAAGTATGGTCATCTTGGGTGTTGTTTCTTAAGGTGGGTACACACTAATAGATATATCTGCAGATCAATTGATCTGCAGATATATCTATAGACGGATCGGGCAGTGTGCTGTGCATACACACTGCCCGATCCGTCGGGGACTGACGTCATGAACTGGGCGGGCGTGTACACATGCCCGCCCAGTTCACCTGTCAATCACCACCGGCCGCCGCAGCATGTGTACGGGCGGCAGGCCAACCGCCCCGTACACACACAGCGACACGCCAATACATCGGTAGATATATTGGCCGTCGGCTGTGCTGCGCGGCCGACGCGATACGTCTGTGAACGATGGAGTTCACAGACGTATCGGCCGTACACACTGGCCGACGGTCCCGCGATATATCGGCCGTTCAAGAGAACGGACGATATATCGACCAGTGTGTACGGGCCTTTAGACTTAATACAGTAGCCCTCATTGTCGTTAGCACCATTAGGGTAAACTTGCTGGCACTGGGAATCTCACATAATCGCATGCACACTGTGATTGGTTCAGGGTGGCTTGCTTGGCATCATTAATGGGGAAATGCACTGGGTAAAGGTCGGGGCAATTAACTCTAGCCAGGATTTCTTTGGAGCATCACGTGCTATTTAAACATCTATCCGGGCGTGTGTTATGTAGGCACTGGTATGGTATTCTTTTAGGCTCCATTCTGCAGACATGTCTAAACTACTTTAAACACTGTCTTTTAATATAGGATTCAATTGTGGATTGGTCTTGACAGAGTTTTCGGATGTTTACATTTCCCTAAACGGTCTGCTAGTTTTACTTGTAGGATGATTCGTATGCACCTCATTTGGAAACATTCTAGCCTTGTTAGATAGCTTTGATGGTGGTGTTTTTTCAGTCAATGGAATGTAAACATTATATTAAGTTACTAGTTATTCTAAATGTTACTTTACGTTCATTATATTGTACTTTAATAGATAGTGAAAGAAACACACAGGCGTGCACACACACCATCAAACTCATGTAGGATGCTGTCACTGTGAGCTATCACAGTGCATTGTGCCAGCCTGTTCCATGTACTAATAAGACTTTCTCCTGACTCCTGAGGATTTCATACCGCCACTGTCCAGTGTAAATCCTCCTCCAAGTGGAAGATAATATATCAATCTTCCTACAACTTTACATTTTACCATTCTTGACAGTAACAAATGGTGTAAATAATGTGCCATCCTTGTTTAACATGAGCAAGCAGTCAGACCTCCCACTAACAATCTTATATACCTCCACATAACCAAATCATTCACTGCCAGGGGTTAAAGTGAGCCGGAACACAGTAGTGGAGATGCTGGGCGCCCACCAAGATTGTGTTACCAGTGGGCGCCCGGCTCTCTCTCCACAGCGTCAGCCGGAGGCAGGTGCTCACTACTGAGCTCCGGCTTCCAGCTCTGTCAGAGTGCGCTATGGGAGAGACGTCATGACGTCTCTCTCATAGTGTTGAGGAGCGGACACCAGGAAGACTGCAGCGGTCGAACGCGGGAGCGGGGCTTGGTGAGTATGGTGTGTTGTTTTGTTTTTTTATACATGTGAGTGCTTCTACTGGGGGCAAACTACAGGGGGGCATTACTACTTGGGGACATTACTACTGGGGGCAAACTACTGGGTGCAAACTATAAGGGGGCAAACTACATGGGGGCATTACTACTTTGGGACAATACTACTGGGGGCAAACTACAAGGGGGCTAACTACAGGTGGGCATTACTACTGGGGGCATTACTACAGGAGCATTAATACTTGGGGGCAAACTACAGGGGGGCTAAACTACTGGGGGCATAATTACAGGGGCTAAACTACTGGGGGGCATAACTACAGGGGCTAAACTACAGGGGGCATTACTACTTGGGGGCTAAACTACAGGGGGGCATAACTACAGGTGGACATTACTACTAAGGGCATTACCACAAGGGGGCTAAACTACTGGGGGCATAACTACAGGGGCTAAACTACTGGGGGCATTACTACTTGGGGGGCAAACTACAGGGGGGCATTACTACTTGCGGGCATTACTACTGGGGGTTAAACTACTAGGGCCATAACTACAGTGGCTAAACTACATGGGGCCATAACTACAGGGGCTAAACTACGGGGGGCATTACTACAGGATGGCTAAACTACCGGGGATCATTACTACAGGATGGCTAAACTACGGGGGGGCATTACTACAGGATGGCTAAACTACGGGGGGCATTATTACGGAGGGGCATTATTACGGAGGGGCATTACTACGGGGGGCATTACTACTTGGGGCTAAACTACAGGGGGCTAAACTACAAGGGGGCCAATTACTAGGGGCATAACTACAGGCGCTAAACTACTAGGGGCATAACTACAGGGACTAAACTACTGGGGGCATAACTACAGGGGCTACACTACTGGGGCTAAACTACTAGGGGCATAACTACTTGGGGGCTAAACTACTGGATGCATTACTAACAGGGGCAAACTACATGGGGGCTAAACTACAGGGGCAAAACTACAGAAGGGCATTACTACTGCGGCTAAACTACTGGGGGCATTACCACTGGGAGGCTAAACTAAAGGGGGAGAAACTACTGGGGTCATAACAGCAGGGGCATCACCCTGGAGGCTAAACTGGGGGGGGGGGGACATAACTACTGGGGCTAGATGACTGGGGGCATTACTACAGGCGACATTACTACTGGGGGCAATACTACACAGGGGCGTTACCATTAAGGGCATTACTAATGGGGGCACTACTAATGAAGGCATTGTAAAGGGGCACTTCATAAGGGGCATCACTCCTGAGGACATGAGGGGCACTACTACTGGGGACATTGCATAAGGGGCACCACTACTATGGGCTCTATATAAGGGGCACTACCACTGTGAGCACTACCAGTACCATTATGGGGTATTTACCCTGCTTCCTTCTAAGTTACGTTATAGATCTTTGTTGTGTAAGACCAGTCGGTTGAGGCACAGTTTTTTCCCTGGGGCAATTAATATGCTTAATGGTTTAGGGGGTAGATAAGAGCGTAATACCTGCTTATGTGGTGTTCCTACGGCTTTTACAAATATTTTAAAAATATTTTATGGTGTTTTATTGGTGTTGTACTTGTGAATTCTGTCTCACTCATACGGAAATCTCATTGTTTGTTCATACCTGAATATTTAATGATAATAAATTCAATTCAATTCAATACTGCTGTGAGCATTATGTGTATTACGGGGTGCTATTACTGTGGGCATTAGGGATACGGTAGTTAGGTCGACAGTCATTAGGTCGACTACTGAAGGTCGACATGCATTAGGTCGACATTGTCAATAGGTCGACATGTACTAGGTCAACAGGTCAAAAGGTCGACATGAGTTTTTGTTTTTAAAAAATAATAATAATAATTTTTTGGGATTTTTTCATACTTGACGATCCACGTGGACTACGATTGGAATGGTAACCGAAGCATGGCGAGCAAAGGGGACACGGTGCACTAATTGGGGTTCCCCGTCACTTGACTAAGAAAATGACACCAAAAACAGTCCAAAAACCCATGTCGACCTTTTCACCTGTCGACCTAGTACATGTCGACCTAATTCCCATGTTGACTTAGTGCATGTCGGCCTAATGCCCATGTCGACCTTCAGTGGTCGACCTAATGACTGTCGACCTAATTTGAGTCGACCCAACGACTCATACCCGGGCATTATGTGTATTAGGTGTGCTACTACTGTGGGCGTTATTACTATTTTGTGATCACGCCCCCTCGCAATACCTTTATTTCATGGGAGGGGGGAGTTCCACACCTCTCTAGGACCACTTTAAGCACTGTTCACCGCTACAGAATAAATAATATATGCAAGGTATTTTATATTTGGCATGTAACCTATTTGCAACTAAGCAGCAGCAGATTCCTAGTACGCTACTGCTGAAAATGAATTAACCCTTTCACAATCTTGTATACAGCTTTAGTACAAAAACAACAACAAAAAAGGAATATTAGGTGTTGTTGCCATGGAGACCGGAAGCCTGCAGGTGAGGACTGAGCCATAAACCTACGGTCACTAGTACCAATGTTCAGGATACTATTTGCTATAAAGCTACACTACACAACACAAAAAGGGTAAATGAAAACAGATTTTGTTACTCGTTTCGAATGTATTATAACAATACCATTTGAAAGTTTAACTATAGTAAAAATGAGCAGTTACACTTTCGCTCTCATAAATCATTTTACAACATTTGAAGTTATTCCTTTTTTTGTCACCTAGGTGCATAAATATAATGGACACGGAATACTAGAAATAAACATTAATATTCTCAGGGATCCTTTGAAAAAAAAGGGATTAATAAACTATATTCTGGAAATGAGGTATTGATCCTTTTGTCCAAGTGACACAAGTAATTTTCATGGTCATACCATATAACTTTTAATATTTAGCATTTTAATCCCATTTTCTATTCATTTTAACTGTTTGCAATAAAGATTTAATGTCTACAGTTATGCAATCTGAACAGTATCCAACCAGTTTCCCTTACTATCCTGGAGGACTGGACTTGTTAACTTCCTCGTCATCAAATCAATTGAGAGTGCTAGTCAGTTCAATTCTCTATTATAATGGAGCACCCCAACAAGAAATAAGACCTTCTTCTTTTGGTAGGTCTAGGTATAACTGATTGACTATATTGGACTGAATTGTGTGTATTTTGTCGGAATATAAATGGAGGAAATGTATTAACGCATCAGAATACCAGTGCACAGTTTTACAGAGGTGGATAATTGTTTTTATATTGCAAATCTGACTCTTTCAATATCTTACATATAAGTTATCATATGAAAAAGACAAATGCAACACTACTGTATATACGGTAATTGGCCTATACCACCACAATATAATACACTCAAACATATCCACATATCAGTTTAACAATCAACCAATCACCTCAGCTCCAATTTACGCCTGGTCTCGATATAAACTGATTGGGCCCTGCTGCTAGAAATGAGACAATGGATAGGGTGTAAGAGAAAGGCAAATACACAGATTTATTGAATTATTCTGTACAAGGCTTTGCAACTTCGCCAAACTTTTAGGTAGACAATTATTTGAAAGGAAATCCATCGCCTTTGCTCTCATGCAGCGTAATGTAGTGCTTCTATTTACCGCAGCAGGAGGGATGCAGCCCACAGTAAATCACACAACAGAAGGATTAGCCTCTGATGATAGAGCCCTGTTGACCACTAGTTTCGACTCTGGTGAGGAGGTTATTACATACTCACTACCCCTGTGTTACAGCCTGTGTATATCATATTACTCTCCAGGGGCTCTGGAGAAAGACACAACATAAGACTTTGCATTGATTGAAAAGGTGCAGCCACCACCTCTAATCCTCCTGTATGTATACATGTGCACACACAAAGAATACTGAGTGAAGATGGATATCCTTTGTAACCATCACATTGATACATTCCTTCTATCTAAATTCCATATTTTGGATTATAGATACAAAATGCACCAAGACTTAGGGCATAGACAAGAAGTGAAGTGAGATCTTCTTGGGAAATAAGCATCCCTAAAATACTAAACATATACAAATATTTGTTTCTCTTATATAATAATTTGCCTGCATTTACTAAGTGAAACTAATGCGCAAAAAAAAATGCACACAAAAATTCCATGCAACATATATACTTTTAGGTCATATTCAATTACCTGCAGCTTCCATTACCACGTGCGTGACTTTTCCCTATTCACACGGATTTTAATTTGCAGCCTCAGAGTAGGACCCCAACAGTTCATGTTTTCCAGGTCACCCAGCAGGAGCACAGGTGTATTCATTACTCACTGACACATTATAGAAGGTCCACAGGTGGAGCTAATTATTTCACTTGCGGGTGTGTGAGGAGACATGAAAAACTTGAACTTTTTGGGTTCCTTGAGGGCCAAGTTTGGAAACCACGGCTTTAAAGTAATAGTGTTGGGATAGAGTGCAAAATCTACCGCACGCCTTTTCCAATTTATAATCATGAAGTTGGAGATGTTCAAATAGCATAATTTGGCCAATAATTACATGTTATTTTTACATGAATTTGGTAAAAGCATGTATTTTGGGGTCTTAGATGGGTCCGAGTTTCTGAACTTACAGATGGGGGTTATTTATTTCTTAACAGTTTCTCATATAGCGCAGCATATTCCGTTTCGCTTTACAATTGGAGGGGGGGTTGTAACTGTTTCATCCCAATATTTTTGAAATTTGCAAAAACAAACAACTTAAAAATCTAGAGGCTTAACAACCCCCTCCCTCATCTGAACATGTACAGACAAGGGAGGTCCTCGTTAACAAAAGCTGCGTTCGTTCCCCCCGACACCCCCCCCCAGCGCGCGCATCGGAAAGTGTCTATGCACAAGCTGATACCAGCACCCCGCCGCCACAGATACTGGAGTGTGTACTGGGCTTTACTGCGCGATATTGCTGCAGGCGATGCAAATAGATTTTTGCAATTGAATTGAGTGACTCTCAGGAGTTCACATAACGTAAACATTCAGTGAAGTGCACGAGAATGTAGCCCGTGGCATCCGCGGATAGTGAAGTGCACGATAATGTAGCCCGTGGCATCCGCGGATAGTGAAGTGCACGATAATGTAGCCCGTGGCATCCGCGGATAGTGAAGTGCACGATAATGTAGCCCGTGGCTTCCGCAGATAGTATTCACAGTTAACAGATTTGGCCCCTTAACATGAACCTGCTGGAATTGAGAAGCAGGAACCCATGGTAGGCTGACATCTGTGAACTTGCTAGGATGATTCAACATGTACAGTATTTACATTTAGTGGCTTTTAAAAGCCCATTTATGTCCTTGGGTTTAAATTTCGTATATCTTTCAGTGTATAAAAGGACCCTGCAGCCTGCAGAATTTCAGCTTTAATATAAAATATTAAGCAAATAGAAGTTATACCAGCTTTGTAGGTCTGGTTTCCCTGCTTACTAACTACATTAGCAAAAAAATAAGAATTTACTTACCGATAATTCTATTTCTCGGAGTCCGTAGTGGATGCTGGGGTTCCTGAAAGGACCATGGGGAATAGCGGCTCCGCAGGAGACAGGGCACAAAAGTAAAGCTTTTCCGGATCAGGTGGTGTGCACTGGCTCCTCCCCCTATGACCCTCCTCCAGACTCCAGTTAGGTACTGTGCCCGGACGAGCGTACACAATAAGGGAGGAATTTTGAATCCCGGGTAAGACTCATACCAGCCACACCAATCACACCGTACAACTTGTGATCTAAACCCAGTTAACAGTATGATAACAAAAGGAGCCTCTGAAAGACGGCTTCCTACAACAATAACCCGATTTTTGTAACAATAACTATGTACAAGTATTGCAGAATAATCCGCACTTGGGATGGGCGCCCAGCATCCACTACGGACTCCGAGAAATAGAATTATCGGTAAGTAAATTCTTATTTTCTCTATCGTCCTAGTGGATGCTGGGGTTCCTGAAAGGACCATGGGGATTATACCAAAGCTCCCAAACGGGCGGGAGAGTGCGGATGACTCTGCAGCACCGAATGAGAGAACTCCAGGTCCTCTTTTTGCCAGGGTATCAAATTTGTAGAATTTTACAAACGTGTTCTCCCCCGACCACGTAGCTGCTCGGCAGAGTTGTAATGCCGAGACCCCTCGGGCAGCCGCCCAAGATGAGCCCACCTTCCTTGTGGAATGGGCATTTACATATTTTTTTGCTGTGGCAAGCCTGCCACAGAATGTGCAAGCTGAATTGTACTACAAATCCAACGAGCAATAGTCTGCTTAGAAGCAGGAGCACCCAGCTTGTTGGGTGCATACAGGATAAACAGCAAGTCAGATTTCCTGACTCCAGCCGACCTGGAAACTATATTTTCAGGGCCCTGACAACATCCAGCAACTTGGAATCCTCCAAGTCCCTAGTAGCCGCAGGTACCACAATAAGCTGGTTCAGGTGAAACGCTGACACCACCTTAGGGAGAAACTGGGGACGAGTCCACAGCTTTGCTCTGTCCGAATGGACAATCAGATATGGCTTTGTGAGATAAAGCCGCCAATTCTGACACTCGCCTGGCCGAGGCCAGGACCAACAGCATGGTCGCTTTCCATGTGAGATATATCAAATCCACAGATTTGAGTTGTTTAAACCAATGTGATTTTAGGAATCCCAAACTACGTTGAGATCGCCCAGTGCCACTGGAGACATCAAAAGGGGGTTGTATATGCAGTACTCCCTTAACAACTTCTGGACTTCAGGAACTGAAGCCAATTTCTTTCTGGAAGAAAATCGACCGGTCGAAATTTGAACCTTAATGGACCCCAATTTGAGATCCATATACACTCCTGTTTGCAGGAAATGTAGGAATTAACCTAGTTGAAATTCTTCCGTGGAGCCTTCCTGGCCTCACACCATGGAACACATTTTCACCTAAGCAGTGATAATGTTGTGCGGTCACCTCCTTCCTGGCTCTGACCAGGGTAGGGATGACCTCTTCCGGAATGCCTTTTTCCCTTAGGATCCGGCGTTCACCCGTCAACGCGGCTGCGGTAAGTCATGGAACAGACATGATTCTTGCTGAATCAAGATCCTTTCTAGTATCTCTTGAAGTTCCGGGTACCAAGTTCTTCTTGGCCAAACCGGAGCCACGAGTATAGTTCTTACTCCTCTCCTTCCTATCATTCTCCCTACACTGGGTATGAAAGGCAGAGGAGGGAACACATACACCGACTGGTACACCCACGGTGTTACCAGAGCGTCCCAGCTATTGCCTGAGGGTCTCTAGACCTGGCGCTTCATGTGGGACGCCATCATAACCACCTTTGGTCTTTCCCAACGGTTTACAAACATGTGGAAACTTCCAGATGAAGTTCCCACTTTTCCGGGTGGAATTCATTCATGCTGAGGAAATCTTCCTAGTTGTCCACTCCCGGAATGAACACTGCTGACAGTGTTATCACATGATTTTTCGCCCAGCGAAGAATCCTTGCTGTCATTGCCCTCCTGCTTCTTGTGCCGCCCCGTCTGTTTACGTGGGCGACTGCCATGATGATGTCCTACTGGATCAGCACCGGTTGACTTTGAAGCAGAGGTCTTCCTAGGCTCAGAGCATCGTAAATTGCCCTTAGCTCCAGTATATTCATGTGGAGAGAAATCTCCAGACTTGACCACACTTCCTTGGAAATTTCTTCCCTGTGTGACTGTTCCCCAGCCTCTCAGGCTGGCATCCGTGGTCACCAGAACACAGTCCTGAATGCTGAATGTGCTGCCCTCTAGAAGATGAGCACTCTGCAGCCCCCACAGAAGAGACACCCTTGTCCTTGGAGACAGGGTTATCCGCTGATGCATCTGAAGATGCGATCCGGACCATTCGTCCCGCAAATCCCCCTGAAAAGTTTTTGCGTGAGATCTGCCGAATGGAATCGCTTCGTAAGAAGCCACCATTTTTCCCAGGACTCCTGTGCATTGATGCACTGATACTTGGCCTGGTTTTAGGAGGTTTCTGACTAGGTCGGATAACTCCCTGGCTTTCCCCTCCAGGAGAAATACCTCTTTCTGGACTATGCCCAGAATCATTCCTAGGAACAGCAGACGTATCATCGGAAAACAGCTGCGATTTTTGGAATATTTAGAATCCACTCGTGCTGTCGTAGAACTACTTTAGATAGTTCTTTTCCGACCTCCAACTGTTCTCTGGAAACTTGCCCCTTTCAGGATATCGTCCAAGTAAGGGATAATTAAGATGTCTTTCTTCTTTTAAGAATCATCTTTTCGGTCATTACCTTGGTAAAGGCCCGGGGTGCCGTGGATAATTCAACGGCAGCGTCTGAAACTGATATTGACAGTTCTGTATCACGAACCAGAGGTACCCTTGTTGAGAAGGGCAAATTTGGACATGGAGGTAATCCGTGATGTCCAGGGACACCATATAGTCCCCTTTTTTCCGGTTCTCTATCACTGCTCTGAGTGACTCCATCTTGATTTGAACCTTTTTATGTAAGTGTTCAAAGATTTCAGATTTAGACTATGTCTCACCAAGCCGTCTGGCTTCAGTACCACAATATAGTGTGGAAGACTAATACCCTTTTCCTTGTTGTAGGAGGGGTACTTTGATTATCACCTGCTGGAAATACAGCTTGTGAATTTTTTCGCAATACTGCCTCCCTGTCGGAGGGAGCCGTTGGTAAAGCAGGCTTCAGGAACCTGCGAGGAAAAAATGTCTCGACTCTCCAATCTGTACCCCTGGGGTCTACGATCTAGGGGTCAACTTGCGAGTGATCCCACTGCGCGCTGAGACTCTTGAGACTACCCCCCCACCTCACCTGAGTCCGCTTGCACGGCCCCAGCGTCACGCTGAGGACTTGGCAGACGCGGTGGAGGGCTTCTTTTCCTGGGAAGGGGCTGCCTGCTGCAGTCTACTTCCCTTTCCTCTATGTCTGGGCAGATATGACTGGCCTTTTGCCCGCTTGCCCACATGGGAAACGGAAGGATTGAGGCTGAAAAGACAGTGTCTTTTTCTGCTGAGATGTAACTTGGGGTAAAAAGGTTGGATTTCCCAGCTGTAGCCGTGGCCCCCAGGTCCGATGGACCGACCCCAAATAACTCCTTCCCTTTATACGGCAATACTTCCATGTGCCGTATGGGATCTGTATCACCTGACCACTGTCGTGTCCATGACATCTTCTGGGAGATATGGACAACGCACTTATCTTGATGCCAGAGTGCAAATATCCCTCTGTGCATCTCGCATACATATATATAGAATGCATCCTATTAAATGCTCTATATCAATAAAATATTTTTAGTCAGGGAATTCGACCAAGCCAACCCAGCACTGCATCTCCAGGCTGATGGCGATCGCTGGTCGCAGTATAACCACCGTATGTGTGTATATACTTTTTAGGATATTTTTCCAGCTGCCTATCAGCTGGCTCCTTGAGGGCGGCCGTATCTGGAGACGGTAACGCCACTTGATAAGCGTGTGAGCGCCTTATCCACCCTAAGGGGTGTTTCCCAACGCGCCCTAACTTCTGGCGGGAAAGGGTATAACGCCAATATTTGCTATCGGGGTAAACCCACGCATCTTCACACACTTCATTTTATTTTATCTGATTCAGGAAAAACTACAGGTAGTTTTTTCACTCCCACATAATACCCTTTTTTGTGGTACTTGTAGTATCAGAAATATGTAACACCTCCTTCATTGCCCTTAACGTGTGGCCCTAATGAGGAATACGTTTGTTTATTCACCGTCGACACTGGATTCAGTGTCCGTGTCTGTGTCTGTGTCGACCGACTGAGGTAATTGGGCGTTTTTTTTTTTAAAAACCCCTGACGGTGTTTCTGAGACGCCTGGACCGGAACTAATTGTTTGTCGGCCGTCTCATGTCGTCAACCGACCTTGCAGCGTGTTGACATTCTCACGTAATTCCCTAAATAAGCCATCCATTCCGGTGTCGACTCCCTAGAGAGTGACATCACCATTACAGGCAATTTCTCCGCCTCCTCCAACATCGTCCTCATACATGTTGACACACACGTACCGACACACAGCACACACACCTGGAATGCTCCGACAGAGGACAGGACCCCACTAGCCCTTTGGAGAGACAGAGGGAGAGTTTGCCAGCACACACCAAAAAACGCTATAATTACATAGGGACAACCTTATATAAGTGTTTCTCCCTAATAGCATCTTTATATATATATTTATATCGCCAATTAGTGCCCCCCTCTCTGTTTAAACCCTGTTTCTGTAGTGCAGTGCAGGGGAGAGCCTGGGAGCCTTCTCTCCAGCCTTTCTGTGAGAGAAAAAATGGCGCTGTGTGCTGAGGAGATAGGCCCCGCCCCTTTTCCGGCGGGCTCGTCTCCCGCTCTTTAGTGAAGTTTGGCAGGGGTTAAATATCTCCATATAGCCTCTGGGGGCTATATGTGAGGTATTTTTAGCCAGTATATAGGTTTACATTTGCCTCCCAGGGCGCCCCCCCCCCAGCGCCCTGCACCCTCAGTGACAGCGTGTGAAGTGTGCTGAGAGGAAAATGGCGCACAGCTGCAGTGCTGTGCGCTACCTTTAGAAGACTGTCAGAGTCTTCAGCCGCCGATTCTGGACCTCTTCTAACTTCAGCATCTGCAAGGGGGCCGGCGGCGCGGCTCCGGTGACCATCCAGGCTGTACCTGTGATCGTCCCTCTGGAGCTGATGTCCAGTAGCCAAGAAGCCAATCCATCCTGCACGCAGGTGAGTTCACTTCTTCTCCCCTCAGTCCCTCGTTGCAGTGATCCTGTTGCCAGCAGGACTCACTGTAAAATAAAAAACCTAAGCTAAACTTTCTCTAAGCAGCTCTTTAGGAGAGCCACCTAGAATTGCACCCTTCTCGGCCGGGCACAAAAATCTAACTGGAGTCTGGAGGAGGGTCATAGGGGGAGGAGCCAGTGCACACCACCTGATCGGAAAAGCTTTACTTTTGTGCCCTGTCTCCTGCGGAGCCGCTATTCCCCATGGTCCTTTCAGGAACCCCAGCATCCACTAGGACGATAGAGAAATAAAAGTAAAATCACACAAATAAGTTCCATAATGTTATCCAAGGTACATTAGTGTTTTCACCAGTAGATGTCTCCATTACCTACCAAAGCAAAAATCAATCTGGGTTTCCCAGACAGCCTGCTCGGTGTTCCTTTAAGCCTTTACAAGTCCCTACAAATCCTCTGCTGCTGCTTCCTAACAGGGAGCACTAAAGCTGACACTGTCTGTCTGACCTTGTGGTTATTGATTAACTATCTCCCCATTCCCTGCCATCTTTCACACCTCCAGGGCTTGCAAACAGAGAGCTTAGGAGTAGCAGTCAAACACACTGAGCCACTCTAAAAAAAAAAAAAAGAAACAAAAGAAAACTGATCTTAAACACAGAGAGATGAACAGAGGGTGAAATAAAGGAAAGTCAGAAGAAGAGATTCTAGAAGAGAAGAGACAGAGAACGGGATGAGGTGAAGATGAATATATAAGGAAGCATAGGGTAGAAAGGACAGGAGCAATACAGAAAATTAAATAATAAAAGTTGATCAGATGCAGGATGAACACAGAAGGGAAGATCTATAAACCCAAGACAGCATATGTTGTAGGAGCATGAGTAAGACTATAGTATACTGAAAGAGATGAAAACACCTGCAGACACTAAATAAGGGAAGCAGTGAATAAACTGTATTCAGAAGAGCCAAAGAATTTAAAAGGAAGATATGAGGATTCCCACAGGAGGGTGATTCCGACATAAAAGGAACATAAAGAAACAAGGTAACAAGACAAATGCATATCGTACCAAACTAAATACAAGACGGTGCCCACAGAAAGCAGAACTAACACGCTTTCAGAATGTTTAGTGTCATTTGAAACCAGAGTTGTAGTCACAGGGTAAGTCATATGTATTTAATGGGCAGTATACGTTTGTTTGTTTGTTTGTTTGTTTGTTTTGTTTTGTTTTTTATTATCATCGAAAATAGCAGAAGATGCACCAAATTAAAAAACAACATTGCAATAAAGCACACAGCAAGCTTTGCATCGTTTCTTTAAGTACAATATTGGCAGGAAGTGGGCTACAGTGAAGACCAGTCAGCATATTATCCATAGTATTACCCTACAACACAGCTCTGCAATGTCCTTTGGCAGACAAACAGTTCATTTTGGATTGCACCTTTCAAAATTGCAGACAGGAGCGACAACAGCTTGTGCGAGTCTCTTGCTCTCCTCCTTTGGGAGGAATATCAGTGAAGCACAGAAATTGGTTCATCACCATGCACATCTGCAGCCGTGTTTAAAGCTGAGCTGAACAGGCTCTGCGGCCAACACACAGGCACAGTGGGTTTGGGGAAAATATGGCAATCTTGATCTACAGATCCTGATCATTTTGATAGGAGGTGAGAGAGGTGCTTCTGTGAAACAGATTAAAATAAAACAGGATATAAACATCCTATAGGAGATGCAGAAAAGTACTTTGCACGTCCTAATTATGCAAGAACGAAAAATTATTTTACATATTTATTCTGGTGCCCTTGTTATATTTTCTAGTCCATCCCAAAAAACTTGGTGCAGTTAGTGGTGCCATTTAGTAGCTGTCTGCATGAACACTGTGATCACAATTTGTGATGCAATATCCTTTTTTGTAAACCCAATGAAAGGTCACTTTCTTTTTCCAAAATCCATGCAAGGCTTACATGTGTTCCTAACACTGACTGCCATAATTTGGGTTAGTCGTAGGATGCTCTCATACAAATCCCCCAGCGCCAGCAACCACGCTGCCTCAATCCTCCCTCCTGCTCTTATCCGCTCAATCCCTCCCACCCAATATGTCCTCACTTTTCTTTCTTCCCCAGATGCATGCAGATGAACATAAACACTGCAAAGTTAACTGATCTATCAGTTTATTAAATATAGCTTGCAGGCAAAAATGCCAGTCCTCCCACAGCAGTAATAGCTAGCTTCAACTAAATGATCCATACCTAAAAGCTTGCAGATTGCAGTCACTCTAACTACTGTCCTGACCACACAAATATCTGGCCACACCGGGACGGAAATGCAGTTCTTTCATTATCTTTGCAAGTCCACTCCTAGTACACACCATTTAACCCCTCATCTATAACTACAGAGCATGACATCTGTTGAGATTCCACCACAATATAGGATTCCCCCGAGTCTCATGTTACCTGGTCCCCTGAGTGTGACACATTAGTCTGTATGTGCTGCAGACCACAGCAAGGATTGCGCACATGGACAAGAGGCGTTTGAGAAGATACAATGCTTGGAGGGTGAATGGCACAAAGCAGCAGACAAGAGATCATGTAGTAAGCATATCATGGCAGGAGGTGTATCCTACAAATTTACTATTAGCTGCAACAACACGTGCTAATTATGCCAATCAGCTGCCTCTAGCCCTGTGAACTTCCCAAGTAGCTCAATTTACAATAACTGAGCAATCTTTTGCTTTTTTTTTTGTGTGTTTTTTTTTTTTTTTTTTACAAGCAGTGCTTTAGATGAAGTGGCAGTTGCATATTAATTACAGAGTTAATTAATTAGGTACTATCATGTAATCATGTTGTAATTCATTGGTTTACTCTCAAGTGTATGAAGCAGTACTCTGAGATGAAAGCAAAGTAACGAGTCGTATTTCTACCAATTAGTATGTGGGGTTTATGAGAAAATGGGCCTACCAGGGGGTCTGCTAACACCCTGCAAGATGCTTTGTTGATCCAGAATCCAGCACATGAAATAAAAAAGTGTCCTGGATTTTATGTACATTAAAAAAAAAAAAAAAAAAAGAAGAAAATTAGATAAAGAATGTGCACACTATAGTTTCAAACAAAATGTAAAGCCAGTAGCAGTACTATATACAACACTCATTTGTGCGGTGATAAGTACAAATTAATCAGCACACCAAGACAACTACTCTAGGAGCCTGCAGCCCTATTCTGAACATTCAAGAGTGGTGCCACAAAGGGGTCGATTCAATTCAGCAACAGTTGAATAGCGCCGGGAATTAGCTCCCTGCGCTTCAATACAGCGATTAGTTACCCTCAATTGTCGGGAATTCTTCTCTCACCCCCGGGGGGTGAGAGAAGAAAACCGACAAAAGGGCTGACACGCGGCCGGCGCGAGGATGATTCTGTCGGGAATCAGCATCGCCGCGGGTAGTTAAGTCGGAGAATGCCCGTTCTCCCGACAAAACAACCTGTTAAGTCCGCGAGAACGGGCATTCTCAGACTTAACTTTAGCTGAATTGAATAGCATCGGGAGCTAATTCCCGGCGCTATTCAACTGTCGCTGAATTGAATCGACCCCAAAGAGGTACAGTATACAATTAAGTAACAAAGTAGCAGTCCATTAACAATTAGATAAGAGCCACTATAAAATACCTGCCAGATATTATTTTAGCACATACTGTTTATATTAGGTATGTATGAACCGTAACAAAGCAAATTATCAGTAGGCAATAGGTTTCTCTCATGCTGTGTGCTGCGATTGGATTGACATTGCCATGTAGGGAATACATAGGAACGAGCCACACGGGGAAGTAGTCTTACTTATTGCAGGATGGTTGTAACCTATATTCTTGTACTGATCAACCTGATTAGACAGATACACACACTCGTTTATCTTGGAGTCAATGGTTTATTCAAACTGAAGGTTTTTCCCGCTTTGTTATTCTGAACACCAGGCTTTCTTAAAAGTACCGATAAAATATTTTGTGGAAAATGCTGGTGCTTCAAACTGCTGATAAGAAAATACACCAGCTTTCAGTAAAGTTAAGTATCACTGGGGCAGATGTATTAACCTGGAGAAGGCATAAGGAAGTGATAAACCAGTGATATGTGCAAGGTGATAAAGGCACCAGCCAATCAGATCCTAACTGTTATTTTACATAATGGAGCTGATTGGCTGGTACCTTTATCACCTTGCACATATCACTGGTTTATCACTTCCTTATGCCTTCTCCAGGTTAATACATCTGCCCCAGTGACTGTACCTAACATGCAAGTTAACTTAAATAAATAAATAAATAAATAAATAATAATAAAAAAATCTAATTATAAAATTCACAAATAGGTTTTGTCCTCCAGCTGCTGTAAAACTATACATCCCAGCATGCCTTGCCACAGTTTTGCTGGTATGGCATGCTAAACCTGTGGCAGGGCATGCTGGGATGTGTAGTTCCACACTTTGCCTATCCTTGCTTTAACCACTTAACTGACGATTTTTCCCTTCAAAAGCGTTAACAACATTGTTTTTTTAAACATTATATTATATTATATTATATCCAGAACGGATCTCGTCGAAAACGTGGGGACAAGGTGGCACGGCGCAGTTGCATGAAATCTAATCATGCCAGTTAAGTAGTTAATGGACCTAAAACAGGAAAAACTCCCATCATCATAGCTTTATATATCATGTATTCATATCTGATGAGCTCCTCAAGCAATATATTCACGAACTCCACTACAACAAACCCAGCGAAGAACTTTATGGCTCTGGGAGGCTCCCTTAATGTACAGTGGCACAAACACACAGCTGGACACAAGACCTGCACTGAGACTATAATAAGGGTAAGGGTCATCTCTGCCACAGTGCCCCTTGTGTAATAGCATGTCTCATGTGTTCATATTATTTATTATAAGTTCAGAGTATATGCACTAATTTATCAATAAAAATACACAATGTTAAAACTGAAATGTGCATTTCCTTATTTGTTTCTTATAGAATGTGAAAAATAGCGGCCCAACCAAGGGTTAAATGAGGCGACAGCCTGCCATACATAGTCTGAGAATTGTTACATAGGCATTAAGAAATTTCACAAGATGGTGCTTCATATTCAGCCAACCACTTCAGTGGTAAATCTAGCAGCTATGTATCCCATGTTGTGTAAATGCACTATTTACAACAGTTACACCATTATAACATTCAGGTTGGTTCTACCCAAAACCGGAAATGTAGATTTGAGTGAAATTAAATGGGGAAAAAATAAAAGTATTGATTACTAGTATCTATCAGTCCCTCGATGCAGTTAATGGCCCAAGATCCATCTCCTGCTCAGGTAGGCATTATTCACACCAATATTAGGATAGTCAAGGGTCTTCGGGCCTGTAAACATGCTAAATATAACAAATTAGAGATTCTTGGGGGGGCTGGAACTTGACAACCTTGAACACAGTTCACCCGAGTAGGAGATCAAGCTCACCTACTGCCACATAACCATTTTCAGTTTTGGGTGGAATTAGCCTTTAGTACAAAAGTACTTTAGCTTTCACCCCAAAACAAAATAAATGAGAGTACCAAATGTATTAATGGCATGTGGGCGAGATGCCTGGTGCAGCAATTTTTCCTTTACATTTTCTTCTTATTCACATAGCAGACGCAGAGAAACACCATCAATCTGGAACAGAGACAGCGGCCTGCGACTTTGTGCATATTTAAAACTAATTCCTGTGCGGTCAAAGTTGCAGATGAAGCACAACGGCACTTGCTGTGGAAAAAAAAGCAGCTGCATCGTAGCACTTTACGTACAGACTGACTCAGAGGAACACTTATATACTAGCGCCGCACATCAAATTAATCAGTGCAGTCCCGTGAAGTGGCACTGTCGCACTGCACTGCAACTAAGACGCACATTAGAACGAAAAAGACAAACACACAAGCACAGTTGCATGGAACATGGCTCAATGAGAAGGGCTGTTTGGCGTGACTGCTGCAAAAGTGTATAAGGACACATCTGTAAGACTTTATAACACAACCAGTACCTATGCATTTGTTATCAGGATTTCTTCATACTGTAAAACAGAGTGTATGATTTCTACTGTGAGAGGAACAAAATGCTTGTTTGAAATGCAACATTCAATTAAGTTTTGTTTTACACAAAATAAAATAGGTTCTAGTACGAGTGACATCAGCAACTGCTCCACTCATAAGCCAGTTGCAATCAAATTTCATCTCTTATACGTCAAGTATACAATCTTATACACAGAAACCATGCTAAAGGACCCAACAGTGAGTGGTATATTAACAGTCCCCCCAAAATCCTATGTTTAGAGATCAGAACACAACCATTCTCCAGTCTAAAAGGGGGCATGCCCTAATCACATGGCCATAGTCTCACTATGCTGCGGATGAGTCATACCCACTGTCTGTCTGCCTAGCACTACTGATGTGCTAGAACACTCACAACTGCACTCCCTTATTGCTACCCTGCATTCCTGAGTACACAAAAAATGAGACATGCATGAGGCAGATATACCTCCTACATTCCCAGCAGGTGGGACAGAAGCCTTGTGGGACTGTCCATTCACATTGGGACAGCTGGGAGATATGCATTTGCCTTACCATTTTCAGGTTTGTCTTTTATACAGAGCCTTTTAATATTAATTTTACAAACGAATTTGTTTTTACGAAGTAAAGAGGAAAAATAAGATTTTACTTACCGGTAAAACTATTTCTCGTAGTCCGTAGAGGATGCTGGGGACTCCGTAAGGACCATGGGGAATAGACGGGCTCCGCAGGAGATAGGGCACTTTAAGAAAGCTTTGGATTCTGGGTGTGCACTGGCTCCTCCCTCTATGTCCCTCCTCCAGACCTCAGTTAGAGAAACTGTGCCCAGAGGAGATGAACAGTACGAGGAAAGGATTTTTGTAAATCTAAGGGCAAGATTCATACCAGCCACACCAATCACACCGTCTAACTTTGACAAACTACCCAGTTAACAGTATGAACAATAACATAGCCTCGGTTCAAACCCGATCAACTATAACATAACCCTTATGTAAGCAATAACTACATACAAGTCTTGCAGAAGAAGTCCGCACTTGGGACGGGCGCCCAGCATCCTCTACGGACTACGAGAAATAGATTTACCGGTAAGTAAAATCTTATTTTCTCTAACGTCCTAGAGGATGCTGGGGACTCCGTAAAGACCATGGGGATTATACCAAAGCTCCCAAACGGGCGGGAGAGTGCGGATGACTCTGCAGCACTGATTGAGCAAACAGAAGGTCCTCCTCAGCCAGGGTATCAAACTTATAGAACTTTGCAAAGGTGTTTGACCCCGACCAAGTAGCAGCTCGGCACAGTTGTAGTGCCGAGACCCCTCGGGCAGCTGCCCAAGAAGAGCCCACCTTCCTAGTGGAATGGGCCTTAACCGATTTAGGCAATGGCAATCCTGCCGAAGAATGCGCCTGCTGAATCGTGTTACAGATCCAGCGAGCAATAGTCTGCTTTGAAGCAGGAGCGCCAACCTTGTTGGCCGCATACAGAACAAACAGAGCTTCGGTCTTCCTGATCCTAGCCGTTCTGGTCACGTAAATCTTCAAAGCCCTGACCACATCCAGGGACTCTGAACCCTCCAAGTCCCGTGTAGCCACAGGCACGACAATAGGTTGGTCCATATGAAAAGATGAGACCACCTTGGGCAGAAATTGAGGACGAGTCCTCAACTCTGCCCTATCCACGTGAAAAATCAGGTATGGGCTTTTATATGATAAAGCCGCCAATTCCGAAACCCGCCTTGCAGAAGCTAAGGCCAACAACATGACCACTTTCCAAGTGAGGTATTTCAACTCTACTGTTTTGAGTGGTTCAAACCAAGGTGACTTGAGGAAACTTAATACCACGTTAAGGTCCCAAGGCGCCACCGGAGGTACAAAGGGAGGCTGAATATGCAGCACGCCCTTCACAAAAGTCTGTTCTTCAGGAAGAGAAGCCAATTCTCTTTGAAAGAAAATGGATAAGGCCGAAATTTGAACCTTTATGGACCCTAATTTTAGGCCCAAATTCACTCCCGTTTGAAGAAAGTGAAGCAGGCGGCCCAACTGGAACTCCTCCGTAGGAGCAGTTCTGGCCTCACACCAAGAAACATATTTTCGCCATATACAGTGATAATGTTTCGACGTCACGTCCTTCCTAGCCTTGATCAGGGTAGGAATGACCGCCTCCGGAATCCCTTTTTCCGCTAGGATCCGGCTTTCAACCGCCATGCCGTCAAACGCAGCCGCGGTAAGTCTTGGAACAGACAGGGCCCCTGCTGCAGCAGGTCCTGCCTTAGAGGAAGAGGCCACGGATCTTCTGTGAGCAACTCTTGCAGATCCGGATACCAAGTCCTCCTTGGCCAATCTGGAACAATGAGGATTGTTCTGACCCTTCTTATTCTTATTATCCTCTACACCTTGGGTATGAGAGGTAGAGGAGGAAACACATAGACCGAGCTGAACACCCAAGGTGTCACCAGAGCGTCTACCGCAACCGCCTGAGGGTCTCTTGACCTGGCGCAATACCTCTTTAGCTTTTTGTTGAGGCGGGACGCCATCATGTCTATCTGAGGCAGTCCCCACCGATCCGTGATCTGTGTGAAGACTTCTTGATGAAGTCCCCACTCTCCAGGATGCAGGTCGTGCCTGCCGAGAAAGTCCGCCTCCCAGTTGTCCACCCCCGGGATGAACACTGCTGATAGTGCGCTTACATGGCCTTCCGCCCAGCGTAGAATCCTGGTCGCCTCTGCCATGGCCACTCTGCTCCTTGTGCCGCCTTGGCGGTTTACATGAGCCACTGCCGTGACACTGTCTGACTGAATCAGAACCGGTTTGTTCCGAAGCCATTCCTCCGTTTGGCGTAGGGCGTTGTATATGGCCCTCAACTCCAGGACATTGATGTGGAGACCAGTCTCTAGGCTTGACCAGAGACCCTGGAAATTTCTTCCTAGTGCGACAGCTCCCCAACCTCGGAGGCTCGCGTCCGTGGTCACCAGGACCCAGTCCTGAATGCCGAACCTGCGACCCTCCAGGAGGTGACCACTGTGCAGCCACCACAGGAGAGACACCCTGGCCCTGGGAGACAGGGTGACCCAAAAAGGTCAGACGCGTTGCAGGGACTAGCTGGGATTTCGGTAAATTGAGAATCCAGCCGTGCCTCTGCAACGTCTTCACGGACAGAGACACGCTGTCCAGCAACTTCTCCCAAGATCTCGCCTTTATGAGGAGATCGTCCAAGTACGGGATAATTGTGACGCCCTGCCTGCGCAGGAGCACCATCATTTCCGCCATTACCTTGGTGAAAATTCTCGGGGCCGTGGAAAGACCAAACGGCAACGTCTGAAATTGGTAGTGACAGTCCTGTACTGCAAATCTCAGGAACGCCTGGTGAGGAGGGAAAATCAGAACATGAAGGTACGCATCCTTTATGTCCAGGGACACCATCCAATCCCCTCCCTCCAGGCTGGCGATGACCGCTCTGAGCGATTCCATTTTGAACTTGAACCTCTTCAAGTACAGGTTCAGGGATTTCAGATTTAAAATGGGTCTGACCGAACCGTCCGGTTTCGGTACCACAAACAGGGATGAATAATAACCCTCTCCTTGCTGGAGATGAGGAACTTTGACTCTCACCTGTTGAATGTACAATTTGTGAATTGCAGCTAACACCAGCTCCCTCTCCGACGGGGAAGCCGGCAGAGCAGATTTGAAAAACCGGCGAGGAGGCATGTCTTCGAATTCCAGTTTGTATCCCTGGGAAACAATCTCTATTGCCCAGGGATCCACCTGTGAGAGAACCCAGACGTGGCTGAACAGACAAAGACGTGCCCCCACTTGATCTGACCCCCCCCCCAGAAAGCCCCAGCGTCATGCGGTGGACTTTGCGGAAGTAGGGGAGGACTTCTGCTCTTGGGAACTAGCAGAGTGCAGCTTTTTTCCCTTGCCTTACCTCTGGCAACAGAGGACGATCCTCGTACCTTCTTGCTTTTATTGGAACGAAAGGACTGCAATTGATAATGCGGTACCTTCTTAGCATGCTGCGGGGGAACATAAGGTAAAAAAATTCGATTTACCGGCCGTAGCAGTAGAGACAAGGTCCAAGAGGCCTTCTCCAAACAACTCCTCCCCCTTGTAAGGCAATGACTCCATATGCCGCTTTGAGTCGGCGTCTCCCGTCCACTGTCGGGTCCACAAGAGTCGCCTAGCAGAAATAGACATAGCGTTTATTCTGGAGCTTAGTAAACAAATGTCTCTCTGAGCATCCCTCATATACAAGGTAGCATCTCTGATATGCTCAATGGTCATTAGAATGGTATCCCTATCTAAGGTGTCAATCTCTGTAGATAAGGAGTCTGCCCATGCCACGACAGCACTACAAACCCAGGCTGACGCCATGGCCGGTCTAACGATAGTTCCTGAATGTGTGTAAATGTGCTTCATGGTAATTTCCTGCTTGCGATCAGCAGGATCCTTGAGGGAAGCTGTATCCTGAGAAGGTAGTGCCACCTTCTTGGATAAGCGTGTCAGTGCCTTGTCTACTTTAGGCGAAGATTCCCATCGTATCCTATCCTTCTGTGGAAAAGGATACGCCATAAGAATCCTTTTGGGAACATGTAGTCTCCTATCCGGAGACTCCCAAGCCTTTTCGCACAATTCGCTTAGCTCAAATGAGGACGGAAACGTGACCTCAGCCTTTTTCCCTTTATACATGTGAACCCTCGTGTCAGGGACAGGGGGTTCCTCAGTGATATGCAAAACCTCTTTTATGGCAATAATCATGTATCGAATACCCTTTGCCACCTTCGGCTGTAATTTTGCATCCTCATAGTCGACACTAGAGTCAGTATCTGTGTCGGTATCTGTGTCAGCGACCTGGGATATGGGGCGCTTTTGAGAAGGTCCTGGCGCCACAGGGACAGACACGGTCTGGCTACCTGACTGATCCCTAGCCTCAGCCTTGTCTAACCTTTTATGCAGGAGATTCACATTTGCATTTAAGACATTCAGCATATCCACCAAGTCCAGTGTCGGCGTTGCCGACGGCGACCTGACATTCAAACACTCCCCCTCCGCATTAAGCGAGCCTTCCTCGTCAAACATGTCGACACACACGTACCGACACACTTCATACACACAGGGAAACTCTTTTCTGAAGACAGTATCCCCTTTAAGGCCCTTTGGAGAGACAGAGAGAGAGTATGCCAGCACACACCCCAGCGCAATGACCCTGGAGACCAACACAAAATGTTTTTCCCCAGCAGCGCTGTATACGCCAATTAAGTGCCCCCCCCCCCTCTCTTTTAAACACCCCTTCACCGTGTGTAAGCAGGGGAGAGTCCGGGGAGCTTCCTCTCAGCGTTCTGTGGAGAGAAAAATGGCGCTGGTGAGTGCTGAGGGAGAAGCCCCGCCCCCTCGGCGGCGGGCTTCGGTCCCACTCAAATTTGTGTAAAAATGGCGGGGGCTCTTTTATATACATGTACAGTGCCCAGCTGTACATGTATATATCTTTTTGCCATGTTTTGAGGTGTTATTATTGCTGCCCAGGGCGCCCCCCCTGCACCCTGCACCCATACAGTGACCGGAGTGTGTGAGGTGTGTGGAGCAATGACGCACAGGTGCGGTGCTGTGCGTTACCTCAGTGAAGCCGCTGAAGGCTTTTGCCGCCTGAGACGTTGTCAAAGTCAGAAAAATATCTCTACACACACTGCCATATTTGCACCTCATACTGGTCCGCGCTGCGCATGCGTACGCTCTCCCGTACGTGCACATACTCACAGTCGCGGGCACCCGCAGGCGCACGGTATGCGTATTTACGGTAGAGTTTATGTAATCGTAGCGTGCGACTCATTCGTTACATATTTTCACTAATAATGTATTTTGTAGATCATGGTCCCTTTGATAGATACTGAAAGTTTAGTTAACATAGCATGTTCCTGAACAGAGAGATCCCTCTTTGTATTGTACGAAGGGTCTAACAGGGGTCATACAGTAGTGTTTGGTACCCATCGGAAGAGTATTTAAATAGCAATATTCCGGTGTTGGTTTGGAGCGGATTAATCGCTCGTGCGAATAGTTATGGACATAAGAAGTTTATGTCCATTTACTATTATTTGTTCTTACTTAGTCATGCGGCGGGAAACCCAGTATCCCACCCACCTGGACAGTTGGAAACAGTCACAGCCCACCTGTATGAATCAACCTATGACCTTTTGTTATAATGCGAAGCCGAATTCCTGTGTCCAATGAACAATGAGATTGTAGGGACCATTGAATTGTATTGTGTGTGGGGCATAAATAGGCAGGCCGACCGTATCCAGTTCTCTCTCTTCAACGGTTCTCATTGCTGATAATCGGGAGCTGGATATCGAGGCGCATGCGATCGTTTCCCCTTGTGCGTAAGTGTTTCTCCGCAATCATATTGTCTTGATGTTATTGTGAGCCATTTCTCTCTCTCTCTCTCTCTCTTCTATTTCTCCCGTATTTTTCCCTTAATTGTATTGTATTGTATTTCCTGTGTAGTTATCTGGTTAGTTAGTCTATGTTATATTGTAGTGTATGCTTTGTACTGTGATTCTTTTGCAAGTATAATAGTCATAATACATATAATAGGTTTTGGACCCTAAGCCCAGGTATCTGTGTATCTCTTATAGTGTTAAGTATTCCCTGAGCGTCGGTGACGCTCAAGCAGCTTTGTAGTTAATCAGGTTACACCAGGTTGCACTTACACTCTGTCACCACACTAAGGTTTACTGTATATTTCGTTGTTAAAGGTATAGATATAAAGGTTTAACGTTATAAGCGTCTGCACCGCTGGTGATCTCCTCGTGGTCCCGAGCGTCCGCTACGCTATAGCGAATCATTACGTTAGTCGGCAGCCAATAGCGTGCCTGCCTGTGATCTCTGGGCCGTAAGCGAACGTGACGCTTGAGCGTCTCGACTACGGTTGAGAGATCGTTACGCAACTTGCGTACCCTTACGGTACTTCTTACGTAGATAGCGTACAGTGTTCTTAGACCTCTTAAAGTGTTTTATATACGATAAATATTTAGCTTTATCAATTGCGGGCTCGTCCAGTCCTTCACATATCTGCACTAGGTAGATCAGCAGACATTATCCCTCAGCAAAGGGCGGGAGGTTGTATCCCTCGTAGTGCTGACGGGATAAGCGTCTGCTTCGCTTAGGTAAAGGGTGCTGAAGGAATCCGGGAACCGGAGGTAAGAGCAAAACGCTAGTGTCTTTTAAAACTGTTTATTTTTCTATCTTGCGTACACACGCACACATATATATCTGCATTCCTTTTTCATTTGTGTATTTTCGTATATCACTCTCCTGTCTGCCAGTTTTATAGTTGATAAAAGTGCTAAAAGAGATTTGCTGTTATTTCATAATTTAAGAATAGAGGTAATAAAGTTAAAATATAGACAAACACACAGTTTTGCCTGGGAGATAAGGCGAAGTCAGTGTGGTGTGTGGTAGATGATCAAGGATCATCTACATTGATAAAAGTATAAATTGTGTTACGGTGGATCTTTGCTTTGCGTGCACGTGTCCCTAACAAAGACTTGCGTACGCAATCCAAAGGCCGACGCACGCAGCGTATATTACGCAACGGAGCGTCCGGTTACGCCCACGTTGCTCAAGTCACGATAAGTTGATAAATAACGCAAAGCGATAAATAACGCAAAGCGGTAAATAACGCGAGGCGAGAAATAACGCAAGTCTATTTTTGGGTGTCCGAAATTTAAATTAACAGATCCTGCTCCTAATTGGTAACACATCTGGTCTAAAGAAAAATTTCTGCGCAGAAATAGAAATAGAAACAAAAGTGTACATGTGATGAGTGAGTGTTTTTGTATTACATAAGTTTATATAACTTGGAGGTTGAACCAAAAGAAATCACCGAGTACTCGTGAGGAACATACGTGTAAGTGACATGCACGGTGGCTAGGGAGGCATCCTTAGTTAAACATACAATTTGAGCATTAGAGTATAGCGGACCAGGAGGTCGTATAAAACAAGACCAGGAGGTCAGACCAGGAGGTCGTATAGAACAAGACCAGGAGGTCATAGTAGACCAGCAGGTCCAGGTACAGTAAACAAGGAAGTCCGCTATACAGTCCACAGGCACAACACCGAAAAGGGTTGGTGCAACACCCATATAGGCCATACAAGCTCTCGCTGAAGGAATTCGCAGCCGCAATTTTCGATTCCATTGGTCTTTCCGTACATAAGCTTAGTTGCTTGTGTGCTGAACGATTGGACCGCACGTAATTGTGTACAGTAGTTAGTAATCTGACCTAGTACCATTAGAGTAAAGGGGTCACAAACGCTATTTGTACATTCTAACGTGATTTGTGTAATTTTTTATTTTTTCAAAAAGGGAAGTTCGCTGGTCACTCAGGAACTATCTGACAACCCCACCTTTACTGGAAAGGGTAGTGCTCTTCGGATCACACTCGCATTTTTCAAGTAAACAAAGGTTAATAGGTGCCCTGGGTCGAGTGCGCCACCACCATATCGGTGTGATCAGGTCGCATTGGTCGGCGTGGGCGAGCGAGTGGGGTGCTCGGTAAACTTTACCGTCTGCCTATCGTGAATATTTTGGTTTTCTGTAAGGGTTCGCTGAAGACCCTGATATAGAGATCAGAGGTAGAGCAAGCAACACCTGCAGATTATGGGGGCCAGTTGTTCAGGAAGGGGGCGATCAACCTCGGTTCGGGTTGACTCTGTAAACCGACCAGTAGGATCGGCCAGATACGTAATGTGTGAGAAATATGGAAGTCACACAGAGGTTTTATGTGATGAATGGGAGAGAATGACGGTACATGACGGGGAGAAATTCCCAAGAATAGGTAGCTTCAGCCCAGAAGTGTTACAAAATTTAAGGAGGAGGATATGTCTCATAAAATCAGCAAAGAGACGAATCAAGCATTATGATTATTTGCAGTTGTGGCAACAGGAAGGTGAGATACAGAGAGGTTTGGCTCAGGCGGCGGGATCTGGGTCGGTCAGGAAACTGATAGCCACGGCCCCACCGCCACCATATATAGCGGGAGAGAAGTTGATTGCGGAGAAAGACGCACTAAGGTGTAACACACAATCACTTAGTAACCATGTAAATGTTAAAGATAATGTTGAACCATTAACCCATGCAAGTATTAACCCGTGCAAGTTGTACCCTGTTTTGAACTTTCCTCAGGAGTGTGATCAAGAAGACGATTCGGCAACAATTTCAGCGCTCTCTCTAGCGGCCACCATATCGGAAACCACAGTAGGAACTGCTCCACCCCCGAGATTAGTAACAAAGGCCCCTAGCGGAGGGATAGGTGAGGTCGTGTCAACGGGTAAGTACGGCACCATACATTATGCTGAAACAATTTCACCACAGGCTGTAGAATCTACACAGAATGAGGTTGTTAGAGTAAATCCTGTTAAGATAATAGTAGTTCCCAATGGGAAAACAGACACGTCAGGAGCCACACCCGTTAGGAACATTGCCATGTATTGCCCGTTTACCCGAATGGAATTGAGGACCATAGTGTCTGAATTCCCTGACCCTAGAAAAGATTTAGTTGCTAGCCAAAAATACATCAGGGACCTAGGAAACACTTTAGAGCCCAATAATAAAGATTGGCAGATATTGCTAAGAGCTTGTTTACCCTCCAATGTCGACGCAGCTCAATTCTTAGTTGACTGTGGATTAGATCAGGATGTACCTCTTACAGATGTGTACAACAAAGATAACGTAAAAAGGATAAATTTACAGTTAAAGGAGTATTTCCCAGCCGTTGTTAAATGGAACAAAATATTCTCCATTAAACAAAAGGAGTCAGAAACGGCAGCAGAATATTTTCGCCGGGCACTATTAGAAATGGCAAAGTACACTGGTATAGAGGACATTAAGACCAATGCAAACCATCAAGAAGTAGCAGTATCTGTACTAATGGATGGTTTAAAGGAAGCATTAAAGGCAAGGGTACAGACCACGCAACCATGTTGGCGAGGTCTGTCAGTGGCCACTTTGAGAGAGGCTGCTATTGATCACGACCGGAACATCACCAGACACAGGGAGTCACAAGGTGATAAGTTAATGTCAGTAAGTATACAGGCCCTGACCACAAAGCAGCCTGTGGTAATATCACCAAACCCTGTGGGTAAGTCAACTGTGGTAACATGTTATTTTTGTCACAAACAGGGACACTTTGCACGAGACTGTAGATCAAGAAATCGACAAAAGTCTTACCAACCCCCTAGACAACGACACGACACACGACATTGGGATCAGGGTCCACAGAGACGGAGTTATGAGCCACATACAGGGGAAACAAAAAAATATCCCCCGAACAGAGACTGGCATGCCTCTGGTAGTTCCCAGCTATCTCCCTCACAAGTAGTTGCTGCCAGCGGGATTCAGGGAGGTCACCATACCCAATAGGGGTGTGGCCATACCTGTAATCTGCAGCCAGTAAAATTGATTGCAAGCCTTGGAAGTGAACCCGAAATTGCAATTAATGTAGCTGGTAAATCATTAAACTTTCTTGTAGACACAGGGGCGGCCAAGTCAGTGATAAATTCGACAGTGGGCATGAGAACCACTGGTAGGACAATTCCAGCCATGGGAGTAACAGGAGTAGTCCAGCACTACCCTGTTAGCAAACCAGCCGAGATTACAATAGGGCCTTTGCATACCAAGCATTCCTTTTTGCTGGCTGCATCGGCACCAACTAATCTCCTGGGAAGAGACTTACTGTGTAAAATGGGGTGCGTCATTTATTGTACTCCTGAAGGTGTATTCTTGGACATACCTGAGAATCACGCTCAGGAAGTGCGAGACATGTTAGACTCCCCATCAAAATTAATGTCGCATACCATTATGACAAATAGGAATCCATCCCAAGTAGAAGAGATGACATCTCAGATACCAGAGTCACTTTGGACAAAAGACGGACAGGACACTGGATTAATGGCAAACGTAGCTCCAGTAGTTGTACAAGTAAAAGATGGTAGGATAGCTCCAAAAATCCCACAGTACCCTCTGAAGCCAGAGGTGGAGTTAGGAGTTTACCCAGTAATAGAGCGCTTGCTACAACAGGGCATTCTGGTAAGAACGTCCAGCACAGCCAATAGTCCCATCTTCCCTGTTAAAAAGAGTGGGGGGAGGGGTTACAGACTAGTGCAGGATCTAAGGGGGATTAACAAAATAGTTGAGAGTCAGTTCCCCGTAGTGCCAAATCCAGCTGTCATCCTAATGCAAATCCCTCCCACTGCCAAATTTTTCACTGTCATTGACCTCTGCTCCGCTTTCTTTTCGGTACCTCTGCACCCTGACAGCCAATATTTATTCGCATTCACATACAGAGGAGTCCAATACACGTGGACTCGATTACCCCATGGTTTCATAGATAGTCCAAGTATATTTTCTCAGGCTTTGCATGATTGTTTACAGTCTTTCCAACCAGAGAGTGGATCAGTATTGATACAGTATGTGGACGATTTACTGCTGTGTTCAGATTCACTGGAAGCATCCCTGAAGGATACGAAACAGCTCCTGTTTCATCTTTCAGACACAGGACACAAGGTTTCCAAAGACAAGTTACAATTATGCCAAACTAAGGTAAAATATTTGGGACACTGTCTAACACAAGGACTGAGACACCTGACCGCTGATAGAATCCAAGCAATTAGAGACATGACTCTGCCACAAACCCAGCAACAGATCAGAACGTTTTTAGGAATGTGTGGGTATTGCCGTAATTGGATCCCAGGGTTTTCCATTTTAGCGTTACCTTTGCAGGAAATGGTCTCCTCAAACAAACCTGATAGGATTTCGCATACAGACGAGTCCGAAACAGCATTTGAGAGACTTAAACAGTGCCTAACGCAGGCACCAGCACTAGGTATGCCAGACTATGGGAAACCCTTTGAACTATACGGAACAGAAAGTGCTGGTTGCGCGGCAGGCGTACTAACCCAAAAGCACGGTGATGCCAGCAGGCCAGTTGCATACTACAGCGCTCAGCTAGACACGGTAGCGCGATCCCTCCCCACATGCTTGCGAAGCGTTGCTGCGATAGCATTGCTAGTGACAAAAAGCGAAGATGTCGTGCTAGGCCACAACCTCACAATCCATACGCCACATGCAGTGTCAGCCTTATTGAATTCTGCCCAAACCAGACACGTATCATCAGCGAGGTTTACAAGATGGGAATTGGCCCTAATGGCCCCCGTAAACATCACCATAAGGAGATGCAGTGCATTAAATCCTGCAACATATCTCCCAGGTGTGCCTGGTCAGGCACAAAGGGTGGAAGGTGAGAGTGATGGGGAAGGAGGATTTAATACAAAGGAAGATACACATGATTGTATGGAATATTTGACCCAAAATTTTACCGCAAGGCCTGACATCAGTGACAACCCACTGGAAGATGCAGAACTCACGTTCTACACGGACGGTAGTTGTCATAGACAGTCAGACTCGGGAGACTTGTGTACTGGATACGCAGTCGTAGATGACCAAGACACCATAGAAGCGGAACCGCTAGGCCCACCTCACTCAGCCCAGGTTGCTGAACTGGTCGCCCTAACCAGAGCATGTGAATTGGCTAAGGGTAAGTCAGCCAATATCTACACCGATTCTACATACGCCATCGGGGTAGTTCATGATTTCGGAGCCCTATGGCGCTTCAGAAATTTCATGACGGCAGCTGGTACACCGGTAGCGCATGCAGCTCACATAAAAAGGCTTCTAACAGCGATACAGGAACCCGACAGAGTGGCTGTTATCAAATGTAAAGCACATACATATAGCCAGGACCCAGTATCACTTGGTAACAGCCGAGCAGACGAAGCTGCTAAGTTAGCAGCTGCTACCCCCAGACAGACAGACACAACACAACTGATGGTATTTAATACCATCAACACACAAAAGTTGTGTGAAATGCAGAATTTGTGTTCCACACAGGAAAAGGCAGTCTGGAAGGCAAAGGGATATGGCCAGGAGTCCTCAGGAATCTGGACGGATGGACATGGTAAACCAGTGGCCCCCAGAGCATATCTTCCATGTCTGGCTGAAGCAGCTCACGGGCTGACTCATCTAGGCAAGGAAGGGATGTGCAAATTGGTAAGAGCATATTGGTGCGCCCCAGGATTCTCCTCTCATGCGAGTAAAAGAGCAATGTCATGCCTTACCTGTTTGAGAAAGAATATTGGAAAGGCAATACCTACAGAACCATCCCATATCCCACCTGCCGGCGGCCCTTTCCAGGTAATACAAATTGACTTTATACAATTACCCCCTTGTCGGAATTTGAAATATGTACTTGTCTGTATAGATGTTTTCTCAAATTGGGTCGAAGCATTTCCTGCGGCTACAAATACCGCTATGTTTACTGCTAAGAAAATTGTGCAGGAATTTGTATGTAGATATGGTATCCCTAGAATAATCGAAAGTGATAGGGGTACCCATTTTACAGGTGATGTCTTTCAAGGAATGTGTAAGTTGATGGGAATTGATAGCAAGCTGCACACTCCGTACCGTCCACAGGCGAGTGCGAAGGTCGAAAGAGTGAACAGCACTATTAAAAATAAATTGAGTAAAGTGATGGCAGAGACAGGATTGACATGGCCAGAAGCTTTACCCATTGTATTGTACAGTATCAGAACCACTCCCAGGTCCCCTCTTAATCTGTCCCCTTTTGAAATCTTGTTTGGTCGACAACCGCATGTCATGATTAACCCTCAGGATGATTTGAAATGTAACAATGAAGTGACTGTAAAGTACTTGATTAACATGAGTAAACAGTTAAGGAATCAAAATGATAATCTGAAGTTGGTGATTCCTGATTTACCAGATAGTAATTGTCATGACATTGAACCTGGGGATTATGTGATGATACGGAATTTTCTACGCTCAGGTTGCCTTATTGACAGATGGGAAGGACCATACCAGGTCTTATTGACTAGCACTACAGCATTGAAGGTTGCTGAGAGAGAGACTTGGGTTCATTCATCCCACTGCAAGAAGGTTGCTGATCCAGAGATGTCCCGTGATAAGGAACAGACGGTAGAGGTTGTATCACTGGAGTGTCTGTTCCAGGAGGACTGAGGCGGCACCTGAGCCGTGAAAATCTCAAGACCAAGAGCTGTTGTCGACTCCCCACTCCCTTTTATTGTTTTTCTCCACTTCCCATCCCCTCTCCCTAAAATTTCTTTTTCCCCCTTCTCATTCTTCTCCGTTTCCTCCTATAAGATGGACTTGCCCCAAGAGACTGTGATCCGGATTTTCCTGTTAACCATGATGTTGACCAGAGCAGTCTGTTCCGGCGAGAGTACCATGGAGGTCGAGAGAGGTTCTGGAATGGGTTCTGATGATAAAGATGGAGGCGTAGTTTTCCAAGATCAACCTAACCAACAAGCAAAGGCGAGTATCAGAAAACGATCCGATAGCATTGACCATAGAAGAAATTGCGACGGATTGTTAGCTGAAGAAAACTGTATCTGTAGGCTCTGTAACAATGTCATTGAGGATGGGTGCATTAAGAAATGCCAATCCAGTTTTAATATCCATATGGACCGGCATCCATTGAGTGACTATCACTCCTTAGTGGGTAGTATGTTAAACAAAACAGATTGTTGGGTATGCTCTCAAGTACCTCAGGGTCATAGCAAATCAGGGCTAGTACCATTTCCTTTAACGATAGGGGAGGTACTTGAGTTAAATGGTGGGAGACCGGTGGACCGGAGGTTTAATATCTCCAGTCCTCCTAGTTTAAAGCTCCACCAATACCACGTGGATAGGTCCCTATTATGTTTCAACATCTCCAATCCCCGAAAGCCAGGAAATTGGGAAGTGTCATTGAGCAACCAAACCATGACCTTTTCGCATAGAGCAGATAGAATGCCTACAGATACAGAGCTTGTACGCCACATAGCCAGTAGAGGAAAATCTTTCCGGTATAGGTACACCTTAGGAAATAGAATTACGAGAGTTGGAGAAGTATCACCAGGATACTGTGCACATATCGTACAACCTGATACGTGTACTAAGCAGATGGAAGAATTAGGGTCAGGAGATTTCACATGGAAGGTGTGTAATATGGTTATGTCCTACTCCGTCCCATATGTTCTCCCCGATGATGCATATTTCATATGCGGGAGAAAGGCGTACAAGTGGCTTGCCCCAAACTCTGAAGGATTGTGTTATATTGGAAAAGTATTGCCTGAAGTAATGACTGTCACATGACAAAATGAAAGACATACACCGTGGTGCCCAAGCTCCTTATACTCACACCCATTACGAGCACGTTGTTAAAAGGCACCTGATAGAGAAGACAGAGCATCCGGCCTCTGATCTGATAAGTGAATCCACCGGGATTCAATTCTTAATCGCGTTAGATTTCACCCGCACCGCTAGAGGAGTGCTGAATTATAAATACATATCGGCGCTCGCAAATTTGTTAGATAATATCACTGAAATGTATGATGACACGTTTAGATATACTGGAAGGGAACTTCAAGCTTATAAAACAGAACTGGTGCAGCATAGAATGGTTCTTAATTACCTCACAGCAGTGACAGGCGGATATTGTGTTACATTGGCAACACAGTATGGCGTGAAGTGTTGCACGTATATCACGAATAGCACCGAGGATCCGGTCGAGGTCATAGACCAAAAGATGGACGATATTCTCCAATTGAAGTGGGAATTTCGCCGAAAACACAATCTCACTCTTGCTGCTGTAGGTAATGAGCTGACTGGTTGGGTGTCATGGTTGAACCCGCGAAATTGGTTCTCCGGTTTAGGAGACTGGGCTCAAGGAGTCATAATGGATGTTGGGAAGTTTCTCCTATGTATCTTAGGTGTTGTCATATCGATTGGATTGATATTTAAATGCGGTCAGGCTTTAATGAAGTGCAAACACCGTACAAGGGTAATGAGTTTAAGGAGTGAGGAAACTGTAATTAACCTGGACTTGATTTATGACCCAAATGTAGAAACAATGATGTGATGAAAATGCGATTTCTACGGTCCGTTTCTTTCACCTGTTTTTCCGTTTTCTCCAAGGTAACAAGACCCACTTGGACGAGGAACTTGATGAGCCGATATACAGACAACAGAGGGATTAAAGAAGAAGTTTGACAACCTGATACACAGATTTTTGATGAACTATGCCATGGATCCCCAGTTTCCCTAGAAATTTTAAAATTACGCTAGCCCAACACTTTTGTAAATCTATGGACATTGACAGCTTTTGCTCGCACCTTATGGGCAAAAGCACAAAGAAGACTGCATTCAACAGACACCAAACAAGACCTCAATCGACGACTGTACATTTACCTGACATAGAATACCACCGCATTTACCGTAATTATGTCTTTTCTTCATTTCTACAACCCTCAGGTAATGACACACATAGTCGATAGGGAATACAGGCACAGATATCAGCAATCACATATCTCCCCCATTCATGTATCATCAACTAAAATGTGCTCCCCCATTTTGTTACAACCAAAGCCGAAAAGAGCTCGGTAAAGTTTGACAGCCCATCCACAGACCCGTACCACGGGATAAGAAGGAATTCACATGTATACTTCGCAATACCTCGAAGCTTGATTTACAACACGTACGGCACGATGATACATGACCCCCCAAACATGGACTCATACACACATGCTTCTGCTATCTCACTAGGTCATACCCTCTTCCCACCTACTCCTCTCTCCTCCCTTACCCAACCATGGAAATGAATTAACCCCTGACATATATTTTTCTCCTTTTGAAATGTTTTAGAAGGTGGCAGTTATTATTGACTGCCAAAGGGTGGACTGTCAAAGTCAGAAAAATATCTCTACACACACTGCCATATTTGCACCTCATACTGGTCCGCGCTGCGCATGCGTACGCTCTCCCGTACGTGCACACTCTCACAGTCGCGGGCACCCGCAGGCGCACGGTATGCGTATTTACGGTAGAGTTTATGTAATCGTAGCGTGCGACTCATTCGTTACATATTTTCACTAATAATGTATTTTGTAGATCATGGTCCCTTTGATAGATACTGAAAGTTTAGTTAACATAGCATGTTCCTGAACAGAGAGATCCCTCTTTGTATTGTACGAAGGGTCTAACAGGGGTCATACAGTAGTGTTTGGTACCCATCGGAAGAGTATTTAAATAGCAATATTCCGGTGTTGGTTTGGAGCGGATTAATCGCTCGTGCGAATAGTTATGGACATAAGAAGTTTATGTCCATTTACTATTATTTGTTCTTACTTAGTCATGCGGCGGGAAACCCAGTATCCCACCCACCTGGACAGTTGGAAACAGTCACAGCCCACCTGTATGAATCAACCTATGACCTTTTGTTATAATGCGAAGCCGAATTCCTGTGTCCAATGAACAATGAGATTGTAGGGACCATTGAATTGTATTGTGTGTGGGGCATAAATAGGCAGGCCGACCGTATCCAGTTCTCTCTCTTCAACGGTTCTCATTGCTGATAATCGGGAGCTGGATATCGAGGCGCATGCGATCGTTTCCCCTTGTGCGTAAGTGTTTCTCCGCAATCATATTGTCTTGATGTTATTGTGAGCCATTTCTCTCTCTCTCTCTCTCTTCTATTTCTCCCGTATTTTTCCCTTAATTGTATTGTATTGTATTTCCTGTGTAGTTATCTGGTTAGTTAGTCTATGTTATATTGTAGTGTATGCTTTGTACTGTGATTCTTTTGCAAGTATAATAGTCATAATACATATAATAGGTTTTGGACCCTAAGCCCAGGTATCTGTGTATCTCTTATAGTGTTAAGTATTCCCTGAGCGTCGGTGACGCTCAAGCAGCTTTGTAGTTAATCAGGTTACACCAGGTTGCACTTACACTCTGTCACCACACTAAGGTTTACTGTATATTTCGTTGTTAAAGGTATAGATATAAAGGTTTAACGTTATAAGCGTCTGCACCGCTGGTGATCTCCTCGTGGTCCCGAGCGTCCGCTACGCTATAGCGAATCATTACGTTAGTCGGCAGCCAATAGCGTGCCTGCCTGTGATCTCTGGGCCGTAAGCGAACGTGACGCTTGAGCGTCTCGACTACGGTTGAGCGATCGTTACGCAACTTGCGTACCCTTACGGTACTTCTTACGTAGATAGCGTACAGTGTTCTTAGACCTCTTAAAGTGTTTTATATACGATAAATATTTAGCTTTATCAACGTCTTCTTGCTTCTGTTCTTCTGGCTCTGTGAGGAGAACGGCGGCGTGGCTCCGGGGGTGGACGCCCAGGACGAACCTGTGTTCACCCCCTCTGGAGCTAATGGTGTCCAGTAGCCAGATCCTATCATTTAAGTAGGTCTGCTCCTCTCTCCCCAGTCCCTCGATGCAGGGAGCCTGTTGCCAGCAGTGCTCCCTGTAAAAATAGAAAAATCCAAACAAAAATGCTTTCTAATGCAAAGAACTCAGGAGAGCTCCCCGCAGTGCGCCCATCTTCCTCTGGGCACAGTGTAAAACTGACGGTCTGGAGGAGGGACATAGAGGGAGGAGCCAGTGCACACCCAGAATCCAAAGCTTTCTTAAAGTGCCCTATCTCCTGCGGAGCCAGTCTATTCCCCATGGTCCTTACGGAGTCCCCAGCATCCTCTAGGACGTTCGAGAAAATAAACTAATTCACATTAAAAATGAGAGGGTACAACTATGGATCTATGTTATACAGTACAGAAAGCATAACCTTTCCATTCTAACAAGAAAAGCTTATACTGGGTTTCAATGACTTTGTCAGAGATCACGGTTGTTACAGATGTGAAGCCTCTATTGCCAGTAGTATCTGTCTGCTAATTACGTATTCTCCCTGGTAGCACCCTGTATTCACAAGCAGACAACGTGAGACCAGGGAGCAGAATTAATTACAATCTGACACATTCCATCTCCTGCTAGTGCCTCCCAAGATAATGTTTTTTTTTCCTGAGTTCCTATAATTAGCTGTTGGCATGATCATCTCCCCTTCTACTGCAACAAGGGCACCTTGACTGCAACTCCCCAAATGTCACATTGATATATGGTTATGTGGCACACACTGCTCACAACCCTCACTTACTATATCTCCTCTGTTCACATAATACTCCTAGCACAGATTTTTTTGCTGCAAACCAAAGGAAAACAGATTAAAACTATATGGAAGACCCCTGTCTACAGCATTGACAGCAGAACAGGCTTAAAGTCTATACTGCACCAAACAAATGTTAACTGGTTCAAGGGCAGAATACATTTGAAATTCATTTGGCTGAGAATGATGTAATTGAAGATGCTGACGCTTGCCTGATTAACTAGCGTTTTAAGATACTATTTCATGAAAATTGCAGGTTTGTTGACTATGTATCACTTCTTTTACTGACGACCAGAATGTCTTGTGCTCTTTGTTTAGAAAGATCATTGGGGCAGATGTATTAAGCCTGGAGAAGTGATAAAGCAGTGATAAGTGCAAGGTGATAATGCACCAGCCAATCAGCTGCTAACTGTCAATTTACATATTGAAGCTGATTGGCTGGTGCGGTATCACCTTGCACTTATCACTGCTTTATCCCTTCTCCAGTCGTAATACATCTGCCCCATTGATTCAAAATGTTTAACCTGGTAAAACCAAACCATCTATCATTTACCACTAGGATTATTAGATGGCAATACTGCAGCCCCGCAGCATAGTTGATCTTGATGAATTTGGATTGTAAGTACTATCTATCACTATGGCTGCTCCCACTTTCAGTCTATTTGCAGAAGCCAGAACACCTGGCAGAGTACTGTACTTCTGTGAGCAACTGTACCACTCAAACTACACTACAAAACCATTTTTGAGCAGAAGACCCTTCCAACAAGCTGCAACATTCCAACTCAACGAAACATTTACACTCCTTGTACTGCTGATCTCCAAGTATCACACTGTTTGTGATGATGATAGGTCAACAAAGGATTTCTTCTAGTGTATAATATAAACAGACAGTGACCATAGTAATGGGTTTCACTGAATGACTTGCAATGGTTCACATAATTTATTTTAAATAGAACTATGGCTCAAAGGAAGAAATATAATAAAGGAAATATAAAATAACACAATACAAGCGATTATACAAACTTGTACAGAATGTTCCCGTATTAGAAGTAAGCAACAAGTTAAGTGATCATATCAAAAGCAGGAGGAAGAAGTCCTTTAATGAAACTACAGGTCACAAACGTCAATGTGACTTCTATCATCAGGATAATGCACTTTTTAAGCCACATATTTTTTAATTTGTAATGCAAGATTTCTTCAGTTCGCTTGCATATAACAAATAGCGCAAGCACTCAGTTCCTGCTACACAAGAACCGATACTCTGAGTAATAAGTTAAGACCCTAAAGTCACACACAGGTTTTTTTCTCTTGCAACTATGGTGTATATGCCAGGGACGTGCAGTCAGGGGAGGCAGGGGAGGCAGTGCCTCCCCTGTCATTCTCCTGTCACTAATGATTAAAATAATACAAAGAAGATACTTATGACACATATTCTGTGTCATAACTATCTTCCTTATATTATGGTAATAATTTTCGGTGTAAATAGGTATTTAAATTGATTTCGGAGGCACCAAGAGCGGTGCCTCCCGCTGTCAATAGTAAATGTCCGGAAGCAGGGGGCGGGTAGGGGGCGGGACCAAGCAGAGGGCTGTAAAAGCCCATTGAAAAAATCAGTGTAAGCGGCACCAGTGTGAGTGCCTCAGTGCAGGGACGTGCTTTCAGCATATATGAAAGCACGCCCCTGCCACTAAAGGCAGATGTGATTGGGCAACAGATTAAGCACTGACAGTGACTGTAACCAGTCACCGTCAGTGCTGTACAGGAAGGGAGCTACAGTGGCAGCTTTATCACATGTGGATCGGAGGAAGGACGCGGGTCAGGTGCGCGCACCCCCTGCCCCCCCCCCCCCCCTCCCCGGGAATTTATGTCTCTTTATTTAAAAGAAAAACCCAATAGTCCGGTCCCCGTACACCTCCCCCCCCCCCGCGCGCGCCACGTCGCGCCGCGCCGGCCCTCAGCTTCTGCTGCCTATCTTCAGAATGAGCCGTCCCCTGTGGCTGCTGCAGAGTGAAAGGGAGCAAGAGGAGGGGGACGCTGGAGCTAACTTACCCGGCCGGCGTCTTCCTCTGTAGTGTATGGCTGCAGTCAGCGTCCGTGCTGTCCAAGGAGGAAGGCAGAGCGTCTGGGACCCGGCAGCAGCAGACAGGAGGTGACCCCCAGCAGCATAGGCACGAGTGGGATGACAGACTGCAGCGTTCAGGGTAAGTCTCTTCCACTCCATCCTTTCCCCTGCAGCCCACCACTGCTCCCATCCTGACCCCCTACTGTCCACCACTACTCCCATCCTGACCCCTACTGTCCACCACTACTCCCATCCTGACCCCTACTGTCCACCACTACTCCCATCCTGACCCCTACTGTCCACCACTACTCCCATCCTGACCCCTACTGTCCACCACTACTCCCATCCTGACCCCTACTGTCCACCACTACTCCCATCCTGACCCCTACTGTCCACCACTACTCCCATCCTGACCCCTACTGTCCACCACTACTCCCATCCTGACCCCTACTGTCCACCACTACTCCCATCCTGACGCCTACTGTCCACCACTACTCCCATCCTGACCCCTACTGTCCACCACTACTCCCATCCTGACTCCGGCAGTCCACCACTACTCCCATCCTAACCCCTGCTGTCCACCGTTATGCCCATCCTGCCTCCTGCTGTCCACTACCACACCCATCCTGCACCTTGCTACTTAATACTTAACTCACCCTGCCTTCTGCCCCAATACTTCCATCCTGCCCCTGCTCTCCACCACCACTACCCCTATCATGTTTTAAAGCCACCTTCTACCCACTACTCAAATCATCATCCTGTCCCCCCCCCCCCCCCCCCCCCACACACACACACCTATATCGTAACTAGGCCAGCTTAGAGGTGCCCCAGTCCTCCCTACAGCGCTGCAACTGGGCACTAGGACCCATCGGAAGGCCAGCGGGTACTTGGTGCCACAGTCCTCCCTCTTTGCACTGCCTCCATATAGAAGAGAAGCCATCGCCGCAGCAGTCGGCAGGCACTAGGACCTAGCTGCAGTCAAATACATCTCCTTTAGTCCCGGCATGAACAGGCTGTGGCTTGCACTGTGACCCCTGCACCCCCCCCCCACCCCCCCCCACACACACACACACACACACACACACACACACACACACACACCTGGCAGCAGGGGCTTACACTGTGCAACCTTGCTGCTTGCATCCATTTACCGGGCTGGTCTTCCATCCCAATCCGTCCATGGTTACACACACAACCCCATGGTTATTTTGTTGTCCAGCTCTTCTATTCAGTTAGCGCCACACCCACTACACATTTTGTACACACACCAGTCAGTGCCTCACCAGCCACTGACCTCACCGCACGCCACTGGTATATGCAATTGCGGTCTAATTGCCGCAAATGTCGAAAAACGGGGCATTTGACACAAAAAAAAAATTCGACAATGCAATACAGTACTTTTCGACAAAAAAACGTCCGTTTCAGATTCAACTTTTTGAAATTCGACAGTTGTCAAATTCGACATGTCTGCAACGGTAAAAATGCGGCTTTTCGACAAAAGTATATTCAATTGAAGAATGTCAATTCGACAACAGTGCTTTTCGACAGTCATTTCGTCAATTTCAGTCCGCCTCATTTGATGACGGAATCTAATAAAAAATGTTAAAAACATGTTTTTTCTGTTGCTAATAGCATATCTATTTATATTAGAATGGATTATCTACTTAGTTTGTCTATTAGGAGCCACAAGTATTATTTATATATTTTTTAAAAGAATATTATTTTTTTACTGACTAAAATAATATGAAGAGATCAGAGCATGTTTTTCAGTGGGAAGGGGTGGGAATGGGTTAACAATCTTGAAAAAAAAATGCGTGGGGACCCCCCTCCTAAGCATAACCCCACGCAATTTTTTTCTGTTGTTTTTTAAACACTTTTGTGCCATCCAAAAAGTCGAATCCAGGACGCACACTATCCGTCAATTGGTCCGTTTTTCGACAGCGGGATTGTCGAATCCGTTTTTTATTGAATATGTCGAATTTGGGTCCCGGCCGGAGGGTATGTGACTGTCGAATTGTGTTGAATTTAAAAACGGTCGAATTCCGAAATTGCATATACCCCTATAGGTGCATTTATTTTTTTCAAGCATGTTTAAGCACAAACGAGGCACACACTTTATCATCCACTTGTTTATAACGTGATCCTTTTGAAGCAGATATCACATGAAACAAACTTAATGCATTGCATTTTACAGTGGGTTGCGTGGCTGCAATGACGCGATTTACAGTGAAACGTGTCACCAAGACCACTGCAGCAGGGGACAGGATGAAGAGGGTGTTGACTCTTCCAGGAGAGCAAATAACCTTATTTTGAAGCAATCAGGTTAGCAATTTGGATATCTCTCCCAGAAGAGTAGACACCCCTCTTTAACCACTTAACTGATGATTCCCCCCTCCCCACCCCCAAAAAAAACGCTCAGAAATTTTTTTATGAGTGAATTAGGTGAAGAACATGAATTTAATCTTGTCCAAAATCATTTTAGTAAAAAAAAAAAAGGAAATATATATATTTTGAAATGGTTTCCCTCAAACATCGGTTGGGAAGATCGGAACATCGGTAACGTCGCAACGTTACTTTTTACACCCCAGACAGCTGCCAGGTACACAAGGGGGTGCTGGGGGTAGCTTTGTGTGTGTGTGTGGGGGGGGGGGGGGTTGGTTTACACTTTCCCAGCGGCTGCTATTGTCTGCAGCCGCCAGGTGGAGGTGTCCTGCCGCGCTGACCGATCAGCAGTGGTCGGCAGCACGCAACACTGAGGGGAGGGTGCGGGGAGGCAGAGGTACCTTCCGGTCCCTCTGAGAGCAGCAGCGGAGGGAAGTTTCCCTTCCCTGACGCTGCGAACACTGTTTAACTGACTGGTCACATCCTGTGCGAGCAGGTCAGATAAAGCACTTGCTGGTATGGTCGCATCTGATGCGACCATGCCAGGCAAGTGGTTAAGGCCGAGTGGCCTTCCAGGACAGTAGGCAAGTATGTTTTAGATTCAATTTTTTTTTTTGTTATGTACAATTTTATTTTAGTTTTTTAGCAGAAAGCCATCAAATGTGCACAGTCCATGGGTTTTCAACTCCAGTCCTCAAGTATCCTCAACAGGTCATGCTTTCAAGATTTCAGTCTGTGGAACAGGGACCCAGCAAAATAGATGGTCACCTGTGCATGATAAATGAAATACCCAAAACATTACCTGTTGTGTTGGTGGTACTTAAGAAGCCAATTTCATTTGTTTTTTTATTTTTTGGGAAATATAAAATTGGAAGACCACATTGTGATGTCTGAGCTCTGCTTACGACATGGGTAGTTTTCTTTTGAGACCATTTTTAGAAGCTTAATTTTATATTACTTTTTCTATTAAAAATAAAAATTGCCTCATCAGTGGGCATGGCTCTATATGACCTCCCCTGAGCAGGAAGGAATGCACAGACAGACAGGGTGGCAGTTCTTATTGCATGGCAGGTGGAAGACAGCATCTGCAGGGCATTAATAAGTAGAGTATTTTATTGGCATGTCACACAGTGCAAATATAATGCATTTTACAGCTCATGGATCAGTATGTGCGAAACAATGTTTTTAAGCCTTCAGCTCCACTCAAAAGCACTTAAACATTTACTATGATGCTATATTCCTTTTAACGTTCAACTTTGAAATCATGATATATTTTATTACCTATTATACTCTTAATTTATTGAAACCTCTCAATGTCCTCATTCTATTGCAAATTTAGTTTTGCTCACATTCATGGTCAAGCCACATATTTGTAAGCATACAAGACCATGCTACTGTAGGTAAAGGGCACTCTTAACAAGAGTCCAAGTGTCATTATATTTATGGTTCACATAGATAAATCGATCTGCTCTCGAAGCTGCAGTCATCCAATAATAAGTCATACTCAGTCTTCATCATTTTTTCCACCTTTGGCTGCACAAAACTAACATCTGTTGTATACTTTCTCATCTTAGTCTTGCATAGAAGTGCATGCTTTCAAATACAAGGTATAACACAGTGTAAATCAGTGGTCTCCAACCTTAATTGGGGTGTGAGCTATTTTCGGAAAATGCGCGTGCATTCCTGTGAAAGTGGGTGTGGCCTCACAAAAGTGGATGTGGTCTCACAAGTAATACCCCCGACTGCGTAGTGCCAGACACACAAATAATGCCCTCAGAAGTTCCAGATACACAAATAATGCCCCTTAGCAGTGCCAGATACACAAATAATGCCTACCAGCAGTGCCAGATACACAAATAATGCCTCCCAGCAGTGCCAGATACACAAATAATGCCCTCAGCAGTGCCAGATACACAAATAATGCCCCCAGCAGTGCCAGATACACAAATAATGCCCCACAGCAGTGCCAGATACACAAATAATGCCCCACAGCAGTGCCAGATACAATGCCCCCGCTTAAAATGCCCCCCCGCAGCGCCAGATAAAATGCCCCCCCCCCCCCCCCCCCGCAGTGTTCGATACAGTGCCCCACATAGTGCTAACCCGTGCTGCTCCTCCTGTATGAGGGACGGAAGGGAAGGGGAGGAGAGCGCAGCGCGCACCTCTCCTGTGAAGTCCGGAGAGCGGCTTCGGTGAGGGTGACAGAGTCTCCGGTGGCGGGCATTTAAAGTATGGTGCCGGTAAGTGAGACAATCAAAACTAGCGGAACGGCAGCCATTCAGGTGCCGCAACTGCCGGTCCACGAGCTCTGATTGGCTAACGGCCGGCACCATATTAAAAATGAAGGGAGGAGGAGTGCCAGTGACTGCCCAAGCTCATGCGCTCTGTGAGCTACCGAAAATACTACGGCGAGCTACCGCTAGCTCGCGAGCTATGGGTTGGAGATCACTGGTGTAAATCATTTAAAAACAACGCCAAATCTGGTCAATACAAATAGCCTTAACAGAGCTTGTATTATTTCCAGCTTGCATTAAATTATACTGCTGTTTGGTGCCCTGACATCCATAATACATATGGCATCTTTGTTTGCAATGTAATGCAAGTTAAGAAAATTAATATATATATATACAAAGGTATCTGGTCTCTAGGTCGACCACTATTGGTCGACAGGGTCTCTATGTCGACATGTTCTAAGTCGATAGGTCAAAAGGTCAACATGTTTTTCAATTTTTTTTCTTTTTTGTAACTTTTTCATACTTAACGATCCACGCGGACTACAATTGGGGAAAGTAACCTGTGCCAAGCGCAGCGGTATCGAAGCGAGCCATGCGAGGGGACACGGTGCACTCATTGGGGTTCCCGATCACTGTACGGAGAAAATTACACAACAAAAACATAAAAAACTCATGTCGACCTTTTGACCTGTCGACCTAGAGACCCTGTCAACCTAGAAACCCTGTCGACCTAGTTACTGCTGACCAATAGTGGTTGACCTAGACACGGTCGACCCTCCATACCACACCCATATACAAACTATTCTTCATGAACCGGCACTCTTACACCTATGTTGTGAGATTGCCTGATGCACCGCCTATGGAAATATCATGAGCAGCATAAAAGGCGTCCGGCACTTCAGGACTTAGCAACTGTAAGAAATTGGTCACATGGACAGCATCAGTTGTTACATCAACGTTTCGGGGTACAAACCCCTTTATCAAGACTTCACACCCTGAAACGTTGATGTTTTCTCATGACCGTTTCTTCTGTGGAGATGGTGATTTGCATGTGGTCAATAGAGATGATCTTAAGTGTCTTCACACGGGTGGTCTTCAGTATGCCGGCTGTCGGGATCCCGGCGCACAGTATACCGGCGCCGGAATCCCGACAGCCGGCATACCGACACTTATTCTTCCTTGTGGGGATCCACGACCCCCCTGGAGGGAGAATAAAATAGCGTGACGCGCGTAGCGCGCCACCGTACCCGCAGCATGGCGAGCGCAGCGTGGCGAGCGCAGCGAGCCCGCAAGGGGCTCATTTGCGCTCGCCACACTGTCGGTAAGCCGGCGGTCGGGCTCCCGGCGCCGGTATGCTGGTCGCCGGGAGCCCGACCGCCGGCATACCATACTACACCCCTTCACACTTTCACACCTGGTCAAGTGGGTTACCTGTTTTATGCAAACATTGTTGATCAAGCTGTAATATTTAGGCAACAGTCTGTCAACTATATTGATTGACAGGATGTTATGTTTGATATTCTCTCTGCACTTGTTATTACCGGGTGTCCACTACTGTTCTCTGCTGTTCGCCATCTGCTGGCTGCAGTACCCCAATTATTACTGACAAGAAGTAAGCTGTGTGAAATATTTTTTTTTTACCTCAGCAGCTACAACCCTATATTAATGTTTTTATGATATATATATATATATATATATATATATATATATATATATATATACACACACATACACACACATACACACACATACACACACACATAAACATTATTAATAGTTCTTTATATGGGATTGGGGGCCCTTATATAACATGTTGTAATTTCTACTTCTGTCATATTAATCAGGAGGAATGGATGTAAGTTAGATAATGATGCTGTGGTGCATTACTCATAACATGACCCAATTGCACCACATTTTAAAAGTGTTCCAGATATACCTCTATTAATGTAGTCTCTACAACAGATCACATAGCCAACCTCTTCAGTTGATTTATTTTCTGTTTATAGGATTCGACTTATTGGAAATGACAAAACAGATAGGTGAATGGAAGTGGGTTTCAGCCCAGTAGAAGAGTGAATACATCCTTTAAAGCGAGATAATGGAACACAAGCCCTGGTTCATTCATTGTTATGACCCCGTCAGAGTGAGCACCATCCACGCTGGACGGATCTGCAACGCATTGCTGAGCACTAACGGGATTAAAATCACAGATGCTGAGTGAGCTGGCCAATGGCCAACCTCATTATATGGAGAAGTGGCCATTTCAGAAATTAATTTCCTACTGTCTACCCCCATTGCCACCCCAAAAATAAATAGATAACTAGCACTAATAAACACAAATGTACGCCACCAAGAAATGAAGAAGAAAAATAATAGAAAAAAATGCAGGATGTTTTCGTCCAAGACAATTTTCTGCAGCTGACACACTCATCTACATTTTTTTGCTAACAAGATTTTCCGATCTTAAACCTGGCTTGAATGAATAGCGATTGTTCCCTTCTGGTTAGGAAGGTGCTGCATTTGCTCATACCCCATTCACTGGCCTAGAATCAGCCAGGCCTCAGATGGCTGTTTCCATGGCAACTTGGTTCATTCAATACAGGCACATAATGAAGACAATGTGTTTTCCATTTAGATGAGTTTTAGAGGGGAGAAAACAAAAAAAAAAAAAGAGCAAAAAAAGAGATGGAGAGGAACGACAGGCCTAGTAAGAGAGAAGGGAGTACCATCAACAAGACAGATTGTTTGGGAGATATTATATAGGAAAGACGTCTTAGAGTAAGTCGCCTATGCTAGTTTCTTCTCCACAATATGGATGCCTTCTATAGATAGTGATAGTATATCAAATAAAGCTTTCATTGATAAAAAAAAAAAAGCACAGTTCTAGATTGTGGCAAGAAAAACATACCTTACTTCCTACTGGCACAGTTGTAAACCTATAAAAAAAAAAAAAAAAAGGTTGGGTACGATATACCTGCACACGGGAGGCCGGCGTTCAGAATAACGACACCGGCATCCTGATGATAAATATCCCAACAGGTGTGAGTACAGCATTCTAACTCGCCCCCCTAACCTCACACATTAGTGCCTAACCCTAACCTCCCCTGCCTTAGTGCCTAAACCTAACCCCCCCCCCACCTCCTGGTGGTGCCTGACCCTAAGCCCCCCCTCCCTCTCCCTCCTCCTAACCCTAACCCCTTCAGTTGACGGCTGAAGCTAAACCACCCACATTTCCACACAGCCTATTCCTAGCTCTCTTGGCTATACTTGGCGTCGAGATTCCGGCATTGGGATTCTGACATTTTCTCGATTTCGGTGTCAGTGTTCTGATGGCTGTCTGATTCTGGCATCGGCATTTTGCCTGTTGGGATGCCGACAGCCGGGATCTTGAACGTAACCCCCAAAAAAACACAGGAGACAAAGGAAACAAATATGGTGGACATATCAGATCGAGTTGTTTGTCACTTCCATCAAGTATAATCCCTGTACCCAAGGTTCCGGATTCCACCACATAAGAAAATATGGTTGCCACTTGCCATCAATAGTACAAATATGTTTTGACCCTGTAGGGGAACCTTGATCCCAGTGTTTCCACATGAATAATCTCTGCATTTTACACAACTATTTGCAATGTTTAATTTTTTGTTTCAATAATAAATCCGTGTCAGTATGGATGGTGTAATGGTTAGCAGTACTGCTTCACAGTACTGAGGTCATGGTTCAGATTCCCACCATGGCCCTAACTGTGAAAGTTTGTATATTGTATATTCTCCCAGAGCTTGCGTGGGTTTCCTCTAGGTACTCCGTTCTCCTGCCACAATCCAAGAATATACTAGTAGGTTAAGTGGCTCAGGACTAATGAAAAAATTAAATAATAACCCCAGTGTGTGCGTATATATATATATATATATATATATATATATACATATATACACACACACACACACACACACAGTCAGGTCCATAAATATTGGTACAATCGACACAATTCTCATATTTTGGGCTCTATAGACAACCACAATGGATTTGACATGAAACAAACAAGATGTGCTTTAACTGCAGATTTTCCGCTTTAATTTGAGGGTATTTACATCCAAATCAGGTGAACGGTGTAGGACTTACAACGATTTCTATATGTGCCTCCCACTTTTTAAGGGACCAAAAGTAATGAGACAAACTAAACAATCCTAAATCAAACTTTCACTTTTTAATACTTTGATGCAAATCCTTTGCAGTCAATTACAGCCTGAAGTCTGGAACGCATAGACATCACCAGATGCTGGGTTTCATCCCTGGTGATGCTCTGCCAGGCCTCTAATGCAAATGTCTTCAGTTCCTGCTTGTTCTTGGGGCATTTTCCTTTCAGTTTTGTCTTCATCACGTGAAATGCATGCTCAATCGGATTCAGGTCAGGTGATTGACTTGGCCATTGCATAACATTCCACTTATTTGCCTTAAAAAACTCTTTGGTTGCTTTCGCAGTATGCTTCGGGTCATTGTGAAGCGCTGTCCAATGAGTTCTGAAGCATTTGACTGAACATGAGCAGATAATAAGAATTTGCTTGCCGATAATTCTATTTCTCGGAGTCCGTAGTGGATGCTGGGGTTCCTGAAAGGACCATGGGGAATAGCGGCTCCGCAGGAGACAGGGCACAAAAAGTAAAGCTTTACGATCAGGTGGTGTGTACTGGCTCCTCCCCCTATGACCCTCCTCCAAGCCTCAGTTAGGTACTGTGCCCGGACGAGCGTACACAATAAGGAAGGATTTTGAATCCCGGGTAAGACTCATACCAGCCACACCAATCACACTGTACAACCTGTGATCTGAACCCAGTTAACAGTATGATAACAGCGGAGCCTCTGAAAAGATGGCTCACAACAATAATAACCCGATTTTTGTAACTATGTACAAGTATTGCAGACAATCCGCACTTGGGATGGGCGCCCAGCATCCACTACGGACTCCGAGAAATAGAATTATCGGCAAGCAAATTCTTATTTTCTCTATCGTCCTAGTGGATGCTGGGGTTCCTGAAAGGACCATGGGGATAATACCAAAGCTCCCAAACGGGCGGGAGAGTGCGGATGACTCTGCAGCACCGAATGAGAGAACTCCAGGTCCTCCTTAGCCAGGGTATCAAATTTGTAGGATTTTACAAACGTGTTTGCCCCTGACTAAATAACCGCTCGGCAAAGTTGTAAAGCCGAGACCCCTCGGGCAGCCGCCCAAGATGAGCCCACCGTCCTTGTGGAATGGGCATTTACATATTTTGGCTGTGGCAGGCCTGCCACAGAATGTGCAAGCTGAATTGTATTACACATCCAACTAGCAATAGTCTGCTTAGAAGCAAGAGCACCCAGTTTGTTGGGTGCATACAGGATAACAGCAAGTCAGTTTTCCTGACTCCAGCCGTCCTGGAACATATTTTCAGGGCCCTGACAACATCTAGCAACTTGGAGTCCTCCAAGTCCCTAGTAGGTGCAAGGCACCACAATAAGCTGGTTCAGGTGAAACACTGACACCACCTTAGGGAGAGAACTGGGGACGAGTCCGCAGCTCTGCCCTGTCCGAATGGACAAACAGATATGGGCTTTTTTGAGAAAAAAACACCAATTTGACACTCGCCTGGTCCACGCCAGGGCCAAGAGCATGGTCACTTTTCATGTGAGATGCTTCAAATCCACAGATTTGACTGGTTTTAAACCAGTGTGATTTGAGGAATCCCAGAACTACGTTGAGATCCCACAGTGCCACTGGAGGCACAAAAGGGGGTTGTATATGCAATACTCCCTTGACAAACTTCTGGACTTCAGGAACTGAAGCCAATTCTTTCTGGAAGAAAATCGACAGGGCCGAAATTTGAACCTTAATGGACCCCAATTTGCGGCCCATAGACACTCCTGTTTGCAGGAAATGCAGGAAACGACCGAGTTGAAATTTCTTTGTGGGGCCATCCTGGCCTCACACCACGCAACATATTTTCGCCACATGTGGTGATAATGTTGTGCGGTCACCTCCTTTCTGGCTTTGACCAGGGTAGGAATGACCTCTTCCGGAATGCCTTTTTCCCTTAGGATCCGGCGTTCCACCGCCATGCCGACAAACGCAGTTGCGGTAAGTCTTGGAACAGACATGGTACTTGCTGAAGCAAATCCCTTCTTAGCAGCAGAGGCCATAAGACCTCTGTAAGCATCTCTTGAAGTTCCGGGTACCAAGTCCTTCTTGGCCAATCCGGAGCCATGAGTATAGTTCTTACTCCTCTACGTCTTATAATTCTCAGCACCTTAGGTATGAGAAGCAGAGGAGGGAACACATACACCGACTGGTACACCCACGGTGTTACCAGAACGTCCACAGCTATTGCCTGAGGGTCTCTTGACCTGGCGCAATACCTGTCCCGTTTTTTGTTCAGACGGGACGCCATCATGTCCACCTTTGGTATTTCCCAACGGTTTACAATCATGTGGAAAAAAACTTCCCGATGAAGTTTCCACTCTCCCGGGTGGAGGTCGTGCCTGCTGAGGAAGTCTGCTTCCCAGTTTCCATTCCCGGGATGAAACACTGCTGACAGTGCTATCACATGATTTTCCGCCCAGCGAAAAGTCCTTGCAGTTTTTGCCATTGCCCTCCTGCTTCTTGTGTCGCCCTGTCTGTTTACGTGGGCGACTGCCGTGATGTTTTTCCCACTGGATCAATACCGGCTGACCTTGAAGCAGAGGTCTTGCTAAGCTTAGAGCATTATAAATTTACCCTTAGCTCCAGTATATTTATGTGGAGAAAAGTCTCCAGACTTGATCACACTCCCTGGAAATTTTTTCCTTGCGTGACTGCTCCCCAGCCTCTCGGGCTGGGCTCCGTGGTCACCAGCATCCAATCCTGAATGCCGAATCTGCGGCCCTCTAGAAGATGAGCACTCTATAACCACCACAGGAGAGACACCCTTGTCCTTGGATATAGGGTTATCCGCTGATGCATCTGAAGATGCGATCCGGACCATTTGTCCAGCAGATCCCACTGAAAAGTTCTTGCGTGAAATCTGCCGAATGGAATTGCTTCGTAGGAAGCCACCATTTTTACCAGGACCCTTGTGCAATGATGCACTGTTTTTAGGAGGTTCCTGACTAGCTCGGATAACTCCCTGGCTTTCTCTTCCGGGAGAAACACCTTTTTCTGGACTGTGTCCAGAATCATCCCTAGGCACAGCAGACGTGTCGTCGGGATCAGCTGCGATTTTGGAATATTTAGAATCCACCCGTGCTGTTGTAGCAGTATCCGAGATAGTGCTACTCCGACCTCCAACTGTTCCCTGGACTATGCCCTTATCAGGAGATCGTCCAAGTAAGGGATAATTAAGACGCCTTTTCTTCGAAGAAGAATCATCATTTCGGCCATTACCTTGGTAAAGACCCGGGGTGCCGTGGACAATCCAAACGGCAGCGTCTGAAACTGATAGTGACAGTTCTGCACCACGAACCTGAGGTACCCTTAGTGAGAAGGGCAAATTTGGGACATAGAGGTAAGCATCCCTGATGTCCCGGGACACTATATAGTCCCCTTCTTCCTGGTTCGTTATCACTGCTCTGAGTGACTCCATCTTGATTTGAACCTTTGTAAGTGTTCAAAAATTTTTTAGAATAAGTCTCACCTAGCCTTCTGGCTTCAGTACCACAATATAGTGTGGAATAATACCCCTTTTCTTGTAGTAGGAGAGGTAATTTAATTATCACCTGCTGGGAATACAGCTTGTGAATTTTTTTTTTTTTTTTTTCCATACTGCCTCCTTGTCGGAGGGAGACCTTGGTAAAGCAGACTTCAGGAGCCTGCGAAGGGGAAACGTCTCGACATTCCAATCTGTACCCCTGGGATACTACTTGTAGGATCCAGGGGTCCTGTACGGTCTCAGCGCCATGCTGAGAACTTGTCAGAAGCGGTGGAACGCTTCTGTTCCTGGGAATGGGCTGCCTGCTGCAGTCTTCTTCCCTTTCCTCTATCCCTGGGCAGATATGATCTTATAGGGACGAAAGGACTGAGGCTGAAAAGACGGTGTCTTTTTCTGCAGAGATGTGACTTAGGGTAAAAACGGTGGATTTTCCAGCAGTTGCCGTGGCCACCAGGTCCGATGGACCGACCCCAAATAACTCCTCTTCCTTTATACGGCAATACACCTTTGTGCCGTTTGGAATCTGCATCACCTGACCACTGTCGTGTCCATAACATCTTCTGGCAGATATGGACATCGCATTTACTCTTGATGCCAGAGTGCAAATATCCCTCTGTGCATCTCGCATATATAGAAATGCATCCTTTAAATGCTCTATAGTCAATAAAATACTGTCCCTGTCAAGGGTATCAATATTTTTAGTCAGGGAATCCGACCAAGCCACCCCAGCTCTGCACATCCAGGCTGAGGCGATCGCTGGTCGCAGTATAACACCAGTATGTGTGTATATACTTTTTATGATATTTTCCAGCCTCCTGTCAGCTGGTCCTTGAGGACGGCCCTATCTATAGACGGTACCGCCACTTGTTTTGATAAGCGTGTGAGCGCCTTAGCCACCCTAAGGGGTGTCGCCCTAACTTCTGGCGGGAAAGGGTATACCGCCCCTAATTTTCTATCGGGGGGAACCCACGCATCATCACACACTTTATTTAATTTATCTGATTCAGGAAAAACTACGGTAGTTTTTTCACATCCCACATAATACCCTCTTTTGTGGTACTTGTAGTATCAGAAATATGTAACACCTCCTTCATTGCCTTTAACGTGTGGCCCTAATAAGGAATACGTTTGTTTATTCACCGTCGACACTGGATTCAGTGTCCCTGTCTGTGTCTGTGTCGACCGACTAAAGTAAACGGGCGTTTTAAAACCCCTGACGGTGTTTTTGAGACGTCTGGACCGGTACTAATTGTTTGTCGGCCGTCTCATGTCGTCAACCGACCTTGCAGCGTGTTGACATTATCACGTAATTCCCTAAATAAGCCATCCATTCCGGTGTCGACTCCCTAGAGAGTGACATCACCATTACAGGCAATTGCTCCGCCTCCTCACCAACATCGTCCTCATACATGTCGACACACACGTACCGACACACAGCACACACACAGGGAATGCTCTGATAGAGGACAGGACCCACTAGCCCTTTGGAGAGACAGAGGGAGAGTTTGCCAGCACACACCAAAAACGCTATAATTATATAGGGACAACCTTATATAAGTGTTTTCCCTTATAGCATCTTTATTATATATTTCTAACGCCAAATTAGTGCCCCCCCTCTCTGTTTTAACCCTGTTTCTGTAGTGCAGTGCAGGGGAGAGCCTGGGAGCCTTCCCTCCAGCCTTTCTGTGAGGGAAAATGGCGCTGTGTGCTGAGGAGATAGGCCCCGCCCCTTTTTCGGCGGCCTCGTCTCCCGCTCTTAACGGATTCTGGCAGGGGTTAAATATCTCCATATAGCCTCCGGAGGCTATATGTGAGGTATTTTTAGCCAAAATAGGTTTTCATTTGCCTCCCAGGGCGCCCCCCTCCCAGCGCCCTGCACCCTCAGTGACTGCCGTGTGAAGTGTGCTGAGAGGAAAATGCAGTGCTGTGCGCTACCTTTAGAAGACTGAGGAGTCTTCTGCCGCCGATTCTGGACCTCTTCTTACTTCAGCATCTGCAAGGGGGCCGGCGGCAAGGCTCCGGTGACCATCCAGGCTGTACCTGTGATCGTCCCTCTGGAGCTGATGTCCAGTAGCCAAGAAGCCAATCCATCCTGCACGCAGGTGAGTTCACTTCTTCTCCCCTAAGTCCCTCGTTGCAGTGATCCTGTTGCCAGCAGGACTCACTGTAAAATAAAAAACCTAAGCTAAACTTTTCTAAGCAGCTCTTTAGGAGAGCCACCTAGATTGCACCCTTCTCGGCCGGGCACAAAAATCTAACTGAGGCTTGGAGGAGGGTCATAGGGGGAGGAGCCAGTACACACCACCTGATCGTAAAGCTTTACTTTTTGTGCCCTGTCTCCTGCGGAGCCGCTATTCCCCATGGTCCTTTCAGGAACCCCAGCATCCACTAGGACGATAGAGAAAATATTGCCCAAAACACTTCAGAATTCATCCTGCTGCTTTTGTCAGCAGTCACATTATCAGTAAATACAAGGGAACCAGTTCCATTGGCAGCCATACATGCCCACGCCATGACACTACCACCACCATGCTTCACTGATGAGGTGGTGTGTTTTGGATCATGAGCAGTTCCTTTACTTTTCCATACTCTTCTCTTCCCATCACCCTGGTACAAGTTAATCTTTGTCTCATCTGTCCATAGGATGTTGTTCCAGAACTGTAAAGGCTTCTGTAGATGTTGTTTGGCTAACTCTAATCTGGTCTTCCTGTTTTTGTGGCTCACCAATGGTTTACATCTTGTGGTGAACCCTCCATATTCACTCTTGTGAAGTCTTCTCTTGATTGTTGACTTTTACACATATACACCTACCTCCTGGAGAGTGTTCTTGATCTGGGCAACTGTTGTGAAGGGGTTTTTCTTCACCAGGGAAATAATTCTTCTGTCATCCACCACAGTTGTTTTCCATGGTCTTCCTGAGCTCTCCGGTGCATTCTTTCCTTTTAAGAATGTTCCAAACAGTTGATTTGGCCACACCTAATGTTTTTGCTATCTCTCTGATGGGTTTGTGTTGATTTTTCAGCCTAATGATGGCTTGCTTCACTGACAGTGGCAGCTCTTTGGCTCTCATATTGAGAGTCGACAGCAACAGATTCCAAATGCAAATGTTACACCTGGAATCTACTCCAGACCTTTTACCTGCTTATTTGATTATGAAATAATGAGGGAATAGCCCACTCCTGTCCATGAAATAGCTTTTGAGTCGACTGTCCCATTACTTTTGGTCCCTTAAAAAGTGTGAGGTACATATAGAAACCGTTGTAATTCCTACACCGGTCACCTGATTTGGATGTAAATACCCCCAAATTAAATCAGAAAGTCAGTAGTTAAATCACATCTTGTTTGTTTCATTTCAAATCCATTGTGGTGGTGTATAGAGCCCAAAATATGAGAACTGTGTCGATGTCCCAATATTTATGGACCTGACTGTGTGTGTGTGTGTGTGTGTGTGTGTGTGTGTGTGTGTGTATGTATGTATGTATGTGTATATATATATATATATATATATATAAATATATATAGCATAACTGAAAATATGCATAATTAAAGTATCGACATAAGGACCCCCGTGTTTAATTATTCCCATGCACTGAAGGTTGCATTTCTTTAGCTCTGGAACAATAAAGGGAGAGATCTTAGTGCTACAAATTGAGTTTGCATGTGGCCTGGGCGACACAACTGTACCCTGTTCAATGAGCACTTGATAGGGAAAAGCCTCTGAGACTTAAAGATACATTTATCAAACAAGCCACAGTATCAGTTTAAGAAGCATCATTGGTTTAATTGTCAAGAAACAGCTCAGGGGAGCAGAGGAGGCAGACTTTGCTTACACCTTTCTGCTGCGTAGCGGAGACAGAAACACCTCCTCTAATTCCCTGACAGCTAATGAGATCAAACATAATCATACAGTCACTGTCTTCCAGAAAACAGAGTGCTTAAATATTTAAACATAAGAGCAACAGCACTCATGATACTGGTGGTCAATAAATAAAACATTGCCTATAATTACTATGAGATTTGTACAAAACTATGCACGTCCTGGGCTGGTCCATATTTAAATCTCTGTTCTACACACACAATTCATATCAGTGATCTGATCTCCTAAACACACACACATATAGGTTGTCCCATAATATATAAATTAGAATATACTTAATACACAAAAGACAAAACGTTTATTTAGGAATGACCAACTAAAGTGACATGTTATTTTAACATGCAAAGTCAACTAATTAAGCCCTATTTAGGACTGTACCAACGTGTGTGTGTGTGTGTGTGTGTGTGTGTGTGTGTGTGTGTCTCTCTGTAGAAGGTGCTATAACGGGATACGGTTACGTTGTCGGCGCAGGGATCCCGAACACTCACACTCCCGCCGGCTAACAGGGAGCTATTCCCACTCTTAAATGTCCACGACACCCATAGAGTGTGAACAGAACCTGTGGCAAGCTCAGCCAGCCCGCAAGGGGCTTTGCTTTTCTCGCCCATCCTGCTGGCATTCTGGCGGCCAGGATCCCGGCGGACGGGAACATATACCCAATGTGCTATAAAAATGTATTTGTTGCATTTTCCATACACCTCTCATTCCATTTTCACACAGCAGAAATGATTGATAATAGACAGAAATACCTCTACCACGGCTTTAGTAATGAAATCTCTAAAATAATCTACTGATGAAGTAAACACAACAGTGATGAGAATTGTATCACTCGCATGCATTTGCCTTATGCAAAAAAAGAGACACTGGCAGGAATAATTGAAGCACATGATCCTAACAAGACTTCTTTGGAAAAGGCCACAAAAGATCAGACTTTTTCTATTATACACCTTTTCCACTAAAGTCGCAGGTCTGACCTGGGATTTGGAACACGGTTCCAAGCCAGGTCAGACCCGAGACATGACCCAAGAATATCTCGGGTCAGCGTTGTTTACGGTGCAGTGTCTTCTGGTCAGCGCCCGGAAAACTGACAGATCAGGCCTCTCGGGGCATGGCCTCGGCCCCGTTAGGCCACGCCCCCAATTTGAAGCTGCCCACAGTCACGCTAGGGGTAAGGCCAGCAGTCTGGAAGCTGCTGGGCTGTCCCCAGCCTCTGGCACACACCTTTCCTGGCCAACGCTGCTGTCTCCATAGCAGGACAGACAGCAGCGCTGACAGCATGCTCTGTCCCCCCCAACCTTCTGCGGGACACTGCGGTCAGGAAGGTATGGGCTCTAGGCATGCTTTAAGCGTGTCCCGGGTCATATGATCCGTATAACCCGTTTATACTGCACCCTTACTTTTTTCTTTTTTTTTTTCAGGGAGCCGTTTCCACCACCAAAAAAACTGGGTCGATGTGTGTAAAAACCCGGGGTCATACTCTTCAACATAAGAAATTGGAGTAGATAAGGAACAGTAATTGCTGATTACGCTTAACAGTTGTTAAAAGAATCTGTAAAAATTAAACTCAACTGGTATAGGAGTCCAGGTAAATTAGAGAGATAAACGCTTACGCAATAGTGTGGGAAGCAGCACTTGACAAATACAGAAAATATTCAGTGCAGGGACACAGTGCTCACTTACTTTGTGCCTCATTGTCTGTGCAAAGCGCATAGATTAAAGAGTTAGATTTAGAAATAGAAGAAAAAGTCAATATCTCATGGATGAAACGCGTCAACGCTTTTGAACCCGTTTGTGGACATTTGGTTTATAAAAGCAGATGCCAGCCAGGAGAGCCAATAAGTGACAAAGACCTTTACAGTCACTATTCATTAAGAGGAACTTTCCCTGTCTGGTTTGGAATTCAGTGCAAGTGGGTAACCCACATTACTGGACCTGTGGAATGTAGAGAGACTTTAACTTGCTGGACCTCCACCATTGCTGCTACAATATCAAGGAGGCCCTCCGGAATGCACATTACATTGGGGTTGTTTAAAGTGATCTGCATAGATTATTCACAGCTATTGAAACATGATCTGCATCAATCCTAAATGGGCTCTTTGATACTTTTATTAACCAATTGGAGGATTACACTTTATTTTAACTAACTTACTGGCCGACTTTATTTGTGAGCTAAATAATACACTCTAGAAGCTTCTTACTTGCTTCCTTAATACTACGAAGCTTCAACTATTATCTATGCACTAATAATATTCCATTGTACACAAACTTAAAGTCGTATTTTAAATTTATGATGTTTTGACTGGATTCTTCTTTTATGTTTATTAATAAACATTTGTGCAGTTAGTGTAATAAATGCTACTTTAAAATCCTTTCTCCAGTATTCATTTCCTTTCAGGAAGAGCGGATTTGCAATATGTAAATACACTGTATACTCCTATACCAGAGCGGGGAAATCGTTTAAAGCTTATTATTTAAGAACTTACACAGTTAGAATTATGCTTTAAATGTAGGCTTGGAAATGGGGTGCAGAGGGATAAAGATAACTCCATCCAAAACTGAAAGTTCGAGTGAAGCAATAAAATACAAAACACTATTTTACTTGGGGTCCAGCTATAGGTGTCACAGATTTGGCTGCCATCTCTATGCTGATCAGCAAAATTGGGGGTACATCTGTTTGCCAAAATATGGACTGGGAGCATTTCTATACAGCATAAGAAGAACTGGGAGCACTGTTGTGAGGCGTAATACAGAGTTCCAAAATGTAAATCTGCTGAGAGGAGATGTAATGTTCCTTTCTTTCCTGTGAAGGACACTGCTGCTTAGGAAGCACGAGAAGAAGAAGAGTGCAAGAGCCAGCTGGCCAGGTTATATGTGATGGAATTGATGGGCATATAGTGATTAGTGATGAGCACCGGAAATTTTTCGTGTTTTGTGTTTTGGTTTTGGGTTCGGTTCCGCGGCCGTGTTTTGGGTTCGAACGCGTTTTGGCAAAACCTCACCGAATTTTTTTTATCGGATTCGGGTGAGTTTTGGATTCGGGTGTTTTTTTCAAAAAACCCTAAAAAACAGCTTAAATCATAGAATTTGGGGGTCATTTTGATCCCAAAGTATTATTAACCTCAATAACCATAATTTCCACTCATTTTCAGTCTATTCTGAACACCTCAAAATATTATTTTTAGTCCTAAAATTTGCACCGAGGACGCTGGATGACTAAGCTCAGCGACCCAAGTGGCCGACACAAACACCTGGCCCATCTAGGAGTGGCACTGCAGTGTCACGCAGGATGGCCCTTCAAAAAACTACTCCCCAAACAGCACATGACGCAAAGAAGAAAAAAAAAGAGGCGCAATGAGGTAGCTGTGTGACTAAGATAAGCGACCCAAGTGGCCGACACAAACACCTGGCCCATCTAGGAGTGGCACTGCAGTGTCACGCAGGATGGCCCTTCCAAAAAACACCCCCCAAACAGCACATGACGCAAAGAAAAAAAGAGGCGCAATGAGGTAGCTGTGTGACTAAGATAAGCGACCCAAGTGGCCGACACAAACACCTGGCCCATCTAGGAGTGGCACTGCAGTGTCACGCAGGATGGCCCTTCAAAAAACTACTCCCCAAACAGCACATGACGCAAAGAAAAATGAAAGAAAAAAGAGGTGCAAGATGGAATTGTCCTTGGGCCCTCCCACCCACCCTTATGTTGTATAAACAGGACATGCACACTTTAACCAACCCATCATTTCAGTGACAGGGTCTGCCACACGACTGTGACTGAAATGACGGGTTGGTTTGGACCCCCACCAAAAAAGAAGCAATTAATCTCTCCTTGCACAAACTGGCTCTACAGAGGCAAGATGTCCACCTCATCATCATCCTCCGATATATCACCGTGTACATCCCCCTCCTCACAGATTATCAATTCGTCCCCACTGGAATCCACCATCTCAGCTCCCTGTGTACTTTGTGGAGGCAATTGCTGCTGGTGAATGTCTCCACGGAGGAATTGATTATAATTCATTTTAATGAACATCATCTTCTCCACATTTTCTGGATGTAACCTCGTACGCCGATTGCAGACAAGGTGAGCGGCGGCACTAAACACTCTTTCGGAGTACACACTTGTGGAGGGCAACTTAGGTCGAATAAAGCCAGTTTGTGCAAGGGCCTCCAAATTGCCTCTTTTTCCTGCCAGTATAAGTACGGACTGTCTGACGTGCCTACTTGGATGCGGTCACTCATATAATCCTCCACCATTCTTTCAATGGGGAGAGAATCATATGCAGTGACAGTAGACGACATGTCCGTAATCGTTGTCAGGTCCTTCAGTCCGGACCAGATGTCAGCATCAGCAGTCGCTCCAGACTGCCCTGCATCACCGCCAGCGTGTGGGCTCGGAATTCTGAGCCTTTTCCTCGCACCCCCAGTTGCGGGAGAATGTGAAGGAGGAGATGTTGACAGGTCGCGTTCCGCTTGACTTGACAATTTTCTCACCAGCAGTTCTTTGAACCCCAGCAGACTTGTGTCTGCCGGAAAGAGAGATCCAAGGTAGGTTTTAAATCTAGGATCGAGCACGGTGGCCAAAATGTAGTGCTCTGATTTCAACAGATTGACCACCCGTGAATCCTTGTTAAGCGAATTAAGGGCTCCATCCACAAGTCCCACATGCCTAGCGGAATCGCTCTGTGTTAGCTCCTCCTTCAATGTCTCCAGCTTCTTCTGCAAAAGCCTGATGAGGGGAATGACCTGACTCAGGCTGGCAGTGTCTGAACTGACTTCACGTGTGGCAAGTTCAAAAGGTTGCAGAACCTTGCACAACGTTGAAATCATTCTCCACTGCGCTTGAGACAGGTGCATTCCACCTCCTATATCGTGCTCAGTTGTATAGGCTTGAATGGCCTTTTGCTGCTCCTCCAACCTCTGAAGCATATAGAGGGTTGAATTCCACCTCGTTACCACTTCTTGTTTCAGATGATGGCAGGGCAGGTTCAGGCGTTTTTGGTGGTGCTCCAGTCTTCTGTACGTGGTGCCTGTACGCCGAAAGTGTCCCGCAATTCTTCTGGCCACCGACAGCATCTCTTGCACGCCCCTGTCGTTTTTTAAATAATTCTGCACCACCAAATTCAAGGTATGTGCAAAACATGGGACGTGCTGGAATTTGCCCAGATTTAATGCACACACAATATTGCTGGCGTTGTCCGATGCCACAAATCCACAGGAGAGTCCAATTGGGGTAAGCCATTCCGCGATGATCTTCCTCAGTTGCCGTAAGAGGTTTTCAGCTGTGTGCGTATTCTGGAAAGCGGTGATACAAAGCGTAGCCTGCCTAGGAAAGAGTTGGCGTTTGCGAGATGCTGCTACTGGTGCCGCCGCTGCTGTTCTTGCGGCAGGAGTCCATACATCTACCCAGTGGGCTGTCACAGTCATATAGTCCTGAGCCTGCCCTGCTCCACTTGTCCACATGTCCGTGGTTAAGTGGACATTGGGTACAACTGCATTTTTTAGGACACTGGTGAGTCTTTTTCTGAGGTCTGTGTACATTTTCGGTATCGCCTGCCTAGAGAAATGGAACCTAGATGGTATTTGGTACCGGGGACACAGTACCTCCAACAAGTCTCTAGTTGGCTCTGCAGTAATGATGGATACCGGAACCACGTTTCTCACCGCCCAGGATGCCAAGGCCTCAGTTATCCGCTTTGCAGCAGGATGACTGCTGTGATATTTCATCTTCCTCGCAAAGGACTGTTGGACAGTCAATTGCTTGGTGGAAGTAGTAAAAGTGGTCTTACGACTTCCCCTCTGGGATGACCATCGACTCCCAGCAGCAACAACAGCAGCGCCAGCAGCAGTAGGCGTTACACGCAAGGATGCATCGGAGGAATCCCAGGCAGGAGAGGACTCGTCAGAATTGCCAGTGACATGGCCTGCAGGACTATTGGCATTCCTGGGGAAGGAGGAAATTGACACTGAGGGAGTTGGTGGGGTGGTTTGCGTGAGCTTGGTTACAAGAGGAAGGGAATTACTGGTCAGTGGACTGCTTCCGCTGTCGCCCAAAGTTTTTGAACTTGTCACTGACTTATGATGAATGCGCTGCAGGTGACGTATAAGGGAGGATGTTCCGAGGTGGTTAACGTCCTTACCCCTACTTATTATAGCTTGACAAAGGCAACACACGGCTTGACAAATGTTGTCCGCATTTCTGTTGAAATACTTCCACACCGAAGAGCTGATTTTTTTGGTATTTTCACCAGGCATGTCAATGGCCATATTCCTCCCACGGACAACAGGTGTCTCCCCGGGTGCCTGACTTAAACAAACCACCTCACCATCAGAATCCTCCTGGTCAATTTCCTCCCCAGCGCCAGCAACACCCATATCCTCCTCATCCTGGTGTACTTCAACACTGACATCTTCAATCTGACTATCAGGAACTGGACTGCGGGTGCTCCTTCCAGCACTTGCAGGGGGCGTGCAAATGGTGGAAGGCGCATGCTCTTCACGTCCAGTGTTGGGAAGGTCAGGCATCGCAAACGACACAATTGGACTCTACTTGTGGATTTGTGATTTCGAAGAACGCACAGTTCTTTGCTGTGCTTTTGCCAGCTTGAGTCTTTTCATTTTTCTAGCGAGAGGCTGAGTGCTTCCATCCTCATGTGAAGCTGAACCACTAGCCATGAACATAGGCCAGGGCCTCAGCCGTTCCTTGCCACTCCGTGTGGTAAATGGCATATTGGCAAGTTTACGCTTCTCCTCCGACAATTTTATTTTAGATTTTTGAGTCCTTTTTTTACTGATATTTGGTGTTTTGGATTTTACATGCTCTGTACTATGACATTGGGCATCGGCCTTGGCAGACGACGTTGATGGCATTTCATCGTCTCTGCCATGACTAGTGGCAGCAGCTTCAGTACGAGGTGGAAGTCGATCTTGATCTTTCCCTATTTTTGGAACCTCAACATTTTTGTTCTCCATATTTTAATAGGCACAACTAAAAGGCACCTCAGGTAAACAATGGAGATGGATGGATACTAGTATACTTATGGATGACAAGCGACTGCCGACACAGAGGTAGCTACAGCCGTGGACTACCGTACTGCGTCTGCTGCTAGTATAGACTGGATGATAATGATATAAAAAATATATATATATCACTACTGCAGGACAGGTATATATTATATAATGACGGACCTGCTGGACACTGTCAGCACTGCAGACTCCTAAAGTAAACTACTAGTATGAAGAAGATAGAAAAAAAAAAAAACACCACAGGTAGGTATACAATTATGGATGGACGAGCGACTGCCGACACAGAGGTAGCTACAGCCGTGGACTACCGTACTGCGTCTGCTGCTAGTATAGACTGGATGATAATGATATAAAAAATATATATATATCACTACTGCAGGACAGGTATATATTATATAATGACGGACCTGCTGGACACTGTCAGCACTGCAGACTCCTAAAGTAAACTACTAGTATGAAGAAGATAGAAAAGAAAAAAAAAACACCACAGGTAGGTATACAATTATGGATGGACGAGCGACTGCCGACACAGAGGTAGCTACAGCCGTGGACTACCGTACTGCGTCTGCTGCTAGTATAGACTGGATGATAATGATATAAAAAATATATATATATCACTACTGCAGGACAGGTATATATTATATAATGACGGACCTGCTGGACACTGTCAGCAGAATGCGTTTATAGAATAAAAACACCACACGACGAGTGTTTAACTTTTTCAGGCAGACAATCACAATATACTGGTGGTCAGTGGTCACTGGTCAGTCACACTGGCAGTGGCACTCTGGCAGCAAAAGTGTGCACTGTTAAATATGTACTCCTGCTATAACTGCTCCCCAGTCTCCCCCACAATTAAGCTGTGTGAGCAGTGAGCACTCAGCACAGTCAGATATACATAGATGATGCAGCACACTGAGGCTGAGCACAGATATGGTATGTGACTGTGTATCGTTTTTTTTCAGGCAGAGAACGGATTATATTAAATAATAAAAATAAATAAAACTGCACTGGTGGTCAGTCACTAGTATAACTATCAGCAAAACTCTGCACTCTCTGAGTACTCCTCCTAATGCTCCAGTAAATCAAGTGTCTCACTCTCTATCTATTCTAAACGGAGAGGACGCCAGCCACGTCCTCTCCCTATCAATCTCAATGCACGTGTGAAAATGGCGGCGACGCGCGGCTCCTTATATAGAATCCGAGTCTCGCGATAGAATCCGAGCCTCGCGAGAATCCGACAGCGGGATGATGACGTTCGGGCGCGCTCGGGTTAACCGAGCAAGGCGGGAGGATCCGAGTCGCTCGGACCCGTGTAAAAAAAGGTGAAGTTCGGGCGGGTTCGGATTCCGAGGAACCGAACCCGCTCATCACTAATAGTGATATGGGTGAGATTGGGTGGGACATGATACAGGGGGAGACTGGGGGAACATGATAATGAGATGGTGTTTGAGGTCATAAGTTTCATATAGGCCCACCACCCTCCTCTAAGTGGTGCTAAACATGCTGTGGGCAGAGTATCCCTCTTTAGATTTTCATGGGTGCACACCATAATAAAATGTGCTACGAGCCCACCATTACCTGTAATAGTCCAACAACATTCACTCTGATTCTGCTGTCGCTTGTCTGTGTCAGCTGACAGAGCGACCCTTCTCCTTCAACTGCCCTTGGTTGTAAAGAGTAATGGTCATTAGAAGCAAGTTATTTAACATTTAGTTATTGATGGACTGTTACGGGTATCGGTGGACCCACAAGATTGGGAGGAACACCAAGCCCCAAGTATTACTCTTTAACTTAATAAATGGCACCAACATTGAAAGTAAAAGTTATCCTTTGAATATAAAAAATTAAAATGTGTTACAGATTGTAACATTTCAGACCATGTAATGTGTCCTATGTAAATCTGGAACTTGACTAGTATTGAATTGGGAGTGCAATAAAGCAATGTAGATCTAATGTTAAAGCACATATTCATTTTGCAGCATACACAGTGGGCGGGAGCCATTGAGTCAGGAGCAGATGAAAACACTGGCTGTAGTATTCCTTCTAGGAACACATAGGGCTGGTGTGTGTATTATGGAATGCACTCGTGACAGATCCATAAAAAAAAATGCCTCAGATTTTTATTAAGATAAACTGTAAATCTTTGCATATTTACTACATGTTGACTCCATTTACTGTATATTGAGAACAATGAACAGAAAAAGACAGTCAGTATGCTGGCAGAGCACAAGTAGATATGCACAGCCAATGAGGTTAGTTGTGATCAAATAGCCAAACATGAGTGCATCTGTGACCATGGCCCTCATTCCGAGTTGATCGGTCGCAAGGCGAATTTAGCAGAGTTACACACGCTAAGCCTACGCCTACTGGGAGTGTATCTTAGCTTCTTAAAATTGCGACCGATGTATTCGCAATATTGCGATTACAAACTACTTAGCAGTTTCTGAGTAACTTCAACCTTACTCTGCCTGTGCGATCAGTTCAGTGCTTGTCGTTCCTGGTTTGACGTCACAAACACACCCAGCGTTCGCCCAGCCACTCCTCCGTTTCTCCAGCCACTCCTGCGTTTTTTCCGGAAACGGTAGCGTTTTCAACCACACGCCCATAAAACGCCGTGTTTCCGCCCAGTAACACCCATTTCCTGTCAATCACATTACGATCGCCGGAGCGATGAAAAAGCCGTGAGTAAAAATACTATCTTCATTGTTAAATTACTTGGCGCAGTCGCAGTGCGAATATTGCGCATGCGTACTAAGCGGATTTTCATTGCGATGCGATGAAAAATACCGACCGATCAACTCGGAATGAGGGCCCATATCCTAAATGAAATCTATTGTATTTAATCATGGAGAACAGAAAGCCAGGGGTCAGCCCAATGTGTGTGTGTGTCTGGGGTGATCATCTAACACGGAAGGCAGTTAGCATAGTAATACATACATACATACATACATACATACATACATACATACATACATACATACAACACTCATAATGATGAGAAAATTAGAAGATTTGAGCAATCTGACCCTCCAATTGCATTGATAATTTCATATAGCCCTGCTAGGCCCATTTCATTACATTATTATTACTCATCCCAGCCTTGACCAAAACCTGTAACATCGCTCTGTACTGCGTGTGTAGGGATTACTCCTATTCTGAACAAGACACAACGTTCTTCTGCTGCTCCGCTCTGTCAATTCCCACATTGGTTACTGTATTTTGCAAAAATCAATATAAAAGATACTTCTGCTTCCATAATTAGCTACCAACCAAACTACACCAACATACATCTCTTCACTTATCTTATGATCCCTCGGCTCTGTGCAAGATCTGTGTTTCTCATCCACACTCATTACCTGCTCCCACTCACAGTTAGAGGCAGGGGTTAAAGTGAGCCGGAACTGCGTTCCGTCAGTTCCACTTGGAGATAGAACGCAGTTCCGCCTCCTCCGGATCACCTAACCTGCTGTGTCCCGCCGCAGGGAGATGCCGGGCGCCCGCTGAGATTGTGTTACCAGCGGGCGCCCGTCTCTCTCTCCACAGCGGCAGCCAGAGGCAGGAGCTCACTACTGAGCTCCGGCTACCGGCTCTGTCAGTGCACACTATGGTAGAGACGTCATGATGTCTCTCTCATTGTGCTCAGGAGCGGACGCCGGAAGGACCACAGCAGTCGGAAGCGGGAGCGGGTCTTGGTGAGTATGGTGTTTTTTTGTTTTACATATATGTGTGTGTATCTACTGGGGACAAGCTACTGGGGGGCTAACTACAAGGGGGCAAGCTACTGGGGGGCCAACTACAAGGAGGTAAACTACTGGGGGGCAAACTACAAGGGGGCAAACTACTGGTGGGCTAAATACAAGAGGGAAAGCTACTGGGGGCAAACTACAAGGGGGTAAGCTACTGGGGGCAAAACTACAATTTACTACTGGAGCAAACTGCAAGGGGGCTAACTACTGGGGACAAACTAAAGGGGGGCATTACTACAGGGGCTAAACTACAGGGGCTAAATTACTAGGGTCATAACTACAGGGGATAAACTACTGGGGGCATTACTACTTGGGGCAAACTACATAGGGCTAAACTACAGGGGCTAAACTACAGGGGCTAAACTACATGGGGCTAAACTACAGGGGCTAAACTACAAGGGCTAAACTACAGGGGGCATTACTACTGGGGGCTAAACTACTGGGGCATAACTGCAGGGGCTAAACTACAGGGGGCATTACCACTGGGGGCTAAACTACATGGGGCAAACTACATGAGGACTAAACTACTGCACCAAATCCAGCAGTCTTCTGCCACCTGATACTTATTCCAGTGTCATCTGCTGATGTACCTATGTTTATTTACCCTGTACTTGTCCTATATTGTCGTCAACTGTAAGTTGCTGTTTTCCTGTTTGATTATTTGTTTATGATCTCTGTAATTGGGCGCTGCGGAACCCTTGTGGCGCCATATAAATAAATAATAAGAAGAATAACTACAGGGGCTAAACTACTGGGGGCATTATCACTGGGAGGCTAAACTAAAGGGGGGGGGGGGTTAACTACTGGGATCATAACTGCAGGGGCATTACCACTGGGGGTATGACTACTGGGGCTAAACGACTGAGGGCATTACTACAGGCGACATTACTACTGGGGCAATACTACACAGGGGCATTACTAATGGGGGCACTACTAATGAGGGCATTGCTAAGAGGGCACTTCATGAGGAGCATCAATCCTGGTGCATAAGGGGTACTACTACTGGGGGCATTGCATAAGGGGCACCACTACTATGGGCTCTATATAAGGGGCACTACCAGTACAGTGGACATTGCATAAGGAGCACTACTACTGTGGGCATTTTATAAGGGGCGCTACTGCTGTGACCATTGTCTATTACGGGGTGCTACTACTGTGGGCATTATTACTATTGTATGACCACACACCCTTTCTTTTTGAGACCACGCCCCCTTTTTTTGAGCAGCGCGCAATACCTTTATTGCATTTGCGCCGGGGGGAGGGTGAGTTCCACTACCTCTCTAGGACCACTTTAAGCACTGGTTACAGGACTTTTTTTTTCAAACTGTCCTAACTCTGTGGAATGACCTCCTATATACGACCAGACTTCCTTCTGGTATCCGAACATTCAAATGTTCCATGAAACTCACCTTTTCAGACAAGCTTATTAAATTCTAGAACCACCCACATTATTTCCATACACTATTTTATCCAATTACCTCCCCCTACACAGTTCATACAAAACTTCAACATGTTCTACATGCACACAAGCCTCTGAACACAGGTCAACATTGCTCCATGAGTGGCTCATACAGCCTACCAAGAACCTTTTACATTTGCAATCTGAGTGGACTTAATTGCAATATCTAGTATATGTACAGGGTCCCATACTTTACAAGGGGACAGCGTGCGTTGAAAAAAAGGGTGTGGGCTCTCACAGTACAGACAAATTACACCACATAGCAGCAAAATCTCATTCACATTACATTGCACATACTAGTGCTGCTTATCCACATAATGCCCCAGTAGTAGTGCCACTTATATACATACATACATACATACATACATACATACATACATACATACATAATGTGCCTAGTAGTAATTCCGCTTATACATATAATGCCCCCAGTAGTAGTGCTGCTTACACACAAAATTTTGCAGGGCTACTATCATGTCCATAGACATGCGGGGGGACGCCCAGCACAGGGCTATCCCGCCCCGCATATGTGTAATAGCATCGCACAGCGGCGATGCTTTTGCACTTTAGGAGTAGCTCCCCGGCCCGCAGCGGCTGCGTGTGATGTCACGCAGCCGCTGCGGCCCGCCCCCCACACGGTCCGGCCATGCCTGCGTTGGACGGACCGCGCCCACGAAACGGTGGGCAAACGCCGCTGTTTCGTCCGCCCCCGCCCAGCGACCGTCTCTGCCTGTCAATCAGGCAGAGGTGATCGTACCGCAGCGATGGCCTATGGGCGTCTGGCATGCGCCGGTGCACTACGGCGCCGGCGCAGTTCTGACCCGATCACACCGCTGCGATAAACTGTAGCGTGCGATCGGGTCAGAATGACCCCCATAATGTCCCCAGTAGTAGTGCAGCTTAATCACATAATGCCCCCCAATAGGAGTGGCGCTTATACACATAATTCCTCTAGTAGTAGTGCTGCTTATACACATAATGCCCCCAGCAGTGGTGCCACTTATACATAATGCCCCAGTAGTGGCACCACTTATACATAATGCTCCCTGCAGCGGCTGCCGGCTTTGGGCTCCTTGTGAGATCTCGCGATATTAGTGAGAGCTCAGTCGAACCTAGTGATCAGACCGGGGGAGCGAGTGTGATGGTGTATGCGCACTATTGGTGCACCCGCTGAAGAAAGCTGATATTGGAGGACACGTATCACTGGAGAGGTGAGCTAACGCACTCCAATATCAGCAGCAAGCATGTTAATACATGCTGGCGAAGTACTGTATGTAACCGCTACACCACGATAATGTGATGAAGCCGGTCTGAATAGTTTAAGAATGATGTATGCTTTATGATACATCTACCCGAAGTGCCACTTACTGTATACACATTATGCCCACACACACATATACACAGACAGGGCCGTAACTAGACATTTTGGTGCCCTGTGCCAGAAAGAGAATTGGTGCCCCCTCCCCCCGTATGCAAAATAGGGAGAGTGTGCGCCAAAGGAGAGTGTGGCCACAGAATAGTACCAATTCACATTACATTCACAGTAGTGTCCATTAGTGCCGCATATACACATTACACTACAGAAGAGTCCCTTACACACCTTATGCCAGGTACAGACCCTTACACACATTATGCCAGGTAGAGTCCCTTACACACATTACACCAGGTACAGCCCCTTACACACATTACGCTAGGTACAGACCCTTACACACATTATGTCAGGTAAAGACCCTTACACACATTACGCCAGGTAGAGTCCCTTACACACATTACACCAGGAACAGCCCTTTACACATTATGCCAGGTAGAGTCCCTTACACACATTACGCCAGATAGATCCCCTTACACACATTATGCCAAGTACAGCCCCTTACACACATTACGCCAGGGGAAGGAGGGGATTAAAACCTGTTAAAATTAAAATAGAATAACATAGAATAACATGCAGCAGCCATAGTCATTTGTATCCCAAAACTACAACTCAGCATCCTGTGCTGCCAGCTGCATCTGGTACTGTCCTCATCCCTGCGCTGTACGGGTGACTGGGCACGCCGATGTCCCTTTAGTGTTAACTCCTTTTAGTCCCCATTGTCCCTATGAGTGATCCCTCCTTTTAGTCCTCAATGTTCCATTAGTGGTCCCTCTTTTTAGTATCTATTCTAGGAATCCCTCTTATAGTCCCCTCTGCCCGCAGAGCCCTTGAAACTCACTCTGCCTCCCCATGATCTCGGCGGTGTGCTCAGAGCTGGGACAGGGACCATCTTGGTGGTATTGACGCTCTTCCTGCGCACTGTGAGTGAGCCCGGGTACACCAGCAGTTGTCCCATCAGCCTCCATCTGACCCAGTGTGGCCAGACTTGCACGGATCTCCTGCAGCTCAGGGGCCTAAGAGGCCGTGGTAACCCCCCCGCCCCTGCATGACGTTCCATGGACCATGCGCATGGGATGTCAGACACCCCCTCACACCACCTTCTCCAGCCTCAGCAGTGTGTACAGGCAGTGCTGTGCATCCTGATAAAAGGAGGTGCCTAACTGCCCCATGCCGCTGTACACTGCGCCTCCCACAACAACAGCAGGGATGCAGAGCAGTGAAGCTTCTCCTGCCTGGGGCCTACCTGCTCTGCATCCCTTTGCTGAGCGGGTAGCGCCCGGCCTGCTTATGTATAAAATTCCTATTTCCCTATGATTATATACTTGCAAGTTGCGCCCTCTTACCTCCTTGTCTGTCTGCTATTATACAGTTTTGCTTTATTACTGTTTTGTTCCCAATCTTAAAAGCACCATTGAATAAGCTGTCACAATACAAACGTTAATAATTAAATGTAAATGGGATATGTTTCTTGCATTTTTTTATACAGATTAAAAATCCAAGTAAAAATACAAAATTATGACCTATTTTCTTTAATGTAGGTGGCATGTTATCCACACTAGGTTACACCATCCAGCGATTACAATAATACATATTGCAATCATAATAACTACATTATTTTACAATTAAGAAACACTATTCTAATAGTGATAACTATAGCTAGTATGGCAATGTTATGCCTATTTAGGATGCATTAAGCCTCCTCTTCCAACTTTGTAATCCAATCCAGCCTTTGTTCTTCAGCGTTTCATACTGGGTGTCATTTAAGCTGTATTAATATGCGCTCACTCTTAGTACATGGAATATAGTCACACCAAGGGGCACATGTAAATGGTGCAATCATTTACAAGGCAAAACCAGGTTGGTTTTGCCTTGTAAATGCTTGCTGTTTAAATAATACAGGGATTCTCACACAAACTCCAAGACCTCCAGCATCCCGCACCCTATTACATTTACCCCCTAGATCTTTGTCCAAGCAGTAGGGCCCTCTCACGTATTTTCCTGTATTCTTATCAAACATTTTTGTTTACTTTCCCTCATGCGCAATAATGCCAATTCCATTCTGTGCAGCACTCTAACCATAATTCCATCACTAAAGTATGACCACTGTAATTAAAGATTACAGTGCATATATTTGTTACTAGCTAAAAATACCTAGAAGAGACTCTCCTCATCCTTTTTCTAACCCTGTGTCCCTTTGTGTATATAAATGTTTCATAGAGGACTTCATTGTGCCTATAAATGTTTATCAAGTACCATTTACCAATCTACACATCAAGAGCAGTTTAACAAGTACCCCCTTGTGTCATTAAATGTTTACTAAAGACGCTATCTGGTTTTATGTGTATATCTTAAGGTCTTTGCCAATTTACTGCTGTTTAGTGTTTAATATAACAAATGGCAGCATCACCTTAATTTGTGTGAAATATTGCCAGGGCTGCATGTATCTGTGTATCTCTACTATAATAGAATGGGGACTTTAAGACACTTTCCACTGTTTCAGATCCAGTAAACATGCTGAATGAATTACAAGCTACCTGAACAGAACGTTAAAACACCACACAGCCCTAAGAGCAGGTGTATTTTGTTCTTAAAAGACAACCATATTAGCGTCACCAGCATCTTTCAGTGAGTGTTATCATGGCAAGGTTAGAGAGGCAGCTTGCCTCTTCCTAGACACGTCAAATGCAATCAGATTCTTAATTGCGCACTTCTTGTCTAGGTCTTTAGACTGTGATAGATCATTCCCTCCAACAGCTCTATCATGCTATTCATCATCTGTTCTGATCTGATAGGCTTCACGGTAAACGTCAACACAAAAATGCTTACCACAGCATCTATAATACCCCCAACTCTGCTAGACTTATAAACCATGCTCAACAGATCAACTTATTAACACATACATGTTCTCCTCTCCCCCACAATAACTCTGATGCTCTTTTAGCATTCTAGAACGTACATATACCAAATTAGCAGGTATTCATAGTTAGCTGGTAATCTTGACTTAATTTTAAAAGACAATAATACAAATACTCAGTATTGGACAAATAGACAAACAACAATATACCCAGCCCAAACAAACACAGCCAGTGAACACCAGAAGCACAGGAAAGAACCAATGTTTCTCTGTAGCCATGTTAGGCCGGCTCTCCTCAGTATCATTGAATTGATTGTAGCTGTAACACGTTTCTAGAAACACAGCTGGTTTCAGAGTCTGATCTTTCACAATATAATTCCTCGCCTTACAATGCGGAGACAGTTTGTTACATCTGGATCATTTTGCAGGTTTATTTTACAGAGCAGTGAGGACCAAACATTTCCTGAGCAGAGAGAGGGAGGAGGGAAAACAGAGGATCCACTCCAACCATCTTTACAGCCTGCAGCAAACAGGAAACATGTTGTTTTTCATATACTTGTTCCTACCTTTAACCCCTTCCCAGCAGCCTGTCATGTGCACGTGCCATCCCATTCTTTTCATGCACGCTAAAGTAATAAGGAGCAAGCAAAGGGGAAGATACATGTGACTGATTAACGCTTCAGCTCATGATCTGGACAGCAGTGTACATGCACAAACAGAGCCACACACGGAGTACAATACATGTGTGTGCATACTACTTACTTCATTGCAGCCACCCTCTTTTATTATTGTCCACTATAACCAAACATGACCATTCTCAAATGCTGTGCAGAATTGACACCAAATAATAGTTCTAAGTCTAGTATTATGGAGGAAGGCCTGGCTCTAGTAAAAACACTGCCGTACAACTATTTTATAGGTAAATGTGCAATCATAAAGTTGATGCCCCCCCTAACAACTAACCAGTTGGGACTTGTTCAAACAAACATTAGTTCATTTACTTATCTCTATGGTACAGTATATCTGGACAAATGACTGGAGTAGGTACCAATCAGTCTAACTTTAGACTTGTCCCACTGGCTCCTCAAGCTTACAGATTTTTGTCTACACCCTGCTCTAGAGAATGGTAATGATGCGGGTGCAGTGCACATGACTGTCACTCCATAGAGGATAAAGGGAAGGCAAGGAGTAAAGTAGAGGATGTTTCAATTTCCAAATCCTTATTCCATAATATGCCTTGTAAAGAGGGCCTTGTACACTGCACTGGTTCATGTTTGTGCTATTATCAAGCTGCATAACAATATGACCCAGAGTGTGCGCTATTATTACACAGCATTAGGGACCACCAGAACAGAGATGCCTTGACGTGATCTAGTGGCTTAAGAGCATAACTTTGCAAACTGAGATCTGTGTATTTCTATTATCATGCAGAATTAAAAAGTAATTACTGATCCTTTGCAGTTGCTGTGCGAATAGTTTTCCTTTTTTTTTCTTGTCTAATCTGCACTGGTGTCAATACATAGAGAAATCTCTCAAATGATTTATTTATTTATTATCAGTTTCTTATACAGCGCAGCATATTCCTTTGCATTTTACAATTAGAACAACAGTAATAGCACAAAACTGGGCAAAAACAGACAGACAGAGGTAAGAAGGCCCTGCTCGCAAGCTTACAATTTATAGATCAATCATATTTTGTTTCTCTTCCGTTCACCTGCTTAGTTTGATGTAGAAACTTTGTTTCATGCAGAGGTGCAGGTGACAATACAATCTTGTAGCTTCAGTGTTGCAGGAGCCTCAAATCACTATTTATTACAACTGTAGACTATTCTCCTTCCACAATGTTCAAGTAGACCCCCAAAATGTCAAAATAAAGAACCTTAACAGAACGTTGGGCCGCCACGTGTGGCCATATATATGCCTTGGCATTCAATCTGTTAATGACTAGAATAGTGCAGATGAGATGCAGCATCATCCATCACCAAGAAAGTCACTCATATGACACCTGGTTGATGATAGTGGAGAACGGTTTCACAAGCATCAATTCAGAATCTCCCGTACATGCTTGACTGTGTTCAGAACTAATGACTGAGGCAGCCATGAGATATGAATAACATCAGTGTTCTACTCATTAATACATTAGGTGGCCACACATGCTATGTGCATGTGAGCGCTGCTACTATTCTGGATAACACCTCAGGAACAATGTGCTGCAACATGGGCTGAATATGATCAGTCAGTGCCATGAGTAGCAATTAGCGCTGACCTTGCCACTGTGCATGATAAGATTACAGGAACAACATAACCCCTCATTATTGTATAGAGCCGTCTAGTTTGTTTTTATGTTGGCACCACACGTATGCTTATCCATCTGACATCAGCAAGGTGAAGGAGATTACATCTGAACATATCACTATGCTCTGCTGCTTGGTGGTACAGGACCTGCTTTCTTTGCTTCACTGAATTCACACACATGCATTGTATGATGTGCACTTTATGTACTGCAAACCATCTGGTGTCTTGCTCTCTGCAGCTCTTGTTAGGCTAGTTTGGCTAAAACTCCCCAATACTAGAGGTTGAGATTTCCAGTGGACCTGTAGTGGCTCATCTGCAGATTATCGCACATCCCAAACCTGGAGGATTTGCTTCTACTAGCTGTCATAGTACCTGCTCATACTGTACCTGGCTCATCTCAGTCATTTCTACACTAAACTAATTATGCCATGTACAAATCATTGCTAATAGCATACCCAATATGTCTAAATGCTCAACTTTATTATGAAAACTAACTACAATAAAACTACAGCATTAAATGTTATTTTTAACAGGCATTTCCTTCAAATGTTTAAGCATTAAGTATTTTGTCCATGGAAACAAGTTGCTGCCCAAATGGAAACAGCTTATTTAAAATAAAATTAACAGCAAACCTAAAACATCTTACATTAGCTAAAATATGTATACTTTTAATAAGCAGGCACTGTAGACAGTTGCAGGAATACATCAGGGAGTGTTCAAAGCATAGCTTCTGTTCCTATAGGTACAGGAGTGGGTGGTGTGTAATGTCTATGGCAAATGATTGGATTGGCTATGGTTCCTGTCCAATCAAGCACATTATTCATTACACACCCCTGCAGACAAGACTGAATTACCACCCAGGTATAGCCTCTGCAATTAGGTCTCTGCTCCTCCCAATACCTGCTGTATGTGTGGTAGGAACCATCCAAGAACTACTTGCCAAAGCACCTTAGATGGGGTTAATTAGCATGTGTTGATGTCTGAACCAAACTAACACTTGTTAATACATACAGGGCCGGATTAACAATGGGGCGGATGGAGCTGCAGCTCCAGGCCTCCCATTGAAAATAGGCCCACAACACCCCAAACCAGCTGGCCAAAGTTCCGACCACAGAGGTCTGAAACTCTGCCGGCCCGAGTCAGTCCTGAATACCTCTGAGGCTCTGCCCCCGAATCCATCCATAGCCCCGCCCACTGGCCTATCCTCACAATCAGAGGCGGCCTGGGCTGTTGGTTAATCCCAGGTGTGCCCCCTGCTCTGTAACTCCTCCCACTATCATCGGGGGCGTGGCCAAGGCAGGGTCGGGCTGGTGACAAGCTGTATACGGTAGGTACTCACTATCAGCTGCTGAAGCTGTGGTGCGCCCTGCTGTAACGCTGAGGAGAATCCTGATCAGTGCAGGAACTCCTCAGCAGCATCTGCTGTGCTCCGATTGGCTGAGTGACACATCACACACAGTCACTCAGTCAATCAGAGCACAGACACCCCCCCACCCACACACAGACCAGCAACTACCCGGGCAGCAGGCTGCAGAATGATATTGCAGCCAGGAACTCAACACAGGAGAGATGGTTAGTCACCTGTCAGTGTGTCACACACACATACATGTGTATAGTACTGTACAGGATAATTACTTTTATAAGCTTGATTTCGCCTCACCAAAACCTACAAGTTCCATCTCTATCCAGCACCTCCTGTAACACCCTCCCTGCTCTTTTGCAGTATGTATAGTTATCTATACTATGTATACAACATGTACTCTGCATATATATGTATATTATGTACGTGTATTGTATGTGTGTGCTTTATATATATATATATATATATATATATAATATACTATACGCTATATATGCATGTGTATTGTATGTGTGTGCTTTATATATATATATATATATATATAATATACTATACGCTATATATGCATGTGTATTGTATGTGTGTGCTTTATATATATATATATATATATAATATACTATACGCTATATATGCATGTGTATTGTATGTGTGTGCTTTATATATATACACATATATATATATATATATATATATACTATACGCTATATATGCATGCAGGGATGGTATCGGGATCTTTGTGATGGCAGCGGTCAGAATACAGACAACATCACCCTTACATGCCAAATCTTGACACCTGGAAGGTAAGTATACTATTACTAACCCTCATCTACTCCCCCACCTAACCCTCCCTTCCCGCAGCCTGACCCTAACTTTACTCGGTGATGCCTAAACCTAACCCACCCCCCACACACATGTAGCCTAAAGCTAACCTTTCCACCCCCGCAGCCTAACCCTTCCCGGTGGTGCCTAACCCCCTCTCCCCACAACTAACCCTCTTCCTGCAGCCTAATACTAACCCTCCCACAGCCTAAACCTTTCCCCTCCATCTCCTACCACAGCACACTTACGTTCGGGTTTTTATCCACGTGTGTATCCCGCACCAGCATTCTGACCAATGTTGGTATTCCGGCATCAGCATTCCAAATGCCGATATCCTGAACGCCGGTATGCTGACTGCATCCCATGCATGCATACTATGTATAGTGTGTATATATATATATATACACACACAGTATATGTATGTATGTGTGTATATATATATATATATACACACAGTATATGTATGTATGTATGTATGTATGTGTGTATATATATATATATATATATATATGTATATAATTTTATATTTATAATTTTTTCTATGTATACTATGTGTATGTATTACTGTTCTATGGCCCTCATTCCGAGTTGATCGCTCGCTAGCTACTTTTTGCAGCCGTGCAAACGCATAGTCGCCGCCCACTGGGGAGTGTATTTTCGCTTTGCAAGTGTGCGATCGCATGTGCAGCCGAGCGGGACAAAAAAGTTTTTTGCAGTTTTAGAGTAGGTCTGAACTTATTCACCCCTTGCGATCACTTCAGCCTGTCCGGTCCCGGAATTGACGTCAGACGCCCGCCCTGCAAACGCCTGGACACGCCTGCGTTTTCCCTACCACTCCCAGAAAATGGTCAGTTGACACCCATAAACGCCCTTTTCTGTCAATCTCCTTGCGATCACCCGTGCGAATGAATTCGTTGCTAGAAGTATTGCCCAGCAACGATGCTGTTTGTACCCGTATGACGCGCATGCGCATTGCGGTACATACGCATGCGCAGTAGTACCCTGATCGCTGCGCTGCGAAAATCAGCAGCGTGCGATCAACATACATACAGATGCGTCCGTGTACACTGATGCTCGCAGCACAGCTACAGTGTGAACAGGGTGCCAGCCAGGGTTGGATTAATAATGGGGCAGATGTAGCTTCAACACCTGCTAGAGACAGGAGAAAAAAAAATCCAGCTGCCAGCAGGCACTTGAGGTCCCGCTCACTCGCACCGCAACTAATCTCTCCCCCTGCCATCCAGCAAAAATTAACCTCGCACGGGGTTCTTCAAATGCAAGTGAAGTGTGATGCCACACCAAGCGCTGCCACACCACCAGTGCACCAGGGGCAGTTGAGCTGTGCTTACCCTCAGCTCTGTGAAGGCGGCCCGCGTGATTGTGACAGGGCTGCTTGTTATCAGGCGAGAGCCTGAGCTATGCAGTCAAACTAAAAGTCTCAACCCTGGTGCAGTGGGAAGGAGCTCTGACGTCTCAGGCCCCTGCTCCAGCAGCAGAGAAGAGTTTTGGGAGAGCACGGAGCCGCTGCTTTGGCCCCTGTCTCAACTCCCTGCCCCTCCCAGGTGAGAAGGCAATCTCTGCGATTGCAAGCTCTGTGGGCAAGGAACCTGCACACTTAAATCTGAATTTTGCATCATATTATCTGATTTTGGGGATGTGTGATACGTACTAGGTGGCAAGTTGTAGGTGAGGTCTCTCTGATGGTACCTGTGTAGTGGAATAACAAGCTCTAGTTGGGGAGAGAGCAACATATGATTGTCAGCTCCTAAAACAAGATACAAATATCAGTGAGACCTTGGATTATGCTGCTGTTAGATAAGATTGTAAACCGATGGACAAAAGTTTAGAAGGTTTATGGCACATGTGTTTGATTGTAAATCCTGGGTGATATTACTAGGTATGTGTGATGACATGTACAGTATTTGATTGTAAGCTCTGGGGATGTTGAAACTCCCTATCTGTGAGATATGTTTGTAAGATTGTGAGATCTGCGGACAAGCGCCTAGTATCTGTGTGATACGTGTTAGGTAGTGAGCTCTGTAGGTGGAGAGGTATCTGTGTATAATATGTGGGAATGAAAGCTTAGTATAATGCATGCCGACTCTCCTGCCTACGGATTACTTCCTCCCACTCCTACCTCCAAGATTTCTCACATGCTGCTCCCTTTCTCTGGAATTCTCTACCACTCCCCCTCAGACTCTCCACCTCTCTACAAACCTTCAAACGGGCTCTCAAGACCCACTTCTTCACCAAACCCAGCCAACTCTCCTCCTAACTCTCTGTTTAACGCTCACTGTTTACTTTTACTTCATACTCCCTTCGACGGCACTAAATCCCCCAGTTCTCTGCCACCCTGATATTTATTTCAGTGTCGTCTGCTGATGAAGCTATGTTTATATACCCGGTACTTGTCCTACAGTATATTGTCTTCAACTGAAAGTCACTGTTTTCTTGTTTTGCCTATTTATGTACTCTGTAATTGGGCGCTGCGGAACCCTTGTGGCACCATATAAATAAAGGGTAATAATATTAATAATCAGGGACGACCTGCTGGCCGCTGCTATTCAGGGATAGGCAGTCTGTGTCTTGTAGCCAGAGAAATGTGACTGAGGTTTTCGAGGTAGGCGCTAGTCACACTCCATGGCAAAGGCCACCCCACACATAACTAGTCACACCTCCATGGCAATAGTCACATCATCTGCTGCGGCACACAATAGGCCCTTCACAAATGTCAGCTCCAGGCCCATGTGGACCTTAATCTGGCACTGAATACATATCAGTGACACTTGGTAACACATCCCTAGTTACATTACAAAGTGAATGCATTAGCTTACAAGATAAAGACATAGTAAGAGAAACACATCTGATTTAATTTGCATAAATAGCCACACAAAATTATAATAGCAGATATCAATGATTAAGAATATACAGCATGAGTAAGCATTGGCTGGAAACAGACTGTATTCCATTGGACAAGGACAGAGAATGAGTGTCCTTTAAGAGTAAACTCAACAGAGATTACTGGCGGCTGCTTGAATAAAGCTCAACTTCAAAACAAAGCCTTGCTCAACATACCATGTTATTGCTGTAAGAGTGAATAAAATCAATGTTGATCTGCGAGGGATTGAGATATGATTAAACAAGTTTCTGTTACTGTTGGACTGAATCTTTAATGTATAGTCGTATTTTATAAATAATTTGCTTTGGAAAAATAAAAGCACCATTCAATATGTCAAGCGACCTGAACACATTTCCCCTTCCTATTTTCTTTAAGAAAAATAAATATAGTTTTGAAGCCAATTGTTCAATTCTATTTTAATTTACATTGTATGGTCTTTATAGTAGTTAAGAGTTTCACTTGGTTCCAGAGGGAAGACGGCAATCTGTAGAATCGCATTAATCTCGCCTGTCAACTTCAGCAGCACAACTTGGAATGGCTTGTTAGCGGATGAGGTCTTTAAGCTGCTGTGAGTCTCTGTAACTAGACACCTTGAAACCTGCTACTGAGAATGCCTTTGTTCTGACTTCCTGCTAACGCAAGAGTTTTCTCATTGTAGTAACTCAAAGGATCAGTCTGCCACAGCACTCAGCCCTCACCTCTGCTCAAGCACAAAGAATGGCCAGTTCTTGCACTCCGGCACAATGATAGATGAGTACATGCACGAGTACTGCTAACATATAAAAAATTTCAATCCATCAGGACCATTCTGCAAGGCAATGTACCAGAATAGAATACCTTCATGGAGAAATGACATACTTTTGTATTGTAGCAATTTTTAGGGGTTTGGGATTGCGTTGCCAGCTGCTAGATCCCAGCAGCAAAATGCCGGTAGGGTGGAGCGCAACAAGGCCACGCAGCGTCTCGCTGCGCTCACCATGCAGTGGGTTCGCTGCGCTCACCACGCAGCGGGCTCAGTGGCTCGCCACAGGTTCTATTCCCACTCTATGGGTATCAAGGCCAGCATTTTGAGCGCTCGGAATTCCGGCGTTGGCATGGTGACCACCGGTCAGATGATCGCATCCCATTTTTGGGATTGGCTATACGCAGTAATCACTAATGGCAATCAGCTAACCTTTCTCAGGGAAATACCACCTGGTCCCTGGTCCTACAAGTCCAAATCAAGTGCATTACTCCTGGTTTACATTTAGCCGTAGCTGGATAATTGCTATAATGTACAATTTGGAGGAGGGGAGGGCACAATAACTCTTAATAAGCAGAGATCTCCCCTCAATGGGAAATAAGTGAAACCAAGAACTCGACAAACCACAGCAGTCAAGTAGACATCCCGAACGCCAGGATCCCAAACTCATCCCATGGTAACAACAACAAAACTAACTTTGGGGAGTAATGCTCATCTTCCCTCTTTATTTTAATCTACTGTATCCTAGGTTTGAGAAACACAAAGGGTTTGAGATGCTAACGCAGGTTTTCCAATCTCCTATATAATAGCCCAGATCTGTGACTCTGTGACTCATTTCCTAACGATGGGCGTGGCTAGACAGATCTTGGCTAATATATAGGAGATATGTATGTATGGTGTGCAGCAGTGCAGAGTATGTATGTAATGTGTGCAATGTATATATGTATAGTAAGTAACACAGTGTATGGGCAGGCAGGAGGTATGGAAGCAGTATCTGGGCTGTGTACAGTAGAAGGGGGATATTATTCCATGTACACCGGGACAGAGAGGCTCTCGCAGGCCGGATGGAGCTGGCAACAAAGGGGCAGCCGTGCCCGGTGGAGGCTGCTCCAGAAGATACACACTGTGCTGACTCCCTGGCCGCCAGCTCTGCGGCTCCTCTGCCAGTGTCTGTGTGGCTGGCTTCAGCCTGTGCACGTTGATATCAATCAGCCTCTCTCCGCCCGAGCCTGGGGGAGTCACGGCCGGCCAGGGAGGGGAAGCTGAGCCTGGGAGGGAAGGAGGGGGGAAAAGAGGAGGAGGCGAGAGAGAGAGCGCGGTGGTACATATACAGCAGCGGCACTGACTGACTGAGGGGAGCCTTCCTCCTCCTCATCACCACCCCCACCGGGGAGGCCTAATAATAACCCTCCATACATTCTATATACTCTGTGTATACACTCTATATATAATATATAACCCTGCCAACATATACTGTATATATACTATAACCCACCTGCCTCCATACACTGTATATATACTACATAATAACCATGCCTACGTGTACTACAGTAAACTATATAATCCACCTGCCTCCATATACTGTATATATAATATAACCCTCCTGCCTCCATACACTGGTGGCTCAGGACTCCCTCACCCACCCGCGGCACCCCCGCATCTGCCCCTCCCCCACCTGCAGCACCACTGCACCCACCCATTCCCCACCCGCGGCACCCCCACACCCTCCCCTCCCCCATACGTGGCACCACAGGACCCCCTCCCCCATCCGCATCTACCCCGCAACCCCCCACAATCACTGCACCTACTAGGCGATTCATCGTGCCCTGCGTGTGCAGTTCACGCCCTCGCAAGGGGCTAAGGCCCCTTAACCATCGCATGCCCTTTGTCCGTGCAATATTCAACCACTTACAAAATTATGATTGGAGGTAATACTCCATATAATATAAATACTGCCCGCCCCAAGGGCGTGCAAGGGTTAATGGGGCGTAGCCCCTTGCGACGGTGTGAAGAGTGCCCGTGGTATAATAGCATTCTATAGTTTATCAAAGTAATTTATTTTCTAAAATATAAGTAAAGAATTCTGTGTACAATAATACCAGTTAAGGTTAATCTGGCCCCATCAATATTGGCTAATTGTCATTTACACATAAAACATCAGGTGGATTTCCGCTGGTGTAAGGTAAATGAAAAATCAGGCCTTCTGTCTGTGAATTAGGATGTGTTCCAAAGACACAGAGCACAGGGCAAGCTTTCCTACTTTAACTCCAATATATCTTACTTACAAGCTTTTCTGCTTTAATAGAGAAATCAGAATGCTCGCAAACACGGAGGGCTAAACCTAAATCCTAATGTAAACCCAGGGATGAACGTTGTTACATTGTTTTCATTAGCTGGTTGCATAGAGTTGACTGTGCCCGTACAATAATAGCATCTCGGAGTGGCTGATGTTTTATTTCACGTTGAAATATCATAAAGACGTTTTTTTTTTGTTTTGTTCTGATCTTGCTCCAGACAGTTTTTTTTAAATCATTAATACACCTGTATTATCTAGGTATCCATAGAGCACTCATCCTGGGGAATGTTATGAAAAGAATAGTGACTGCTAAATGAGAAACATAATCAAAGTCAGAGGGCTCGCGAGCAGGAATATGCATAAACTAGTTACCAGCCCGGCAAAATAACGGAACAACATAACAGTAATATCAGCGCAGGCGGATGAGCGTGTCTGAATGGAGCAACACTTCGGGCGCCATCTAGTGGCCGCCGGCGTTCAAAACACTTGAATTCCCCCCTAGAGCTGAGGAGCAGTGTTAGCCTTTTATTATATAGGATAAGATTCAAAGAGCCTTTGGTAAACAGAAGTGCATTATTATCAATGAAATTAATTATAACACGCAAATATAAAAAATGTAGGAAACTGAATTGTTAGTCACTTCAATGCTAAGGACAAGTCTGACTAGCCATTAGCACGGTCTCTGCAGTGCTTCTGGAAGTAAGACTGTTAGAGGGGAGGAGGTCATACATCACTGAGGGCTGGGACTTGTTTTGTAGCAAAAAAAAAGGCTGAAGTAAAATGGACTTGGGGAGAAACTGAAAGCCCCCTATCTCTCACATCCCACCACTCACAAACCTGCAAGCACCCTTGTTTTAAAGAGGGGTGTCACCTCTTTGAAAGTACAGTATGTGGCCCCTTAGCAGCTATTAAACCCCCTAAACTGTAGAAAAATAAAGTGGTCCAGGATAAAGGAAGCTGGGAGCTAATAATTGAGGGGTACGCTCATTTGAAAGAAGGTAGTCGCTCTATTAATCAAATTGCACCCTAATACCCCTTTTCCACTAGCTCAAAAAACACGGCTAAATGTACGGGGGCGCGCATTTACCCGTGTTTTTTGCTAGTGAAAAAGGGTCCTCCCGCAAAAACCCGGATCAAGTGACCCGTGAATCCTATCCGGGTAGCTACCTGGGTAGGACACGGGAATGATCCGGGTAGGGTTGTAGTGTAAACGGAAGCCGTGTCGATGCGACACAGCTCTCGTTTACACTGTATGGTAGGGCGGCGCTGGGAGATAATGTGATCTCCCAGCGCCGCCCCTGCCGCATCACTAGCAGCGTCACCAACCCGGCAATATGCCGGGTTGGTGAGCTCAGTATAGAAGGGGGCTCTAGCATGGGTCACAACTGTGTCAGGCTCCCGGATGCGACCCGTGCTAGCTAGTGGAAAAGGGGTATTAGTAATTCCTCTGCTCTACAGAAAACAATGTTCTCCAGAGATAGGAGATAGGAGAGTGTGACATCAGCATACTGGGGAAATCCCTGTTTTGAAAGAGGGGAGACACCCCTTAGTAGATATTTTCTATTAATTGGCAGACAATTACACTCTAAACCACAGGTTCTCAAACTCGGTCCTCGGGACCCCACACGGTGCATGTTTTGCAGATCTCTTCACAGAATCACACGTGACATAATTAGCTCCACCTGTGGGCCTTTTAAAATGTGTCAGTGAGAAATTAATACACCTGTGCACCTGCTGGGTTACCTGCAAAACATGCACTGTGTGGGGTCCTGAGGACCGAGTTTGAGAACCACTGCTCTAAACTATAGAAAACATTTCGTTTTTCAGACATGGGGGGCAGGTGGTTTTTAATGTTCAGATCTTCTCAAGGTAAACTTAAATAAAAACAAGGGTTCCCTAATTTGTGCAGTAGGTTTCTAGTTTCAAAATGATAATACCTTGTTGTGCTACCAAATTATTATTACACTAGGTGATTCATCGCGCCCTACCGGCACTCTTCACACCGTCGTAAGGGGCTATGCCCCCTTAACCCTTGCATACCCTGTGGCGTACAATATTTGTATTATATGGAGTATTACCTCCAATCATAATTGTGTGATTGGTTAAATACTGCACGTACAAAGGGCGTGCGATGGTTAAGGAGTCGTAGCCCCTTGCAATGGCGTGAACAGCGCACGCAGGGCCTGATGAATCACCTAGTAGGTGCTGTGGTTGGGGGAGTGGCGGGTTGAGGCTGAGATGCGGATGGGCGAGGGCGTCTGGGGGTGCCGCGGGTGGGGGAGTGGTGGCTGCGGGGGTGGTGTGGGTAGGGGAGTGGCTGGTGCCGCGGGTGGGGGTCCGGAGCTACCGCGGGTGGGGAAGGGGTCCGGAGCCACCGTGTGTGTTGGAGGGTGTGTGTGCGGGTGCTGCGGATGGGGCCCGGAGGTACTGCGAGTGGGGGAGGGGCGGGTAATGCTTCTCCTCCTGGAAGCAGCTAGGCTGCTGTACTCCCTTTGGCAGTGGCTCTACCGGAGACTCGCATAGCAGCCAATCACTATTGTTATCGCTGGTGTCCCAACGCGCAGCATTACAGGGAAGAAGATGCACTTGATAAACGACAGCTCCCAGCAGGCCTTAGCGCCGGAATGCTTTGGCGCTAAGGGCTGCTGAGAGCTGTAGTTTATTTAGTGAGTCTACTACCCTGTAATGCGGCACGTTGGGACACCGGCGCTAACAACAGTGACTGGCTGGCAGAACTGGCAGAATCAATGTAAAAGGTGAGAGTACTGTGCAGTGTCAGTGACACTGCACACCCACTGCACTGCACAGCACTGTCACCTTTTACATTGATTCAGCATCCAGACATTACCCTCCGCGATATCACCCACTCTATCCGTTACGTTAGCCATCTCGGGGCTTCCAGGCCGGCAGCCCAAGTGCTGTGTTGCGGAGTCAGGGCCTCTGGGGATCTGTGCACGGCTGTGCCTGAGGCAGAGGCAATCGCTAATCAACGACAGCCGTCAGCCATGCGCCGGCGCACTGCGGTGCTGGGGCATGCACAGTTGATGATGCAGCGAGCGATCAGGTCAGAATGACCCCCAAAGGACACTGCAGTAAAAATAGTTTCCCCCCCCCCATCTACAGCACAGAGACTTACTGCAGATGCAGTGGCATACCCTCCAAGTGTACTTTTTTGGCAGGTACAGCAAGTTTTTTTTATGGTCTGTACTGATTTTTGGCTCTCCAAACTTGCATTGAAAGTATAGGAAAAGGGGTGTGGCCACGCCACTGTACCCGTGGCCACGCCCCCTTTTCAAGTTTGTCCCGATTTTTATGTGTAAATTGTTGGAGGGTATGTTGTTGCAGATGCAGTCGGCCTATTTTGGAGTTGTGGACCTGGAGCTGCAGCTCCATCAGCCCCATTGTTAATCCTGCTCTGAGAATACACAGCAGCCAAAGGGCAGAGCCTCCCATTGGATGTAACCTGGGAGAGCATTTCTCGCCCAATCAGCTGTGGACTGGGTGTGATAGACCTGCCATATTAACAATATAAAAATCCATGTTTTAAAAACCAACCTCCACCATCCATAAAATACCCATTTTTTGAAACCCCCACCTCTTGCTCCTTCTCTTCTACTGTGACCACTGTATTTTTTGTTTTCTAACCATCCTTTTACCCTTACCCCATACCAAATCATGCAACATCTCCCCCTGGGGGTTACATATACACCCCCTCCCCCACATGCAGAGTGCAGTGGGGCATGTGTCCCCCTTGCTGCACCAGCCAAATAGTGCCCCAGGCGTCCAAAACCAATTCCCCGATAAATAAGCAGTGTTCCTGCGATCATAGGTCCATCAAACACATAGGTCTGAGGCTTTTCGCAGATCCTAAATGTTTTCGTGCAAAGAAGACAAATTTTTTGCAAAAAATAAATAAAAAGGAGACTATAATTGGACAGCACTATAATGACCATGGGGAAAAAAATCGCTAAAAAATTATTTTTTTCGCTCTAAGAAAAATGACTGCGGCTAATAGGATACTTTAGAATGGTGAAGAGGTGAGTGTGAGCTGCAATCTATGTAACTGTGGCTTCTTCGCCCCTCTGCAGCAATACAATGCTGGTTCTAGGTCTGGCAGAGCCCAAGGCAAAAACACGCAGGCTGCAAACCAAAAGGGGAAGCACTAGGTCAGTCTTCGGTGACAACGCAGCATTGAGCATCTTAAACATATTAATGTTTAGACATATAAAATAAAAACCTCTTGATTCAATATTTTATAAACTATTCTGTAAGATCTGCATGTTTCACACTGACACCTCAGCAAAGTGCACTACAAAACCAATTAGATTTTCTTAAAGAAATATTAAAGACAGAAGTACAGTACTAGGTAATTGTGTGTTTAATTGACCAGGAAGATAATGTGGGGATTAGAACACTTTGCACAATGCATGCACCCAATGCAGAGGGCTACAGACAAGACGAACACAATCTCAAGGCAATGCCTGTTTCATGAAATCACACTGCATCCGGATGTACCCGCTTGGCTGGAGTATTTAGCCGTGTGCAAATCTGAGGTTTACAGGATCCATTTGCACAGAGAAGGGAGGGGAAGCCAGAGCACACACTGCAGCAGTTAGATAGGGGGGAAGTTGAAGCTAGGACACTGAATTTTAGACACTGCTCGGCCTGAAAGATGGAAAATAACTGGCTCATTTTTGGTCTCCACCCAGCTCTGGCCATCCAGTAACCAGGGAGGCAGAAACATAACCGCTGCACTATCCTTGAATTGCCTGTGGCTAGAAAAGGTGCTGCACATTAACCCTTTGCAATCAAACTGTACAGAGTCGTGCAGCAGAGCAAATGGTGACCGCAAAAGTGGACAAAGGTCTATTTTTCCTGCTTCTGTGTTTATTATGCTTTAACTCTGTATGTACCAGAGTAATAAATTATGACGTAAGAGATAAACAAGCATTGTTACACGTTTGGGAACTTGCATATGCAGTGTATTTTAAACGTAGAAAGCAAGCAACCAAAACAAATGTTATGTATGTACTAACAACGTAGAGGCTCTTAAATATCTTTGACACCTCAAACAGAAGTACATCATAAGCTACAAAAATATTTAAAACGACTGTTCTAAGAAAGAAATAAACAATATTTTGTGTTGTTAGGTTAAGGCACCACTGGGGAGAGTTCGGCCTAGGCTGCAGGGTGGGAGGAGGGAGAGGGGGGGGGGGGGGGGATAGGGTTAGGCTGTGGGGTAGGAGGGTTAGGGGTAGAAGGGGTTTCTGTTGTTATACTTACCGAACAGGTGTCGGGGTCCTGTGCGTCAGGATGCCGCTTGTCTGTATTCTGTACGCCAGCATCCCAAGCACCGGGATCCTGATACCAACCCGGGGCTCTGACTAGTTTTACCAGCATATCTCACAGATGCTCAAGCGGGTTGAGATCTTCAGCATCTGGAGGGAACGTCAAGACCATGAACAATTTTGTCATGTTCCTCAAACCATTCCTAAACAATTTTTGCAGTGTGACATGGTGCATTATCCTGCTGAAGAAGGCCACTGCCATTAGGGAATACTGTTGCCATGTAGGGGTAGGTGGCACATGTCAAAGTAACATCCACATTAATGTCGGGACCCAAGGTTTCCCAGCGGAATACTGCCCAGAGCATTTCACTGCCTTCATCAGCTTGCTTTCTTCAATACTGCATTTAGGGAAGCCAATCCCGGGCCATTTTTTTCAATCCCGGGTATCGGGATTGAAAATTGGCCAATCCCGGGTACCGGGATTTCCGGGATTGGCTTTTAAATATGTGGCCACCCCCTCGCCCCGCACACATAATTCACCATATACCGAGTGCGTACGGGTCGGGAACATCCTCCGCTCTCTCCTGGCGGCTCCCAGCGGAGTGTGCTGCGCTGGGGGAGCCGGAAGGTGCAGCGTCCTGTGGACGCTCAACGCTGATCGCTCAATCCCCGGGATTGGAGCTTCGAATCTCAGACATTTTTGGCCCTAATCCCCGGGATCCCGCAGTCCCGTTCCCGGGATTGGCCACCATAAGTGCATTCCTGGTGCCATCCTTCCCCATGTAAACGATGCACATACACCTAGCAGGAGCCTTGGGCACCCAAGACCCTGTCGCCAGTTCACCAGTTGTCCTTCCTTGGACCACTTTTGGTAGGAACTAACTTATTCATACCGTTTACACCCCACAAAGACCTACCAGAGATGATCATCTAGCCCTCACAATTTGGCCCTCGTCAAAGTTGCTCAGCTCCGTACACTTACACTTGCCCATTTTTCTTGTTTCCATCACATCAGCTTCAAGAACAGAGTGTTCACTTGCTGCCTAATTATACTACGGGTGGTATTCATGTGACCGCCGATCAGCTGACCGACAGTCACATGACCTCCTCCACCAGCCCGACGGGTCACTGTCCCGATGGTCGGCATGCCGACCAACAGGGACTATTTCCACTCGTGGGTGTCCACGACACCCATAGAGTGGGAATAGAACCCGTGGCGACCGCAAGTCGCCACCAAGCCCGCAGCGTGGCGAGCACAGCGAGCCCGCAAGGGGCTTGCTGCACTCGCCCCTCCCCGCCGGGATCCCGGCGTCGGTATGCTGCCGGGATCCCGGCGTTGGTAAGCTGACCGGCGGTCAGGAGACCGCCGGTCAGCCGTACTACACCCTTATACCACACCTTGGACAGGCACCACTGTAACAAGATAATCAATGTTATTCACTTAACCCATCAGTGGTTTTAATGTCATGGCTTGAGATGGCATGCTACCATTGATGGTATGCTAATGCGTGTGCACAATGGACATAGCTCCTCTTTCCTGGTGCACAGTGCTTGTCGGGAGTGACATTGGCAGTCATCTGAAAGCAGCATGCAATGGTGGCAATCACCACATTCATTAGAATAGCAAAACCAGCTACAGCAGATCAGAAAGAATGATGGGTGCCAACCATCAGGGTCTGATGGCCATTCCGAATATATAATGACCAAAACTAATGAACAGGATGTGAATAAATTCCTGGTGGATCTATTTATAGTAATGTACCTATTTTCCCCAAACATACAAACCTCTAGTTGATACGGTCAGAGATGTAAATGCTAAAACTGCACAGATACAGTAATTGGCTGTTTGGTAGACAAGCACACAATAATGACGTTATGTGCCGACCAGATATTTGGTCTTGTTCGATTGAACAAGACAATGAGTTAGCAGCAGGTCCAATATCACAGACAAGTGGCACTGTTGGGTCAATGCACTAGCCAGCGGGACAGCCAATGCCGTCAATCATCAGGGTCTTTGACCGACAGATTTGAAATGGCAAATAAGGATTGGTTAATATTTATTTCTATTACCATCATAAAACTATCGGTCAAAGTGCTTAAAAATCAGTGGCTTTGACACACTCTTTAGTAAATCTACCACTAAATTTATTAAAATACAAGCTTACCTATATAATCCAACTTCTACTATCATGAAAAAAATATATGCAAGTTGTCCCGACTCAAGAGGGTCACTGCAGCAAACAAGCTAATAACAAAGAGCAATAGCTTTCAGGCAGCTGTATAGCAAATGCAAAAACACTATCAAATAATTTAAGTTCTGCCAAATACAGTATCAACTATCTTAAAGAGAACCTGTTGCCGTTTGACAATTTCCTTATTACACGGTGTACTAAAAGGCTTTCTGTATCCGGGAATAGATAATGTTAGATCACAGTATTGTATCTGAATAGACTGACCCAAAAACATGAGCTGTACACTGGTTACTACTTTGCAGAGTTTCTCTGATTCATGAGCATTTCCAGTACAGCGGACCTGTGACATAACTAGTCTGGGAGACGCATGTATGACATGTATTAAAGCACTGCACTGCTGTAAAGGAACATTTGGGGCAAGATGTACCAAATCTTTTAAAAATAAAAGGTGGAGAAGACGGAAGTTGCCTATGGCAACCAATCAACTTCATTCATTCGGTAAGAGGTGCCAGATATGTGACTGTCAGAGGTCGATTCGTTGATAAGCAAAGAACTTCTCCACTTTTTCGCTTTAGAAGATTTGATACATCTCCCGCTTGGTCTGTCCACTACTGGCGAGTATTGTGATGGCACATCCTGGTTACATTGATCTCTCTGGAAAGCAGTAATATTAGTAACCTTTAACCTCTGTGTTTCCATACGCACTAATTCCATACTCATGTAAGAGAAATCATCCTATAATTAATAATTCCTGGTTATCTCTTCAGCCCATTGGCATGCTGACAAAACAGTTTAAGTGATGCAAGGTTTAACAACGGTGTGACCCAGGGGCTGGATGGGCAAGGGGGCAGGGTGCCATCTGTCCCCCAGGCCAGTGCAATTTAAGTGTTCCAGGGCCACCTGACTGCAGATTCTATGTGAAAAGCTGGGCCACTTGCTTCAATCTGCCCCCCAGGCTGAAAGTTGCCAGCCAGTCTCTGGTGTGACCAAACCTCCTACATTTTAAAATGGCACAGTCATTGTTTTCAAATTATTGTATATAGGGGGTCATTCCGAGTTGATCGCACGCTAGCAGTTTTTAGCAGCCGTGCAAACGCATTGTCGCCGCCCACTGGGGAGTGTATTTTCGCTTTGCAGAAGTGCAGAAGAGTGCCTGCAAAATCTTTTTGTGCAAAACAAGACCAGTCCTGTAGTTACTCTTCGTGTGCGTTGATTCTAACGACTGTGCGACGGCTTTTGACGTCACACACCCGACCAGCGAACGCCAAGCCACGCCTTGGTATTTTTTGCCACGCCTGCGTTTTTCTAAGCACTCCCGGAAACTTGTCAGTTGCCACCCAGAAACGCCCACTTCATGTCAATCTTCCTGCGCTCGGCCTTGCGACTGGAATGTTCGTTACACTCTGTGCAAACCCACAATGCTCATTGTACCCGTACGACGCGCCTGCGCATTGCGGTGCATGCGCAGAAATACTGATTTTTAGCCTGAACGCTGCGCAGCGAACAACGGCAGCTAGCGATGAACTCGGAATGAACCCCATAGGTCTGTATTCAGCACGGATCACCAAACTGCTGAAAAGCAGTTGATGCGATCAAATAGTTGCCGCCCAGAAAGAAAGGCATCACAGCGCGCATTACGATCACATAACCATTTGCAATTGCTGACATATCGAAGAGTTTCTTGATCTGCGCCAGGCAAAGTCATGCACATTTCTGCTAATGCAACAGGCTGCAAGTGGTCTTCACTGACATCAGGGAAACACCCGGAAAAATTCCTTGGCACGCCTGCATTTTGACAAACACACCCACAAAACGCCATGTTTCCTCCCCTAAATGTTGGCTTCCTGTCAATCAAATGCGATTGCATTGAAGCACAATGCGTTCGCAGAATAAATTGCAAAATGCTGCACAATCATTCAGTAATCAGATGGATTGCGTTTTCTCAATTTTGCGATCCGTACTGAATAAGGTCGCTAGTGTTGAATAGCAAATACTACAATCATGTGTATATACAGAAGATATGAAACAACTATAGCAATTTTCCCTAATATTGAAGAATTAATGTAGATCTGATAAAACCTTATCGACCAAATTACTCTTTGGCATAACCAATTGGACGCATACAGGACCTCTTGATGTACAAACTTTTTAACGCAAAGACTATAAAAGACTGCAGTCTCTACAGGGCAGTAAACTCTCTTAAAGAATTATCAGTTTATCATATCCAAGAATGAATAAAAGTATTGTAAAAACAAAATGCCAACTCTGCCTCCGAGTCCTGCCACTATAGTGCTGCCTTGGGCCCATTCTCTCCACATGGTTCCAGGTTTCCAAAAGAAGCGGATGCTATGGTGACAGCTGTGTCTGTGGCTATTTACTCATGCTTGGATAGGGCCAAATGTCCACTTCCTTCCAAAGAAAATGCAAGACTTGCAGCAGGCAGCCTCTAGAGGATGCCTGACCTCCGGACGACGCAACAGCAGGAGAAAATGAGGCTGTGGGGGAGACTTATCAAAGTTTTGAGTGAGATAAAGTAATCAATCAGATCCTAACTGTCATGTTACAGTTTGTGTCTGAAAAATTACATTTAAGAACTGACTGGTTGGTACTTTATCTCTCTCCCAGTCGGCATGCACCTCTTTGACGTAATGTATGTGAATTAAACTTTGCTTGTGAATTTTCTAAAGAAGACTGGCGAGTGCTCTCTCTGAAGTATTTGGATGGATATATATATATATATATATATATATATATATATATGTACATATATATATATATACATATATATATATATACATACACACACACACATACATACACACGGGCTCGGTGGCTTGCTGCGCTCGCCATAGAGTGGGAACAGTCCCTGTGTGTCGGCATTGCCAGCGATCCCGACCGCCGGTCATGTGATTTCCCATCTGAAATATATTTATGCAAGTTAGAAAACAAAGAGAAGACCCTGCCACAGAAAAGATCCACGAGTACCAAGGGGTTAAAAGGGGACTAGAAGTCTAAGGGGCTGTCGGTCATCCGGAAACTGCCGGTGTTTCGTGGTAAACGCTGCTGGCGTGGATGGAAAAATTGCAGCCACAGAAGGACTGTGATAGCCAACAGTGAAATATGGGAAAGAGTGCTCAGAGTGCTTCAATATGGGATCTGCCTCCAAAGCACGGGTGTGGTACGCTAACCATAAGACCACTATTATCATGGGTCTGTTAAAACTTTCTCTACCACGGCAGGCTGCCAATCAGTTAAAGGGAATTGTGGCAAAACTACAGTTAATATTCACCTCCACCCTGTAATATTCAGCTAGCAAGATGAACAGCATGTGGTGAAATCCATGACACCTCGGCATCCTGCCGATTTTTGTGTTTCACTTCTAGAACTAAATTAACCTCCATCCGTCATTTCAATCATTTATCAGCACTGTCATATAAGCTCAGTGGAAGAGTCTGTGGACCCACACAACTATATTAGATGGTAAGCTCTAAAACCTCAGCCTGAACATTATGAATAAAGATAAATGACTAAATCGGACCAGGCTAATTCATCACTCCCACACCCAGAAAGAGAAATACAGGTACAAAATGAAATTGATCGCACTTAGGACCGCTGATCCCACCAGCAAAACTATTGACGTGAGAGTTTCTTATTTACGACCTCCTCTCTCTGCTGGGAAGCTGATCCAATGTATCACTGTCCTTTATGGCGCTGAAATGGGTTAAGTAGAAATCCCAGTGATGGAATAGGAGGGGGTTGTCTGCAGTCTAAATTCTTTTAAAAGGTCTTCAAAGAAAGGGAGAAAATGAATAGCATCTGCAGTTCGTCTCCGCCTTGGCCCTTCACTCCCTCCCTCTCTCTCTAGTAGGTGCTGAAAAAACAACTATATAAGGTTGATCTAGGATTTCATCCCAAATTCTATAAATTATCTGTCTCACCTTCAATTCCAAACCTAGAAGTTATGTAAGAGGTGGTCTACAATGCAAAAAAAAGTTATTAAAGGAGGTGCTATCCTCAAAACAAAATGATACAACTAAAAGATAATAAGCACAACAAACAGCTATAATCTCCAAATGTAAAAGAAAAATGAAATAGATACAATTTCTGAAAACTACTGTATTAGTGGAAATAAAGAGTATTCAGCATAAAAAGTATAAAAAGGAAATGATTGGTTCAGGGATACATTAGCAGTACCTGCGGATGTGCCTAAACACATACGATCATCATATATCTACATTCCAGATATTGTAGTGAGCCTGGCGTGACTGTGATATGCGCTGAATGGTTAAAATGCTAATTGAACAGAAATGTACCGCTAAGTGTATTACATACAGATATGGGACCTAATCTCGCTGTCGGACAATTGAGGGACTTACTCCTACAGGATGCAGTTATGTGACAAACGGTCGGGAAAATGTCGGTCACTATACAGACGCCGGTATCCCGACCAGTTACCAGCCTGCCGGCATGCCGACAAGCAGGGACTATTCCCACAGAGCAGGAACAGAACCTGTGGCAAGTGCAGCGAGCTACCGAGCCTGCTGCATGGCAATAGCATCAGCCCGCAAGGGGCTTCGTTGCGCTCACCACCCCACCCCCCCTAACAACTGGGATCTCGGCATCGGCATGGTGACCGGCGGTCTCCAGACCACCGGTCAGCCAAACCCAACCCGTTTCTACTGTACATGCATTGAGAGTCCGTGTGCCCTTTTACCACTGTGATTTAGGTGCATGGCCATAGAAATGTCCAGCAGATGGATGCCTGGGTGGTGACTGGGGGGTGTTTAGGAGGCCGCACAAAGATGGTCCATCACTAAAGTGGCTGCAAACTCAGATGCATTATAGTTGGCTAAACTCCGATGGCCAACCTGCACTTAGTACGGGGCTGGTGAGAGTAGTGATGGTGCGAGTGATGGTCACGCCTAAAGATGCACCAAGTGGTATTTCAGCATTTACAGATGCTCAAAGTGCATATTCAGATGGACAGCTGTACGCCAGGGAAGGGTTTGCAGCGGTATTTGTACAAAGCTGCAGAAGCAGTATCAGAGAAATGTGCACTGATGCTGCAGAGTCTGACTTAGGACCTTCGTTTTTATTTTTATTATTTCCATTAACATTATTATCCTTTATTTATATGGTGTCACACAGGATCTGCGGCACCTAACAAAGTACATAAACAAATGAGCAACAAGAAAACAGCAACTTAGAGTACAAAACAATGTAGGACAAGTACATGGTATATAACCATTGCTGCATCAGCGGTCATAACACTGAAATAAGCATCAGGGTGACAGAAACAGAGGGTAAGGTGCTGTTGTAGGGAATATGGAACAGAAGACAGTAGTTAGTGCTGGGCCACACATAGCGGCCAAGCGGCTCCCGCTGAACGGGACCCGCTTGGCCGGGAAGGGGATTTTGTGAGCACACTGATCCTGATCTGCAGGATGCCGCAGAACAGGATCCAGCCAGTGACACGGGATTTCCCGCACTGTGTGAACACATACATTGAAATGTATGTGTTCACTATGAAATCCCACCGTCCTGCCATCCAGCCCGACCGCAGGTGCCCATGTGCAGTCACCTTGCGACCAAGCTGGTTCCGCTGAACGGGATCCACTTGACCGTTACTGTATGTGTGGCCGTAGCCTAAGAGAGGGAAAGGGACATGAGAGGAGAGAGCCCTGCTCGTGAGATCTTACATTACATTATGCTGCTTTTATACGGACACCAACAAAATACAGCGCCATGCATATAAAGGGCAGAGATGCTCTGCAGGTCAAAGCCAGGAGTCTGGCGATTCCTTGAAAAGGCCCCTCTCAAGCGGTAACCTTTATCTGACCTTGTTTAAACAGAAACCCTCAGTATAAAAACCAGCCCAGCTGTGTATTGATTTCAGAGGGAATGTGAACAGATTTTACAGCTGTCTAATCTATTAGTGTTTCAGAGGGGGAGGAAGACTAGTTCCTAATGGTAAATGATCAGATTTCAGCAGTTGCCATGTCACCTTGTTCACACCTTCTTCTGTTTGTCGCCCTATGTTCCCAAAGAACCATGCAGTTAGTCTAGTCACTGACCACACACCTAGGGTAGTAATACCAAGCTTGTGTCCACTAGGGACCTACTGTAAATGCAGCCATGGGAAATCTTTGACACCAGGCATGAGCTGGTTGTGTTAAGCTGGGTACACACTACAGCGATGTCAGCACAATATGCCATTTCATAACAACATATTACCTACATCGCTCAATGTGTACGGGGATTGCGCACTCCCACGGACGCTAGCGATGGACGCTTGGTTCTATGTGCAGCACATAAAATCAAGCGTTGTCGCTAGCGTCCTGTATTATGCTAATGAAGGACGGAACATATTTGTTCCGACCTTCAATAGCATCGCCCAAGTGTGTACACACAATCTAGGGCTGATAGGGATTCGTTCTGATGTCAGTACGAATCCCTTTCGTTCTAGTGTGTACCCACCTTTCTGGAAATGCTGCTAAGCCACAGTTGGACAGCTGACGGTCTCTCAAGCAGTGAATTGTTGCACCTCTGCAGAAATTAACACAGCATAATATTCCTCTCACATCTGCGGATGAATGTACAGTCACAAGATTAGGGCTGTATGATGACTGTCATCAATAAGCCATCACTTCCACAGAGTACTTCTAAACACAGATCTTCAAGAATAGGGATAATTCATCCCATTGCAACACCCATAAAAATCCACACAGCAAAATCTTCCATGCAGTCTGGACCCTTCCACCATACAGTGACGGGAGCAGACACAAGGGAAAGTGTTCCCTTCACATGCTAAAATTTCCTTGAGTTTAGAATCTGGATCTATAACAGAAGAGAAGAAAGGAGCACAGATCCAGGCCAACATCCAAAAAGACTTGTGTGACCAAGTATTTTGATATACAAATCACTGGCTACAGTATAAAGAACATGTCTGTTTTTTATATCCTAGCTCATGACACAATCTTAAGTTGGTAATTAGCTGTCAGCTCAAGGTAAAGTAGTCCCCAGTCTTGCTTCTTACTATTCACACATCAGATTGTACACAGACGGTATGGGAAGTGAATATAAAGAAGGTAGATTGAAACTTATAAATACCTCATATTGCCGGAAGCAAATGTCATGCATTCACAAAAGATGTTTCATACAGAGAAATGCTTCACACATTTTATTGCTGCCTGTAGATGCATTTCACTGGAGAGAGAGAGCATCTTCTGTATTTCAGCTTTTTCTCTGATGTCCAATTGTCCATAGGTACTCACTTTTGAAATGGCCTGGAACAGACCCACCTGGGAAGAGACCAACTGAACCTGTGTCCAATCAATGTGTTAGATCACTCACAACCGAAGATAAGAGACAACAACTTATATAAATAGTCACAAAAGTGAGTTACTATGGTGACAAGAGTCCCTACTTATGTGGTATTATATGCAAGTCTGTCTGCCCCTCCCCTTTAGAATGTAAGCTCTCACAAGCAGGCCCTCTCCTCTCATGTGGTTTTCCTTCTCTTGCTTAGACTATCATCTACTCTTTACAATTTCAACTGACCCTCAGTTTCCGCCTTCCTGATGCTTATTTCGGTGTCATGTCTGCTAATGCAGCTATGTCTATATACCATGTACTTGTCCCACATTGTCTTGTACTGCAAGTCATTGTTTTTGTGTTTTGCTCATTTGTTTATGTACTAAGGGCCTAATTCAGACCTGACCGTAGCAGCAAATTTGTTAGCAGATGGGCAAAACCATGTGCACAGCAGGGGGGGCAGATATAACATTTACAGGGAGAGTGAGATTTGGGTGGGTTATATTGTTTCTGTGCAGGGTAAATACTGGCTGCTTTACTTTTACACTGCAATTTAGATTTCAGTTTGAACACACCGCGCGCAAATCTAACTCTCTCTACATATGTTATATCTGCTCTCCCCCCCCCCCCCCCCTTCCCTGCAGTACACATGGTTTTGTCCATCTGCTAACAAATTTGCTGATACAGGGGGTCATTCCGAGTTGTTCGCTCGTTGCCGATTTTCGCTATACTGCGATTAGTTGCTTACTGCGCAAGGTTCGCAGTGCGCATGCGCTTAGTTATTTTACACAAAAGTTAGGTATTTTACTCACGGCATAACAAAGCTTTTTCATCGCTGTGCTGATCGTAGTGTGATTGACAGGAAGTGGGTGTTTCTGGGCGGAAACTGGCCGTTTTATGGGAGTTTGCGGAAAAACGCAGGTGTTCGAGTTGCAAAACGCAGGAGTGGCTGGAGAAACGGGGGAGTGGTTGGGCAAACGCTGGGTGTGTTTGTGACGTCAAACCAGGAACGAAAAGGACTGAGCTGGTCGCAATGGCTGAGTAAGTCTGGAGCTACTCAGAAACTGCTAAGAAATTTCTATTCGCAATTCTGCTAATCTTTCGTTCGCACTTCTGCTAAGCTAAGATACACTCCCAGAGGGCGGCGGCTTAGCGTGTGCATTGCTACTAAAAGCAGCTAGCGAGCGAACAACTCGGAATCACCCCCACAATCAGGTCTGAATTAGGCCCTTTATTAGTTGCTGCGGAAGCCTTGCGGCGCCATATAAATAAAGGTTAATAATAATAACAACACCTATATAATAACTGTATTGCCTGTGGACCTCTACATCTGTATATTTTTTTATTACTAGTTTTATTTCCATGTAAGTCGTGGGCTCCCCATTTCTCTATTATATTATTCTATCTGTGCTCAGATATCAATGAATAGACTGAGCACAATGGGTGGAATTTAGATGTTATCACTCCGGCAGCCACTGTATGGCATCCAAGATGAGCTATTCAGTTGTAGCTCCATGCAGGCACGATGGCTGCTGGCGTCTGTATTTCAACTCGCAAGCCCGCGGGGTGGCAAACTGAAATGAACGAAAAGGGACACGTTTGGGCATCTAAACAGCACTTTGTGTGATTGCGCCAGCACTTGGGTGGGATTTTGCTGCTTTACTTGGCTAAACCCGACCTTTATGGGCACATTTAGTGTGAAAAAACCCAAACAATTGAATTGCACACTGCGATCTCCCGTCATTTTAGGCGGTAGATCGGGGGTGCAAAACAATTCAATATCGCCCAATGTGTGTGACATGAGCCTCTGAAGTTCCTTTATCCAACCTGTTACTGCAGTTAACTTTACTGTTGTAAAAATGTACATGCTAGAACTGGCTACAAAGTTGGTACTAGTCACCCATTACAAAACTAGTACTCTTGAATTCCTTAGTGCACTGTTCCCATTTGTGGAGCTGTTTAAAAGAGATTTACCCAGACCTTCGGCATAGAGTGAATGTGCCACAGTATCAACTGGGATCCATTCAGAATACCGGTGTTCGGGATCCTGATACTCTGAATACCAGTGCCAGAATCCCAACATGTATTATTATGCCGATGCCGGGAACCCAAACGCCGGGATCCCAATCGACTTTTGCCAGGAATCCTCAGTGGTAAGCCTCGGGTGGTGGTTGTGTGGTGGTAAAGGGGGAGGGAGGGTTATGTTTAGGCTGCGGGGGGAGGGTTAAGGTTATTCTGCGGGATGGGTGGGTTAGGGTTAGGTATCCCAGGTTAAGCAGCGAGGAAGGGGCGGTTAGGTTTAGGCTGCGGGAAGGGTGGGATGGGGGTAAGGGTTAGGTACCACTGGAGTGTGCTAGAGTTAGGCTGCAGGGGAGGAGTAGGTTAGGGTGGTAAGGGGGGAGGATAAATATACTCTGCTTTGGGATGCCATCATATGACCACTGGCATCCCAACTGCCTACATATCATATATGTGTTCCTATCAACCTTTCCTGCTGTCTTGGTATTTCTGTGGTAGTGACCAAATTCAAGTTATTGTTGGTACAGGACTCCGGTTATACCTCTCAGCTCTACCACATGTAGGAGATGCAATAATGCACCAGGAACTACTGTATTATACACATCTGATGATGAGTGTTCCAAAATCAACTTCTTTTGGCAAACAGTCATAGCTCTTGCTAACTACATTTTGGGGATAGACAGAACGTTTCTGCTTCTTCTCTAATTCTGATAGCTCTCTTCCTAATTAGAACTAATTTCTATGATTATTTTAACAATTTCATTAATTCACTAATATCACCTCGTTGGAGATCTCCCACTCCCTATTCCATTAAGGGTTGAATTAGTTACAAAGTGTCATATGTTCTAAGCCTTGGAGAGTGATAAAGTGGAGAGAGAGAGAGAAAGTAAAAGTACCAGCCAATCAGCTTCTAACTGCCATGTTACAGGCTGAAAACTGACAAGAGCTGTTTGGTAATGTATCTCTCTTCACTTTATCTCCTCCAAAGATTTGATTTCCAGAATTCTCAGACACCTTGGCACAGTGGTTGAAGCACAAGTATTTGTCTTCAAATAAATCCCATTTATCAGAGTAATTTTCATACCCTAATTTTATTTTAAACCTGGATTGGCCTCATTGCACAATCCAGGCTCTCTCTATGGATGACGCTGTCTCCACAACTGCTTTCCCCCACATGTTGCTTCCTCGAGTTAACTCATTCTACCGTTCCCCACGTCCCTCTCCTAACCCCTTCTGCCTATTTTTTTTAATTTCCTATAGCAGTACATACTCTTTATGCTGCATTAACAGTTATTTTTTTCTTATTTCCAGGGACACTTCAAGAAACTTTTTTTTTTTAATATTAAATACTGCACTATAAATTGTGCATTTTTGGGATGATTTTTCCTTCATAAGGAAAAATGTAAAATTTAAAATGGAGTATGTTTCCTCAAATTCCGTAAACATGGCATGATGAAATACTTCATGTTTTAAGGAACACTTTTCTGATCTGGTGCATTTTATACATGTGCATCACTACAAGAGGGTTTAATAAACAACCACCATTACATCTACAGGAAGTACTATTAACATACCCTATGGCAGAGTTTCCTCCTCCAATACAGTCCAGGTTATAAGGATATTCATGTTTGAGTCTAGATGGTTAAATCAAATTGACTGAGGTACTAAGTAAGTCACTTGTGCTCAAGCATGAATATTCTTAATACCTAGACTAAATGGCAGAGTTTGAGAAACTCTGCCCTAGTGAAATATACACCTACAAAATGTGTTGTTTAAACAAGGAGCTGAAAACCGTTGTATTCAGCAGTGAGCATATTTGCGTGAATGAAAACACACAGATACAGTAGCGCTTCAGCATGCAGCACTATGAAGCTTTATATATTAAAAGGTAAATCAAAAGTAAAACAACACAGAGCGAGTGTTACTATTACAAATAAATAAATAAACTCACAAAAAGTTCTGACTTTTACCCTCTAGATGCATTAACAAATTAGAGGGAACAGAACCAGTTAGTTACTAATACCACTTCAGACAGAAAGTGGTAAAAGTCCCGGCTTTTACCTGTCATCTGTACCCCATTTCACACAGAAAACTAAATGACCAGGTTAAGCATTTGGTCCTGTTAATTTGTGGAACAACCCGGTCTTTCTTCCGTCTGAAAGGGTCTACCTGGGTCAAAAATCCCTGAACTTCTACCTCGGTAAAAAGTCCTGGAATTTTCGACTTGGGTTTCAGAATAGGTCCTGGGATGTTCCAGAAAATTACTGGGTACAAATGCTTTAAATATTTTGTTTTCTGTGTGAAAGGGGTATAACAGACAATTGGGAATATACATGTGGCTGCTTTATATGTGCTCCTGACCTGCAGCAGTTTGAGTGGGTGTAGTATGGTATGCCAGCGGCCGGGCTCCCGGCGACCAGCATACCGGCACCGGGAACACGACCGCCGGCATACCGACAGCATGGCGTGCGCAAAGGAGCCCCTTGCGGGCTCGCTGCGCTCGCCATGCTGCGGGCACGGTGGCGCGCTACGTGCGCTATTTATTCTCCCTCCAGGGATGTCGTGGACCCCCACGAGGGAGAATATCTGTCGGTATGCCGGGTGTTGGGATTCCGGCGCCGGTATACTGTGCGCCGGGATCCCGACATTCGGCATACTGAAGACCACCCGTTTGAGTGTGTAGCTTGTAAGAACCAAAACAGAGATCATGCATCCCTGAGGAATGGCCCACTACACACACATTGTCAGTGACTTCAGGGCAGACAAGTTGTATTCTAGTAGGGATGTAGTTACAGTATGTGACTGGCCGTCAGGAGACCGGCAGTCACAATACTGACTCCTGCATCCCGCCCCTTACAAAATCCTGACAGTCGGCATGCCGACTAACAGGGACATCCCCACTCGTCCCCCTCCTGCCGGCATTCTAATCCCCGGGATCGATATGGTGACTGGTCACCCATACCCAACCCTTCTAGTGGGCCTTTTGCTGAGAGACAGTAAATGCTTACATTTTTGGCCTGAACCTTCTTTATTCCTGAGAGACTCTCCAGATTTCAGCGCCATATGAGCCATTAGGTCGTAATATATCAGTGACTAATAGTATACTTGTAAGCTGCAATTTAATTTGTACAGAACATAAAAATAGCTGCCATCACTGTCTGTAGGTGAGAGGTTCTATGCCTGCATTCACTGTAATTGTTCCTTTTGTACAGTTCACTCACCCATCATAGGATCATTAATGTCTAGTGCAGGTGGTACTCAAAATGCATTGAAACACACTGCAGTCTATATAAAGCGTGTGTGTACAATTGGCTCCGTGGACCTGTATAGTAGCTCCCATTGAGTTGGCACACCAAGCTCAGTGAATTAGGACAACAGTAGGGCACAGGTTGTCTACCCTCAATGCAGTAAGTAACAGCTGCATGCATCATTCTCGAAGTATACATTTGTAAAGCTAGGTACATACTATACAAGTTTTGGGGCAACCTGACAGGTATTGGGTCATTGGCCCAATAATTGTTTAGTGTGTACATTGCACCAGGGCCTGACGCTTGGTCCAAACGGGCCGGCTCCCGATAGGGTGTTATGTTGCTCACGCCATTTTGGGATCATTCAGAAAATGCACAGACCTCAACCGATGTCTGGTGTACAGAGACACCATTGGCGAGACTATTTGGAATTAAAGAGATCGTTTAGAACTAAACGATTATTGGGTAGTGCTTACGCTGAACATCAGGATCGCTTTGGTAGGTCTGAGTCAGTCTGAATAGGTCTAACTTGTGCAAAGTAGTGCGTAGCTTAAGAAAACCAGACAGATCATGAGCAATGCAGAAGTGTTGCCACCTTCTCTCCTGGATCCCTGTCAATACCCCTCCCAGAGTAACCTCTCTCATCCTCGGTCTCCCTCCCCACCCCCTCTGTTTATTAAATCTTAGGAAATACCACAGAATGCATTCCGCTCTCCACCAATGAAAGGAGACCATGTGACCTGCAAGGACCTGCATTCCCACAGACAGAAATATTTTATTTCAGGAGTCAGGCACAGGGAGCCGACATCACCTCCTCCCCCACTTCAATGATCAGCATTTTTTTTCTTTGGCTAACATACTTTATTCATTTCTTCCCTTGAATCAGACGCTGAATATCATCTTAAGTAGACTGGCTCCCAGACCTAACAAGCCTTTCATGATCTGACCGACTCACGTCACCATTGCATTCTTCCGAGAAAAGCATTTCAGGTCAATGTACTACACAGATCACCTTCTCTGTCAGGACCTGATGGTGTATCGTGCTTTTCAGTAGTCACAGTGTTTAAGTGACAAACACCTTATCTATTGTTAATCTTCACACTGGCAATTATTTAAATCACCCAATTTCTATATAATTGAGTTACTATCATATTTGTAAGCATCGATTAGTGTCCGCCTTACGCTAACTTAAGAGCAGGTGATTTGCAGCATTTAGATGAAACAAAACATTTAAAAGACATGGATACAACCATTTTCTCACATTTGAGAGCTCCTTATTGTCTATATAATTTCCTTTTCAATTAATGACATGGCAAAAAACAGCTCTTAAAAAAATACAAATAGAATAAGAATCATACTGTAGGGCTGCACAGATTACACTGAGGCCCCTTTGTATTACTTATCCCAGTAGAAGACAGAGAAATGGCAATCTGATTTTTACCAACACTTGTGGTGAGATTTTTTAAAGATTGGAGAGAGATAAAGTACCTGATGCCATGTTACAGGCTGTGTTTGAAAAATGACAGGAGCCGAGTGCGAAGTACTTTATCTCGCTCCACCTTACTGCCCTCAAAGCTTTGCTAAATCTCCCCCTTGGTGTGCAGGAGTCACTGATATTAAAGCTTTACACCGCCCAGGATACACCTTACACGCTCTTGCATTATCTTTACAAGCTCAGATTGTACTGTGAGCCTTAATATATGGCAATAAAGATCATGAGTAAAGATGGTAAGCTCTTTATAACCAGGTCTATCACTACCTGTTTCAATGTATTTCATGTTTTATAATTGTATATTCAAATTCAATAACATTTTTTTTTTTACTGTAACCATTAGCACTACACCCAGTAACACTCTCTTTTGCAAGGTGGAACCGATTACTCATTTAATCATCATGGGGAGAAATACAGAGTCTCCTACATACACCGTGCAATAATTAAAGGCGGTTATGCGTAGTCGCTGACCATCTCTCTAGAGTTAAAAGCTGTCATCGACAGCCTGACTTCTGCTGCGTGGCAGCCCACGAAATTGTGCGGTAGCTCTTCCTATGTTATTTAAGCCAATGGGCTTGAAGCTCGTGCTCGACCAATGCAAAAAAGGTGTTAGGAGGGCATTAATGATTTAACCATCTTCCCCCGCTTGTAATGTAGTATGTACAGATTGCTGTATCAAACTGAAGCCTACATACTGGGAATTTATTTGAAAACTAACCAAAGCAGCATATACCATTTTCCACCATCTTGGTCAATCATACCTTCCCAGTGCTTCTGGTAGAATGTATTGTGAACATTTGTGTCATAACACAGATAAATACATAGCTAGTAATGCCTGTATTTCTCAGTTAAATACGAATTGTGAACATAATAAAAAATGGTGAAGACAGCTGTGTGACTATTGATTACGTCTTGTGATGGTGAAGCCAATGTCATGTATAACAACAACTGGTTATAGGGTATTAAAATAGACTCACCTGCATATCCCAATGCACTTTTTCCCTCAGGCTGCTAGCGCTCCCTTTTTCTTATTCACTTGTATAATAAATCCATCCTCCTACAATAAAAGGCAAGACAAATATATTAAGACTGGGTGGAGAGGGCTCCGAATTATAATCTTCTGATGGAGCATGGTAGGATTTATCATTTATATTGTGCAGTGTATATGTAGTGTGACCAACTTGTAGCTCATAGGTGTCACTGGTGCTGTTGATGTCCATGGTCTCATCGTGCCACAAGAAAAATGCTTTCTATATTCAGCAGCTGCAGGCTGTGAGAAGGTACTAGGCTCCTTAAAGACAATTTACTCTGTCACATGAGTAACGCTGAACTTAAGCAAAACGAATATTAAATTTGGCAAATGTTTGTACACCGCAGAGGCAGCTAAGGTCATATTCATAAGAATACAGCTGATTAGTTCCTAAGTGAAAGGTTCCATTCTCATGAATGTTTTTCAGCTTACAAAATGACGATGACACTCTTTGCATCAACCAAATTATTTTGTGAGTGGAAAAGTAAGGCACGTAAAATAGAGCTATAAAGGTCTTCCTAATATAATAAGCTTCTGCTAGTATGTATATTTTCTATCATGAGGGAAAATAATGTGCTGTACAGTATCTTCCTAAAGGTCTACTGTCAAATACAGTGGACTGTGGGCACTAGTGAGCAAGACCCTCTTGCATAACATGATATTCATTTTAAGTGTTTGATGCACATACTGAAACACCCAATAATGTAAGTCAGTAGGAATCCAAATACACACACACTTTCTTCAAGGTTTTACAGCAATTTCAGTGTTGGCATGCCAGGTAGTACAAACTGCACTTCTATTGCAAGGCTCATTAATTCCATGGTATACTATGCGTCAGGGAAGACTCAAGATGCATTAATGGGCGCAATTATAGCACTATGTAAAAGGAAAAGGGGTTGTCTACGCTTTTCAAGGATTTTTTTCTTATATTACTTTCTCTTACGTCCTAGAGGATGCTGGGGTCCACATTAGTACCATGCGGTATAGACGGGTCCACCAGGAGCCATTGGCACTTTAAGTGTTTGAGAGTGTTGGCTGGTTCCTCCCTCTAACCCCTCCTACCAGACACAGTTTAGAAAATGTGCCGGAAGAGCCGGTCACAGCTAGGGGAGCTCCCCAGAGTTTCTCTAGTAAAGTTTATTTTAGAGTTTACAGGGAGGCTGCTGGCAACAGCCTCCCTGCTTCGTGGGACTAAGGGAGGGGAGGGGGGGAAGTAGTGTCAACCCTGCGGGGTCTGAGCCACTATCTCCGCTGACAGGAGACTGAGCTCCTGAGGTGATAGATCGTTCCCCGCCACAGGGGGTCGCTCACCCCAGTAGCATTCCGCCACCCCCTAACAGAGCTGAAGATCAGTGGCGAGTGAGTCACCGACCCCCTAGCAAGCGGGAGGCCGGTGTGAAGATGGTGGCATCAGGGTAGGCTGTGCTCCGGAGGTTCAGCGGTACATAGTGCGGCGCTGTGAGGAGCGCCCTGAGCCAGCACCTACACCCTACACTGGTATCACAGCTTGTCAGGGTCCCAGGAAATCTGCCAGCATAAATCCTCAGGCCAGTATAATCCTAGGAAGAGCGGGAAGACAGTGCCATTTTGAGGGCGGAGCTTCTCCTCAGGGCGGACCCAGCAGCGCTCAGCGCCATTTTCCTGCCTGCACAGCGCTGTCCAGGAAGAGCAAGTCCCTTCAAAGCAACTCCAGCTATCTCTCACGGTACCAGGGGGTTGCAGAAGGGGGGGGGGGGGGGGGGAGAGAGGCTGTAAAATACTGTGTAACCTATTAAGGTGCACAATCAGCGATAAGGGTGTCTCCCTTTATATTAAAAGCTCCAATCTCTGTCTCTCTCTTGCCATTCTTGGGGGTGAAAGTGTGTGTGTGTGTGTGTGTGTGTGTGTGTGTGTGTGTGTGTGTGTGTGTGTGTGTGTGTGTGTGTGTGTGTAGTGTCTGTGGTCTCCATTATGCAATGTCCAGGGACTCTGTGTCATATGCTGCAGAGGATATGTCCTCTCAGGAAGATCCCATTCCATGTAATCAGGATTGCACTGGTTTAGCACGTATTCCAGCAAGGGAGCCTGAGTGGTTATCCGCTATCAAATCTATGATTTCTCAGATTTCAAATAGGGTTGCACAAAATGAATCTGCAACTCTGGCTTTACAGAACTCTGTGGCAGTCTGGCCCAGTGCTGGTACATCAGGGCTCCCCGCTGTATATTCACATAAACGTGCTCTTGCTCAGATCATGCAGGATGATACCGATTCTGACACTGCAGACGGTGATGGGGATGTGTTGCGGGGGGCAACATCTCTTGCAAAAGGGGTGCAGTTGATGATAGAGGCTATTAGAGATGTGTTGAATATTGCTGATACAACACCCGAGCAGGTTGAGGAGGCTTACTTCACTGAAAATAAGAAAGCCTCACTAACCTTCCCTGCGTCAAAGGAATGAAATGCTATTTTTGAAAAGGCTTGGGAAAACCCGTATAAAAAATTCCAGATGCCTAAAAGGGTTCTGGTGGCATTTCCTTTCCCAGTAGAGGATAGGAAAAATGGGAAATCCCGCCTATTGTTGACGCGTCAGTATCCAGACTCTCAATTAGGTGGTTTTACCTGTTCCAGGATCTACCGCCTTAAAAGAGCCGGCTGATTGTAACATTGATAATATGCTCAAATCCATGTACACGGCTTCTGGGGCAATACTACGTCCCACTATTGCCATTGCTTGGATTGCCAAAGCTATAGTAAAGTGGTCAGGCACGTTACTTGAAGACTTGGATACTATGGAGAAATATGATGTTGAATTGTTTTTACGTAACATTCAGGATTCGGCAGGATTTCTGGTAGAATCCATGAAAGACCTGGGTTCCATGGCTGTGGGAATTTCTTCCATGTCTTTATCAGCTCGTCTACGCAGAATCCAGGAGAAGTGTGGATACCCTACCCTACAGAGGTCAGACTCTCTTTGGGGAAGCGTTAGAAGCGTGGATTTCCATGGCTACGGCTGGTAAGTCACCCTTTCTTCCCTCAGCTACACCTGCTCCGAAGAAACCCTTTTCTTCAGCTGATATGAATCTCGCCACTATCTGTGTTAAATCCTTTCCTCGAAGATGTCTGTCTCCTCGGGCACAGTTTCTAGACTGTGTCTGGTAGGAGGGGCATATAGGGAGGAGCCCGCCCACACTCTCAAACTCTTAAAGTGCCAATGGCTCCTGGTGGACCAGTCTATACCCCATGGTACTAATGTGGACTTCAGCATCCTCTACGTACTACTGTACCCTTCTGTACCAGCACTAATAAGAATGGAAGTCAACACTAAGATATTTTCTACAAACAAAAACATAAATCACTAATTACTGGCAAGTATCTACACATCAACTTAGGGGCTAAGCCACACCTGACGCAGAAGTAAAGCCAGTGCAGTCAACAGTAAGCCATCTGCACTATAAAAAGGTACAGTATCAATACTCATCTCACAACAGTTAAATGACGTAAAGGCAAGACACAAGCTGAAGAGATGAGCTCTCCCCTCCAGCCCTCCACTCTACAGAAAGCCTGGAGAATGATTCCCTAATAAAACATTGCTCCCTACCACTTTTGGAACACCAAGGCAGCTTTATGTTCTCTTTGGAGAAAGTTGTGGAGGATGCCTGTGAACAGTACAACATTTTCAGAGAGCGGATCTTCCCAAACAAAGGGCTGATTGTTATACTTGAGGGTTGGAGGGAACATAAGTCATGAATCTACACCTCAGCAGTGCGCTATCAGTGGGAAGCTAAAGGAGTGCAGAGTATATCTGCTGTGAGGAGCTGCCAACAGGCCTTACAAATGTTTTGTTTCTTTTGCTCTGCAAGTTAACCCTTGTGTGAGTTTACAATTGCCAATTGTCCCAGTGCTGACTGTGAGGAAAGGGAGTTCATCATTTTCCAGAGGAACGCGTCATTCTGTTAATTACACACATCACCAATTTGCAGATCTTTTCTCTGCGCGCCTACCCTCCATGCCCCTGAATCAGTATAGCTTTGAACTCTGCGGCACCAGTAATTGTGGCTGGATATTTTGAATATGCCATCCTGCAGTCACCAAATGAGCTAATCAGCGGTGCATGAGTGGATTGTTAATGTGTTTCTAGATGCTGATAGAAGCTGTGCAGAGATGGGGCAGAGGGATGCCAGAATACAGCATATCATTCAATGGGGAAATCACAGGTTTTTAACAAATTTACAAACATGGCCAAACTCATTAGAAAATGCATACAATTCTAAATGCAGTTTATATTAAAGGGACCCCAATTCTTTATTCTGAAGTAGGAGGGGAAAGAGCAACTTGTAGCCAATCAGATCACCAGAATGCAGTGAGGTGCTGATTGGTTAGCGTATGTCAGCACTGATGTATTTATGTACAGTCAGTGGCATATATTCATCTGCAAGTCATTATTTACCTTCTTTACATGTAAAGTATATTAGGGCTATTTATAAATGTGAGTGGTAAGGGAGGTACTCACGGAGCGATATTCTAAGCAATCTGACTAGATTGCTTGGAATTTGAGCATTATTGCTCCGTGTGTACCCCCTACCGCGATAGCGATGCGCAGCCCCGCGCATCGCTATCGCTGGTGCTAGATTGGCCTGCATGCAGGCCAATCTAGCGGGTCGCACACTTCACCCGCTGGGTGAAATGAGCGGCCCCCCTGTCTCCCCCCGCACGCTCAGCACAGATCGCGCTGTGCTGAGCGGCGGGAGAGATGTGTGCTGAGCGGTTCGCTCAGCACACATCTCTCCCGCATCTGCCCGTCTATATGGGACTTTATTTGGCATAAGCAATTTATTGCTTTTTAGCATTTTTTTTCTAACAAATACAATTAAAACGAAGTCGTTTAACATATTATACCGTATTTTCACGTGTCTAATGCATGAAACCATGACCATTACTTCCTAAAAGACCACATCTGAATGCTGATTCATGTGATCACTCTTTCTGGAAATGATGCTGCCCAGGGCACTTCCTGCTGACAAGGCACTGAGGAACGTCAAATGCATGGAAGGGACAGAACATCCATGAACTCCATAGCACATAAAAAATATGGGGAAGCCCATTGTCAATGTCTATAATTGCCAATTTAAATTAGTTTTTACACATAAAAAACAACAACATCCAATTAAGTACTGTGGGGTTTATTTACTAAACCTTGGATGGAGATAAAGTGCCAGCCAATCAGCTCCTGTCACTTTTTAAACACACAGAGGGAAATGTACTCAGCAGTGATAAAAGTGGAGAAGTGAGCCAGCGGAGAAGTTGCCCATGGCAACCAATCAACTGCTCTGTATACTTTTATAGTATGCTAATTATGTTACGTCAATGCTGATTGGTTGCCATGTCCAACATCTCCACTTTTATCACTGCTTAGTACGTCTCCCCCACAGTCTCTGACATGACAGGAGCTGAGTGGCTGGTACTTTATCTCCATTCACTTTACCTCCATCCAAGGCTTAGTAAATAGACCCCTGTGTGACCAAGGCTGGATGATCATAATATAGATTGGGCCATTTTATTTATTTTAGTTTCTGGATAAAAATGACAAAAAATATATATAAAAACACGTGAACGGCGGCACTCGGAAATAATGACACTGCACTGGAAACTTATATTAGATATATAAAATATAAATAGCTAACTGACTATACATACTGTAGTGCAGAGATCGCAATACAAGAGCTAATTGGTCACAGGTTGTCCTAAAAAGTCTTATATGGGTTTCCAAAAGAAAGAAAGAAACAACCGGACTTATAGTTGGTTATCAACACAAGCCAGGAAATATAATAAGAATAATAATAATAATAATAATAATAATAATAATAATGCAATGTAGAGGAAAAGGCAAATAATGTATTAAGTGTCAACGGCGGCACCAGAGCATCTCCCCGTCTCTCTAATAATAGATGTGCTTAGACCAGTTTTCAAGAGTCTAAACACGAGACATTTTTTTAGCATTACCACATTGGTTATTTTAACCCTTCGATGCTGTGCCTTTATATGGACTCTTGTGCCACTGACTTCAGATTAATCACTTTAAGGCCTGGAGTCACCTGAATCACATTATTTGTTTATTAGCACTGGCAAACTGTATGTATAGAACAAATTCTTCCACCTCCCCCTTTTATTAATATAAGTGCTAGTCAAATAAAGCTACACAACATCACCAAAGCTACACCCATATTAAAATTCCCTTCATCTACTGACGACACTAGAGCTCACATTATTAGCTGGTTGTGGATGATTAGAGCAGTGCCTATATTAACCAGTGGCTTCAAAGCACATATTTCAGAACCATCTAGGGGTGCTAAAGTAAATGTCTCAATATCATGTGTGTTGTATCCATGGGAATAAAACTGTCCTAACAGTCACACACTGCTTGGTATGTCTAAGTACACGTGTGCACTGCACAGAACGCTATGCATTGGTAACACAGCAGAATGTATTTTGTTAGTACTGTCTACACCAGTGATGGCTAACCTTGACACTCCAGCTGTTAACTACATATCCCAGCATGCCCTGCATCAGTTTTATCATGGCCAAATAACATAACTGTAGCAGGGCATGCTGGGATATGTAGTTCAACAACAGCTGGAGTGTCAAGGTTAGCCATCACTGGTCTACACTATGGGCAGTTTGGGCTACAGTGCATTTTCCAGCTACCTGTTTAAATAAATATGCTCCAAAAACGTTTACCTTGAAACCTGTTCAAACTTTAATTCAATGGGGGTAGATGTATCAAACTTTGTTTAGCGATAAAGTGGAGAGTAAGCATCAGTCAATCAGCTTCTTACTGTATTTTAAAGGCTGTGCTTGAAAAATGACAGAAACGGATTGGTTGGTATAGTGGTGTGTCTATAATGGTTACACCCTGCACTCATTTCTTCAATACTTACCTCTCTGGAGTCCCGTGTCGGCATCAGCAGAGGCCATTTTAACAGCGTTTTGCAAATGACCAATAGGATAATTGGAAGGAAAATGGGCACGGCAGAAACTCTGGCAAATGCTACTAGTGCTCAGATTCTACTGTGGGGACAGGGGGGAGAGGGGCGGACGGACACTGCGCACATGCCCCCTCCTCTCTTAATATGCCTCTGGATTGGTACCTTGTCTCTCTCCCAGATTTGATACAATCCCCCACCCCCACACTCTCTATGATTCATGTATGACAAAAAGGAGGGATGCCAGAAATTACTTCTGAAACATGATTTAACAACAAACAAAAATGTTTTTATGCAATAATTTATATTACAGTTGACTGAAATTATGTTGATTTGTGGTGACAGGTCCATATACCATCTAACAACCATAAATGTGAAAGGTACCACTCATCGTACATTGCAATAACACGTGTTACCTTTTATCCTGCGCTGTGGTATGGCTGCATCTCACAATTGCCCTCCCACTAGAAGAGAGTAAAATAGAGACAATAATAGGATTTTAATACCTACCAGTAAATCCTTTTCTCTTAGTCCGAAGAGGATGCTGGGGTCACATCAAGAACCATGGGGTATAGATGTGATCCACAGGAGACATGGGCACTTTAAGACTTTCAAAGGGGTGTGAACTGGCTCCTCCCTCTATGCCCCTCCTCCAGACTCCAGTTATAGGAACTGTGCCCAGGGAGACGGACATTTCGAGGAAAAGGATTTAATTTTTTTTTAACTAAGTTGAGATACATACCAGCTCACACCTCAAGCACGCTGTACAACATGGCATTCAACACAACGCAAGTCAACAGCATGAACAACATCAGCAACAGGCTGACTATAAACGTAACACAACATGTGTGTAACCACAACTAATAACTGCAGATACAGTACGCACTGGGACCGGCGCCCAGCATCCTCTACGGACTAAGAGAAAAGGATTTACCGGTAGGTATTAAAATCCTATTTTCTCATACGTCCTAGAGGATGCTGGGGATGCTTCAAGAACCATGGGGTTTATACCAAAGCTCTATAACGGGCGGGAGAGTGCGAACGACTCTGCAGCACCGATTGACCAAACATGAGGTCTTCCTCGGCCAGGGTATCAAACTTGTAAAACTTCGCAAAGGTATTTGAACCCGACCAAGTAGCTGCTCGGCACAGTTGTAATGCCGAGACCCCCCGGGCAGCCGCCCAGGACAAACCCACTTTCCTGGTAGAATGGGCCTTCACCGAATTCGCTAACGGTAATCCAGCCGTAGAATGGGCAGGAGCCCCAATCTTGTTGGGAGCAAACAGGACAAACAGAGCCTCCATTTTCCTAATCGGAGCCGTTCTGGCGACATCAATTTTCAAAGCTCTGACTACATCGAGAGACTTCGATCCCACTAAGGCGCCAGTAGCCACTGGTACCACAATAGGTTGGTTCATGTGGAATGATGAAACCACTTTCGGCAGAAATTGCTGACGAGTCCTCAACTCCGCTCTATCCTCATGGAAAATCAAATAGGGGCTCTTGTGAGACAAAGCCGCTAATTCAGACACCCGACTCGCGGATGCCAAGGCCAACAACATGACCACTTTCCAAGTGACGAATTTCAACTCTACCTTCTGCAAAGGTTCAAACCATAGGAACTGCAACACGACGGTAAGATCCCATGGATGTGCAACACGCCTTTCACGAAAGTCTAAACTTCTGGAAGGAAGGCCAATTGTTTATGAAAGAAAACCGATAAGGCTGAAATTTGTACTTTAATTGTGCCCAACTTTAGGCCCGCATCCACACCTGCTTGTAGAAAATGAAGAAAACGTCCTAAGTGAAACTCTTCCGTAGGAGCCTTCTTGGATTCACACCAAGACACATATTTCCTCCAAATACGGTGGTAATGTTTAGACGTTACCCCTTTTCTAGCCTGAAGAAGTGTGGGAATGACTTCACAGGGGATACCCTTTCGGGCTAGGATCCGGCATTCAACCGCCAAGCCGTCAAGCGTAGATGCGGTAAGTCTTGATACACGCACGGTCCCTGCTGTAACAGATCCTCTCGTAGAGGAAAAGGCCAGGGATCTCCTATGAGTAATTCCTGAAGATCTGGATACCAAGCCCTCCTTGCCCAATCTGGAACAATGAGGATCGCCTGAACCTTTGTTCTTCTTATGATCTTTAGCACTTTTGTAATGAGAGGAAGCGGAGGGTATACATACACCGGCTGAAACACCCATGGTGTTACTAGTGTGTCCACTGCTATTGCTTGAGGGTCCCTCGACCTGGAACAATATCTCTGCAGTTTCTTGTTGAGACGAGACGCCATCATGTCTATTTGAGGAATTCCCCAACGGCTTGTCACTTCTGTGAAGACCTCTTGATGAAGACCCCACTCCCCTGGATGGAGATCGTGACTGCTGAGGAAGTCTGCTTCCCAGTTGTCCACTCCTGGAATGAAGATCGCTGACAAGCGCTTGTATGTCTTTCAGCCCAACGGATAACTTTTGTGGCCTCTGCCATCGCCGCTCTGCTTTTTGTTCCGCCCTGGCGGTTTATGTACGCTACTGCTGTTATATTGTCCGATTGAATCAGGACCGGCAGATTGCGCAGAATATCTTACGCTTGAAGAAGGCTGTTGTAAATGACCCTTAACTCCAGAACGTTTATGTGTAGACAAGTTTCTTGGCTTGACCATCTTCCCTGGAAGTTTTCCCCCTGTGTGACTGCCCCCCAGCCTTGGAGACTCGTGTCCGAGGTTACCAGGATCCAGTCCTGGATCCCGTACCTGCACCCCTCTAGGAGGTGAGAGTTGCTCCGCCACCACAAGAGTGAGATTCTGGCCTTGGAAAGCAGGATTATTCTTGGACTGACACACTTGTCGGCTTCAGAATTAGTTTGACCAGGTTCTGAATTTCCAGAGCTTTTTCCACTGGAAGAAAAACTCTCTGTAATTCTGTGTCCAGAATCATTCCCAAAAACGACAGCCGCGTCGTCGGCACCAACTGTGATTTCGGCAAGTTTAGGAGCCAACCATGTTGTTGCAGAACTGTCAGGGGAGCGTAATGTTCTGCAGGAACTGGTCCCTGGATCTCGCCTTTATCAGGAGATCGTCCAAGTACGGGATAATTGTGACTCCCTGCTTGCACAGGAGAACCATCATTTCCGCCATTACCTTGGTGAAAACCCTCGGAGCCGTGGACAGACCAAACGGCAACGTCTGAAATTGGTAATGACAATCCTGAACTGCAAACCTCAGGTAAGCCTGATGCGGAGGATAAATGGGAACGTGCAAGTAGGCATTCTTTATGTCTACCGACACCATAAAATCCCCTTGCTCCAGTGTGGAGATCACCGCCCGGAGCGATATCATCTTGAATTTGAATTTTCTTAGGTAGAAATTGAGGGATTTTAGATTCAGGATTGGTCTGACCGAGCCGTCCGGCTTCGGTACCACGAACATGCTCAAATAAAATCCTTCTCCCTGTTGTGACAGGGGAACCTTGATAATGACCTGATTTAGACAAAAATGTTGTATTGCGTCGCTTACAACCTCCCTGTTCGGAAGAGAAGCTGGTAAGGCCGATTTGAAAAATCGGCGAGGGGGAACATCTTGAAACTCTAGTTTGTACCCCTGGGATACTATTTCTAAAACCCATGGGTCCAGGGCCGAACAAACCCAGAACTGACTGAAGAGTTTGAGACGCGCCCCCACCGGTGCAGACTCCTGCAGAGGAGTCCCAGCGTCATGCGGTGGATTTGGCAGAAGCCGGGGAGGACTTCTGCTCCTGGGAACCTGCCACTGCCGGTGACTTTTTTCCTTTCCCCCTTCCTCTAGTAGCAAGGAAGGAAGAATCTCTGCCTTTCTTGTATTTATTGGGCCGAAAGGACTGCATCGTGTGGTAGTGGTGTGTTTTCTTTTGTTGCGCAGGAACATAAGGTAAAAAGGACGACTTACCCGCGGTAGCCGTAGATACCAAATCAGCGAGGCCGTCACCAAACAAGACACCACCTTTATACTGCAGAGACTCCATATTTTTCTTAGAGTCGGCATCAGCATTCCATTGATGAATCCACAATGCTCGTCTAGCTGAGACTGCCATGGCATTTGCCTTTGTACCCAAAAGGCCAATGGGGGGTAATTTCAAGTTGATCGCAGCAGGAAATTTTTTAGCAGTTGGGCAAAACCATGTGCACTGCAGGGGGGGGCAGATATAACATTTGCAGAGAGAGTTAGATTTGGGTGTGGTGAGTTCAATCAGCTTAACAAACAGAGAGAACCCATGTAGCCTCACACTCTCCCACATCCCTCCATCCCACCCAGAGCAAAGTTGTCGCTGTGTCTAGCAGTCAAGCCAGTGAGAGCTGGGAGGGAAGGAAGGGGGTGGTGCCACCATGCTGAGCTACTATACACAAGGCCTTAAAACATTATACAATGGATATTGATATAGACAGACAGACAGACAGACAGACAGACCACTAATGGGCCCTACAGACTGGGCAACCCAATGCCGAGCTGCCCAACCGCCAATACGGCAGAAGGGCGACCCGGCGTGGGGGAGGTGATGGGGGGAGTGAAGTTTCATCACTCGCCCCCGTCACCCGGCTCCATAGCAGTGCATGCAAATATGGACGAGATCGTCCATATTGGCCTGCTTGCACAAGCGACGGGACACCAACGATGAATGAGCGTGGGGCCGCGCATCGTTCATAGTTGGTGCCTCCACACTGAAAAATATGAATGGTATCTCGTTCATTAATGAACAAGATCGTTCATATCTTTCATTGGTATTGACCAGTGTGTAGGGCCCTTTAGAAACAACCAAGTTAATTCTAAAACACAACCTCAATAGTTGAAAGGGAACCTAAAATAACAGTTGCCTTATATAAAATAGCTACTCATAATACAGTATCATAATATATATGCTAAAAGTTGAAGGAGCTATTTTGGAGGTGAAGGCATGGTTGTGGGAGATGCAGTCATTACTATCCAGCCTAAACAGATCTTGCAAAGAATGTTGGATAGTATTAAGTATGAATGTTTCCATTTCTGTATTTGTTACACTTTTATGTAAGCCAACTTGTGTTTTAGGTTATGTGGTCCTTGAAATTGTACCTTACCTCTCCCTTTTGTTATAAACCTGGTTCTGTGCAGCTGACAGAAAGGGAAAAGTAGTATTTCCTATCGCATGTACATTGCAAAGGCTACTAAACATTCACACAATGCATAATCCATGACATTTCTGGAAATCATTGTAGTGTTACATAGCATAAAACAGGTACTAGGTGATAGGGCAGGCTGGCCAAACCAGTCCTCGCGATCTACCAATAGTTCACATTTTCCAGACCACCTAGCTGGTGCACAGTGGTGTAAGTGGATAGATTGTGAACGTTGTATATAGCTTTTTATCATCATTATTATTATTATTATTACTACCAGTTTTTTATATAGCGCAAGGAAACAAAAAAAGGCTGTGCTCATGGGAATGAGGATAAACACATGAAGGAGAGCTGACGTGACTGTTACTTTAAAGTATTAATTGAGTATCACATTTATCAAATATCAATAAAATTCGGGATAATATTGTAATGATATACAAAAATACGTATAAACAATTCACTGAATCACTGTAAAGGTAAAGTGACAATAAAGTCCGTACACAGTGTAATCCCCATATAGAAACATTGCGAATATAGGCTCAGTGCGGTAATAGATGGAACGGCTTGTAATCTGGCAACTGTAACATTTGTTGCCATTGTAACTATGAATGGTTAAAATGTGTCCCAAACGAGAATGCTTTCTGTATAATAATAATAATAATTGTGAATAACAGAGGAACTCCTCTCTCTGTACACTGTACAGAGGCAACGGTGAAAGTCCGCTAATTGTAGTGTAGATCCCGGCAATCAACCATTAGAGTAGGTGGCAAATTACGTGGATTTACCTCTCCCGTGGGCTGGCGTCACCGAGCGTCCTCAGGTGAAGTCCACTAAAGTGCCCACTCGTGTACTGACAAGGAAGAGAGGCATGCAACACATCCACTGAAGCAAATAGGTTGCAGCGGGAGACGTCCTCTGTGTTGGTGGGACACGCCGCTCTCGTGCTGGAGGGAGAGCCGGCTGGTAGCAGCTGTGAGCCGTGCGGGAACCAGACAGTGAACTCGGTGTGAACGAAGGATGAGTCCTATTTATATAGCGCACACATATTCCGCAGCGCTTTACAGAGAATATTTGGCCATTCACATCGGTCCCTGCCCCAGTGGAGCTTACAATCTATATTACAATCATCACAACAATTCTTGAATAAGATGGTACAATATGTATAAATAGCAATAAAACTGCACTCAATGGTATTGTTTACACAATAAAATATAAATTGGATTTTTTTTTTTATACATACAGTATATATAAATGGCAGGCAGATTAAAAGAAAAATAAGAGCCCTGCTTTGTTTTCTTCCTGCAGATAACTACAAATTAAACAATTACATATTTTTTCCCCCTCTCTCTTCTGAAGACTACCCCCCCGCCCTTAGGAGGTGGAAGGAAAGGGTGGGTGCAAGTGTGTAAGTACATTTATAATCCACCTCCTCCTCTCTATGCTCTCCAAGATTTCTATGAATCACAGCACAAGGGCTCATTATAACCGCACAGAACAGCGTGCCAAGCACCATGCAAGCCGTGAAAGTGCAGCAAGGAAAGCAGGCACACAGAACACACAGCCGAGCACAAAACTGACACACACGCAGAGCCCACCTCCATAGGATTCCAAATACAGCCCCACATCTGTAACCTGCGTCACCCTCTTCAGGAAACAATAAAAGCCCATAGAGTGATGCTCTCTTTACCACCCATAATTTAACACATAGATAATATCATTTTGCCTTTCATTACTCACAAACTAGCTATAAAGACAGATAAGATTACTAGGCACACAAACATATTAAAGATGCCTCCTGCATGACCGGTCTTGAGCACTATTTTCTATACAGTAGTTTTTTTTTTGTTTTTTGTTTTTTAAGGCTGCACTTAAAGCTTATTTTTTCCCATAGCTAAACATGGGAGTAAAGACACTAAAATATTTTTCTCATAAGTTGGAATCCCACATAACAGCACTTTCTCCTACTTGGTTCCCTAACATAATCTGGTTATGCTGCCCTGCATTACGTTGTTTTTAAAAGTAAAAGTGAAACTGTGACCGATTGGCAAACTTTGATAAAGCAGGTGCTATACCGGGCGGGTGTCGGGATTCCATCTGTTGGCAAAATGCCGGCTGACGGGATTGCGGCATCGGTCTCCTGAACACTGGGGTCCCGACAGCCGGTATACTGACTGCATCCCATAAAGACCCCTGGTAGGGGCATAATATTCTGTAAAGGTGAAGAAAACATTTAAGTCTTAAACAGTATAAACTAGTACTGCGCCTTGAGTCCTGTTGGAGAAAGAGCACTATATAAATAAAATTATTATTAGTTATTATAGTACTGTATGACTCAGCTGTACTAAGCTGCTGCCCACCACTGGCAACTGAAGAACGTAAAATCATGTATAGTGGAAAAGAAAAGTCATTACGACATATGTAATATAAGTTTTCTCTGTGTTATAGAATAGATTATTTATGTAAACAGACACATCCAAGTGTATTGCTGGAAAATGCCCCTTACGGCGTATGCACAAGCTGCATTCATTCAAACTAGTGCTTTCAGTCTTAAGAGCTACATTTCACTTGGGTACAACACAAGTGTATCATCTGATCTGCGGGATACCACACTGTGCACTAGTATTCCTTATAAAAAAGCTACTTGTAGAAAGAGTGACCTTTTACCAATCCTTTAAACCCATCAGTTGTCTCTTGCAAACCATGTAAAAGTCTACAATCTATTGGCAGAAATATGATTTTCCTTTCATCCCTTTACCTGCTGGCACTTTATGACCATTTGTCAGTACACTACAAGCTATTAAGCATGAAGCAGTGTAAAGTGTGGAGACGTGAGCAAGTGGAGAAGTTTCCCATGGCAACCAATCAGCTGCTATGTATAATTTTATAACATGCATTTTATAAATGTTACCTCAACACTGATTGGTTGCCATGGGCAACTTCTCCACTGGCTCACTTTTCACTGCTTCATGAATAGACCCCTTAATCATCTGTAAATGTAAAAGTATACAAATAAAAGCAATGATAATATAAATAATAGGCTGCACAACAAATGACCCTTTATATGTATGGGTATTCACTGTACTCTCTGTATTCTGCTTGCTCCATGAAATCACCATGCTAATGATAGCCATACATGAATCAGTAGTGAGAACCTTGTTAGCTGGTCCTGCAGCAGCCCTATATCTTGTCTGCTCATTAGGAGCGTATTCGGGTGCTTCATCAGCTGGAGGATGCAGTCAGAGAATCAGCAATGACCAGCAACAAGCCACTCCATGGGGGAACAGACTACGGGAGGTAGATTTTACCTACCTAATGATCTGTTCACATATAACAGGTCAAGTAACTTCCTGGCAAATCTGCTTTAACCGTTACCGATTCTATCATTTACATTCTAATTTAAATCAGTTTTTCTATCAAGTCATACAATCAACATCTCTCACACATTTCTATGTCCACACTGCCAGATATCCCTCAGATGTCTTCCACTGATCTGTGGTAACTATTCCTATACTAGATTTTGTCCATTCAGAGTCTGAGATAAAGTGGTTTGTGAAATGACCAGTCGTAACTTTGATCTTTTTTGGCCAATTATGATGAAGCCTTTATTAGCCAATTAGAAGGTAATAAAAAATAGACAGGATAATAAATTTTTAACAGGATGTGAGGCAAAAGAACATTAATGTTCCAGTCAACGGGCTGATCTGTAAGAGCTACTATATCTTTTCTCCTACTATGTATAGCCAAATAGGACAGACAGACAGACCCTGTGGGTCGCTGTTAAAGGGCAGGGCTGCGGTCAGTGGTTCCTGCCCTTTGTCCTACCTACTGTACATTGTGGGCTGCTACAGCAACATGCTCTGGTTTATCTCTTACAGATGATCAATCTTAAGCATGTAACAACAACGCATGAAACTAATCTGGAGCATGGAGGAGTACCGGGGTCCTGAAGGCATCTAGGGCACCTGCAAATGTGTTATTGCAATCTCTGCAAACAAGTATGACACTTTTGAATGGGTGTGTCAACAGAGCATAAAATAAACTCCTGTGAGATTTGTGTTAAACGTGTGGCACTTCTGCATAATGGAACTGTACAAGATTAATGGAGGCTTACCAGACACAGGGGGAGATGTATCAAACCATGGAGAGAGATAACATACCGACCACTCAGCTATAACTGTAATTTTTCAAACACTATCTGTAAAATTACAGTTAGAAGATGATTATTAATCTCTCTCCAAGTTTTGAGACATCTCCCCCATGTGCATCAAGTGACCATGGGGGTTATTCCGAGTTGTTCGCTCGCTAGCAGATTTTAGCAGCATTGCACACGCTAGGCCGCCACCCTCTGGGAGTGTATCTTAGCTTAGCAGAATTGCGAATAGAAATTTCTTAGCAGTTTCTGAGTAGCTCGAGACTTACTCCTACATTGCGATCAGCTCAGCCCGTTTGGTTCCTGGTTTGACGTCACAAGCACGCCCTGCGTTCGATCAGCCACTCCCCCGTTTCTCCAGACACTCCCGCGTTTTATCCTGGCACGCCTGCGTTTTTCCGCACACTCCCAGAAAACGGTCAGTTTCCGCCCAGAAACACCCACTTCCTGTCAATCACACTCCGATCACTTCAACAATGAAAATTCTTCGTTCGGACGTGAGTAAATCTACTAAGTTTTGTGCTAAAATACTTAGCGCATGCGCACTGCGTACCATGCGCATTTTCGCCTTAATCGCTCCGTTGCAAAAATCGTCAACGAGCGAACAACTCGGAATAACCCCCCATATGTACTGCACTAGCATGTCATATGAGGAATCAAACTTATATAACATTCTATACTGCTCGGATTATATGGCTTCTAAAAGAGACTACACTTGTAGAAATAGGTAATAGAGGTCTCCTTGGATATCTTACCACGGGACTAACACTCATAACCATTAGAGCATCGTCATGCACAGTAGCACCAGCTTTTTCCTTCCCTTTTCCTTTACTAACAGACCTCTAACTTTCTTTCCTTACCTTCCTCCTCCTATCTCCTCCCTCCCCCATGTTACCAAAAACTATAGGTATCTGGTATGTTTTCATATTTCTTGTTAATTCTCAATCGTATTCACTACATACACTGTTATGTATCCTTTCTGGCTACTGTTATTAGCTTGCTATACAGAAAAATGTAATCTATCTTATGCAATACGTCAATAAAATAATTTCTCAAAAAAAAAAAAAAAAGGCCGGAAAAAGACATTGATTAAACAGCCAAAAAGGTTTTAAAATTATGTAAAAATAAACAAATAAATAAAATAAACACCAACCACTAAAGAAAAGTTTGGGTATTAGCCTCTCAAATAAGAGGACTCAGCTAAAACTATTCAAGGTACTCCTGTATAGCAGGACAAATATGAAAGAAGAATATGGGTTACTGGCTGCAATGTTATTGTGCTCCAAGTTCCAAAACAGATGCAGTAAATTCTTCATGTGATAGGATAGTGCTACTGCAGGTGACAAAGCTCCGCCAAGACATCAGAGCTCTGCTACTAAAGCATTAGCACTGCAGCCACTAACCCTCTCTGACATAAGCACTCCATTAGAGTGTACTAAAGTTACAAGAGGCCAAGTTCAATCTGGATCTGCAAACAGATAGCAAAAAAATACAGCCAGACAGGGAGGACTATATGATTTCCAGAGGTTGTGAAACTCTATTGTTCTTAAAAATTCAGAGCCCACCTTCCCCCAACAGACTGCAGTCTCCCTTCCTCTCTCCTCATAGCCACATCAGGCTTTAATACACATGGAAAGGAGCTCATTAAATAACACAGAGGTGAATTAAATCCATACGCCGCAAAGCACGGTTTGAAACAACAGACTTCTACCATGAAGTTTGTTTTAAATGCTTGCTGAGTTTAACAAGCTGTGTAACAAGTACAGGTCTAAATTTTAATTTTACAAAATGTTCACAGAAATTGGAACTACATTAATGAGAGCCACACCACCCAAAATGTGTCTGTAACTTTTTAAATTCTGGTGCTATAAAAATAACGAAGATAATCTATTTCCAGAACTGATCTGTTTAGTATAGGGCTAGCTTGAAATGGTAATCGGGACTCACACCTTTCACACCGCACAAATAACCCGTTATATTGCCGGGTCGATGTGCGGTGTGAAAGGGGTAAGTCCCGAATTCTCACGTCATCTGACCAGGTATTTCAACACGGGAATAAAAGAAGGGTTATTCCCGGGTTAGGTGCAGTGTGAGCGGGTAGCCAGGTCGATGCGACCCATTCACATTATAGGGAGTGGCGGCGTTAGAGGGACAGACGGCGCTTCAAAATGACCTGATCGACAGATGCCACCTCGGCACACATCACTGCTGACGTCACCAATCTGGCAATTTTCCGGGTTGGTGCCGCCAGTCTGAAAAGGGTCTCAAGCGGGAGGGACCCGTGCACAAGTCGAGGGTGTGACTCACTTTTGCAATGTGAAAGCGGAATAACTGGAAACTAGTAATTTCCCGCAATCGTTTAACTGACAAAATACATGATATAATGTAAATAGGGAGACACACACACACCGTGACTTTTACATTCAGTTACCATTATTAAAAGGTCCAACTCTTATTTCTAATAGTGACAGGAAGCGGGCAACCCCAAACAACTGGAGGGATTCAATGAATTTATGGTAATACTCTGAGGCAAACCATGCAGGATACAGTAACCAAGGAAGCAACAATCCAATTTTACAATACAGCTCAAAACTTACGCTGGGTACACACTACGCGACATGCAAACAACATGATGTTGCTCATGATTTCCCTTGAACTCCCGGACAAACGATAATGTGTGGACACACGGGAGTGATTTTACAAACGGCCGAACGATATACACGAGTTGTCCAACACTGGTAGGGAGCACACTGCACGATTTGCTACTAGTTGTTAGCAATATTTTCCAAATTGAGCTGCATGTACAGATGACAGAGGTAGTCGCTAGTGACCTGAGGAAGCGTGCATCGCTAGTGATATAGTGCGTGCACACTGTACGTTTTTAAGAATTTGACATAAAGAATGGTCTTTATCGTCAAATTCATTTAAAATGACGTCTAGTGTGTACCCGGCTTTAAATCATTTTGGCGAGTACTAAATCTAATATAATATCTAACAGGGCATAACAAGTACGAGTCGGACATTAATTAATGAATCGTATGCGTATCTTTATATCGGCTCACTCAAATGAAATACGGATTCAACTGTACAGATTGTCTTGAAAAAAACCTTAGGAGTCAATTTATTATGCCGGGGGTCAGCTCTCCCCGCGAAATAGTGTGCACATATGCCGCAATTTAAGGTAGCCCCCAGTGGGTGGCAAAAAAAAAAAAATCAGCAATTTCGGGGTGAGTTGGTGTGCAGTTGCTTGCGTTCCTACACCATTGCAATGACACATCCTGGCACTAATGGCTAATTGAATCAACCCCTTTGCATTATGCTAAATTAATCTTGAATTAAGCATGTCCCTAGTTCTAAAAAAAAATAATAATAATTAGAATGTGGGAAATTTTAGGGGGCAATTCAATTGGTTCTCCCGTCAGACACATTTGTTCTCACAGCCTTCTGAGGTGGTAAGAAAACACGTGCAAAAGCACTCTGTGGCTTGGGAGTCCTCACTGCTGTTTGGGCACCTTAACCAAGAGTTAAGGGCCCCACACACTACAACGATATGTCTGAGGCTGAAGTCGGATGTAATTTCCCTTGAACTCCCCTGGGACTTTCCCGGGAGTGATTCCATACGATTTGGTACTTTTGTGCTATTTTTGCATAAAATATATCGCATGCGATTGATGAAGCCGCTATACATTGCATGTAATATATCGTACAGCATACAACTGTACCATAAGATATATCTGATGAGCTGGATAGAGGGCTACGGGGGCTGGGAGTGTCCTGAGAACGCCAGTCAAACTTCCCTGTGATACATCGCATGTGATATATCACATGCACAAAAAACACACTTTTTCCATCCGATTCCATCCAATTCCGATATATCATTAGTGCAGCACCCACAATTTGGGGGATCCTATCCGACAGCCACGGGGACGCGCATCAGATTGGATACGATCTAAAACACATACGATTGTACACAATTTCATACAATATATCAGATGGATATATCGGAATTGTATGAAATTGTGTAAAATATAAATAAAATAAAATAAAAATTGTGTATGGGGCCCTTGAGATGCTATACGTGGCTAAATCTGGTCTAATTGGGCGTGACAAACTAATTTCCTAATGGGCGCATAGAACAACTGAATTGCTCAGCCAGGCGCCCATTAATTATACCGGAACTCATTACAATTGAATCGCCCCCTTTGTGGTTAATAGTGGAAATTTGAACCCAAGGTGGACAGGAGCTTCAGATCAGTGTACCAATTAGGCAGAAGAGAGTTGGCTTCAAATGTTAAAGTGTTAATGCTAGGGATTCATACAAGTAAAAGTTCATCAGATATTGCATTACCAGCAGAAGTATATACTATAGAAGGTAATGCTGTAGGTAATGGGATGGATTACCGGATACTGGAGAAAGCACCCAGAGAAAGGCTCATTATATAATCAGTAATTAGTTGCCAGTCACATAGAGGCTTTAGAAAAAGTTTCAAGTGTAACAGTAAAACTTGTAAAGCACATCTAATGGGAGGCAATGTGCTACTTCAGCCCACTTACTGGCTATAATGGAAAAGAAGAAGGGGTTTTGTTCTGCTGCTCATTTATAAAGTAGAAAAGCGCTACATGGACATGTACAGCCAAAGATTTTATTTTTAATTCTAATTTGCTGCTCCCTCTTTAAATTTTTTTTTTTTTTTTAATTATTGATGAATAGTAACATAGTATCTAAGGTTGAAAAAAGACAATTGTCCATCGAGTTCAACCTATTTGTGGTCTCCTATGCACGATTATTTTGTAAGACTGTCGTTACGTTTTACTCCTCTTTTTTATAATAACCACAGTGCGTGACTATGCCCCGAAACCCTGGATATCCTTATCCATTAGGAATTTATCGAACCCATTCTTAAAGGTTTTGACTGAGTCGGCCATTACAACTCCCTCAGACAGGGAATTCCAAACACGTATCGTCCTTACTGTAAAAAAGCCTTTACGCCGTATTGTGCGGAATCTCCTCTCCTCTAACCTGAGCGAGTGTCCACGAGTTCTCTGTGTTGATCTAACCAAAAACAGGTCCTGCACAAGATCTGTATATTGTCCCCTTATATATTTGTAAATGTTGATCATGTCCCCTCTTAATCTCCTCTTTTCCAGTGTAAAATCTCCTCTTTTCCAGTGAATAAGCTACCTCCTCCAAATAGTGACACCTGCAGCAGAAGTCATCTGCATCAGGACCAGACGCTAGCTCTAGTGCAGTTCCTACAGTGTTGTAAGATCTATGAAAGCTGCCAAAGGCAGACATTAAAAGGGAGGTGTGCAGCTCATCTCTCCTGGATTTTGTAGAGGCCTTATGCTGAACAGTTTATCTGCTGCACTTGAAATACGCCGATAAAAAAAAACCAAAACACCAGCAGCCTGGTTATTTTGTCTGAATTCCTGAACAGGAGTATAAATTAACCCTGCATGTGTGGGACAGGACCGCCAGCCAGCACACATTATCCATAAAGCTCATCTGTAAAACTAAGAATTCTGTGGCCCCTGGCAACATGAGATACAATGACATCAGGGGGATGATTTAATGGTAGTGGCTACAAATCTGGAGTGTGGGTTGGAGAGGTCCCTATATTGTTACCATTATAAGGTTGAGGCAAGGGTGATACTATTTTTTTTAAATAAAATAAAAATCTAAGATTTTTTTTTTTTTTACTTGTGATCAATTAGTATGCGCATGAGAAAATATTTAGAATACAGAACAAATGATGGTCTAGAGGTGAAGGACAGACTTGCCTAAACGGCATATATATCCAGAAATCTGTACCTGCAGTAGCATTACTGCCTCGCAGCACTGAGGTCATGGGTTCGATTCCCACCATGGCCCTAACTGTGTGGAGTTTGTATATTCTCCCCGTACTTGCGTGGGTTTCCTCCGAGTACTCCGGTTTCCTCCCACAATCCAAAAATATACTGGTAGGTTAATTGGCTCCCAACAAAAATTAACCCTATCGTGAATGTGTCTGTGTGTACACGTGATAGTGAATATAGATTGTAAGCTCCACTGGGGCAGGGACTGATGTGAATGGGCAAAATATTCTCTGTACAGCGCTGCGGAATATGTGTGCGCTATATAAATAACTGGTAGTAATAATAATAATAATAATATATACTTGTGTGCTTACTGGCTGATAATTCACTAGCACCTACATCACCATACTATTACATCCAGGGGGCCTACATAACAATCGGAGGTACCCACTGGTACATGTTACCAGAACTAGTGTATATACCACCAGGAGTAATTAAGCCGATCAGGCAGGACTGACCGTTTTCTGGATTTATATTCTGTCTAGGCAAGACTGCCATTCACCTCTAGACCATCATTTGTTCTGCATTCTAAATATTTTCTTATGTGCATACTAATTGATTAATACCATCTTGTATATGTGTTTTAAATGTGTTTTTATATACATTTTTATTGCATTGAACATACTGTGTGGCATATAAAGGTCATCTCTCTGCGTGTCACGATTAAACTTTTTACTGTACGTTGGACACAGTAATATAGTCTGACTGCATAGTGATATATATATATATATATATATATATATATATATATATATTATTTATGGGGTCTATTTACTAAGCCTTGGATGGAGATAAAGTGGCTGGAGATAAAGTATCAGCCAATCAGCTCCTAGCCGCCATTTTACAAACACAGCCTGTAACATGCCAGTTAGGAGCTGATTGGCCAGGACTTTACTTTTTTGTAAATAGACCCCATACCATAGTATGCTGTTATTGTGGATTAATAAATACTAGTTATATCACTTGTACAGTCGAGACTTTTACCTTATCTCTCTTTTCCTGTCTATACCTATTCTATTCCAATCTTAGTGGCAGGAACACGCGGACAACTTTTTTTTATTCTGGTTAAGAATACTTTTTGTTATTGGTTTCACAAGGAGTAGTATGTAATCTATTGCTGCAGTGTTTGGCATGTAGGTGTCTCCTCTTCATATTGGTCTTGCTGCTAACAATTCTGGTCCTGATGCAGCAACCCAATAGCAATAGAAGCACTATCTGTTTTCTTATGAAATCGTGAATAAACCCCACTATAGATTACTGTGGATATTATAAGTCACCTTACACACAAACAGTCCACACATACACACACATATATAAAATCACAAGTGAATTTGTTAACCTACTACATTATATCATCCTTCTGCAGACCCAAATGACATAGGCTAAGCAAATATGAGCTTTCATTGGCTTCTGTAATTTTTTTTTTTTATGGCAGTGCATTGCTGTGGGAAAAAAAACGGATAAGAAAATGTAAACACGTAAAAAGGCATCTCTTATTGCACAACATGTGTCGGCTCCATACCTTTGAACAATGGTAAGGGAGTAAACAGCTGAAAACAGAATTGACCAAAGGCAGCTTAGTATAAATGGCCCCAAACCACCAGCTACCCCTGCGCGGGAGGGTCATAAAATTCAAGGGCCTAAAGCCTTGTACAAGCCTAAAGCAGAGTGAGACGTGCACATTGCATGGAGCATAGTCAGAGAATGATTCCACATGTACGGGGCGCTCTAAGCTATTCATAGGACACTGACAGATTTATGAAGCGAGTTCTGCATTAAGGCTCTTTCTGTGAAAGCAAAGACTCATTCTCTCTCTCTGCTCCATCTCCCTAACTACATTGTTTCTCTAGCACAGAAATATGTGGGGCTGGAAGTAAAATAAGCCCTCTGTAGAGAGCACAGAGCGAGAGATACCAGGAGTGCAGCACAAGGAATTGTACACCAGTGTACCCTGTTGTCAGAGCAGCACTGACAGTTGCGGTCACATTACAGCTCTTACAACTAACAATTGCACAAGACATAGGGAGTGCCATTAACTATTTTGCACCTGGCTGGAAAACATATCCTGCTTAACCCCTCTGCCTTGAGGCAAATAAAGATTAAACATATTAGTTCAAAGAGGATTTGGCAACAAAATAACAAGAAGTAATGCTACATTTCTAAAAAACAAAACAAAAAACTAACTAACAAACAACAACAACAAAGATTCAGCAGGTTAGAGTCATCATAACATTTGCTTGCATTCATCTAAAGTTGCTGGTATACATATAAACAAATAACTGCGGAAGAAATGACAGCACTCACCTCACATTACAATAGTACAAGTGACACACTTACAAGGGAAACAAAACGTTATTAGTATACAATATAAAAGTTTCATAATTAGGCAAAATCATACAACAACCTTACTGGGGGCTTGCAGGCAACAGTTGTCAGGTGGGCTGGGGACAAATAGTGCAGTTTGAAGATGCGTGGAAGGGGAACTTTGTGCTCCACCTGCCTACATAGCTAGAAGCACACTAATACCCTTTTTCCACGACTGTAGCACGGGTCGCAGCCGTGTTGCCTGACACGGCTGCGACCCTTGCTACAGCCCCCTTCAGACAGCGCTCACCAACCCGGCAATTGACCGGGTTGGTGACGCGGCTAGTGATGCGGCAGGGCCCTCCCATACACTGTGAACGGGAGCGGCTCCCGTTCACACTAGACAGCTAGCCGGGTAGAACACGTGTTCAACCCGGCTAGCTACCCGGGTAGGATTCCCGGATCACTTGACCCGGGAATTTGCCGGGGGACCCTTTTCTACTAGGAAAAAACACTGGTAAATGTGCGCACCCGCGCATTTACCCGTGTTTTAAAAAGCTAGTGGAAAAGAGGTATAATGTACTGTGCAACACTGTATAAAACACAGACCTATATAATAAACGGCTAACACTGCTCCTAACCCCTATGGGGGGAATTCAAGTGATTTGCACGCCGGCGCTGACATTACTGTTATGTTGTTCTGTCATTTTGAAGGGTTGGTAACTAGTATGCTATAAATGTATCCAATGCAAAGAACTGAAATGAAAAAAGCTGTAGTGAGAGAGACATGAAAGGAATGAGGTGTATCTATCAACTGTCCCTGGAGTAGATGTATCAAACCTTGGACAGGGATAATGTAGGGAGAGATAAAGTACCAAACAATCAGTTGCTAACTGCAATTTTAACAGTTGTGTTTGAAAAATGACAGCTAGGAGCTGATTGGTTGGTACTTTTTCTCTCTCCATTGCGGATAAAGGTAAACATTAACAAGCTTTGCTTATCAGCACTTAGGTGATTAAGCAGATTCCCCTTCTTCAAGCAAATAAATCAGTAGATCGACCCAACCCCCTACTTACACCTTCTATGGAAGGCTTTATATGGGGATATCACACATTTATCGGATTCTCAACTATGGGTCTATGTGCTGTCAAAGTCAGAAAAATATCATGCTACACGTTGCCATATATTCACCTCATGCGCGTGCCTGCTGCACGTTCACATTCTCTCCCGTGCGTGCGGATATACGCAGCCGCGTGATGGCGCCTCGGCCATGCGCTCGAGCGCGTGGTATGTGCATTTACGGTAGAGTTTGGTCGCTGGACAGAGGAATTCCTCTTTGTATGGTACGAAGGGTCAGACAGGGTTTGAACAGCTGTGTCTGGTACCTAACTAAAGAACATTTTAATAGCAACAATCCGGTGTTGGTTAGGTAAAGATTAATCGCTCCTGCGTATAGTTATGGCCATTAGTAGATTCTGGACATTTCATATATTTGCGATTCATTACCCATGCGGCGGGAATCTTCAGATTCCCTCCCACCTGAGCAGTTTGATATAGTCACAGCCCACCTGTTCAAACTAACCTATGACCTTTTGTTATGATGCGAGGAGACATTCCTGTGAACAATGAGATTATAGGTCCCTTTGTAGTATACTGTACTCAGTGTATATAAGATCAGCCAGCCTGGGCAGCTCACTCTCACTCCACAAACGGTTTTCATATTGACTAACTCGGAGCTGGTACCAGGCTGCGCAGCGATCGTTCCCAGTGTGTGTAAGTAATTCTCTGCAAACCAACTTATTCTCTGTGTGTGTATTGGCCATTCCCTTTCTCTCTGTTATAGTATAAGTTTGTGACGCTATTGTATATTTTCTGTCTAGATATTCTGTTAGAATTATATGTTAGTCTGTAGTGTATGACTTGTGAACTGTTTACCTTTTTCGATATAACTTAAAAGCTTGTTAGTAAAGGTGTTGGATCCTTAGCACGGTATCGTGTGTTCATTACATTGCAGTGGGTAATAGGAGCGTCTCGATCGCTCAAACAGCTTTAGTGTTAATCAGGTTAAGCAGCGTTATATCGCTACAGTGTTTCAGTACAAAGGTTTACAGTATAAGAGTATCCTTTCTGTGTGTTACATTCAAGGTTTACTGATTGTCATCTTGTAAGCGTCAGCGCCGCTCGTGATCTCCTCGTGGTCTCGAGTGTCCGCTACGCTGGTAGCGTAGCATTACGGTAGTCGCTCGCCTATAGCGTGCTCGACACCACGCATTAAGCTGTGAGCGAGCGTGCCGCATATGCGTCTCGATCACGGCTGAGCGTATGCTACGCTAAGTGCGTACCCTTAAGGTACCCCATACACCAATTGCGTACTGTGTCTTTTACCCATTGATGTGAAGGTTATAAGGTAATCAAATCAGCATTATCAGTGCTAAGCCTTGGAGAGAGATGGGGTCTATTCCAACGGAAAGGATCCAACAGTTGAGTATTCAGTTTGAGGCCAAATCCGCCAGGTTTTGCCCGTTTCCAACAATGTCAATCCAACTTTTTTTTAAGTCGGATTGACATTGATGAAAATGGACCACAAACCTGTTGGATTTGGCACCAAAGCCGACAAAACACGTGGATTCGTGGCTAATCCGCCGATCCACGTGTTTTCCGACAAGTCAGAAATATGGCAGCCCTATTGAATAGGTCGAATCATGAATTGACCTAAAAAATCGGAAACAGCTGTCTTTCCGACTAGACGGCAGTTCCTACTAGAATTGAATAGACCCCATAGTGGATGTTAATAAAATCCAATCCAATCAGGTAAACACTTGAAGGATAAGAGGCGTGATGCTCAATTTTTTATTTTTCTGACAAATGAAACGATCTAGAGAACATCTGATTTTTGGTATACACACTACACAACTAGCATTCCTGTAGGAACCATACATTTCCCTAAAGATTGTTGAGGTGATCTTTTTACATGCAAGTTGTCATACCATGTCTCTAAAAGCGCCTTGAGTGCTGTTGGAGAAAGAGCGCTATATAAATAGAATTATTATTACATGCTGCATTTTCTGCACGAGATCAGCTTGTCAGGACCAATGACTGTCCTGCAGCATTTTTGATGGCGGGAGACAATCTGTCGTGTTTCTGAATCACAGTCAACACTGGGTGCTGTGTACACACTGTGCAATCATTGGACCGACCAGTCAAGAAGTGATTAAGTGGCATGATTATTGCATACTGTGTTCCAAGTCTTTAACATGTAGGGTGCCATGCATGCGTGGCCAAATGGGACAAAAGTCACTCTGTCAGTCAAATAATGCAGTTTGCAGTCATGGTCTATAAAAGCTCGTCTTGTCTGTTCCAATTAACATGATAGATGCAGTCAGATGTCAATCAGGACTGGTTTGCAGATAGAGAAACCTAGTTGCTTTTAAGCAGTTACAGGTACCTACCTATAGGTAAGATATAAATCAGCTGTCAGGTTTGACCCCGTGTGATAACTGGGAGCCAATGTGCTGAAGTGGTCAGACGTTCCAACACAAACTTGGTGAGGATCAAAGCATGCTCTAACACAGGGGTGGGGAACCTTGGGCCCACCAGCTGTTGAACTACACATACCAGCATGCACTGCTACAGTTTTGCTATTTCAATAGAGCACACTAGATGTTAATGAGTATTTTTACAACCAGAAGTTAGCCAACTACATGTAGCCATGCAAACACAGATACTTAGAGGAATATATGCATCAGTAAAAAATAAGATTTTACTTACCGGTAAATCTATTGCACGTAGTCCGTAGTGGATGCTGGGGACTCCGTAAGGACCATGGGGAATAGACGGGCTCCGCAGGAGACATGGGCACTTTAAGAAAGAATTTGGATTCTGGTGTGCTCTGGCTCCTCCATCTATGTCCCTCCTCCAGACCTCAGTTAGAGAAACTGTGCCCGGAAGAGCTGACAGTACAAGGAAAGGATTTTGGGAATCCAGGGTAAGACTCATACCAGCCACACCAATCACACCGTATAACTTGTGATAACTTTACCCAGTTAACAGTATGAACAACAACAGAGCATCAGATCAACCTTGATGCAACTATACATAACCCTTATTTAAGCAATAACTATATACAAGCATTGCAGAAGAAGTCCGCACTTGGGACAGGCGCCCAGCATCCACTACGGACTACGAGAAATAGATTTACCGTTAAGTAAAATCTTATTTTCTCTAACGTCCTAGTGGATGCTGGGGACTCCGTAAGGACCATGGGGATTATACCAAAGCTCCCAAACGGGCGGGAGAGTGCGGATGACTCTGCAGCACCGAATGAGCAAACACAAGGTCCTCCTTAGCCAGGGTATCAAACTTATAGAACTTTGCAAAGGTGTTTGAACCTGACCAAGTAGCCGCTTGGCAAAGCTGTAATGCCGAGACCCCTCGGGCAGCCGCCCAAGAAGAGCCCACCTTCCTAGTGGAATGGGCCTTAACTGATTTAGGCAGCGGCAACCCTGCCGCAGAATGAGCCTGCTGGTTCGTGTTACAGATCCAGCAAGCAATAGTTTGCTTTGAAGCAGGCGCCCCAAGCTTGTTGGAAGCATACAGGATAAACAAAGATTCTGTTTTCCTGACCTTAGCCGTTCTAGCTACATAAACCTTCAAAGCCCTGACCACATCCAGTGACTCGGAATCCTCCAAGTCAGCAGTAGCCACAGGCACCACGATAGGTTGGTTTATATGAAAGGATGAAACCACTTTCGGCAGAAATTGTGGGCGAGTCCGCAATTCTGCTTTATCCGCATGGAAAACCAGATAAGGGCTTTTATGTGACAAAGCCGCCAATTCTGACACACGCCTAGCCGAAGCCAAGGCTAATAGCATGACCACCTTCCACGTGAGATATTTCAATTCCATCGTTTTGAGTGGTTCAAACCAGTGTGATTTCAGGAAACTCAACACCACGTTAAGATCCCAAGGTGCCACTGGAGGCACAAAAGGAGGCTGAATATGCAGCACTCCCTTTACAAACGTCTGAACTTCAGGCAGAGAAGCCAGTTCTTTTTGAAAGAAAATGGATAAGGCCGAAATCTGAACCTTAATGGAACCCAATTTAAGGCCCAAAGTCACTCCCGCCTGTAGGAAGTGAAGGAAACGGCCCAGCTGGAATTCCTCCGTGGGGGCATTCCTGGCCTCACACCAAGCCACATATTTTCGCCATATACGGTGATAATGTTGAGCTGTCACATCCTTCCTAGCCTTTATCAGCGTAGGAATAACTTCATCCGGAATGCCTTTTTCTGCTAGGATTCGGCGTTCAACCGCCATGCCGTCAAACGCAGCCGCGGTAAGTCTTGGAACAGACAGGGCCCCTGTTGCAACAAGTCCTGTCTTAGAGGCAGAGGCCACGGGTCCTCTGTGAGCATTTCTTGCAGATCTGGATACCAAGTCCTTCTTGGCCAATCTGGAACAATGAGTATTGTTCTCACTCCTCTTTGTCTTATGATTCTCAGCACCTTGGGTATGAGAGGAAGAGGAGGAAATACATAGACTGACTGGAACACCCACGGTGTCACCAGTGCGTCCACAGCTATCGCCTGAGGGTCCCTTGACCTGGCGCAATATCTCTGTAGCTTTTTGTTGAGCCGGGATGCCATCATGTCCACCTGTGGCAGTTCCCACCGACTTGCAATCTGCGTGAAGACTTCTCGATGAAGTCCCCACTCTCCCGGGTGGAGGTCGTGCCTGCTGAGGAAGTCTGCTTCCCAGTTGTCCACTCCCGGAATGAACACTGCTGACAGTGCGCTTACGTGATTCTCCGCCCAGCGAAGAATTCTGGTGGCTTCAACATTCGCCACCCTGCTCCGTGTGCCGCCTTGGCGGTTTACATGAGCCACTGCGGTGATGTTGTCTGACTGAATCAGAACCGGTTGGTCGCGAAGCAGGGACTCCGCTTGACGTAGGGCGTTGTATATGGCCCTTAGTTCCAGGATGTTGATGTGAAGGCAAGTCTCCTGACTTGACCACAGCCCTTGGAAATTTCTTCCCTGTGTGACTGCCCCCCACCCTCGGAGGCTTGCATCCGTGGTCACCAGGACCCAGTCCTGAATGCCGAATCTGCGACCTTCGAGAAGGTGAGCACTCTGCAGCCACCACAGGAGAGAGACCCTGGCCCTGGGGGATAGGGTGATCAACCGATGCATCTGAAGATGTGATCCGGACCACTTGTCCAACAGATCCCATTGAAAGGTCCTCGCATGGAACCTGCCGAAGGGAATGGCCTCGTATGATGCCATCATCTTTCCCAGGACTCGCGTGCAGTGATGCACCGACACCTGTTTTGGTTTTAATAGGTCTCTGACCAGTGTCATGAGCCTTCTCCATCGGGAGATAAACCCTCTTCTGGTCTGTGTCCAGAATCATGCCCAGGAAAGGCAGACGAGTCGTAGGAATCAACTGCGACTTTAGAATATTTAGAATCCAGCCGTGCTGTTGTAACACTTCCCAAGAGCGTGCTACGCTGATCAGCAACTGCTCTCCGGACCTCGCCTTTATGAGGAGATCGTCCAAGTATGGGATAATTGTGACCCCTTGCTTTCGCAGGAGCACCATCATTTCCGCCATTACCTTGGTAAATATTCTTGGTGCCGTGGAGAGACCAAACGGCAACGTCTGGAATTGGTAATGACAATCCTGTACCACAAATCTGAGGTACGCCTGATGAGGTGGATAAATGGGGACATGAAGGTATGCATCCTTTATGTCCAGAGACACCATAAAATCCCCCCCTTCCAGGCTTGCGATGACCGCTCTGAGCGATTCCATCTTGAACTTGAACCTTTTCAGGTATATGTTCAGGGATTTTAAAATCAATATGGGTCTGACCGAACCGTCCGGTTTCGGTACCACAAACATGGTCGAATAATAACCCTTTCCTTGTTGAAGGAGGGGAACATTGACCACCACCTGCTGCAGATACAATTTGTGAATTGCAGCTAACACTATTTCCCTCTCTAAGGGGGAAGCTGGCAGGGCCGATTTGAGGTATCGGTGAGGGGGCATCTCTTCGAATTCCAGCTTGTATCCCTGAGACACAATCTCTATCGCCCAGGGATCCACCTGGGAGTGAACCCACTTGTGGCTGAAATTTCGGAGACGCGCCCCCACCAAGCCTAGATCCGCCTGTGGAGCCCCAGCGTCATGCGGTGGATTTAGTGGAAGCCGGGGAGGACTTCTGTTCCTGGGAACTAGCTGTGTTGTGCAGCTTCCTTCCTCTGCTCCTGCCTCTGGCAAGAAAGGACGCACCTCTGACTTTCTTGCCTTTTTGTGATCGAAAGGACTGCATTTGGTAATACGGTGCTTTCTTAGGTTGTGAGGGAACATATGGCAAAAAAATTTGACTTTCCAGCAGTAGCTGTGGAGACCAGGTCCGAGAGACCCTCCCCAAACAATTCCTCACCCTTGGAAGGTAAAACCTCCATGTACCTTTTTGAGTCGGTATCACCTGTTCATTGCCGAGTCCACAGGACCCTTCTGGCAGAAATCGACATTGCATTTATTCTAGGGCCCAGTAGGCTAATGTCTCTTTGAGCATCTCTCATATATAGGACAGCGTCTTTTATATGCCCCAGGGTCATTAATATAGTATCCTTGTCTAAGGTATCAAGTTCCTCAGATAAGGTATCCGTCCATGCTGCTACAGCACTACACACCCAGGCCGACGCAATTGCCGGCCTTAGTAAGGTACCTGAATGTGTATAAATGGACTTCAGGGTACCCTCTTGCTTTCTATCCGCAGCATCTTTTAGGGTGTCCGTATCCTGTGACGGCAGGGCTACCCTCTTGGATAAGCGTGTTAAAGCTTTGTCCACCCTAGGGGAGGATTCCCAGCGTAACCTGTCCGTTGGCGGGAAAGGATACGCCATAAGCATCCGTTTGGAAATCTGCAGTTTTTTATCTGGAGATTACCAATCCTTTTCACATAACTCATTTAGCTCATGTGAAGGGGGAAAGGTCACCACCTGCCTTTTTTCCCCATACATATGAACCCTCTTGTCAGGGACTGGGGTTTCCTCTGTGATGTGCAACACATCCTTAATTGCTATAATCATATAACGGATGGATTTAGCCAATTTAGGCTGTAACTTTGCATCATCGTAATCGACACTGGAGTCAGAGTCCATGTCGGTATCTGTGTCAACAATTTGGGATAGTGGGCGCTTCTGAGACCCTGACGGCCTCTGCGACATAGGATCAGGCATGGGCTGAGACCCCGACTGTCCTAAGGTTTCAGCTTTATCCAACCTTTTATGCAAGGAATTAACATTATCATTTAAAACCTTCCACATATCCATCCAATCAGGTGTCGGCGCCGTCGGCAGAGACACCACATTCATTTGCTCCCGCTCTGCTTCCACATAGCCTTCCTCGTCAAATGTGTCGACACAAACGTACCGACACACCACACACACACAGGGGATGCTCTTTTTGAAGACAGTTTCCCCACAAGGCCCTTTGGAGAGACAGAGAGAAAGTATGCCAGCACACACCCCAGCGCTATATGTCCCAGGAATCACACAGTAACTTAGTGTTAACCCAGTAGATGCTGTATATTATGTTTTTGCGCCTAATTTATGTGCCCCCCCCCCTCTTTTTACCCTCTTCTACCGTGAATCTGCAGGGGAGAGCCTGGGGAGCTTCCTCTCAGCGGAGCTGTGGAGAAAAAAAGGCGCTGGTGAGTGCTGAGGAAGAAGCCCCGCCCCCTCAGCGGCGGGCTTCTGTCCCGCGTTTCTGTACAATATAATGGCGGGGGCTCATACATATATACAGTGCCCAACTGTATATATGTCCAACTTTTGCCAAGAGGTCCTAATTGCTGCCCAGGGCGCCCCCCCCCCCCCTGCACCCTACAGTGACCGGAGTATGTGGGTGTAGTGTGGAAGCAATGGCGCACAGCTGCAGTGCTGTGCGCTACCTCAGTGAACACTGGAGTCTTCTGCCGCCGATTTCGAAGTCTTCTTGCTTCTTTCACCTGGCTTCTGTCTTCCGGCTCTGCGAGGGGGACGGCGGCGCGGCTCTGGGATCGGACGACAAAGGGTGAGATCCTGTGTACGATCCCTCTGGAGCTAATGGTGTCCAGTAGCCTAAGAAGCAGGACCTATCTGCAGAGAGTAGGGCTGCTTCTCTCCCCTCAGTCCCACGATGCAGGGAGTCTGTTGCCAGCAGAGCTCCCTGAAAATAAAAAACCTAACAAAATACTTTCTTATAGCAAGCTCAGGAGAGCTCACTAAACAGCACCCAGCTGGTCCGGGCACAGATTCAAACTGAGGTCTGCCCGTCTATTCCCCATGGTCCTTACGGAGTCCCCAGCATCCACTAGGACGTTAGAGAAATAAGATTTTAAACCTACCGGTAAATCTTTTTCTCGTAGTCCGTAGAGGATGCTGGGACTCCGTAAGGACCATGGGGATAGACGGGCTCCGCAGGAGACATGGGCACTTTAAAAAAGACTTTGACTCTGGGTGTGCACTGGCTCCTCCCTCTATGCCCCTCCTCCAGACCTCAGTTAGAGAAACTGTGCCCAGAGGAGACGGACAGTACAAGGAAAGGATTTTTGTGATCCAAGGGCAAGATTCATACCAGCCACACCAATCACACCGTATAACTTGTGAAATACTACCCAGTTAACAGTATGAAAAAACAACATAGCATCAGTCCAAGACCGATGAAACTATAACATAACCCTTATGTAACCAATAACTATATACAAGTCTTGCAGAAGTAGTCCGCACTTGGGACGGGCGCCCAGCATCCTCTACGGACTACGAGAAAAATATTTACTGGTAGGTTTAAAATCTTATTTTCTCTAATGTCCTAGAGGATGCTGGGACTCCGTAAGGACCATGGGGATTATACCAAAGCTCCCAAACGGGCGGGAGAGTGCGGATGACTCTGCAGCACCGATTGAGCAAACAGGAGGTCCTCCTCAGCCAGGGTATCAAACTTATAGAACTATGCAAAGGTGTTTGACCCCGACCAAGTAGCAGCTCGGCACAGCTGTAGTGCCGAGACCCCTCGGGCAGCCGCCCAAGAAGAGCCCACCTTCCTAGTGGAATGGGCTTTAACCGATTTCGGTAACGGCAATCCTGCCGTAGAATGCGCCTGCTGAATCGTGTTACAGATCCAGCGAGCAATAGTCTGCTTTGAAGCAGGGCCGCCAACTTTGTTGACTGCATACAGGACAAACAGTGCTTCTGTTTTTCTGATCCTAGCCATTCTGGCCACGTAAATTTTCAAAGCCCTGACCACATCAAGGGACTCGGACTCCTCCAAGACCCGTGTAGCCACAGGCACGACAATAGGTTGGTTCATATGAAAAGATGAGACCACCTTAGGCAGGAATTGAGGACGGGTCCGCAATTCCGCTCTATCCATATGGAAAACCAGATAGTGGCTTTTATGTGATAAAGCCGCCAATTCCGACACTCGCCTAGCCGAAGCCAAGGCTAACAACATGACCACCTTCCAGGTGAGATATTTCAACTCCACTGTCTTAAGTGGTTCAAACCAATGTGACTTGAGGAAACTTAACACCACGTTAAGGTCCCAGGGCGCCACCGGAGGTACAAAAGGAGGCTGAATACGCAGAACTCCCTTCACAAAAGTCTGTACTTCAGGTAATGAGGCCAATTCCTTTTGAAAGAAAATGGATAAGGCCGAGATCTGAACTTTAATGGAGCCTAATTTTAGGCCCAAATTCACTCCAGTTTGTAGGAAGTGAAGAAAACGGCCCAGGTGGAATTCTTCCGTAGGAGCATTCCTGGCCTCACACCAAGAAACATATTTTCTCCATATTCGGTGATAATGTTTAGAGGTCACGTCCTTCCTAGCCTTTATTAGCGTAGGAATGACCTCATCCGGAATACCTTTTTCCGCTAGGATCCGGCGTTCAACCGCTATGCCGTCAAACGCAGCCGCGGTAAGTCTTGGAACAGACAGGGACCTTGTTGTAACAGGTCCTGTCTTAGAGGAAGAGGCCACGGATCGTCTGTGAGCATTTCATGCAGATCCGGATACCAGGTCCTTCGTGGCCAATCTGGAACAATGAGAATTGTTCTCACTCCTCTTTTTCTTATTATCCTCAACACCTTGGGTATGAGAGGAAGAGGAGGAGACACATATACCGACTGGAACACCCATGGTGTCACTAGGGCGTCCACAGCTACCGCCTGAGGGTCTCTTGACCTGGCGCACTACCTTTGTAGCTTTTTGTTGAGACGGGACGCCATCATGTCTATTTGGGGTAGTCCCCATCGACTTGCAATCTGCGTGAAGACTTCCTGATGAAGTCCCCACTCTCCCGGATGCAGATCGTGTCTGCTGAGGAAGTCTGCTTCCCAGTTGTCCACTCCCGGAATGAATACTGCTGACAGAGCGCTTACATGATTCTCCGCCCAGCGAAGAATTCTGGTGGCTTCTGCCAATGCCACTCTGCTCCCTGTGCCGCCTTGGCGGTTTACATGAGCTACTGCGGTGATGTTGTCTGACTGGATCAGAACTGGTCGATTGCGAAGTAAGATCTCCGCTTGACGTAGGGCGTTGTATATGGCCCTTAGTTCCAGGATGTTGATGTGAAGACAAGTCTCTTGACTTGACCAAAGTCCTTGGAAATTTCTTCCCTGTGTGACTGCTCCCCAACTTCGGAGGCTCGCGTCCGTGATCACCAGGATCCAGTCCTGAATGCCGAACCTGCGGCCCTCTACAAGGTGAGCACTGTTTAGCCACCACAGGAGAGATACTCTGGCCCTGGGGGACAGGGTGATCCTCTGATGCAATTGCAGATACGACCCGGACCATTTGTCCAATAGGTCCCATTGGAAGGTCCTTGCATGGAACCTGCCGTATGGAATGGATTCGTATGTTGCCACCATCTTTCCCAAAACTTGAGTGCAATGATGTACTGACACTTGTTTTGGTTTCAACAAGTTCATGACTAGAGTCATGAGTTCCTGTGCTTTTTCTGTCGGAAGAAAAACCCTTTTCTGGTCTGTGTCCAGAATCATGCCCAAGAAGGGAAGACGAGTTGTAGGATTCAGCTGCGACTTTGGAATATTGAGAATCCAGCCGTGTCGCTGTAAAACATTCAGTGAAAGTGATACGCTGCTCAGCAACTTCTTCCTTGATCTCGCTTTTATGAGGAGATCGTCCAAGTACGGGATAATTGTGACACCCTGCTTGCGCAGGAGCACCATCATTTCCGCCATTACCTTGGTGAAAATTCTCGGGCCCGTGGAAAGCCCAAACGGCAACGTCTGAAATTGGTAATGACAATCCTGTACCGCAAATCTCAGGTACGCCTGAGGAGGATATATGGGGACATGCAGGTATGCATCATTTATGTCCAGAGATACAAAAAAATCTCCCCCTTCCAAGCTGGCGATGACCGCCCTGAGCGATTCCATCTTGAACTTGAACCGTTTTAAGTAAAGGTTCAGGGATTTTAAATTCAAAATGGGTCTGACCGAACTGTCCGGTTTCGGAACCACAAACAGAGTTGAGTAGTACCCCGGCCCTCTTTGAAGCAGGGGAACCTCTACCACCACTTGTTGCAGACACAATTTGTGAATTGCCTGTAAAACTATCTCCCTTTCCAGAGGTTGTTTCGGTAGGGCCGATTTGAAAAAGCGGCGAGGAGGCACTTCTTCGAATTCTAGCTTGTAACCCTGGGAAACAATTTCTATTGCCCATGGATTCACCTGTGAGTGGACCCAGACGTGGCTGAACAGTCGAAGACGTGCCCCAACAGGAGCCGACTCCTTCAGGGGAGCCCCAGCATCATGCGGTGGATTTAGCAGAGGCCGGGGAGGACTTCTGTTCCTGGGAACTAGCTGTGGTGTGCAGCTTTTTCCCTCTGCCCTTACCTCTGGCAAGAAAGGACGATCCACGTGCTCTCTTGCTTTTATTGGAACGAAAGGACTGCATTTGATAATGAGGCGCTTTCTTAGATTGTGAGGGAATATATGGCAAAAAATTTGATTTACCTGCCGTAGCCGTGGAGACGAGATCAGAGAGGCCCTCTCCAAACAATTCCTCACCCTTGTAAGACAACAACTCCATATGCCTCTTGGAGTCGGCATCACCTGTCCACTGCCGGGTCCATAAGCCACGCCTAGCAGAAATAGACATAGCGTTTATTCTGGAACCCAGTAAACTAATGTCTCTTTGAGCATCTCTCATATATAAGACAGCATCTTTTATATGCCCTAGGGTCATTAAAATGGTATCCTTATCAAGAGTCTCAATATCTGCTGATAAGGAATCTGTCCATGCTGCTACAGCACTACAAACCCAGGCCGACGCAATAGCCGGTCTGAGTAACGTACCAGAATGTGCGTAAATGGACTTCAAGGTAACCTCCTGCTTGCGGTCAGCAGGATCCTTGAAGGTAGCTGTATCTTGGGATGGAAGCGCTATCTTTTTTGATAAGCGTGTTAAAGCTTTGTCCACCCTAGGGGAGGATTCCCACCGTATTCTGTCCTGTGACGGGAAAGGATACGCTATAAGAATCCTTCTGGGAATCTGCAGTTTTTTGTCTGGAGTTTCCCACGCTTTTTCGCATAAATCGTTCAGCTCATGTGAGGAAGGAAAGGTGACCTCTGGTTTCTTTTCCTTAAACATGTGTACCCTTGTGTCAGAAACAGGGGGTTCCTCCGTGATATGCAAAAATAAGAATTTACTTACCGATAATTCTATTTCTCATAGTCCGTAGTGGATGCTGGGGACTCCGAAAGGACCATGGGGAATAGCGGCTCCGCAGGAGACTGGGCACAAAAGTAAAAGCTTTAGGACTACCTGGTGTGCACTGGCTCCTCCCCCTATGACCCTCCTCCAAGCCTCAGTTAGGATACTGTGCCCGGACGAGCGTACACAATAAGGAAGGATTTTGAATCCCGGGTAAGACTCATACCAGCCACACCAATCACACCGTACAACCTGTGATTTGAACCCAGTTAACAGCATGATAACAGAGGAGCCTCTGAAAAGATGGCTCACAACAATAATAACCCGATTTTTGTAACAATAACTATGTACAAGTATTGCAGACAATCCGCACTTGGGATGGGCGCCCAGCATCCACTACGGACTATGAGAAATAGAATTATCGGTAAGTAAATTCTTATTTTCTCTAACGTCCTAGTGGATGCTGGGGACTACGAAAGGACCATGGGGATTATACCAAAGCTCCCAAACGGGCGGGAGAGTGCGGATGACTCTGCAGCACCGAATGAGAGAACTCCAGGTCCTCCTCAGCCAGGGTATCAAATTTGTAGAATTTTGCAAACGTATTTGCCCAGGACCAAGTAGCTGCTTGGCAAAGTTGTAAAGCCGAGACCCCTCGGGCAGCCGCCCAAGATGAGCCCACTTTCCGTGTGGAATGGGCTTTTACAGATTTTGGCTGTGGCAGGCCTGCCACAGAATGTGCAAGCTGAATTGTACTACAAATCCAACGAGCAATTGTCTGCTTAGAAGCAGGGGCACCCAGCTTGTTGGGTGCATACAGGATAAACAGCGAGTCAGATTTTCTGACTCCAGCCGTCCTGGAAACATATATTTTCAGGGCCCTGACTACGTCCAGCAACTTGGAATCCTCCAAGTCCCTAGTCGCCGCAGGCACCACAATAGGCTGGTTTAAGTGAAATGCTGAAACCACCTTAGGGAGAAATTGAGGACGAGTCCTCAATTCTGCCCTGTCCGTATGAAAAATTAGGTAAGGGCTTTTATAGGATAAAGCCGCCAATTCTGATACACGCCTGGCTGAAGCCAGGGCTAACAGCATTACCACTTTCCATGTGAGATATTTTAAGTCCACAGTGGTGAGTGGTTCAAACCAATGTGATTTTAGGAATCCTAAAACTACATTGAGATCCCAAGGTGCCACTGGAGGCACAAAAGGAGGCTGTATATGCAGTACCCCCTTGACAAACGTCTGAACTTCAGGAACTGAAGCTAGTTCTTTTTGGAAGAATATTGACAGGGCCGAAATTTGAACCTTAATGGACCCTAATTTGAGGCCCATAGACAGTCCTGTTTGCAGGAAATGCAGGAATCGACCCAGTTGAAATTCCTCTGTAGGGGCCTTCCTGGCCTCACACCACGCAACATATTTACGCCAAATACGGTGATAATGTTGCACAGTTACATCCTTCCTGGCTTTGATCAGGGTAGGGATAACTTCATCCGGAATGCCTTTTTCCTTCAGGATCCGGCGTTCAACCGCCATGCCGTCAAATGCAGCCGCGGTAAGTCTTGGAATAGACATGGTCCCTGCTGGAGCAGGTCCTTTCTTAGAGGTAGAGGCCACGGGTCTTCCGTGAGCATCTCTTGAATTTCCGGGTACCAAGTCCTTCTTGGCCAATCCGGAGCCACGAGTATAGTCTTTACACCTCTCCTTCTTATGATTCTCAGTACCTTGGGTATGAGAGGCAGAGGAGGGAACACATATACTGACTGGTACACCCACGGTGTTACCAGAGCGTCCACAGCTATTGCCTGAGGGTCCCTTGACCTGGCGCAATATCTGTCCAGTTTTTTGTTGAGGCGGGACGCCATCATGTCCACCTTTGGTTTTTCCCAACGGTTCACAATCATGTGGAAGACTTCTGGGTGAAGTCCCCACTCCCCCGGGTGAAGATCGTGTCTGCTGAGGAAGTCTGCTTCCCAGTTGTCCACTCCCGGAATGAACACTGCTGACAGTGCTATCACATGATTTTCCGCCCAGCGAAGAATCCTTGCAACTTCCGTCATTGCCCTCCTGCTTCTTGTGCCGCCCTGTCTGTTTACGTGGGCGACTGCCGTGATGTTGTCCGACTGGATCAACACCGGCTGACCCTGAAGCAGAGGCCTTGCCTGACTTAGGGCATTGTAAATGGCCCTTAGTTCCAGGATATTTATGTGAAGTGACGTTTCCATGCTTGACCACAAGCCCTGGAAATTTTTTCCCTGTGTGACTGCTCCCCAGCCTCTCAGGCTGGCATCCGTGGTCACCAGGACCCAATCCTGAATGCCGAATCTGCGGCCCTCTAGGAGATGAGCACGCTGTAACCACCACAGGAGAGACACCCTTGTCCTTGGAGACAGGGTTATCCGCTGATGCATTTGAAGATGCGATCCGGACCATTTGTCCAGCAGATCCCACTGAAAAGTTCTTGCGTGGAATCTGCCGAATGGAATCGCTTCGTAAGAAGCCACCATCTTTCCCAGGACCCTTGTGCATTGATGCACTGACACTTGGCCTGGTCTTAGGAGGTTCCTGACTAGGTCGGATAACTCCCTGGCTTTCTCCTCCGGGAGAAACACCTTTTTCTGTACTGTGTCCAGAATCATCCCTAGGAACAGCAGACGTGTCGTCGGAATCAGCTGCGATTTTGGAATATTTAGAATCCATCCGTGCTGTCGTAGTACTACTTGAGATAGTGTTACTCCGACCTCTAACTGTTCTCTGGACCTTGCCCTTATCAGGAGATCGTCCAAGTAAGGGATAATTAAGACGCCTTTTCTTCGAAGAAGAATCATCATTTCGGCCATTACCTTGGTAAAGACCCGGGGTGCCGTGGACAATCCAAACGGCAGCGTCTGAAACTGATAGTGACAGTTCTGTACCACAAACCTGAGGTACCCTTGGTGAGAAGGGCAAATTGGGACATGGAGGTAAGCATCCTTGATGTCCAGAGACACCATATAGTCCCCTTCTTCCAGGTTCGCTATCACTGCTCTGAGTGACTCCATCTTGAACTTGAACCTTTTTATGTAAGTGTTCAAGGATTTCAGATTTAAAATGGGTCTCACCGAGCCGTCCGGCTTCGGTACCACAAACAGCGTGGAATAATACCCCTTTCCCTGTTGTAGGAGGGGTACCTTGATTATCACCTGCTGGGAATACAGCTTGTGAATGGCTTCCAATACCGCCTCCCTGTCGGGGGGAGACGTTGGTAAAGCAGACTTCAGGAACCGGCGAGGGGGAGACGTCTCGAATTCCAATTTGTACCCCTGAGATACTACCTGCAGGATCCAGGGGTCCACTTGCGAGTGAGCCCACTGCGCGCTGAAATTCTTGAGACGGGCCCCCACCGTGCCTGAGTCCGCTTGTAAGGCCCCAGCGTCATGCTGAGGACTTGGCAGAAGCGGGGGAGGGCTTCTGTTCCTGGGAAGAGGCTGTCTGCTGCAGTCTTTTTCCCCTTCCTCTGCCCCGGGGCAGATATGAGTGGCCTTTTGCCCGCTTGCCCTTATGGGGACGAAAGGACTGAGCCTGAAAAGACGGTATCTTTTTCTGCTGAGAGGTGACCTGGGGTAAAAAAGGTGGATTTCCCAGCCGTTGCCGTGGCCACCAGGTCCGATAGACCGACCCCAAATAACTCCTCCCCTTTATACAGCAATACTTCCATATGCCGTTTGGAATCCGCATCACCTGACCACTGTCGCGTCCATAACCCTCTTCTGGCAGAAATGGACATCGCACTTACTCTTGATGCCAGAGTGCAAATATCCCTCTGTGCATCTCGCATATATAGAAATGCATCCTTTAAATGCTCTATAGTCAATAATATATTGTCCCTGTCCAGGGTATCAATATTTTCAGTCAGGGAATCCGACCAAGCCACCCCAGCACTGCACATCCAGGCTGAGGCGATTGCTGGTCGCAGTATAATACCAGTATGTGTGTATATACTTTTTAGGATATTTTCCAGCTTCCTATCAGCTGGTTCCTTGAGGGCGGCCGTATCAGGAGACGGTAACGCCACTTGTTTTGATAAGCGTGTGAGCGCCTTATCTACCCTAGGGGGTGTTTCCCAACGTGCCCTAACCTCTGGCGGGAAAGGGTATAATGCCAATAATTTTTTAGAAATTAGCAGTTTTTTATCGGGGGAAACCCACGCTTCATCACACACCTCATTTAATTCATCTGATTCAGGAAAAACTACGGGTAGTTTTTTCACACCCCACATAATACCCTTTTTTGTGGTACTTGTAGTATCAGAAATGTTCAAAACCTCCTTCATTGCCGTGATCATGTAACGTGTGGCCCTACTGGAAAATACGTTTGTTTCCTCACCGTCGACACTGGAGTCAGTGTCCGTGTCAGTGTCTGTATCGACCTGAGGTAACGGGCGTTTTAGAGCCCCTGACGGTGTTTGAGACGCCTGTACAGGTATTAACTGATTTGCCGGCTGTCTCATGTCGTCAACAGTCTTTTGTAAAGTGCTGACACTATCACGTAATTCTTTCCATAAGACCATCCAGTCAGGTGTCGACTCCCTAGGGGGTGACATCACTAACACAGGCAATTGCTCCGCCTCCACACCATTTTCCTCCTCATACATGTCGACACAACGTACCGACACACAGCACACACACAGGGAATGCTCTGACAGAGGACAGGACCCCACTAGCCCTTTGGGGAGACAGAGGGAGAGTTTGCCAGCACACACCAGAGCGCTATATATATATATATATATATAGGGATAACCTTATATAAGTGTTTTTCCCTGATATAGCTGCTGTATATATTTATCTGCCAAATTAGTGCCCCCCCTCTCTTGTTTTACCCTGTTTCTGTAGTTCAGGACTGCAGGGGAGAGTCAGGGAGCCTTCCTCCAACGGAGCTGTGAGGAAAAAATGGCGCCAGTGTGCTGAGGAGATAGGCTCCGCCCCCTTCTCGGCGGCCTTTCTCCCGCTTTTTTATGGAAAAATTGGCAGGGGTTAAATGCATCCATATAGCCCAGGAGCTATATGTGATGTATTTTTTGCCAAAAAAGGTGTTTTTATTGCGTCTCAGGGCGCCCCCCCCCCAGCGCCCTGCACCCTCAGTGACCGGAGTGTGAAGTGTGCTGAGAGCAATGGCGCACAGCTGCGGTGCTGTGCGCTACCTTATTGAAGACAGGACGTCTTCTGCCGCCGATTTTCCGGACCTCTTCAGTCTTCTGGCTCTGTAAGGGGGCCGGCGGCGCGGCTCTGGGACCCATCCATGGCTGGGCCTGTGATCGTCCCTCTGGAGCTAATGTCCAGTAGCCTAAGAAGCCCAATCCACTCTGCACGCAGGTGAGTTCGCTTCTTCTCCCCTTAGTCCCTCGATGCAGTGAGCCTGTTGCCAGCAGGTCTCACTGAAAATAAAAAACCTAAAACTAAACTTTTTTCTAAGCAGCTCAGGAGAGCCACCTAGACTGCACCCTTCTCGTTCGGGCACAAAAATCTAACTGAGGCTTGGAGGAGGGTCATAGGGGGAGGAGCCAGTGCACACCAGGTAGTCCTAAAGCTTTTACTTTTGTGCCCAGTCTCCTGCGGAGCCGCTATTCCCCATGGTCCTTTCGGAGTCCCCAGCATCCACTAGGACGTTAGAGAAACATCTTTTATAGCGATAATCATATATCGAATACATTTTGCCACCCTTGGCTGCAATTTTGCATCTTCGTAGTCGACACTGGAGTCTGAGTCCGTGTCGGTATCTGTGTCAGCTATTTGGGATAGTGGGCGCTTCTGAGACCCAGAAGGTCCAGGCAACATTGGGACAGGCATGGGTTGACTCCCTGACTGTAACCCAGCTTCAGCTTTGTCTAATCTTTTGTGCAGTAAATTAACATTTGCACTCAAAACATTCCACATATCCATCCAGTCAGGTGTCGGCACTGCTGACGGAGACCTAGCATTCATACACTCCCCCTCCTCCTTAGATGAGCCTTCAATCTCAGACATGTCGACACACGCATACCGACACACCGCACACACACAGGGAAGCCCTTTTTCTGAAGACAGGTTCCCCACCAGTCCCTTTGGAGAGACAGAGAGAGAGTATGCCAGCACACACCCCAGCGCTATATGACCCAGGAAAAACACAGTGTGTTTACCTAGTAGCGCTTTGTAATCTGTATTGCGCCAAATATGTGCCCCCCCTATACTTAAAAAACCCTCTTTCACCGTGTGTCAAGCAGGGGAGAGTCCGGGGAGCTTCCTCTCAGCGGTGCTGTGGAGAAAAGATGGCGCTGGTGAGTGCTGAGGGAGAAGCCCCGCCCCCTCGGCGGCGGGCTTCTGTCCCGCTCAAACTAATTCAAATTATGGCGGGGGCTCTCTATATACATGTACAGTGCCCAGCTGTACATGTATATACACTTATATGCCATATAGGAGGTCTAAATTGCTGCCCAGGGCGCCCCCCCCCCCCCCCCTGCCCTCCCCTCCCCCCCTGCGCCCTTACAGTGACCGGAGTGTGTGAGGTGAATGGGGGCAATGGCGCACAGCTGCAGTGCTGTGCGTTACCTCCGTGAAGAATCTGCCGCCTGTGATGATCTTTTCCTCACATACTCACCCGGCTTCAATCTTCCGGCTCTGCGAGGAGGACGGCGGCGCGGCTCTGGGACGGACGGCGAGGGTGAGACCTGCGTACCGATCCCTCTGGAGCTAATGGTGTCCAGTAGCCTAAGAAACAGAGCCCTGAAACTCAGAGAAGTGGGTCTGTTTCTCTCCCCTCAGTCCCACGATGCAGGGAGTCTGTTGCCAGCAGAGCTCCCTGAAAATAAAAAACCTAACAAAAATGCTTTCTTACAGGAAACTCAGGAGAGCTCCTGAAATGCACCCAGCTCCTCTGGGCACAGTATCAAACTGAGGTCTGGAGGAGGGGCACAGAGGGAGGAGCCAGTGCACACCCAGAGTCAAAGTCTTTCTTAAAGTGCCCATGTCTCCTGCGGAGCCCGTCTATCCCCATGGTCTTTACGGAGTCCCAGCATCCTCTAGGACGTTAGAGAAATGTACTTTCAGATTGTGTGTTCTTATCTACTTTGAGCATAGGTGCCGGATACTTTTTAGGATCAATAGAAGCATACCTAAAAAGGGACAACATGAAGCTAAAAAAGAGCAAGTGTATACTCAATATGCATTACAACAATGGAAAATGCAAATTTACAGGGCAGCCAAGAACATCATATATCCTCAATGTTCTGTGCTTGCATGGGTGAATGCAGTCATGGTATTAGTCTGCAAGCACTCTACACAGCCTTAGTGAAGCAGCAGCATCCTCCTGTTCAAAAGTCTCAAACTTCCCAGTTATTGCTCATTGCTTTAATAATACAGTAAAGCGTTCTAGGATATTCTGATCATCTCCTTCTACAAACATATTTTACTAAGGCGGACCTTCTTTCTCAACGCTTGTACAGAAATCGGATGTGACAAGGCTGTGTCTGCAATGGGCTCTGGACTCCCTCCAAATGGTGAGATATAGTCCATTAGCCCGGAACGGCCACCAGCAGGATAAAGATTTGCTGAGGCTGCCACTTTCTGCATAGCTGGGAAACTGCCCCGTGTCTGCGGTGCCAAATACTGACTGACAAGAGATAGCACACAGCAGGAGGTGCGCGCAGAATTCATCACAGAAAGGCAAGGAATGTTTTCAGCTTTCTAATAAGGGTATTAAATAGCAGCTCTCATAGCAGTAGCACCTTTGTAGCAATAGAAATTTAATGGCACAAAGACCAATAGGCCCATTTGCATACCGTAAGGTCATGTTATTCCTATCACTGAATTAATTAGAACTGTAAAAAAATTAACACTTTCTAGGGAATTAGTACAAAAATCTAGCACACAATTTGACAGTCTATCTGCTGCTTCTCTTCTGGAGTAGAACGACGTTCCTTAGCATGCAATGTAACATCATACAAAGAAAGCTACAAATAAGATTCTTAGACGACTATTAACAGTCCATACCACACTATGTACTAAACGTACTATAACAGAGCTAGCTATAACCATTGTCCGGGTTACCTCCTGGCCACAACATAGGAGTCTTTCACATTTTCTAAAGCCCACTGACGATCTCCCCTAATTGGCAATCAGCAATGTAGTGCTGACTAGGGCAGCCATCAGGGGGGGGACTGTGGGGACTAGTGTCCAGGGCCCTTGCAGAGAGGTGCCCACCCCTGGCTCCAGCTGGCAGTACCTGTAGAGCTGCACCAGTTTGTGAATCATCAGCAGGCTGATGCACAGGGAGGACTTCTTAAAACAAGCCTCATCTGTGCATCAGCTCTCTGTAAACCGTTCGCCTATGTCCACAACACTCCACATAAATGTAAGGTCACAATGTACGACATTAGACGGGGGTGGATCAGTGCGGCATCACGCCTCCATTTTCCAAACGGAAGTCATCGCCACCCTCATCATGCTCCCAAACGGCATAAGACTGTCAATCACTGACTGACTGCTTCCAACGTCGCAGGACCTGTTCGTGCGCATGAAGAACGGATCCTGTGCACATGCAAAGCACTGATAATTGGTACTTTGTACATCCCAACACAGATCCTTCGGGATCTGAACAACCCCCAGTGTCAGTTTATGAAGTCAGATGGAGGCTGTGAGGGCAGAATTGCAATCAGGGGTGCCAAGGGGGCGGGGTTTACTAATCACCTGGGCCTGTGCTTGAGTGGTCAAATGAGGGCCTGGGCCAGCTGTGGAGGGGGACAATTACCTTCCTTTGCATGCTATTTTCCATGTATATTATCAAAGGGGCCATGGCCACACCTCCCATATGTGTCCCCTTCCACCATATTACCCATACAGCCCTGATCATTACGGATCAGTCTCCTGCGAGAATGCCTCCATATTTGCCCCATTATCATCCCTCTTAACTGTTCCAATACGAGCAGGACAGTCCCGCTTTTCTGTCACTCTCATGGCAAAGCAATTCTCACTATCTATACTTTAATATGCTTGAATAAGTCAATATTGCTCTATAGACATCATGTATTTTGTTAGACAGAAATAATGAAAATATAATTGTTTGTGTAGAAAATACAAGCAACCAAGCTAATTAACAAATATTAAATAGTTGAAACAAAATTCCAAATTGTAACGTTCCAAGAACTTTTCTGTATATATATCTCCGTTTGAGACTCTCGCAAGACGTTCTTTTATAGCATTACCTTGCTTTCTATAGTTTTGCTGTACATATTAAAAAAGGCAAATTAAATGATCAGCATATTTCTATGGGTATCAAAGTAATTGCTCAGTTCCATATCTAGTTGTCTACACAACAAATAAGCAGTGGAATTTCTAGAGTGAGAAATTTCAGGTGACTGAGAATCCAGAGAAGGAAAAAAAAAAAATAGACTCCTGCAAACGTTAAATACTTAGTAGGAGATGACAAATCAAATGGGAATTACTGCGGTAAAAACATAATTAAAAACTTGATTGAAGTTAAACAGAATTTGCATAACACTGCAAATTAACTTTTAACGCAAAGCATTCAGCAAGAATGAAATAAAACGGCATTTCATTAGGAGGCTATATTTAAACAATATAGAACAAAAAGAGATGTTTTAATGGGAGACACAGAGAGTTTTTAATATCAACAAAAGCCGGAGACAGGCAGAGGTCTGTGCAATATCTGTCACCTTGCTAAATTAAACAAGGAGCTTCTGCGAATGTTTGGAATGTGTTTTCTAACAAGTGCACAAAACACCCTGCAGAGGACAATAGTTTCATTTGTTTTTGTTTTTTTTCTTTTTGATGTTAAATAAACAGAACCTACTTTTTTACAAAAATAGTTTACACATATAGGTCCATACACATTAGACAATGTCGCTCTGTGAGCGATGTCGTCTAGTGTTTCCCCTCCCGGGCCGGACAGTCGGCGGCCGACTGTACACACTGAGCGATATGGCTGCTCATTTCGCTCAGTGACGTCAAGCCTCCGCCGGCCATGCATGCAGCTCCTGGACGACAGTCCAGTTGAGCATGCATGCACTGGCGAGAGCGACGATCGTTGCCGACCCGTGGGTCCGCGCATCGGTTGTCGCTGGTGGTATACACACTTGGCGATAAAATGAGCGACGTTGCTCAGGGAGGGGAAAAATGAGCGACGTTGCTCATTTTATCGGCAAATGTGTATGGGCCTTAAGTGCTATTATCAGTTCTAGAATAAAGGCTTCTCTATTTTGTAAAGACTTGATAAATACTAATATTGCAGTATGGAAATACATTTTTCTATGGACATTTTTACTAGTGAAAAAGATAAGCAATATCCCTATGCTTTGTTGAAGAACTGCTTTACACAAGCTTTATAAACCACTTAATATCAGAAATGCCTCATTGATATGTACCACCCAACATATACATTAATGTTTCCCGAACTTGGTGTGGGAGGGGATGTATCAAACCTTGGGGAACAATACAGTGGAGAGAAATACAATTAATAACCAATCAGCTCTTAACTATCATTTTTCAAACACAACCTGTACCACGGCAGGTAGGAGCTATTGGTTGGTACTTTATCTCTCTCCAAAGTTGTGCAGAAGGAGCTTAGATGGCTGTTGGCGAGGGTAGGGTGCCCCTTCCAGAGGGAGTTATGTTATGGGTACTGTAGCCCCCCGAATGCCTTAAATCTCAGTCAGTCATTTTAAATAATAACGATGCAGTCAGGTCCTGCATTGTCATATAGAGACCAATCCTCTTGAACCTCTGAGAGATGGAAGGAGGAGACGTGGATCTCCAAAGAAAGGGGATGACTGCCCTGGCTGCGTTCATAAGATGTCTAATCAGTGACTTCTTAAATCTGGAGATAGGCGCATCCATTGAATTAAGGAGCTAGAATTCAGGGGTGTGTCTCCTCACCATGTGCCAGGTGGACAGTGCCACCAGATATGAAGGTGTGTACCTGGTGCAAGTCCACAATGCCATCTATGATCTGAAACATCAGGAAACAGCTGCTTGAGAGTAGCGGGTCATCTGTACCATACCATCTGGAAAGGATTTAGTACTGCGTTTTCAGAACAATGACAGGACAGGAGATAGCATGACAACACTGCTCATCAGAACTCTCCCAATATAAATTCCACGTGTCACGTGAGTGTACGTGGGAAGCGAGGAGGATGCACTGTCCAAGCAGACTTGATAAATGGTAGAAATCAAATATTTGGGAGGGGTTCTATTTATGCAGGGGAACACGAAGGGCAATGCAGGTCGATGAAGCAATCGATAATGAGGTAAGGAGTGAATAAAGTGCCTTAATTGGAGCTATAACTAGAAGGACTGCGAGGGTGTAAAGAGTTAATCAACATGTTCAATGAATGCATCATAAAATAAGATTTTACTTACCGGTAAATCTATTTCTCGTAGTCCGTAGTGGATGCTGTGGACTCCGTAAGGACCATGGGGATAGACGGGCTCCGCAGGAGACATGGGCACTTTAAGAAAGAATTTAGGTTCTGGTGTGCACTGGCTCCTCCCTCTATGCGCCTCCTCCAGACCTCAGTTAGAGAAACTGTGCCCAGAAGAGTGGACAGTACAAGGAAAGGATTTTGGGAATCCAGGGCAAGACTCATACCAGCCACACCAATCACACCGTATAACATGTGATAACAACCAGTTAACAGTATGACAAATAACAGAGCATCAGGTCAAACCCTGATGCAACCATAACTTAACCCTTATTGAAGCAATAACTATATACAAGTATTGCAGAAGAAGTCCGCACTTGGGACGGGCGCCCAGCATCCACTACGGACTACGAGAAATAGATTTACCGTTAAGTAAAATCTTATTTTCTCTAACGTCCTAGTGGATGCTGGGGACTCCGTAAGGACCATGGAGATTATACCAAAGCTCCCAAACGGGCGGGAGAGTGCGGATGACTCTGCAGCACCGATTGAGCAAACACAAGGTCCTCCTCAGCCAGGGTATCAAACTTGTAGAACTTTGCAAAAGTGTTTGAACCTGACCAAGTAGCCGCTCGGCAAAGCTGTAATGCCGAGACCCCTCGGGCAGCCGCCCAAGAAGAGCCCACCTTCCTAGTGGAATGGGCCTTAACTGATTTTGGCAGCGGCAATCCAGCCGCAGAATGAGCTTGCTGAATCGTGTTACAGATCCAGCGAGCAATAGTTTGCTTTGAAGCAGGAGAACCAAGCTTGTTGGAAGCATACAGGATAAACAAAGACTCTGTTTTCCTGACCCTAGCCGTTCTGGCTACATAAACCTTCAAAGCCCTGACCACATCAAGTAACTCGGAATCCTCCAAGTCAGTAGTAGCCACAGGCACCACAATAGGTTGGTTTATATGAAAGGATGAAACCACTTTCGGCAGAAATTGTGGACGGGTCCGCAATTCTGCTTTATCCGCATGGAAAGCCAGTTAGGGGCTTTTATGTGACAAAGCCGCCAATTATGACACACGCCTAGCCGAAGCCAAGGCTAATAGCATGACCACCTTCCACGTGAGATATTTTAACTCCACCGTTTTGAGAGGTTCAAACCAGTGGGATTTCAGGAAACTCAACACCACGTTAAGATCCCAAGGTGCCACTGGAGGCACAAAAGGGGGCTGAATATGCAGCACTCCCTTTACAAACGTCTGAACTTCAGGTAGAGAAGCCAACTCTTTTTGAAAGAAAATGGATAGGGCCGAAACCTGGACCTTAATGGAACCCAATTTTAGGCCCAAATTCACTCCGGACTGTAGGAAGTGAAGGAAACGGCCCAGCTGGAATTCCTCCGTAGGAGCATTCCTGGCATCACACCAAGCAACATATTTTCGCCATATACGGTGATAATGTTGAGCTGTCACGTCCTTCCTAGCCTTTATCAGCGTAGGAATAACCTCATCCGGAATGCCTTTCTCTGCTAGGATCCGGCGTTCAACCGCCATGCCGTCAAACGCAGCCGCGGTAAATCTTGGAACAGACAGGGCCCCTGTTGCAACAAGTCCTGTCTTAAAGGAAGAGGCCACGGGTCCTCTGTGAGCATTTCTTGCAGATCTGGATACCAAGTCCTTTGCGGCCAATCTGGAACAATGAGTATTGTTCTCACTCCTCCTTTTCTTATTATCCTCAGCACCTTGGGTATGAGAGGAAGAGGAGGAAATACATAGACCAACTGGAACACCCACGGTGTCACCTGGGCGTCTACAGCTATCGCCTGAGGGTCTCTTGACCTGGCGCAATACCGCTGTAGCTTTTTGTTGAGGCGGGATGCCATCATGTCCACCTGTGGCAGTTCCCACCGACTTGTAATCTGTGCGAAGACTTCCTGATGAAGTCCCCACTCTCCCGGGTGGAGGTCGTGTCTGCTGAGGAAGTCTGCTTCCCAGTTGTCCACTCCCGGGATGAACACTGCTGACAGTGCGCTTACGTGATTCTCCGCCCAGCGAAGAATTCTGGTGGCTTCCGCCATCGCCACTCTGCTCCTTGTGCCGCCTTGGCGGTTTACATGAGCCACTGCGGTGATGTTGTCTGACTGAATCAGAACCGGTTGGTCGCGAAGCAGTGTCTCCGCTTGACGTAGAGCATTGTATATGGCCCTTAGTTCCAGGATGTTGATGTGAAGGCAAGTCTCTTGACTTGACCACAGACCTTGGAAATTTCTTCCCTGTGTGACTGCACCCCACCCTCGGAGGCTTGCGTCCGTGGTCACCAGGACCCAGTCCTGAATGCCGAATCTGCGGCCCTCGAGAAGGTGAGCGCTCTGTAGCCACCACAGGAGTGACACCCTGGCCCTGGGGGATAGGGTGATTAACCGATGCATCTGAAGATGTGATCCGGACCACTTGTCCAGTAAGTCCCATTGAAAAGTCCTCGCATGGAACCTGCCGAAGGGAATGGCCTCGTATGATGCCACCATCTTTCCCAGGACACGAGTGCAGTGATGCACTGACACCTGTTTTGGTTTTAATAGGTTCCTGACCAGTGTCATGAGTTCCTGAGCTTTCTCTATCGGGAGATAAACCCTTTTCTGGTCTGTGTCTAGAATCATGCCCAGGAAAGGCAGACGAGTCGTAGGAACCAACTGCGACTTTGGAATATTTAGAACCCAGCCGTGTTGCCGTAACACTTCCAGAGAGAGTGCTACACTGATCAGCAACTGCTTTCTTGATCTCGCTTTTATGAGGAGATCGTCCAAGTATGGGATAATTGTGACTCCTTGCTTCCGCAGGAGTACCATCATTTCCGCCATTACCTTGGTAAATATTCTCGGTGCCGTGGAGAGACCAAACAGCAACGTCTGAAATTGGTAATGACAATCCTGTACCACAAATCTGAGGTACGCCTAATGAGGTGGATAAATGGGGACATGAAGGTATGCATCCTTTATGTCCAGAGACACCATAAAATCCCCCCCTTCCAGGCTTGCGATGACCGCTCTCAGCGATTCCATCTTGAACTTGAACCTTTTCAGGTATATGTTCAGGGATTTTAAATTCAATATGGGTCTGACCGAACCGTCCGGTTTCGGAACTACAAACATGGTCGAATAATAACCCCTTCCTTGTTGAAGGAGGGGAACCTTGACCACCACCTGTTGAAGATACAATTTGTTAATTGCAGTTAACACTATTTCCCTCTCGTGGGGGAAAGCTGGCAGGGCCGATTTGAGGTATCGTGAGGGGGCATCGCCTCGAATTCCAGCTTGTATCCCTGAGACACAATCTCTATTGCCCAGGGATCCAACTGGGAGTGAACCCACTTGTGGCTGAAATTTCAAAGACGTGACCCCACCGGGCCTAGCTCCGCTTGTGGAGCCCCAGCGTCATGCTGTGGATTTTGTAGAGGCCGGGGAGGACTTCTGTTCCTGGGAACTAGCTGTGTTGTGCAGCTTCTTTCCTCTGCCCCTGCCTCTGGCAAGAAAGGACGCACCTCGGACTTTCTTGTTTTTCTGTGATCGAAAGGACTGCATTTGATAATACGGTGCTCTCTTAGGCTGTGAGGAAACATATGGCAAAAAAATTGACTTTCCAGGAGTAGCTGTGGAGACCAGGTCCGAAAGACGCTCCCCAAACAATTCCTCACCCTTTTAAAGGTAAAACCTCCATATGCCTTTTTGAGTCGGCATCACCTGTCCATTGCCGAGTCCACAGGACCCTTCTGGCAGAAATTGACATAGCATTTATTCTAGAACCCAGTAGACTAATGTCTCTTTGAGCATCTCTCATATATAGGACAGCGTCTTTAATATGCCCCAAGGTCAACAATATAGTATCCTTGTCTAAGGTATCAATTTCCTCAGACACGGTATCCGTCCATGCTGCTACAGCACTACACACCCAGGCCGACGCGATCGCCGGCCTCAGTAAGGTACCTGAATGTGTATAAATGGACTTCAGGGTAACCTCCTGTTTGCGATCCGCAGCATCTTTGAGGGAAGCCGTATCCTGTGACGGCAGGGCTACCTTCTTGGATAAGCGTGTTAAAGCTATGTCCACCTTAGGGGAGGATTCCCAGCATAACCTGTCCGTTGGCGGGAAAGGATACGCCATAAGAATCCTTTTGGAAATCTGCAGTTTTTTTTCTGGAGATTCCCAAGCCTTTTCACATAACTCATTTAGCTCGTGTGAGGGGGGAAAGGTTACCTCCGGCTTCTTTTCCCCATACATATGTACCCTCTTGTCAGGGACTGGGATTTCCTCTGTGATGTGCAACACATCCTTAATTGCTATAATCATATAACGGATGGATTTAGCCAATTTTGGCTGTAACTTTGCATCATCGTAATCGACACTGGAGTCAGAATCCATGTCGGTATCTGTGTCAACAATTTGGGATTGTGGGCGCTTCTGAGACCCTGACGGTTTCTGCGACATAGGATCAGGCACGGGTTGGGACCCTGACTGTCCTGAGGCTTCAGCTTTTTCTAACCTTTTATGCAAGGAATTAACATTATCATTTAAAACCTTCCACATATCCATCCAATCAGGTGTCGGCGCCGTCGGCGGAGACACCACATTCACTTGCTCCCGCTCTGCTTCCACATAGCCTTCCTCATCAGACATGTCGGCACAAGCGTACCGACACACCACACACACAGGGAATGCCCTTTTTGAAGACAGTTCCCTCACAAGGCCCTTAGGAGAGACAGAGAGAGAGTATGCCAGCACACACCCCAGATCTATAAACCCAGGAATAACGCAGTAACTTAATGTTAACCCAGTAGCTGCTGTTTATAATAAGAATTTACTTACCGATAATTCTATTTCTCGTAGTCCGTAGTGGATGCTGGGGACTCCGTCAGGACCATGGGGAATAGCGGGCTCCGCAGGAGACAGGGCACATCTAAAAAGCTTTTTAGGTCACATGGTGTGTACTGGCTCCTCCCCCTATGACCCTCCTCCAAGCCTCAGTTAGGTACTGTGCCCGGACGAGCGTACACAATAAGGAAGGATCTTGAATCCCGGGTAAGACTCATACCAGCCACACCAATCACACCGTACAACTTGTGATCTGAACCCAGTTAACAGTATGATAACAAAACGAAGTAGCCTCTGAAAGATGGCTCACAACAATAGTAATAACCCGATTTTTGTAACAATAACTATGTACAAGCATTGCAGACAATCCGCACTTGGGATGGGCGCCCAGCATCCACTACGGACTACGAGAAATAGAATTATCGGTAAGTAAATTCTTATTTTCTCTAACGTCCTAGTGGATGCTGGGGACTCCGTCAGGACCATGGGGATTATACCAAAGCTCCCAAACGGGCGGGAGAGTGCGGATGACTCTGCAGCACCGAATGAGAGAACTCCAGGTCCTCCTTAGCCAGAGTATCAAATTTGTAAACTTTTACAAACGTGTTCTCCCCTGACCACGTAGTTGCTCGGCAAAGTTGTAATGCCGAGACCCCTCGGGCAGCCGCCCAAGATGCGCCCACTTTCCTAGTGGAGTGGGCCTTTACAGATTTAGGCTGTGGCAGGCCTGCCACAGAATGTGCAAGTTGGATTGTGCTACAGATCCAACGTGCAATCGTCTGTTTAGACGCAGGAGCACCCATCTTGTTGGATGCATACAATATAAACAGCAAGTCAGACTTTCTGACTCCAGCCGTCCTAAACTATATATATATAAATATATTTTTAGGGTCCTGACAACGTCTAGTAACTTGGAGTCCTCCAAGTCCCTAGTAGCCGCAGGCACCATAATAGGTTGTTTCAGGTGAAAACCTGACACCCCCTTAGGAAGAAAACTGGAGACGAGTCCCAGTTCTGCCCTGTCCGAATGGAAAATTAAATATGGCTTTTATAAGACAAAGCCGCCCATTCTGACAATCGCCTGGCCGAGGCCAGGACCAACAGCATGGTCACTGTCCATGTGAGATATTGGTCAACAGCATGTTCACTTTCCATGTGAGATATTTCAAATCCACAGATTTGAGCGGTTCAAACCAATATGATTTTAAGGAATCCCAACACTATGTTGAGATCACACGGTGCCACTAAAGGCACAAAAAAGGGGTGTATATGCAATACTCCCTTGACAATCTGGACTTCAGGAACTGAAGTCAATTCTTTCCGGAAGAAATTCTACAGGGCCGAAACTTAAAACCTTAAAGAACCCCAATTTTAGGCTCAAAACACTCCTGTTTTCAGGAAGTGTAGAAATCGACCTAGTTGAATTTTCTTCGTGGGGCCTTCCTGGCCTCACCCACGCAACATATTTTCACCACATGTGGTGATGACGTTGTGCGGTCACCTCCTTCCTGGCTTTGACCAGGGTAGGTATGACCTCTTATGGAATGCCTTTTTCCTTCAGGATCCGGCATTCAACCGCCATGCCGTCAAACGCAGCCGCGGTAAGTCTTGGAATAGACATGGTACCTGCTGAAGCAAGTCCCTTCTTAGCTCCCCAGGCCCTTAGTCCTCTGTGAGCATCTCTTGAAGTTCCGGGTACCAAGTCCCTCTTGGCCAATCCGGAGTCACGAGTATAGTTCATACTCCTCTATGTCTTATAATTTTCAATACCTTGGTTATGAGAAGCAGAGGAGGGAACACATACACCGACTGTTACACCCACGGTGTTACCAGGACATCCACAGCTATCGCCTGAAGGTCTCATGACCTGGCGCAATACCTGTCCCGTTTTTTGTTCGGGCGGGACGCCATCATTTCCACCTTTGGTCTTTGCCAATGGTTCACAATCATGCGGAAAAACTTCCCTATGAAGTTCCCACTCTCCCGGGTGGAGGTCATGCCTGCTGAGGAAGTCTGCTTCCCAGTCGTCCACTCCCGGAGAGAACACTGCTGACAGTGCTATCACATGATTTTCCGCCTAGCGAAAAATCCTTGCAGTCTTTTCACTGCCCTCCAGCTTCTTGTGCCGCCCTTTCTGTTTACGTGGGCGACTGCCGTGATGTTATCCCACTGGATCAATACCGGCTGACCTTGAAGCAGAGGTCTTGCTAAGTTTAGAGCATTATAATTTTGCTCTTAACTCCATCTATGTGGAGAGAATTCTCCAGACTTGATCACACTTTCCTGGAAATTTTTTCCCTGTGTGACTGCTCCCCAGCCTCTCAGGCTGGCCTCCGTGGTCACCAGCATCCAATCCTGAATGCTGAATCTGTGGCCCTCTAGAAGATGAGCACTCTGTAATCACCACAGGAGAGACACCCTTGTCCTTAGATATAGGGTTATCCGCTGATGCATCTGAAGATGCGATCCGGACCATTTGTCCAGCAGATCCCACTGAAGAGTTCTTGCGTGAAATCTGCCGAATGGAATTGCTTGGTAATAAGCCACCATTTTTACCAGGACTCTTGTGCACTGATGCACTGACACTTTTCCTGGTTTTAGGAGGATCCCGATTAGCTCGGATAACTCCCTGGCTTTCTCCTCTGGGAGAAACACCTTTTTCTGGACTGTGTCCAGAATCATCCCTAGGAACAGTAGACGTGTCCTCGGAAAAGCTGCGATTTTGGAATATTTAGAATCCACTCGTGCTGTCGTAGAACTATTAAAGATAGTGCTACTCCGACCTCCAACTGTTCTCTGGACCTTGCCCTTATCAGGGAAGCGTACCAGTTTCTTTTAAGAAGAATCATCATTTCGGCCAATACCTTGGTAAAGACCCGTGGCGCCGTGGACAATCCAAACGGCAGCGTCTGAACTGATAGTGACAGTTCTGTACCACGAACCTGAGGTACCCTTGGTGAGAAGGGCAATTTTGGACATGTAGGTAAGTGTCCCTGATATCCAGTGACACCATATCGTCCCCTTCCTGGTTCGCTATCACTGCTCTGAGTGACTCCATCTTGATTTGAACGCTTGTATGTAAGTGTTCAAATATTTCAGATCTCACCGAGCCGTTTGGCTTCAGTACCACAATATAGTGTGGAATAATACCCCCTCCCTTGTTGTAGGAGGGGTACTTTGATTATCCCCTGCTGGGAATACAGCCTGTGAATTGTTTCCAATACTACCTCCCTGTCGGAGGTAGACGTTGGTAAAACAGACTTCCGGAACTTGTGAGGAGGAGACATCTCGAATTTCCAATGTACACCTGGGATACTACATGTAGGATCCAGGAGTCCCCTTGCAAGTGAGCCCACTGCGTGCTGAAACTCTTGAGATGACCCCCTACCGCACCTGAGTCCGCTTGTACTGCCCCAGCGTCATGCTGCGGACTTGGCAGAAGCTGTGAAGGGCTTCTGTTCCTGGGAATGGGCTGCTTGCTGCAGTCTTCTTCCCTTTCCTCTACCCCTGAGCAGATATGACTGGCCTTTGCCCGCCTGCCCGTATGGAGACGAAAGGACTGAGACTGAAAAGACTGTGTCCTTTTCTGTTGAGATGTGACTCGGGGTAACAAAAGGTGGATTTTTCAGCTGTTGCCATGGCCACCAGGTCCGATGGACCGCCCCTTTATACGGCAATACTTCCATGTGCCGTCTGGAATCTGCCTCACCTGACCACTGTCGTGTCTTCGTCTGGCAGATATGGACATCACATTTACTCTTGATGCCAGAATGCAAATATCCCTCTGCGCATCACGCATATATAGAAATGCATCCTTAAAATGCTCTATAGACAATAAAATCTTGTCCCTGTCAAGGGTATCAAAATTTTCAGTCAGGAAATCCGACCAAGCCCCCTCAGCGCTGCACATCCAGTCTGAGGCGATTGCTGGTCGTAGTATAACACCAGTATGTGTGTATATACTTCTTAGGCTATTTTTCAGCTTCTTATCAGCTGGCTCCTTGAGGGCGGCCGTATCTGGAGACGGTAACGCCACTTGTTTTTATAAGCGTGTGAGCGCCTTATCCACCCTAAGGTGTGTTTCCCAACTCGCCCTTACTTCTGGCGGGAAAGGGTATACCGCCCATAACTTTCTATCGGAGGAACCCCACGTATCACCACACACTTCATTTAATTTATCTGATTCAGGCAAAACTACAAGTAGTTTATTCACACCCTACAAAATACCCTTATTTGTGGTACTTGTAGTATCAGAAATATGTAACACCTCCTTCATGCCCTTAACATGTAACGTGTGGCCCTAAAGGAAAATACGTTTGTTTCTTCACCGTCGACACTGGAGTCAGTGTCCGTGAGGTAAATGGGCGTTTTTACAAGCCCCTGACGGTGTCTGAGACGCCTGGACAGGTACTAATTTGTTTGCCGGTCGTCTCATGTCGTCAACCGGCTTGCAGCGTGTTGACATGATCACGTACTTCCACAAGTAAGCCATCCATTCTGGTGTCGACTCCCTAGAGAGTGACATCACCATTACAGGCAATTTGCTCCGCCTCCTCACCAACATTTTCCTCATACATGTCGACACACACGTACCGACTTACAGCACACACACAGGGAATGCTCTGATAGAGGACAGGACCCACTAGCCCTTTGGGGAGACAGAGGGAGAGTTTGCCAGCACACACCAAAATGCTATAATTATACAGGGACAACCTTTATATAAGTGTTCCTCCCTTATAGCATTTAATATATATTTATATCGCCAAATCAGTGCCCCCCCTCTCTGTTTTAACCCTGTTTCTGCAGTGCAGTGCAGGGGAGAGCATGGGAGCCTTCCCCTCAGCCTTTCTGTGAGGGAAAATGGCGCTGTGTGCTGAGGAGAATAAGCTCCGCCCCTTTATCGGCGGGCTTTTCCTCCCGGTTTTTTAAGAACTGGCCTGGGTTAAAATACATACATATAGCCTTAATGGCTATATGTGATGTATTTATTTTGCCAAATAGGTATTTATATTGCTGCCCAGGGCGCCCCCAGCAGCGCCCTGCACCCTCCGTGACCATGTCAGTGAGCCGTGTGACAACAATGGCGCACAGCTGCAGTGCTGTGCGCTACCTCTCTGAAGACTGTGAAGTCTTCTGCCGCCTGTTTCCGGACCTCCGTCTCTGCCGTCTTCAGCGTCTGTAAGGGGGATCGGCGGCGCGGCTCCGGGACGAACCCCAGGCTGACCTGTGTTCCGACTCCCTCTGGAGCTCAGTGTCCAGTAGCCTAAGATCCCAATCCATCCTGCACGCAGGTGAGTTGGAGATCTCTCCCCTAAGTCCCTCGTTGCAGTGATCCTGTTGCCAGCAGGAATCACTGAGTGAAAACCTAAAAAAAACTTTTCCAAACAGCTCTTTAAGAGAGCCATCCAGATTGCACCCTTCTCGGACGGGCACAAAAACCTAACTGAGGCTTGGAGGAGGGTCATAGGGGGAGGAGCCAGTACACACCATGTGACCTAAAAAGCTTTTTAGATGTGCCCTGTCTCCTGCGGAGCCCGCTATTCCCCATGGTCCTGACGGAGTCCCCAGCATCCACTAGGACGTTAGAGAAATATTGTTTTTTGCGCCTAATTATGTGCCCCCCCTCTCTTTTTACCCTCTTCTACCGTGTATCTGCAGGGGAGAGCCTGGGGAGCTTCCTCTCAGCGGAGCTGTGGAGAAAAAATGGCGCTGGTGAGTGCTGAGGAAGAAGCTCCGCCCCCTCGGCGGCGGGCTTCTGTCCCGCTTAAATATGCAATTTTTGGCGGGGGCTCATACATATATACAGTGCCCAGCTGTATATATGTTTAACTTTTGCCAAAAGAGGTCCAAAATGCTGCCCAGGGCACCCCCCCCCCTGCGCCCTTACAGTGACCGGAGTATGTGAGGTGTGTGGGAGCAATGGCGCACAGCTGCAGTGCTGTGCGTTACCTCAGTGAAGAACGGAGTCTTCTGCCGCCTGTGAAGTCTTCTTTGCTTCTCATACTCACCCGGCTTCTGTCTTCCGGCTCTGCGAGGGGGACGGCGGCGCGGCTCTGGGATCGGACGGCGAGGGTGAGATCCTGCGTACGATCCCTCTGGAGCTAATGGTGTCCAGTAGCCTAAGAAGCAGGACCTAGCTTCAGAGAGTAGGGCTGCTTCTCTCCCCTCAGTCCCACGATGCAGGGAGTCTGTTGCCAGCAGAGCTCCCTGAAAATAAAAAACCTAACAAAATACTTTCTCTCAGCCAACTAAGGAGTGCTCACTGAAAAGCACCCAGCTCGTCTGGGCACAGTATCAAACTGAGGTCTGGAGGAGGGGCATAGAGGGAGGAGCCAGTGCACACCAGAACCTAAATTCTTTCTTAAAGTGCCCATGTCTCCTGCGGAGCCCGTCTATCCCCATGGTCCTTACGGAGTCCCCAGCATCCACTAGGACATTAGAGAAAATGTGTTAACAGAAGCACAAAACAGTTTCTAACATCTCTCTGGGTTCCATGAGTTTTTGTTAGCCATGGAGTATATATATTGTTTATTACATATATTCTGATAAGAATAGAAGCACAGTAATTAAAGTATAAAGATGGTTATTCCAGAACACTGCTTTATGAGTCAGATAGTACTACTGCATACATCCCAACACTTGGCCTCACTGGAAGGGGGCAAGGCCTCTTGGCACGCCCCCCGTATCCATCACTCAGGGGGCATTCCCAGCACTCCCGGAGAACACATGCAGCACACGGCATCTATTCACCTGCTGGTGATAAAGCTCCCTCCAACTCCCTCAATGGGAAACTACGGCCCGTGGGTGGGACTGTCCCGAAAAGTGGGATATGCTACTGCTGCAATACACTTTCCATGGAGACACAGGTATATCCAGAGTTGGATTGAGGGCCACATGCGGATGGGGTTGAAAATGATCTTGGGTCCATTGTGAGAGGAGGAGGATATGCAGCCAGTGCTGTGTGGGTGTGGCCAGTGACACTATCAGCCCAAGCATTGCACTGTATACATAAGAGTAGAAATACTGTTTTATATTGTAAGGAAAATAGAAACTCAAATGTAATGATGGGGGGGCTGGTCAAGATCGTACTGTCATGATGAAGGGCCTTTTATATGTAGATATGTAGAGACCTGGAGCTGCAGTCCCATCCACCCCATGTTTTAACCTGGACCTGGGTTTATTTGCCTACATGAAGGTAAACGGGTGTGGTATTGAAAGTCGACAGTAACTAGGTCGACAATGTCTAGGTCGACCACTATTGGTCGACAGTAACTATGTTGACAGGGTGTCTAGGTCGACAGGGTCTTTAGGTCGACATGTTCTAGGTCGATAGGTCAAAAGGTCGACATGAGTTTTTAATGTTATTTTTGTGTAGTTTTCTTCGTAGAGTGACCGGGAACCCCAATTAGTGCACCGCTTCGCTCGCCATGCTTCGGGCATGGTGCCTTCGCTCCACCACCGCTTCGCTCGGCACAGATTACCGTTCCAATCGTAGTCCACGTGGATCATTAAGTATGAAAAGGTTCAAAAAAAGAAAAAAATTGTGAAAAACTCATGTCGACCTTTTAACCTGTCAACCTAGAACATGTCAACCTAAAGACCCTGTCGACCTAGACACCCTGTCGACCTAGTTACTGTCGACCAATAGTGGTCGACCTAGACATTGTCGACCTAGTTACTGTCGACTTTCAATCCGGATGCCAAGGTAAACATTAGACACGTGGTCTATGCCCGCAAATTGTTCTCAAATATATTAGACTCCATATAAGGAGAGTTCTCATATTCTATGAGGACAGTGTAGATTTTTCCATTAAAGTGAACTGGATAGAATCCAGTAATTATTAAGAGGCACATGTTTGTACGGGTGGCAGGTATTCATCCAATACAAAATGAAGCTGCATTTATTATGGACAAAAAATGAATGAGTGTGATGAAGTTTCAATAGTAAATGTAGCAGTTATGAGTATTCACATTGATAATGTTTTCCTTCTAGTTGATTCTGCATAGAGTATCCTTACTCCCTGCTGATTTTAATTTGATACAAGTGAGAACGGAGAGCGTTTTATAAGTCTGAGAGGAAAGTAGGAAAACACAGCAATAAGATAGTGCCACATAGTGGCTGGATTACCAAAGAATGCTTATACAACTAAGCAGTAACTTGTCAACACACAGTTCTCCAGATGTGTCAAGTCCAGATTTACACAAGGAAAAAAAAAATTATCTCTGAGCTCCTAACTTTCTCCTGGGAAGAGTCTGGCAATAAGAGACAATATACGAATGAATGACATTTATATATACAAAAAAAACTCAAAAAAACAAAACAAAAAAAAACAAAAAACCCCAAACACTGAAAGAGGAGCAAAAGGTTTAGTCTTAATCATTAAGCTTTTTCAGAAGCTCATTAATGCTGAGGGGTTAATCAGCTTTTGGTAATCAATATGTTAAGCTCACTTTACAAGCACTTCTATGTTTGTGTGGAAATCACCCATTAGCCCACCAAGTGGTGCTTCACTGTGTTACTCTACCTTCTCAAGTGGCATTGTGCTGTCTGCAGTTGTAATACCCACCTGATCTGCACTGTGACCCAGATTTTACTGCTTACACCCACCAGTACAAGTATACATATACTACCAATAGCCTAATGTGTTTCATACATATTACTTTTTGTGAGCCTTCATATTGGAGAGGCCAGTTCTAAAAACAAATACAAAAGTACTGCCATAGGTTCGGCAGCTGGATTCTATCTTTAGTCTTGTTCGGTGGAGTACACAAAAAAAAACAAAATCTTGTCACATACAAGTAAATACAATGAACAAAAAAAAGCCACAACAACACTGAACAGTTAAGACTTTCCTGATACTACACCGCACATGAATATTGCCCAATCCACTTGACAAGTGCAGCAAGCCAGTCAGCTATGGGATTTCGGACAATGCCGGAGAGAAGATGGAAATGTGACAATGCCGGACAGAAGATGGAAATGTGACAATGCCGGACAGAAGATGGAAATGTGACAATGCCGGACAGAAAATGGCAATGTGACAATGCTGGACAGAAAATGGGCATGTGACAATGTTGGACAGAAAATGGGCATGTGACAATGTTGGACAGAAAATGGGCATGTGACAATGTTGGACAGAAAATGGGCATGTGACAATGCAAGATAGAAAATGGACATGTGAAAATTCTGGACAGAAGATGGCAATGTGACAATGCCAGACAGAAGATGGCAATGTGACAATGCTAGACAGAAGATGGCAATGTGATAATGCTCGACAGAAGATGGCAATGTGACAATGCTCGACAGAAGATGGCAATGTGACAATGCTCGACAGAAGATGGCAATGTGACAATGCTCAACAGAAGATGGCAATGTGACAATGCTCGCAAAAGATGGCAATGTGACAATGCTGGACAGAAAATGGGCATGTGACAATGCTGGACAGAAAATGGGCATGTGACAATGCTGGACAGAAAATGGGCATGTGACAATGCTGGACAGAAATGGACAGAAAATGGGCATGTGACAAAGAAAATCACAGTACACAATTATTCTCAATGATTAGTGCAGGGAATAAAATGATCAGCTAACATTCCGGTAGCATGGTGTCTGATCTAGTTGAGCTAGCATAGTGCCACACACTTTGGACAGGCAAATAGAAACAATACTAAGTAAATTTCCACCTTTAAAATGAATGGTTTGTACATCATCCTGAAGTTTTACTAAATACAATATGCTATTTTTCATGTTGTGTTCTTTTCACCAAGGCCCTTATCCTGTATCATCTAAGAAAAAGAAGCTAAATAATAAACTCAACATCCAATAGCGATAACATTTTGGAAAGACGATGGCCTAAAGCAGCAGCTTATAAAGCCATACAACTTGCAAAAATACCAGACTATGGGGGTCATTCCGACCCGATCGCTCGCTGCAGTTTGACGCAGCGCAGCGATCGTGTCGGAACTGAGCATGCGCCGGCGCTGCAGTGCGCCAGCACATGGCAGCTTTCGTTACCTAGCAATCGCCTCTGAGACAGAGCCGGTCGCTAGGCGGGAGGGGGCTGATCGGCGGCGTTAAGCGTCCCGTTTAGGGGAGCGGTCCGGCCAACGCAGGCGTGGCCGGACCGTTGGGGGGGCGGGCCACGGCGGCTGAGTGGCGTCTCACGCAGCCGCTGCGGCCAGCGGGAGCGACGACCACGCAGCCGCTGCACTGGCCGGGGGTTACTCCTCAAATACAAAGGCATCGCCTCTGTGCGATGCTTTTGTATTTGTGTGTGGGGGGGGGGGGGGCGGCACGGACATGCGGGGCAGAGTAGCCCTGTGCTGAGCGTCCCCCCGCATGTTTGCGTTAACGATCGTAGCTGTGCTAAATTTAGCACAGCTACGATCAACTCGGAATGACGCCCATTAATACAATATGGCCATAACTGAAGTTTATAACAAAAAGGTGGAATGTCACCAAATATTCAAGGCCTGGGGAGAAGGATTCCTTGAAAAAAATCTGACAAAAATAAATACATTTCTAAATCTGCTAATAAGGAAAACTATGGTGATGTATAGGGTAAATGAAAAGGTGATAAAGTCACAATCTGGTTTTTAGGTTTCATTTTCACTCCAGCCTGAGAACTGACCTTGCACATGATAATCTAACAATTTAAAGAATGGGCACATAATTCAAATGCTGACTGGTGACATATTACCTAATATTGATAAGACTGACTTTAGGTACCAACATCAATTCACGTCCTGTCTTTAGCATACAAAGCCTGCATAAAATCAAACAATCATTGTTCTATAGCAGGGCTGGCCAAACCAGTCCTCGAGATCTACCAACAGTTCACGTTTCCCAGACCACCTAGCTGGTGCACAGGTGTAGTCATTACTAATTAAGATGTGCTGCATTCATTCCTAACTTACAGTTCTACAGATTTTCAGGAAGCCTGGAAAACATGAACTGTTGGTAGATCTCAAGGACCGGTTTTGGCCAGCCCTATTCTATGGCAACACAACCATCCATTAGGTAGCATTGTGTAATACAAACCTAAAATGACAATGCTGGAGCTATATCTGTTGTTACATTACTGAAAATGAGTTGCCACATCTGATTTGCATATAATACCAATGAGATTATGGAAGCAAGAGGGATAAGAGACAAAGGATTAAAATATAAAAGAGAAGCTGTATAAATTACACTGGATGAAAAAAAAGTGGGAAAAAGTTTCAATCGAAAGGCAAATAGATTTCTAGCTAAAGTCAGAAGAACGTGTTCCTCTCCCTTGTATACATTCTCTAGAAGAGACAGATGTTAGAAGTTAGGACCACCTGGCATTGAAAGCTACATGCTCAGAAAAAAATGGCATAGATTTACATAACACTACTACTCTGGGCTTCAGAAGGCTCTTTAAGCAAAGCAACCTTCCCCATCACTCCCCCGATCTGAGTCACATGGAGGCGAATGCTGGAAACAGGTGTCTGCTATGGTTAACCCCAGCACAACTAGTTCAGTAAGCAAAGAAACAGCAGCAAAGGGAGCTCATCCTGCCCACTCTCTGCAATAAAGTGGTTCTACTCTCACTGCCGTCAGTCTATTATTTACTAACTCATTTGGATGTTTTCCTTTAGCTGGCTCTGCTTTGTCTTTACTGTCTGACCAAGTCTGGAAAATGTCATCAAATAGGGGGCGGGGGAAGAGTAGAATGTGAAATAAAACACAACCATTTGGCCTAAACTATCATGATAAGCAGCATTAAGTGTAATCAAGGCACCATGTAGAACAAAACACATTAAGTACACATGCTGCATGCGGTTTTTAGCGACTGACATGAGATACAGTACACACACACACACACACAAGAAAGTATAGCTCCAGATTGTGGTGCCATCCTGTTCCTGTAAAACCACCCCAAATAACCCCCTCCCACCAACATGCCTGACTGCTGGTATGATGTTCTAGTAGTGATAGGCTGTGCTTGGTATTCACCAATGAGGATGTTTTGCATTAAAACTAGACCCTAACATTTTTGTCTCTCTACAGGACATTACAGACATCTTGTATTCTGTTTGGGTAAGACTTTGTAAAACAATGCAAGGGAATTATTGATGGAAGAAGGGGCTTTCTACTGACTACCCTCTATAAACCCCATACCTGTTCAGTCTTTTTCTGGCGGTATCATTATACCATAAGAAAAATTAGAACAGACGGTAGAAATGTGGACACATGAGACATGAATTGTGTTGATAAAAGCTTGTAGAGTCCTGGATTTAAACTTTTAAGTTACTTGTAACTTCTTGGAGCAGCATACAGTCTGATCTAAAAGTACATTTCTGGGAATATTGGCAACGGTCTTCAGTGTTTTCCATTTGTAAATAATCTCTCACTATAGAATCAGGATTTAAGATTGTTTGGAAATGGTTTCGTAACCCTTTCCAGACTGGTCGGCTGTAACAATTGCTTCTCTGCAAATCAGTGTAATCCTTGGCATGGTGTTACCACAAACTCAAATGCTGCAGCCTCAACTGCCAAAGGTTCTGCTTATGTAGAGAGGAGGTAGAACTTCCTGATAATCAAATAATTAAGTGTACCTAATTAGCAGCATCTGGCCTAAATTACCTTCTTTACTGATCTAGAAGCAGTAAGGGTGGACATACTATTTATTTACAAATGGCTTAAAGTAAATACACACAGTAAAGGTCCATACACACGAAGCGATATAGTTGAGAGATTTTGACTATATAGTCAAAATCGCTCAGAAAGTTAGTGCATATCGCTCTGTGTGTACACAGCCAGCGATAGCGATGCGCGTCCCCGCCAGGTCGCTATCGCTGCTAAAAACAGACTGTACAGGCAAGTCAATTTTGGCTACGTCGCTGGGAAAGAAAAAGCGTCCCCTTGCTTAAAATGAGTTAGCCAAAATCACCCATAGCCAAAATCGCTCTTAAAGTTAGTCAAAATCTCTGGTAAAGTTAGTCAAAGGGGTATATGCAATTAGCGGCGAATCGCGGCAATTTTTCGGCCGTTTTTCAATTCGACAGTCTAATTTCGGCAAGTGGGTGCCGAAATTGACCATATGCAATAAAAAACGGATTCGACAGTCCCGCTGACGAAAAACGGCCGATTTGACGGATTTTGTTCCGTTTTTTTAAAAACGGGAAAAAACTCGGAAAAAAATGGCGTGGGGTCCCCCCTCCAAAGCATAACCAGCCTCGGGCTCTTCGAGCTGGTCCTGGTTCTAAAAATCCGGGGGGGAAATGGACAGGGGATCCCCCGTATTTTTAAAACCAGCACCGGGCTCTGCGCCTGGTGCTGGTGCAAAAAATACGGGGGACAAAAAGAGTAGGGGTCCCCCGTATTTTTTACACCAGCATCGGGCTCCACTAGCTGGACAGATAATGCCACAGCCGGGGGTCACTATTATACAGCGCCCTGCGGCCGTGGCATTAAATATCCAACTAGTCACCCCTGGCCGGGGTACCCTAGGGGAGTGGGGACCCCTTCAATCAAGGGGTCCCCCCCCCAGCCACCCAAGGGCCAGGGGGGGTGAAGCCCGAGGCTGTCCCCCCCATCCAAGGGCTGCGGATGGGAGGCTGATAGCCTTGAGAAAATGTAAAGAATATTGTTTTTTCCTGTAGTACTACAAGTCCCAGCAAGCCTCCCCCGCAAGCTGGTACTTGGAGAACCACAAGTACCAGCATGCGGGAGAAAAACGGGCCCGCTGGTACCTGTAGTACTACTGGGGGAAAAAATACCCAAATAAAAATAGGAGACACACATCTTGAGAGTAAAACTTTATTGCACACCTGCCGACACACACATACTTACCTATGTTGACCCGCCGACTGCCACGTCTCCTGATCCGACGATCCGGGGTACCTGTGAATCAAATTATACTCACCTCAATCCAGTGTCCAGATATAAATCCTCGTACTTGGCAAAAAAAGAAAACGAACAGCCGAACCAGCGGACTGAAAGGGGTCCCATGTTTACACATGAGACCCCTTTCCCCGAATGCCGGGACACCACGTGACTCCTGTCACCGAGGTCCCTTCAGCCAATCAGGAAGCGCTACTTCATTGCACTCACCTGATTGGCTGTATGCGCGTGTGACCTCAGACAGCGCATCGCAAAGCCTCTCCATTACTTTCAATGGTGGGAACTTTGCGGGTAGCGGTGGGGTTACCCGCGGTCAGCCGCTGACCGCGGGTGACCTCACCGCTGACGCAAAGTTCCCACCATTGAGTATAATGGAGAGGCTTTGCGAGGCGCTGTCTGACAGCTCAGACGTGCAGCCAATCAGCAGAGTGCCAGGACGTTGCGCTCGCTGATTGGCAGAAGGGACCTCGGTGACAGCAGTCACGTGGGGTCCCGGCATTCGGGGAAAGGGGTCTCATGTGTAAACATGGGACCCCTTTCAGTCCGCTGGTTCGGCTGTTCATTTTCTTTTTTTGCCAAGTACGAGGATTTATATCTGGACACTGGATTGAGGTGAGTATAATTTGATTCACAGGTACCCCGGATCGTCGGATCAGGAGATGTGGCAGTCGGCGGGTCAACATAGGTAAGTATGTGTGTGTCGGCAGGTGTGCAATAAAGTTTTACTCTCAAGGTGTGTGTCTCCTGTTTTTATTTGGGTATTTTTTTCCAGTAGTACTACAGGTACCAGCGGGCCCGTTTTTCTCCCGCATGCTGGTACTTGTGGTTCTCCAAGTACCAGCTTGTGGGGGAGGCTTGCTGGGACTTGTAGTACTACAGGAAAAAACAATATTCTTTACATTTTCTCAAGGCTATCAGCCTCCCATCCGCAGCCCTTGGATGGGGGGGACAGCCTCGGGCTTCACCCCTGGCCCTTGGGTGGCTGGGGGGGGACCCCTTGATTGAAGGGGTCCCCACTCCCCCAGGGTACCCCGGCCAGGGGTGACTAGTTGGATATTTAATGCCACGGCCGCAGGGCGCTGTATAAAAGTGACCCCCGGCTGTGGCATTATCTGTCCAGCTAGTGGAGCCCGATGCTGGTGTAAAAAATACGGGGGACCCCTACTCTTTTTGTCCCCCGTATTTTTTGCACCAGCACCAGGCGCAGAGCCCGGTGCTGGTTTCAAAAATACGGGGGATCCCCTGTCCAATTTCCCCCCGGATTTTTAGAACCAGGACCGGCTCGAAGAGCCTGAGGCTGGTTATGCTTTGGAGGGGGGACCCCACGCCATTTTTTTCCGGGATTTTACCATTCCATCTTAAAAAAAATATATATATATTTTTAAAAATATATAAATAATACTTGTGCCTCCCAAAAAGACAAACCAAGTACCTAATCCCTTCTAATATAAATAGATATGCTATTACCAATAAAAAAAACACCCAAAAAAACATGTTTTACATTTTTTTTATTAGATTCACCCACCAAAGTGTGGCGGATTGAAAATGACGAATTTACTGTCTAAAAGCACTGTTGTCGAATTTCCAAACTTCAATTGAATATACTTTTGTCGAATTGCCGCATTTGTACCATTGCAGAAAAGTCGAATTTGACAAATGTCGAATTTCAAAAAGTCGAATTTCAAAAAGTCGAATTTTGAAAGTCCGTTTTTTTGACGGAAAGTACTGAATTGCATTGTCGATTTTTTTTTTTTGGCGAAAAAGTCCAGTTTTTCGACAATTTCGGGAATTCGACCGCAATTGCATATACCCCAAAATCTCTGGAAAAGTTAGTCAAAATCTCCTACTGCCAGTTCAAGTGAAACCGCTCAGTCAAAATCTCTCATAGTTAAAATCTCTCCGTGTGTATGCACCTTTACATTTTGACTATGGCCAATCTTGACTATGCAATTTTCCCTCGAGCTCCCCAGAGCCCAGAACCACCAATTTTAACTATATTTACTTGCGATTTTGGTTATGGCAGATTTTGACAGCTCATTTGAATATTGGGATGATATTTCAGGGGTACATAGAATGGTATCGCAAGCTAATTTCGGTCGCTACTGGAAACACGTGCGATATGCACTAGATTTTACATAATATAGTGAACGTTGCCATGCCTGTATAGTTTATTTTTTCTTGAGATACCGACCCCGCGGGACCGTGCATCGGCATTGCAAGGTGTATACAATGCAATATGCACTCTGCACCATGTGTATGCACATTTAGCTATGTTGGCTTCAATTTTTTATGAACAAAACGTTGACAAACAAAGGGGTCTATTTACTAAGATAAAGTACCAGCCAATCAGCTTCTAACTGCCATGTTACAGGCTGTGTTTGAAAAATGACTGTTACGAGCTGATTGGATAGTACTTTATCTCCATCCAAGGCTTAGTAAATAGACCCCAAAATTTGTTATAGGTTATATATCCCATAACATTAGATTTCTCAAGTGTTAGAAGTAAACGATTGTTAATTATGTCCTGTTGTGTAAAATCAATTTTGAAAGAGAGCGCAGCTTTCCTCCGTGTCTATGTTTGCATATATTTGTATATACACACAAAACAAGGCCCTGCTAAAGATATTTTCTTTCCATATAATATGGTCTACATATTTTAAACTTGTGGTTGGTCACCATAATAGAGATTGTAAATGTGCAGTGATAAATCCAGCAGGGTTTGGTAAATACAAAACTAGTTTCTAGAGCACCACGCACAGTATTTACATTAATTATATGGAGTATAGGCCTGCAAACCCAACGCATCACTTGGGATGTAAGGCATGCAGATACAGTGTGATGAGGGGACTTCCAAAAACTTGATCGTTTTATGACTGTGACGAGATAGATTGTATAATACTTGAAGTAGTTCACTGCTCAGAAAACGTTCACTGCTGTATTGAGCCGTCCCTGTTTTATCTGCTCTGCCAACTCTCCTTGGAAAAAAAAAACTCTTAGAGAGAAAGCAATCTGTGTGTCTGAGCATTGGATAACCCCGTGAGTCACAGCTGTGGTATTTTTAGCTGAGCCTACAAGACACCCCTTGTGTGAGACTCCATGAAATGCATTACTTGTGTGATAGAGATATATAGATATCATACACACTCGTACATATACATTTACTTTACTTACAGATTACGCAGGGCTGTATATCGAGATCAGGCAGGGTAGAAGTCATATTCTGTGACATGAAACAGAAGGTAATATAGGCTATGTCACCCAGGAGCATACAATCTAAGAAGTGTAAGAACAGTTAATACATAAGACAGTTGGGGGCTGGGGAAACTGTGTGCGGAACTGTATGCAGAAGAGTTACAAATCGCCAGTAATAAAGTAGCCATTAGCAAATAGCACAGTGGTCAGGGAACAGGGGTAAATGACCCCATATGGGGTAAAAATTACATTCCTGGGGGTAATGGACGGTCCCGCTGCCGAGACACAGCCCCGTCCAGCTCGTGATGTGACGTGCTGACGTCACACTGCGCTCTATCACGCCCGCCCGTCCTGCGCTGTCCTGTCCTCCCGCCCACGGCCCGCCAACCCACACACAGAACTTGAAGTGTTCTGTGGCTGACCGCTGACGGAGTTCCGCAGGATCAGACAGTGGCCCACATAATAGTGGCTGACATTACTGAGGTGAGGATGTGACCATCTGTCTCCTAAAAGTCGTAACCCCCCCCCCCCCTTCCCCCTTTATCCATCTTTCTTACATTCATTCTGGAGTTTTGGGGAGAAAGTGTTAATTAACCCATTCATTGGCAAAAAATAATTTGCATATATATATATATATATATATATATATATACACACACACACACACACACACACACACATACATACATACATACATACACACACACTAACTATCTCAGAAATGCCATATAAACAGTGATAACTAGTATATACTCTCAATAACATATGATTTCCTTCCTTTCAAATCAAGGGGGTAACGTCGGCGTATCTAAATATATTTTTGGGTAAAAGGTAAAAAAGTTCCCTGACCCCTGAAATAGCATTTCTGTGCAGCTACAGGTGGTGTGCTATGGTTGGAATGAGGAAAACTGGTGGAGACCTGAAACATGACTCAGTCACTAAAGAAATGTCATGAGAGTCCACATCTGGCAGCTATGACTGTCCTTTACTATTTATATGAACCAAACAAACCACCTACCTCTTCTGGAGAAGGATTTAATTTTCCTATAGCATGGGAAACCTATTCATTCACTTTATGTGAAGGGTTAATGATACCAATGTCAAGAGCCCTCCCTTTTGGAATTTAATGTCAAATGGTTAGGGATTGTGCTGCATGGAAAGCACTCTGGCTCTGACTGTGTTGGGCTTATTGATATCCTCTTCTGCCCTCACTTGTCACTATGCGCCAGCTAGGTGCCTGCCTGGCCAGGGTTTTTCTTTGGCATTGTGCTCACCGCTAAGCAGAGAGCCAGGACACTTGTTTCCCCTTGTTTTCAGATACGTAAATCCTCAAAACAACACTGTCCTTGGTGTGGTGACACTCCTGGACACCAAATAGCTATTTCATATGGTCCTCACACATGTTAACCTTTTTAGATTTGTCAGGAGCTTACAAGGAAGGTATGGCACAGAGCAAAACTGAAGTACAGCATTACTGCTGTCCATAAACCAATCTTTGTATAACTTACCAAATGTATTCATTTCTTAGTAAAGCATTGCATAGAGTGTTGGTTCTAAAGAAAGGTTTGTCATACGAAAAAAATGCCTACTGTCCCCTATTCAGTATATGGTAGAACCGTTTTAGTGATTAATAAACTCTATGTCTTCAATATTTTCCCCAGTTGCTGTATGTCATTCACTAAGTGCAGTTGTTGAGAGAGAGAGAGAGAGAGAGAGAGAGAGAGAGAGAGTAGTTGGGATGGGTAAGGAGGGAGTCAGGTTTGGGAGGGGTGAGAAGAGAGGGAGTTAGGTAAAGATGGAAGGGTGGGGAGGATGGGTGTGAGAGACAGGGAAGGTGGGCCGGCGGGGAGCAGAGGCGTAGCTAGGCTTTAGTGCACCCAGGACTAAGAAAAAAAATGACGCCCTCTAAAAATAACTCAATGTAGGAGCCAGCTTATAAGCCAGACCATTTGCAACCAAAATATAAGAAAAGTGCTATAGAACAACACACATGCCCCTTTATTGACCCTTAGGCTTCCCCACATGTCATCAGACCCACTCAACGTTCAGCTCCGGAACCCAAATTATAGTATGCCATACAGTGGTGTCCAGGGGTTAAAGTGAGCCGGAACGGGGCAGAACTGCGTTCCATCAGTTCCACTTGGAGACGGAACGCAGTTGCGCCTCCTCCAGCTCACCTCACCCGATGTGTTCTGGCGCCGCAGGGAGATGCCGGGCGCCCACTGTTACCAGCGGCGTCCAGCTCTCCCCGCACAGTGGAAACCCGGCAGCAGGAGCTCACTACTTAGCTCCTGCTTCCGGCTCCCGGCTCTAGTGTGCGCTATGAGAGAGACGTCATGACGTATTCTCCCTCCAGGGGGGTCGTGGACCCCCAAGAGGGAGAAAAAGTGTTGGTATGACAGCTGTCGGGATTCCGTCGCCGGTATACTGTGCGCCGGGATCCCGATAGCCGGCAAACTGAAGACCACCCGTCATAATGCTGTCATAATGCCTAACAAAGAAGTTAAAAGAACAAATAGAAGAACCATTTCATGGCAAGTTCTATAGTTACTTTGCAGCTTGTGAGAACTATATTTAGAGGTAGATTTAGCAAATCTTGAAGAGAGATAAAGTACCAACCAATCAGTTTCTGTCGCTTTCCAAACACAGCCTGTAATTGGCAGTTAGAGGCGGATTGGATAGTACTTTATCTCTCTCCAAGGTTCGATACATCTCCCCCATAGTAAGTAGGAGTCATGCTACTTAGTAACCGTCTCCGGTAGTGCTGATGTCAGTGAGGCATTCGGATAATCACAGAGTCGGAGTGTCATATACCTCCATTGATTATATATAGTCAGTGTTGTTTTGTTATCTTATAACAGTGCCAGACAGCTGTATTTAGCTGCTTGTGTCAGGAAGGCCCCGTGTTTCTCTAAAGTTGGGTACACACGCATGGTGATGGTGCAACCCGGCAATACAATGTAACAATACATTACATCCGCCGTACACACTAAATGATCTGCTGTAAGACAGCGTGATGCACGGTTACATGCTGCATGTAACTACAGATGTACCAGCCGTGGAACGACGGATCTGGGGTACATGCTATATGATGTGTACAATATATCTTACAGTGTGAGCCAACTACTGGGGGCTAAAAGAACAAAGTCAATCTGCAGATGAAAACTCTATGACAAGGTGCTGCTGGTGTACAGCAGCTTCGACTCACAACCAGATCCGCCATTCACTGTGAACCACGAGTAGGCAAAGTACCATATGGCATATGGGACATCTTAGCAGGATGGGGCAGCCTACAGCAGATGAGCAGAGATGAAGGCTTGAGGTTGCGCTGAGGCCAGCATGTCACTAGTGGCAGTTCAGAGGGGGAAGGATGACGACATCTTGGACTAAATTGTAAATCTAACTAAATGCACAATTAATGTCTGTTAACAGGGTCAAGCTTCTCACTCACTCCTGCACTGCTGACGTGTGCAGTTGATGTGCTTAGCCACGCCAACCGTGATGCCATTAGCCCCAGTCAGCCACTCTCTTCTCCTGCCCTTGTAACAAAGCAATGCTAAGGCTATGGCCACACATAGCGGCCAAGCGGGTTCTGCTGAACAGGACCCGCTTGGCCGGGAGGGAGGGTTTTGTGTGCACACGGACAGTGACACACGGGATTTCAATAGCACACAGTGCGGCACAGCCGCACTGTGTGAACCCATACATTGCAATGTATGTGTTCACCCTGAAATCCCGCCATCCTGCCATCCAGTTCAACTGCAGCATGCTGTGGTAGGATTCAGCGGCGGCGGGACTGCCGCACGTGTTGAACTGGACCTGCTTGACCGCTATGTGTGGCCGTAGCCTAAGGTCCGTCCAGACCCAGCACGGACGGTGTAATGGTCGGCATTACTGCCTCGCATCACTGCGGTCATGGGTTTGATTACTGACATGGACCCAACTGTGTGTAGTTTGTATGTTCTCCAGGTACTTGCATGGGTTTCATCTGGGTACGCTGGTTTCCTCCCACAATCTAAAAATATACCGGTAGGTTAATTGGCCCCCAACAAAATGCACCCTAGTGTGAATGTGTGTGCGTGTACATGTGATAGGGAATATAGATTGTAAACTCCACTGGGGCATGGACTGATGTGAATCACAAAATATTCTCTGTAAAGGTCTGTGGAATATGTGTGCGCTATATAAATAACTGGTAATAAATAAGGTGGTTTGGGGGCAGGATTCCATGAAAATCCATACCCACCATTGCGACACCCCTACGCGCCTACCCAGGACCATATAGGGAACTTTGAGCACTAATGTCTTTGGGGTGGTATCCTCCCGCAACGGAGCACACAGAGAACTTCATGAACACTCCAGTGGGTTGCCCCACTCTAGTCACGTCACTGGGAGAGATGGGATGAGAGAGAAAGGGCAAGGAAGACAAACACAGATAGAGGTACTATGAGAGAGAGACAAGAAAGACTGTGAGAAACAGAGGGACCAAGAGAGGAAAGACAGTATAGAGAGAGTAGAGAGAAAACAAGGGTGGTGAAAAAATACAGGAGGCAAGGAGAGAGAGGGAGAGATCATTTACTACAGAGACATCAAAGGCTCGGCAAAGCATTGGGACAGGAAGAGACAGGGAGGTGTTTTTAAATGGAAACATTTTTTCATCCTGAAGGCTTTATCCAAACACAAACTCTTGTTTAACCCTTTACCAAGCGTTATGATTTGTGTGCAAAAGCAAATCATGCTCAGTGTGGGACATTTAAACAAAACAAAAAAGATCAATAATAAAAATATTAAATCCAGAAACTACAAATTACGTACGGGATGTGATCCCTTTGAACTAAAATGTTTCATTTCCTGATTTGTTCTAAATATACGCTTGATATAAAACATCTCCAAAAACAAGAACAATGCTCTGTGTCCCAAATAATTGTAGAAAATGACTTAAGGACTAATTGTCTCATTATTAACTTGCGTTAATGCTCAGTGTATTGATGCTGAATATGCACGGGGCCAGGTCAGAAAGTTGGCATCCCGCAGAAATGTTAACTTCTCTATATAAAAGCGTGGAGTGCAAACTAGCAGCTCTTTGGATCTTTAGCTGTTTGCAGGAACGTTAACCCGTGGGCCATTGTTTATGGCTACGTCCAGGCCCAGCTGGGATCGTTATACCACTGGTGGTCTGGCTTTATTTCCTGTAGTCTTAATAAATAACAGAGTAAAACAAGACTTTGATGGTTTCCAGAGATGGGCTGTCTCGTTAACAGCCCTGACTCCTGGCAGAGGGTCCTCTCTGTAAGGTAACAGGGCATTTTGCAGCCTTTGAAATGTCAAAATGCACCTCATGCAGTATATTTTAACACTGCGCTATGATGTTTTTGTAGGTCCCTTATAAAGACTGGTATGTTTTGCTGCCGTGTCTTAAACTGAAGTGGATGTAGGCGCAGAACTCCACAAACTAAATTATAAAAACCAACATTAAAGAATCAAACTTGTATACATACAAGAGGATAAATCACATCCATGTCTCTAGTACTGTCCTATAATCAGGGTACATACATTGATCCCATTAGGCTGTTCCCTACTGTACTTGGGTTACAACAATGGATTACCATGTAATAATTGTCCTTTTAGTCAGCTACTACAGGTGGACGCTGTCTTCTGTTGGTATTTCCTATATAACGGTACCGCCTTGTTTTTTATGGAGTTTTGTAGTGATTGTGTTAGGTCACACTTTAAATTTTAAACCCAAATATTAAAACTCAACAGAAGACAGCGCCCACCTGTAGTAGCTGATTAAAAGGACAATTAATACATTGTAATCCATTTTAACAAGTTTAAACTTTAAACTATACTCTTGCATTTATTAGGTTGTTCTGAGACGATGACTAGTAGTGGACATGGGGGGGGGGGGGGCGGGGGAGAGATGGGGTATATTAAACCTTGTAGAAAGAAAAAGTAGCAACCAATCAGATTTTAAGGGTCATTTTACAGGCATTAGTGCAGATGTAATAAGCCTGGAGAAGGGATAAAGAAGTGATAAAGCAGTGATAAGTGCAAGGTGATAACGCACCAGACAGTCATTGCGGATTTGAAAAATGACAGTTAGGAGCTGATTGGCTGGTGCGTCATCACCTTGCACTTATCACTGCTTTATCATCTTTTCCATCATTTCTCTTTGACCCTTACATTGTGAAGCGTCTTGGTTACTAATGATCTGACCAGCACCCCTGTAGGGACTAAAAACAAAAACAAAACTGTACCAGGATACTTGTGAAAGACACTTTGGTACTTACAAAAACCACATGAGACCAAGGACAGCCATCCCCACCAGCAATCTACACTGGTTGGGTCCAGAATAAATAGAAAATTACATTATGACCATATAGTGACAGCTGGGCATTATATATTCAAATAACTCAAATAAGTTGGTACTTGTATGTTCTGAGCCTTAAATGTCAGAGTACCCTGCTGTCCAACAGAATAATAAATATTTAACTTCCTTTACTTTTTTATTTATTTATTTTACCTGTATATTTTTATGGACAAAATTGTTAATTTTCAGTAACTTTTTGTTTTGTTCTAATGTGTTTATATTTGTTACTCTTTTCATTTCTCGGCACAAAACCTTGACACTGTTACCTAGCGACTCTCAGATTTTAGAATGAGCTTGTCGAAGGGATGTTATAAGCATAGGCCGGGAACCCACTAGGCCGATATCAGCACGATATGCCGTATGGTCACAACAATGTGTATGCCCAATTTCTGCTCACAAACAACGTCTTTCATTCGACCCTGCAGAACGGCCAACAGGACGATTTCACATGTGACACAGTGCATGATGTTAATGAAGAACGGAACAGTGATCGCTCTGTTTTTCATTAAATCTTCCTGGTGTGTACGGGCAAATCAGGCTCAAGAGAAATCATCACGAAAATCTGCCCAATTGCCCATCGCTCAGGTGTTTACCCGACCTTACTCTTGAGAAAGGGCTGTTTGTAGACTGAAATTTTGGGTCAATAAAGGATTACCCACAGAAAAGAGACCCTTGAGTGCATTATCCTTCTCTAAATAAAATATATAGAATTATTATTCCACATATTTGAGGTTGTTGTTTTTTTTACGGCTACCACATTCCTAAGCCCGCTGCTCTTAAGGAAACAAACAGTGATTTATTTTTTATTTTTTTTATATGTGGCGCATTGCCAAACCAAACAGTCCAGGTGTCTGGATCTAAATGGGCAAATAACATCTATAACTGGGAGACAATAACTAGTAAATCAATCACAAAGTAATGCAAAAAAACAAAAAAACCTAGGACATTGAGAATCATTAACTACAGTACTGCCTATTTAAGAAAAACAAATCATGATAAACAAAGCACTAAACGAGCCTTTTCTCATATTGTTAGGTTATTATCATGAAATGGATCAACTTACATAATGTTTACGGGCAGTACCACACTTGTTTCAGGAACCATGATTCAGGTCATGTTTACCGTATGCTGTCATGTCAATTCAAAAGATTAACAGGACAACCATGGTTGGGCACTCAGAAGAGCAACAGAACAGCCCACTACCAAGAAAGTGCACAGCACTTACAATCAGGCAGGTGTCCGAAGAGTACAAGAAGATTTAGATGCCCAACTAAATAAACCCAGGAGGGAAAAATAAGCATAATTTATACTCTAAAAGGTGATAAAGGATTAAATCAAGGGCAATGCTGTCCTTAAAGGGGGGGCAGAGAGGGTCCCGCTGTAAGCTCACTTGTTACACGCTTCCTGGAAATTCCCCTAAATTACTAAAGGTGAAAAGTTGTGCTGCGCTTTGTATCTTGGCGCTAGCTGACCATACATGTAACGCAACTGTCAAAGTCAGAAAAATATCACGATGCACACTACCATATTTGCACCTCATACAGGTCCGCGCTGCGCATGCGTGCGCTCTCCCGTGCGTGCGCATACCCGCTGTTACGTGCACCCGCAGGCGCATGGTATGCGCATTTACGGTAGAGTTTCTGTGTGCCCAGCGTGCGACTCAATCGTTACATATTTTAACTATATAATGTATTTTGTAGATCATGGTCCCCTTGATAGATTCTGAAAGTTTAGTTAATATAGCATGTTCATGGACAAAGAGATCCCTCTTTGTTTGATACGAAGGGTCAGACATAGGTCATACAGTGGTGTTTAGTATCCATCGGAAGAGTATTTAATTAGCAATATTCCAGTGTTGGTTTGAAGCGGATTAATCGCTCGTGCGAATAGTTATGGACATAAGAAGTTTATGTCCATTTACTATTATTTGCACTTACTTATCCATGCGGCGGGAAACCTAGTTTCCCACCCACCTGAGCAGTTGGAAATAGACACAGCCCACCTGTATGAATCAACCTATGACCTTTTGTTATAATGCGAAGACGAATTCCTGTGTCCAATGAACAATGAGATTGTAGGGACCATTGAATTGTATTGTGTGTGGGGCATAAATAGACAAGCCGATCTGATCCAGCTCACTCTCTTCAACGGTTCTCATCACTGATAATCGGGAGCTGGATATTCAGAAAGGCGCATGCGATCGTTTCCCCTTGTGCGTAAGTTTTCTCCGCAATCATATTGTCTTTATTGTTATTGTGAGCCATATCTCTCTCTCTCTCTCTCCTCCTCTTTCTCTCTCATTTTCCCTTTAACGTTATTGTATTTCCTGTGTAGTTATCTGGTTAGTTAGTCTATGTTATATTGTAGTGTATGACTTGTATTGTATTATTCTTTTTCAAGTATAACATTCATATAGGGCGTTAGACCCTAAGCCCGGTATTTGTGTATTTCTTATAGTGTTAAGTATTCTCAGAGCGTCGGTGACGCTCGAACAGCTTTTAAGTTAATAAGGTTACACTGTGTTGCATCTACACTCTATCACTACACTAAGGTTTTCCTGTATAATACATTGTTCATGGTTTACATATAAAGGTTTAACATTGTGAGCGTCAGCGCCGCTGGTGATCTCCTCGTGGTCCCGAGCGTCTGCTACGCTATAGCGAACCATTACGTTAGTCGGCAGCCAATAGCGTGCCTGCCTGTGATCTCTTGGCCGTGAGCGAACGTGACGCTTGAGCGTCTCGACTACGGCTAAGCGATTGCTACGCAACGTGCGTACCCCTACGGTACTCCATACGTCAATAGCGTACAGTGTTCTTAGACCTCTTAAAGGGTTTTAAGTAAGATAAATATTTAGCTTTATCACAACATTACATGCAGCCATGGACTGTGCTTCCCGGACCATGCTGCATAATAGGGGGATTCACTGGACTCATGTGAGAACAGTGTCGGACTGGGGCATGTAGGGCCCACAGAGGAAATGCAGTGGTAGGGGCCCATGTTAGGGGTGTGGCCAGTCCGCAGAGGGGGTGTGGCCTGCCACCTCATTGGTTTGACTAACCATTAGAGAGTGCAACGTTTGGGCCCCTTCATAAATATATACAGTAAATTCAGCTGCTGCATGCATGATAATAATATATAAGATTAATAATAGCAATACACTGTAGAAAATACACCATAGTCCAGTATAAGGTAACATATGTATAATGTATAATTCAAGTGCACAGTCTGGAACATCATCCTTAGAGCAGGAGGTGGGGCCCCAGGCAGCGGGGCCCACTGGTGGTTTCCCCTGTACCCCTGTGGGCCAGTCCAAGCCTGTGTGAGATATTACAGAAAAGTGAGTATGCTAAAAGTTATCACTACTAGCACTATAGTGCTACTCCATTAGTTGTATTTTGCAGGGTCCTGACACTCGCAGCAAAGACCCAAGTAATGTTAAAGGGTGACCATCAGTTATACATATAGGGGGATATTCAAATGTCCTTGCTAAATTTTCAAGCAAATTAAAACGGAGTCTAATCGTGATTTTTGCCCTAGGTTTCACATTGGGCTATCCAATTATACCCCTTTTTTCACACAGAAAAATTCAAATATCGTGCGAAAACACATAGGACCCAGGATAGAAACAGGGCTAATAGGGCTGGTTACCGGGGATTTATTTCCGCCTTCCTCAGGCAGGCGTAAAAAAATTAATAATTGATTGCTGGAATTAGGGACAACTGAATATCCCCGCGGGGGTCAACTAGCCACAATAAATTACCGTGGCTAATTTAATATCCCCTATACTTTTAAATGCTGAAAATACCTTAAAACTGGAGCAAAGTGTTATTTTATAGTATAAGCCAGTTCCCAAAACTCCAACATTACAGTCCAGGTTTTAAGGATATCCATGATTAAGCATTGGTGACTTAATTAGTACCCCAGTAACTTTGATTTAACCATCTGGACTCAAGCATGGATATCCTTAAAACCAGGACTGTAATGAGACAATTTGTGAAACTCTGGTCTATACAATTAATTTTAACTAATTTCAGTCCAAAAAATGGCAGTCAAAAATGTTTTGGTTGTACAGACACAACTAACAAAGGGCGGGATGTACTAAAGGAAAAATGTGTTAAACCCACCCCTTTTTGGGGGGGTTTACCACATTTTCAAATGGACTAACCCTGTCTGCTTATCGATGCGGAGGGTAACACCAGCTTTTTATGGCGTTACCCTATATAGCACATCCCGCCATCCAGCGCCGCTCACACGGAATGTTTACAAAAAGTACATAAATAACTTGAATAAAAGTTACTAAAGCCATGACATTAGGGGGGAGACTACATTTATATATGACAGAAATATGAGTATATATTAGCTTACAAGATCCTACAGGTAATTATGATGCATAAAAGAGAACAAGATGAGAATCTCATCACTCCTTGAGTGGAGAAGAGTCCAGGTGAGAAGAAAAAAAACCTCTTAAATTTCCATTTCACATGTCAACAGTTGGTACACACCTGTGTTTTAGTAGCTATCCCCCATTATCACCCACAAAACAGTGTAAATCCTCACTGCAACCGTTGTTGCAAAACCATAGGGGAACATGAGCAGTGCAACTCAGAAGTGCAGTGGCAAAAATTCACTCCACTGTGTACAAAAATTGACAGTGCACCCATATCTGACCCAGGATCACAGTATGGTGTCATGCAAACCAGCTGACCAAACTGCTAAATTGAATAATTACCGTTCACTGCTTTGGTTCTAAAAGATAATGGTTCACCGCCTGGAAAAGGTTCTGAATCCTTCAGTTTCATTATCAAACCTGTCCGATATACCGAACAATCGTTAAATCCAACTTCAGTGATATTATGGATAGTGCAGCGCCTCCATATATCTTGCATTGTATGGAGGTTCTCCGATCATTGGCCCATGACCCTGCCTGTTATGTGTGTCTGCTACTATTGCGCACTCCATAGAATTTTACATTTGTTTTGGGGGGTTTTGACGGCAGATAGGAACCACTTGACCCATCTAGTCTGCCCCTTTTTAACCATATTGTTACTTCAAACCCCATTTGATCTTTATTTCTATGTAAGGAGACCCTTATGTCTATCCCATGCATGTTTAAATTGCTCTACTATCTCAGCCTCTGTCACCTCTGCTGGGAGGTTATTCCACTTGTCCACTACCCTTTCTGTGAATTACTTTTTCCTCTTCCAGTTTCAGTGTATGTCCTCGTGTTCCAATACCTGTCGACCTAATGACCCTGTCAACCTTTTCAGTGTTGACTATCTGCTGTCGACCTATTGACTGTAGACCATTTTATTGTAGAACTTTTGAACCATAACCCATCTGAAATAGTGACTCCTAGAACCCTTCCCTCCGCAGTAGATTCCTATAGAGTGCCATTACTATGTTTAACCTTTGGCTTTTTGAGACCCAAGTGCATGATTTTGCATTTTTTTGCATGGCCAGCCGTAGAGCAATTATTGACTTTAAAGTTCTACAGGGGCATAAAGTAAAATAAAAACAGACTTGTTTTTTAAACTGCAGACAATAATTAGGCGATTCTTTATAGGTGCCATTAAAAATGATGTGCATCATGGATTATTTATGTTCTAAAACATCTTGCTTCGTATTCTCACACGTCACATATTATACCAGCTGCATTCGCCGGTATCCACAAAGTGCGATGCTTGCCAAAGATGTTGTGCAGCTCTATTAGTATCTGGTAAGGAAAGGGTTAACAATAACAGAGTTTTGCCTTCTTTGCTGATGTCTGGTAATTCCTAAAAGAAAAAGAGAGCTGCTAACAGGAGAGGACGGGGTGGAGTCTGCAAAGCAAAGCCTAACCTTTGTCTGCAGCGTAAACTGAGAACCTTGAGTCTCAACAAGAGGTTATTCCTCCTATGCTACTCTTTACTGGGGCCCTGGGAGGAAGGTTAAGGGCTCATTCACACCTAACCACAGTTAATTGCTTCTTTCTTGACTCAGTCTATGTTTTTTCAACAAAAGGCATTATATCATCTAGGCAGAGATTCTTATTTAATTATATTGTTTGCTTTTATATGCAACCTTAGCAGGCCATAAATAAAACCCAATTATGCCCAGATGATAAAAAGGTGGCAGTGAAAAACACAGCAGGAAACAATAAAGATAAAAGTAACATCTTCAGTAGAACTAGCTTTAGGATATTTGCAAAATAATTTAAAAAAAATCATTTTTCAACATAGGCAAATCTTTCCATCAACACAAATTAAGAATACTAAACAGAAAAATTATTTTCATGACCATAGCTGCCTAACAACTTTAAGCAGAGACTGCACTTATCTGAAATATAGCTTTCAATATTTCTGACAACATAAAATAATTATAATTGTCAAGCAGCAGAACAAATTGTAGCGCAATGAAATCAGTAATTGTTTAAAATTACAATAATTATATTACCATTATCAATTACTCCATTATGAAGTCATGCTACTGGGTTTCAAGTGTGCATCACAAGGTGGGGTTATAGGCTATATTGTGTAGATTAGTGGAAAATGATCCTTTAATGACACCCCCAGATCAGAAAGACCTGATTTTCCCTCTTCACACAGAAGCCTTCAGCTTGTTATCAATTTAAGTGGGATTGTCTACAACCAACCTGATATTTAAAAGTAAGCAGACAAACCCGTAACCAATGGCCCCCATACATCTAATAGGCCCTACACACTGGCCGACATCAGTCAAAGATATGAGCGATCTCGTTCATAAATGAACGAGATACTGTTCATATCTTTGAGTGTGGAGGCTCCAGCGATGAACGATGCGCGGCCCCGCGCTCGTTCATCGCTGGTGCCCCGTTGGCTGTACATGCAGGCCAATATGGATGATCTTGTCCATATTTGCCTGCACTTCAATGCAGTCAGGTGACGGGGGGAATGAAGAAACTTCACTCCCCCCGTCACTGCCCCTCCGCCGCCGGGTCGCCCGTCGGCCGTATCTGCCGCCGGGCAGCTCGGCGGCGGATCGGCCAATGTGTAGGGCCCTTAAGAGGTGACCCCCCAATCCTGCCGGAAACGCCGACCTGCTGACTAGATCCGTGGCCACTGATGACTGGTGATCAATCGGGGGGATCATGGAAACGAAACATGTTTTAAATGCCTAATTCCCCATATGCTGGGGTATGGGTTGTTGGATCGACTCAAATTAGGTCGACAGTCATTGGGTCGACCATGGAAAGTACACATGCATTAGGTCAACATGGGCAATAGGTTGACATGTACTAGGTCAACGGGTCAAAAGGTCGACATGGGTTTTTTGGACTTTTTTTGGAGTCGTTTTCTTCGTATAGTGACAGGGAACCCCAATTAGTGCACAGTGTCCCCTCGCATGGCGAGCATTTGGGCAAGGTGCCTCGCTCCGCTACCACTGTGCTCGGCAAAGGTTACCGTTCCCAATTGTAGTCCATGTGGATCGTCAAGTATGAAAAAGTCCAAAAAGTTAAAAGAAAAGAAAAAAGTGAAAAACTCATGTTGACCTTTTGACCTGTCGACCTATTGACCATGACTACCTTCAGTGGTCGACCTAAGCTGTGTCGACCTAACAACCATATCCCTTACTGACCATAAAACAGATTTTTACATGTTTAATATCCCTGATCCCAGACCCAGCAGTCAGGAGATTGGGACATTGTGCCAATACATCTCAGATGCACGGGGACCATAATTAGAACATGAGAACATTCACAGGAAAGACAAAAACCATAGTCAAATGCATTAGTCTGTTCACAAACGTCAAACATTAACTTGTAAACTTCATTCTCTGCAGCAGAAACAGAAACAAAATGAGAAGTGAGATAAAAAATAAAACATTAAAAAAGTTTACACAATGTAAATTGGGCTCTTGATTACAGAAAATAAGCTTTTTTGGGGGGATAGTATCTATTTATTTTAGCAATAGGTAATGCTGCAGGTCACTTAGGATGGGATGTATCATGCATCGCATATTGGGCAACACATCCTGCTACTTAATGCATGCAAAGCAGCATTTATTAACTCCATATGCACAATAATTGCAAATATTTTGCAAGAGCAGCTCTTCCATTAAGAACAGAGGGGATCAGCTGTGTTTTGGGTAGGGGGCTGCTGCTACCCATGCCCAGAGAGGAGGAGGCGGCGATAGAATGAGTAAATAGCTGGGTCCAAGCACCTGCGCAATGGATCTGGACTATTGGCTGCAGCCCATAGAAGCCGGCTAGGGCTGACGATCAGGCAGGGGAGTGGCTTCCTACTGGAAACATACTCTCTGCTAATCGCACCCTGGACTGGCAAGTCCCAGAGGAAGGAAACACCTCCCAATAGGACTGCCTGTCCTGCAGGTGATTGGCAGGTAGAACTGGAATTTCTCTGGGGATTTATGCGAAAATGGGAACATTCCATATGCTTCTATAGGCGTTGCTTATTGGGTACAGCCCAAGGAGATATGACCGCATTTTACTGTTAGTACATCCCGCCCTCAAGCGGGTAAGGGTTAAAATCAGCCAACCAATGAGCTGAAAAGTGACTATAAGAAAATGGCCCCACCTCCCCCACCCACAAAAAAAAAAGAAAAGAAAAAAAAGCAGGCACTGTTTATGAGCATCTAGCCATCAGGTTTATGACTTAATTATACTGGCCAGATCACAGTTTTTATGGTGGATAGTTATGAAAAGTACAGGTTGGGGGCAGTGTCAATAAACATCCTGATCACAATAGCAGCAGTCTAGCTATGGGCCTGCCTATACAGCACATAAACAAAAATTAAAAAAGCACAATAAAATTCAGTTTTATTTCTTTAACAGTTTCTTATATAGCGCAGCAAATTCCTGTGCACTTTACAGTCGGACAATGGAATGGAATGTATACTTTGCTTTAAAAATTATTATTTAAATGGTATGAATAGATTGTTCTTTTCTTAAACTTCACCAAGTTTTTTATTTCTTTTGATTAGTTTGATCCAATTCTGGGCTGAACAATAGTGACAGTGCAGTCCTAAAGGTGGGTACACACTGGCCGATATATCGCGGCTCCGTCGGCCAGTATGTACGGGCGATATGCCTGTGAACTCAGTCATTCACAGACATCTCGCGTCGGCCCCACAGCACAGCAGACGGCCATATCTACCGATATTTTGGCGCGTCGCTGTGTGTGTATGGGCGGTCGTACACATGCTGCGGCAGCCGGCGGTGATTGACAGCTGAACTGGGCGGGCGTGTGTACACGCCCGCCCAGTTCATGACGTCAGTCCCCAACGGATCGGGCAGTGTGTATGCTCAACACACTGCCCAATCCGTCCATAGATATATCTGCAGATCAATTGATCGGCAGATATATCTATCAGTGTGTACCCACCTTTACAGTTAGCAACGCATCACTATGTTGAGGGCCTCCATACACAAGGGCAAATTACCATCAAGCAATAAAACCAAGCAAAAGCATGTACGTGATATTGCATTATTATAACACTGATTACAAAATTATACTTCAATCTAAATGCATAGAACATAAGGGCTGTATATCAAAATGTACCACAATGTTATTCACTTATTCATGTACATATGGAAAATTGTATTCATAGGAGTAAAAACAGGATTATGCATAATGCATGCTACAATCAAATACAAATCATTTAACTTTCCATGAAAAATATAAATATCTATGACCGAAATACCCCTTTCTGATTTGAGGGAACGAATTGAAGCCGGGACTTTCTGTACATACCCCCCTTCACACATATGCGACGACCCGGGAATAACCTGACCCGGGTCTTCCAGTTTATAGTGGGTGCTTAGAGAAGATGGCATCTACAAACGCTACTGTTCCTCGTCAATTTCTTTTAGGCATGACCTGGGTCATATTTTCCACACACGAGTTGGGGCACTGATCCGAGGTTGCAAGTCCCAGGAAGATACCCTGGTTGGTTGCAAGGTTGCGGGCTGTCAACACAGATCCGACCCTTTCATACATAAGCAGGGCACAGGTTAAAAAAAAAAAAAAAAAAACTGGGTTTTGGCTTATATCTGAAAGGAGTATACCTATAGCATTACAGCATTTAGCGTCCACCACTTCTGTAACAAACTAAATAATGGATAAAAGACTGCAATCCCGAAATGCACAAGGCAGTCTGTAGACTAACACTAGTCCCAATAAAAATGACAGGTCCATTCCACCAAATAAAGAATATATATGGCTTGGTCCACCAAACTGGGTGCAGGCAGGGCAGCAGTCTGCATCAAGCACTCTGCCTGTCATGGGTGACAACCACAATGTTTATTATGATGGGGTGCACATCTGCCATTCACATGTCTCCTGCCTGCTGTTATTCATTGGCAACAGCTACAGCTCATCACGTAATTTATCGGCACTTGACACAACTCTGCAAATTATTCATTTTCACTAGTTTTTGGCTCTGCATGTTATACTTTGCACCAGCTATGGCTCTTCATGTTATCCTTTGCACCAGCTATGGCTCTGCATGTTATCCTTGGCACCAGCTACGGCACTTCGTGTTATACTTTGCACCGACTATGGCTCTGCATGTTATACTCTGCACCAGCTATGGCTCTGCATGTTATCCTTGGCACAGCTATGGCACTTCATGTTATCCCTTGCACCAGCTATGGCTCTGCATGTTATCCTTTGCACCAGCTATGGCTCTGCATGTTATCCTTTGCACCAGCTATGGCTCTGCATGTTATCCTTTGCACCGGCTATGGCTCTGCATGTTATCCTTTGCACCGGCTATGGCTCTGCATGTTATCCTTTGCACCGGCTATGGCTCTGCATGTTATCCTTTGCACCGACTATGGCTCTGCATGTTATACTCTGCACGAGCTATGGCTCTGCATGTTATCCTATGCACCAGCTGTGGCTCTGCATGTTATGCTTTGCACCAGCTATGGCTCTGCATTTTATCCTTTGCACCAGATATGGCTCTGCATGTTATCCTTGGCACCAGCTATGGCTCTTCATGTTACACTTTACACCAACTATGACTCTGCATGTTATCCTTTGCACCAGCTATGGCTCTGCATGTTATCCTTTGCACCAGCTATGGCTCTGCATGTTATCCTTTGCACCAGCTATGGCTCTGCATGTTATCCTTTGCACCAGCTACGGCTCTGCATGTTATCCTTGGCACCAGCTATGACCCTTCATGTTATACTTTGCACCGACTATGGCTCTGCATGTTATCCTATGCACCAGCTGTGGCTCTGCATGTTATCCTTTGCACCAGCTATGGCTCTGCATTTTATCCTTTGCACCAGCTATGGCTCTGCATGTTATCCTTGGCACCAGCTATGGCTCTTCATGTTACACTTTGCACCAACTATGGCTCTGCATGTTATCCTTTGCACCAGCTATGGCTCTGCATGTTATCCTTTGCACCAGCTATGGCTCTGCATGTTATCCTTTGCACCAGCTACGGCTCTGCATGTTATCCTTTGCACCAGCTACGGCTCTGCATGTTATCCTTTGCACCAGCTATTGGTCCACGTTCTTTCTAGCACCATTTGTGGCTCTGCATGTCATTGCAGGCAAAACATATGGCCCAGTACGTCATTATAGAAAATAAAACGTCCGTGATCAATAAATCAGCTACTGGCCACATGGAAGCCACAGCTTGCTGTAAGTAAGCAGGATTTCTGTAAGTACAGCTCTCTTTTAGATAAGATTCCTTCACTACTTGATAAAACTAGCCCTGCGTTTGGTGCTACATGGTTGTACCAGGCACTGTCTTGATTGCTACTCATTAGTGCTACCAGCCCATAACATTTGCCAGTAACAGGAAGTATGTCAGGACAATTGATAAGCAGCACCGCTGTTAATGTATATAAACAGTAGTAAAAAAACAAAAAAAGGTGATGCAACAAACTAATAACCTTCACACAAAGCACAATTTACAGATCCAAGACGCAGAAACATTTAAAAGCCCCAGTGTGATTTTTGATAAAGGATTGCCTTTTGCTCTGCATATCTATGCACTCTTCGCATGAGGAGATATTCAAATAATCTGCTGGGGAAACAACAGTGTATTAATAGGCGTCACATTTCTCAGGCCATCACAAGAGTTTTTAGCTGCGCCAATAAACCTAAAACTTGCACCAACTAAAAAAACAGCATTTTAAGAACTAAATGTTCAGTCCTTTGCTCAATTACAATAAATGCAAATACAAAGTAACATTCATCTTTTCCCTTTATATAAAAAGCACCCCATGTCTTCTTACGTTCAGGAGTCCAAGGAAAATGTAAATAAAGGTGCAGAACATTATGCGGCACATGTATTAAACCTGGAGAAGTTATACAGCAGTGCTCAAACAAGTATAAGCGGAAGGTGATGACTCATCAGCCAATCAGCTGCTAACTGTCATTTTTCAAGCACGTAATGATTGCCTGGTGCCTTATCACCTTCAGGGGGGTACTGACGGACCGATATTCTAAGCAATCTAACTAGATTGCTTAGAATATGAGCATTATCGCTCCGTGTGTACCCCCTACAGCGATAGCGTTGCGCAGCTCCACGCATCGCTATCGCTGCTGCTAGATTGGCCTGCATCCATGCCTGCATGCATGGCCTTCACCCGCTGGGTGAAGTGAGCGCCCCCCTCTCCCCCCGCAAGCTCAGCACAGATCGCGCTGTGCTGAGCGGCAGGAGAGGTGTCAGCACACATCTCTCCTGCATCGGCCCGTATATATGGGCCTTTCCACTTATCACTGCTTTATCACTTCTCCAGGCTTAATATATATGCCTCACTCATTTCTGCATGCACTGACCGGTAAAGGTACAACAGGCAACAATTATGCATATAAATGCAACAAGGCACCGCATAAGTTTTCCTCTTCAGAAAAGGTGACTATGGTTTTACAATAAATAGTTTATGGAGTGCTTTACTTAAAATCACTGAAAATAGTTTTCATCCAAAATCAAGATGAGATCTGGAGCAAATCTGGAGCACAAGCAAATTAGCATTATTTGGTTTCAGAATATAGGAAATCCAAATTATGCAAAGAGTGAACGAGTGAGTATTTGGGAGTGATTTTAATTGCAAGAAGAAGAAAAAAAGCATGCAAGAACCAGGTAAATATAAATTAGCCATCTATGGAGCAAAGCACCTATTTTCTCTTTATCGCTGGTTCTCAGGGCTGTAAATAAGTGGGAAAAAAATCAATGGGCTTTGTACTGCAAAACTGTTCATTATGACAAGAAAACTGCAGCCGAATTGATCTGTTTAAACTGAAGAATGTTGCGGAAGCTGAGAATTGTCAGCAGAAGGGGAAACAGGAGAATGAAGCCCTGAGAAACGTAACAATTGCCTTCAAATCAAGTCTTAAAAATAATGGAAATGATTTCTAGTATAACGGAAGGAAACCAACCTTCAACTATAAATTAGATTACACTCAGTGGTCTACCCACAGGTTCTCAAACTCGGTCCTCAGTACCCCAAACAATCAACGTTTTCCAGGTAGCAGCTGAACAGGTGTATTTATGGAGGAGCTAATTATTTCACTTGTGATTCTGTGAGGTGTCAAAGTAGAAAAATATTGCAGTACAAACTACACACAGATGGCCTCCGCGCGTGTACTTGTTCTGTCGTGCGTGCACATATTCGCAATTTGCGTATGGTCGCTCCCATGGTCCTGCGCATTAGCGCGTGGTATGGGTATTTACGGTAGAGTTTGTGAACGCATGGAAAGCTATCAAAACACATTACATATTTAATCCAAATAGTGCACAATGTACACATAGCCTCCCTGCACCACATCAGAAAGTAACAGCAGTTTAAATGGTTTCAGAACAAAGGGATTCACCTTTACAGAATAGGAGGGGACAGAACAAGGATATAAGGTGGTGTTTGGTATCCAGCTGAAGGGTATTTTAAGGGTAACATTCCGGTGTTGGTTTGAGTAAGATCGCATGTTCCTGCGGATAGTTATGTGCAGGAGCAGAATATAGATAGAAACTGTATTTACTGTACATTATGTATGTGGCGAGAATCCAGAGGAGACCACCCACAAGAGCAGTTGGGACAGACATCGCCTACCTATTCAAACCGACCTATGACCTCTCCTGTACTGTAAATGTGCATCCCTGTGTCCAATAGACAAAGAGATTACAGTATCTATTGTATTGCTTTTTGGAAGAATTGTATAAAGAGAGCCTGCTGCAGGCCTGGTCAGACACAAGACTCACAACGCTATCTATCAGATGACGGAGGACCGGACTGGGTAGCGCAAGCGAATCCACTCACGTATGTACCATTGAATGTAGCCATTTACTCTGTTATATTGTATTGTATTATTTGTATTGTAACCCCCTTTCAGCAATAATACCCTGTGGTGTCGGAACCCAGCGGTTTAATTACAATCTGGTGTCGTGTCTTCATTGCCCTGCTAAGGTTTAAAGTGTATTATCATTGCATTGCATTGCTGTAAAAGGTTTAAAGTGTATCTCTGGGTGTGTACACGCTGTGAGTACTTTGTACCGTCAGCGCGGCATTTGTATGCTAAGTCCATACACAGCACGGGACTTTGTACGCTAATAGCGTACAAAGTAAGTAGAGTGTGTATTAAGTACAGCGGCCGCAGCGGCTCCATGGTAAAGTGTATTTTAGGTGTGTTTAAGGTATAGCTTTCATTCCTAAGGATAAATCAGCATTATCAATGGAGACCTGGAAAACATGCACTGTGTGGGGTCCTGAGGACCAAGTTTGAGAAACTGTGGTCTAGAACACTACAGATAAGATTATATACAAGTCAGATTATTATTATTATTATTATTATTATTACTACAGGGGGTATCAAAACATGGGGGTTGATACATCAAGCAGTGCAAAGAGTAAAAGAGTGGGCCAGTAGAGAAGTTGCCCATAGCAACCAACCAAGTGGACTCTAAAACTACAGGTAGAAGCGGATTGTCTCTATGGGCCACTTCTCCACTATTTTCACTGCATGGTCCCTAACATCTCTGTTGCACAGGATTTGCAGGAGTTGTAATATAAGAATTACTCAAGCCACACTGGTCAACAAAGCATGCTGCCAAATAGCGTAAACTTTGGCTATTTAGAAGCAGACGTAACAAACAAAATGTATTAGCCATAAGTATGGAGCTGATGAGAGGATTGGACTGTATAAGGAGTACAATATCACAAGGGTCACTGGATTTGAAGAAAAAGCAGTTAAAGCTTGAAAGTGCAGTGGAAACAAAGCGTCTGACACATAGTTATCGGTCGTTATTAATCTGTCAATAATATCTTTCAGTTTTATGATAATCACCAGTGTACAACATGGTCACGTCACATTAATGCAACTTTCCACTAATCTGAGGATCCCTTTCTAGAATGCCAGGATGAGGATCTTAAGGGCGGAACACACGGGGAGAGATGTGTGCTGCGTGATCTATCACAGACCGCTAAGCACACATCTCTCACTCCGCTCAGTACAGCACGATGTGTGCTGAGCAAGAGGGGGGGGGGGGGGGGGAGGTGTGAAATGAGCGATGTGCTAGATTGTGCCTGCATGCCGGCCAATATAGCACCAGCGATAGCGGCACGCCAGACCGCGCATCTCTATCGCTGTGGGGCTTACACACAGAGATCCTTGCTTAACTTCTAAGCAAATCTAGTCAGATTGCTTAGATTTTAAGCATGGATTTCTCTGTGTGTACCCCCCTTTAGGGTTGTTTTGCAATTAAAGGCAAACTGCCCTTATATAGGTCTAATGTAAATATTACTCCGGTTTAAAAAGCTTCACACAATATAACTGTGTTTGGCCACTGCCTAGATGCAACAGGCATCATTACAAGATTGGGGATATATTACCCATATATTATCCAATTCCAAATCAAGTAAACAGAATTTAAATCTGTAATTTGAATGGTAGTGTTATTAGCTAAATACATACGAAATCCTGGCTGTCGGAATGATGGCAGTTACATGACCGACAGCGGCATTGCTGACACTAAAGATCCCAACGTTGGGTGTAGTAAGCATTTCTACCTCCCCTTTCCCCTACCCTAACCCTCCAGGGGTGTTGGCTACTGCTAGCCCCTTGGGTGGTGGCTTATCCTGCCGATTTATGGCTGAACTGTCCATAAAAGGATGATGTTTAAGTAGCAAATATAAATAAATAAAAAAGAGTGCAATAATTATACAAAAATAGGATTTTAATGACATACCGGTAAATCCTTTTCTTGTAGTCCGTAGAGAATGCTGGGGTCCACATTAGTACCATGGGGTATAGACGGGTCCACCAGGAGCCATTGGCACTTTAAGAGTTTGAGAGTATGGGCTGGCTCCTCCCTCTATGCCCCTCCTACCAGACTCAGTTTAGAAACTGTGCCCGAGGAGACGGACATCTTCGAGAGAAGGATTATACACAGATAGTGACGAGATTCACACCAGCTCACACAAGGCAAAACAAGCTAACTAGCTTGAAACTAAGCAACAGCTGAAAAATATTACTTAACCAAGTAACAACGCAATACAAAACTAAAAAAGTCGTACTGAATCAAGTAAACACTGCAGGATAAAGCGCTGGACGGGCACCCAGCATCCTCTACGGACTACGAGAAAAGGATTTACCGGTAGGTAATTAAAATCCTATTTTCTCTTACGTCCTAGAGGATACTGGGGTCCACATTAGTACACCAAAGCTCCCAGAACGGGAGGGAGAGCGCGGAGGTTCCTGCAGAAATGATTGACCAAACTTTAGATCCTCAGAGGCCAAAGTATCGAACTTGTAGAACTTGGCAAACGTGTTCGACCCTGACCAAGAAGCCGCTCGGCAAAGTTGTAAATCCGAGACACTCTGGGCAGCCGCCCAGGAAGAACCTACCTTACGAGCAGAGTGGGCCTTAACAGATTTTGGACATGGCAATCATGCCGTAGAATACGCATGCTGGATAGTGAACCTGATCCAGCGAAAAATCGTCTGCTTTGAAGCAGGACCCCCAAGTTTCTTGGGATCATACAGAACAGAGAGACAGATTTTCTGTGATGAGCAGTCCTCTTCACATAGATTTTCAAAGCCCTCACAACATCCAAGGACTTAGATGTAATTGAGGAGTCAGTAGCCACTCGCACCACAATAGGTTGGTTGATATGAAAAGCCGACACAGCCTTTGGAAGAAACTGCTGACGCGTCCTGAGCTCAGCTCTATCTTCATGGAAGATCAAGTAGGGACTCTTTCTTGGACAAGGCCCCAACTCCGACACACGTCTAACAGAAGCTAAGGCCAACAAAGTGACAGCCTTCCATGTGAGAAACTTGACCTCAACCTCCTGTAGAGGCTCGAACCAAGCCGATTAGAGGAACTGCAACACCACGTTAAGATGCCAGGGTGCCGTAGGTGGCACAAAGGGAGGCTGGATGTGCAGAACCCCTTTCAAGAAAGTCTGAACCTCAGGGAGGGAAGCTAGCTGTTTCTGGAAAAAAATTAATATGGACGAATTCTGGACCTTTATGAATCCCAACCTCAGGCCCATATCCACACCTGCTTGCAGGAAGAGGAGAAACCGTCCCAGTTGAAACTCCACCGTAGGAAACTTCTTGGATTCACACCAAGAGACATACTTTTTCCAAATGCGATGGTAATGTTTAGACGTCACTCCTTTCCTAGCCTGTATCAGGGTAGGAATAACCCTTTATGCCATTCCGAGCTAATATCTGGCGTTCAACCTCCATGCCGTCAAACATAGCCACGGTAAGTCTTGATAAGCGAACGGCCCCTGTTGCAGTAGGTCCCCCCGAAGAGGAAGAGGCCTCGGATCTTCCAGCTTTAGACCCAAAAGATTCGCTACCAAGCCCTTCTTGGCCAGTCTGGTGCAATGAGGATTGCCTGAACTCTTGTTATCCGTATGAGCTTTAGAACTTTTTAAATGAGTGGAAGTGGAGGAAACACATACACCAACTGGAACACCCACGGAGACACCAGGGCGTCCACTGCCATGGCTTGCAGGTCCCTTGACCTGGAACAATACCTCCGAAGCTTCTTGTTGAGACGGGAGGCCATCATGTCTATTTGAGGTACACCCCAAAGATCCGTCACCTCAGTGAACACCTCCGGATGGAGGCCTCACTCTCTTGGATGGCGATCGTGTCTGCTGAGGAAGTTTGCTTCCCAGTTGTCTACACCCGAAATGAAGATTGCTGACAATGCCAACGCGTGTTTTTCTGCTCATAGGAGGATTCTTGTTACCTCTGACATTGCAGCTCTGCTCTTCGTTCCGCCCTGTCGGTTTATGTAGGCCACCGTCGTTACATTGTCCGACTGTACTTGAATGGCTCGTTCTCTCAGAAGATGAGCCGCTTGGAGAAGACCGTTGTAGACGGCTCTTAGTTCCAGAATGTTTATCGGAAGACTGGATTCCAGGCTTGACCAACTTCCTTGGAAGGTTACCCCCTGAGTGACAGCGCCCCAGCCCCTAAGACTTGCATCCGTGGTTAGAAGGATCCAATCCTGAATCACGAACCTGCGGCCCTCCAGAAGGTGAGGTAATTGCAGCCACTATAGGAGTGAAATCCTTGCTTTCAGTGACAGACGTACTCTCTGGTGCATGTGGAGATAAGAACCCGACCACTTGTCCAGGAGATCCAGTTGGAAGGACTGAGCATGAAACCTTCTGTACTGAAGAGATTCGTAAGAGGCAACCATCTTCTCCAGAAGGCGAAGCACTGATGAACAGATACCCGGGTGGGTGGGCTTTCAGGACGTCCCGGACCATTGTTTGAATCACCAATACTTTCTCCTCTGGTAGAAAAACCCTCTGTACTTCCCGTGTCGCGGATCATTCCCAGAAAAGACAATCTCCTTGTCGGCTCCAAATGTGATTTTGGAAGGTTCAGGATCCAACCGTGTCCCCTGAGCAGATGAGTCGTGAGAACAATGGACTGCAACATCATCTCCCTGGACGATGCCTTTATCAGCAGATCATCCAGATATGGGATTATGTTCACCCCCTGCCTGCGGAGGAGAACCATCATCTCTGCCATCACCTTGGTGAACACACTCGGTGCTGTAGAGAGGTCGAATGGTAGTGCCTGGAACTGAAAGTGACTGTCTAACAGTGCGATTCGGAGATAAGCCTGATGCGGCGGCCAAATCGGAACGTGGAGGTATGCAGTACATCCTTGATATCCAGGGATACCAGTAACTCCCCCTCCTCCAGACCTGAGATCACTGCTCTCAGAGACTCCATTTTGAATTTGAACTCCTTCAGAAAGGGGTTTAGCGATTTCAAGTTCAATATTGGCATGGCCAAACCATCCAGTTTCAGTACCACGAAAAGGTTAGAATAATAACCTTTGTTTTGCATATGAGGTGGAACTGGGACAATGACCTGTGACTTTCCCAAGTTTTGGATGGCTTCCTGTAGGACAGCCCTGTCTGCCAATAAAGCTGGCAAGCCTGATTTGGAGAAAGTTGAGGCGGGAGTTCTTGAAACTCCAGTCTGTACCCCTGGGACACAATATCCTGTACCCAGGGATCCAGATCGGACGATACCCAGACGTGACTGAAACGTCTGAGCCTTGCCCCACCGGCCCCTCAACCAGGCTGTGCAGTCCACCGTCATGCTGAGGATTTTAAAGTACTAGAAGCAGGCTTCTGGTCTTGGGAACCTGCAGTAGCAGGTTTTTTGGATTTTACCCGACCTCCTCTAAAGAAGGTGTTAGAAGGTTTAGTCCTCTTTGTTTTAGCCGCCCAAAAGGACTGTGATGTAGATGAAGAAAAAGGTTTCTTCATAGCTGGCGAGGCTGAGGGAAGAAAAGGTGACTTACCAGCGGTTGCCGTGGAAATCCACGCATCCAACGCCTCCCCAAATAGAGCCTGACCTGTGTAGGGTAGGTTCTCCACACCTCTCCTGGATTACACATCGGCAGACCATTGGCGTAGCCAGAGTCCCCTGTGAGCAGAGACAGACACGGAAGATATCCCTGCAGCCATCGAACCCAGGTCTTTCATGGATTCCACCATAAATCCTGCAGAATCCTGTATGTTACGTAAAAACAATTCAACGTCACTTTTATCCATTGTATCCAAGTCCTCAAGCAACGCGCCTGACCACTTTACAATAGCTTTAGAAATCCATACACAGGCAATAGTAGGTCGCAGTATCGCCCCTGAAGCCATGTATATGGATTTGAGCGTAGTGTCAATTTTGCGATCTGCCGGTTCTTTTAACGCGGTAGATCCCGGGACAGGTAAAACCACCTTCTTCGACAGTCTGGAAACAGATGTGTCAACTATGGGTGGGTTTTCCCATTTCTTTCTATCCCCCTCAGGGAAGGGAAAAGCAATCAGAACCTTTCTTGGGATCTGGAATTTTTTCTCCAGGTTTTCCCAGGATTTTTCAAATATAGCGTTTATTTCTTTAGACGCTGGGAAGGTTAGCGAGGCTTTCTTATTATCCTTGAAGTAAGCCTCCTCAACCTGCTCAGGTGTTGTGTCAGCAATATTCAACACATCTCTAATGGCCTCAATCATCAACTGCACTCCTTTTGCAAGAGATGTCGCCCCCCCCCCCCCTTCCCCAGCAGCACATCCCCATCACCGTCTGCCGTGTCAGAATCAGTATCCGTGTCATCTTGTATAATCTGGGCAAGAGCACGTTTTTGAGGGTGTACGCTAGGGGCCCCAGAAGGAACAGAACCGAACCAAACCGCCATAGAATTCTGTAAAACCTGAGTTGCAGTCTCAGTCTGTGCTACCCTAGTAGAAATCTGATAAATCATACCCTTAAGAGAGGCTAACCACTCAGGCTCCCTTGCAGGGATCTGTGATAAAACAGTAAAATCCTGATTACATGCAATGGGATCAACCTGAGAGGAATTATCCTCTGCAGAATATGACACAGAGTCCCTAGACATGGCTTTTGGAGACAGCAAACACTATACACACACACACACACACACACACACACACACACACACACACACACAAAGGACAGATACAGTTTCCCCCTAAGAATGCCAAAAGAGTCACAGAGATTGGAGCCAACCCACACACAGCGCTTTTTTAGATAGAGGGAAGCCACTACCCAGCGCTTACTGTGCACCTTAATAGGCTACACAGCATTTACACAGCCCCCCCTCCCCCCTCTACAACCCCCTGGTACCCTATAGGATAGCTGGAGCTGATTTGGAGGGACAGCTCTCCCTGTCAGCGACTCCACAGTGATCTGCAGGCAGGAAAAATGGCGCTGAACGCTGCTGGGTCCGCTCTGAGAAGTTCCGCCCCCTTTAATGGCGCTTCTTCCTGCTCCACTGTTCGTTTATACTGGCCTGAGGATTTTGCTGGCATAGGAACCGGGGCCCCTGACAGACTTCAATACCAGTGTAGGGTACGGCGCTGGTTCAGGGCGCCCCTCACAGCGCCGCACTAAGTACTGCTGAGCCTCCGGAGCGCAGTTAGTACTGCGCTCCCACCCTGTTGCCGCCATCTTTACACCGGCTCCCCGCTTGCTAGGGGGGGGGCGGTGACTCACTCGCCTCTTGAATCTTCTGGCTCTGGAAGGGGGTGGCGGCATGCTACGGGGGTGATCGATCGCCTGTAGCGGCGAACGATCATTCCCCTCAGGAGCTCAGTGTCCTGTCAACGGAGATAGTGGCTCAGACCCCTCAGGGTGGACACTACTCCCCTCCTTAGTCCCACAAAGCAGGGAAGCTGTTGCCTGCAGCCTCCCTGTGCCTATACACTAATAAAACCAGAGAAACTCCTATGGAGCTCCCCTAGCTGTGACCGGCTCCTCCGGGCACATTTTCTAAACTGAGTCTGGTAGGAGGGGCATAGCGGGAGGAGCCAGCCAACACCCTCAAACTCTTAAAGTGGCAATGGCTCCTGGTGTACCAGTCTATACCCCATGGTACTAATGTGGACCCCAGCATCCTCCAGGATGTAAGAGAAATAATAATTACTGATAGAGGTTTTCAGCAATATATTCCTTCCAATAGCCATTACTCATAGCTGCTTCTGGAGTAGCAATGACAGATACAATTCAGTTGTTCTTTTGACATTTTGAATAGGATGCTTTATTCTCCATACCATGTTAACCCCTCTAATACTGGCGTGGCTGGCAAAGCATTGTGGTGTTGGGCAGTCCACAATCACAGTGCTTAAGGTTTGCTTTTCATCCGTATAACATGTAAGCACATAATTTTACAGTCAAACCAGTTCTCTTTTTCTCGCTTTCTTTTTTATTACATTTGGATTCCTTTCAGGGTGGATGCTGGGTAGCTGCCCACGTTTAATGCCACACACGCAGGGAATCCTACATATACGCATACCATGATGATATGTAAATAAAATACACAGCTTGGCAGTAACGAATCACAACACGGACGAAGGGAGCTATACTGAGAGAAAATTTGGTACAGACCATGAACACCACCAGTGAGACATAGGCAGATCCTAAGTAGAAGATATAAAAACAATATTATATTTCCAAATAAGGAAATGAGAAAATATATGTACATATTTCTAAGATTGGTGTTTTACATGGCTATACTTTCTGCGCTATTTATATCATTAGAGACAAGTAGTAATAAAAAGAACTTGCAAGAACACATGTACTGTACAACAGAGTGTAAGCACGCGTAACAGAGGGAGTATGAAACTTAGAGAGGATAACGGGGAATGACACATATTTAGAATAAATGCAGAACTTTTTTAAGATGAATAAACTTCATGAAAATATTACACTGCATATGGAGAATGTGTAGACAATACAGGGAATGGAAAGGGGAATGGAAACCAAATCGAAAAGTGTAAACTTTAAAATAAAAGATTAATCAGTACAAACTATTATGCATAAATAGACATATTATATTGTATATTATTAGTCAAAGCCAGTAATAAAAATGACACATTCCCACATGGGGCCACAGCACTTTCCATAACAGAACCTAAATTGTGACCAACATAGAACTGCCATGTGATCAACATAGAACAGAACTGCCATGTGGGTGCCACAGAACTGTCATGTGACCGCTACAGAACTGTCATGTGACCAACACAGAACTGCCATGTGGGCGTCACTGAACTGCCATGTGAAACAGTGTCAAGATTTGCATATCAAAGAAAGGGCAAAAACACCACCAGTTGCCATGTTTATGTATTAAAGAGCTGGGGGCCCCTGACAGACTTCAATACCAGTGTAGGGTACGGCGCTGGCTCTTGTACATCAAGCTGGGGGCACCGCTAGTTCATATCAAAAACTTAAAATACATTGGGCCCGATTCTACATTGTAAGCAAACATGATGGTTCTTGCAGTTGATGGATTATCTTCCAACCAGTGGCGTAGCCAGAACTTTGTGGGCTCCATAGCCACATTTTGAAGGGTCCCCTGTCCCAATGCTTCTAGAGAGAGACACCTTTCAACAACAGTTGGCAATGTTTTGTCCCATAGTAGGGCTCTAGTTTATTTTATGAACCATTGTAGTACCATAGTTCACGTTATGTCACTTTGTAGGGCTGCCAGTACACGTTATGCAACACAGTATCACCAATTCACATTATAACTTAGTGTCCCCAGTTCATATTATGCCATAATACAGTGCCTCCTGTTTATATTATGCCACACTATAGTGCCTTCACTTGATATTGTATAACATTACAGTGTCCCAGTTCATATGATGTAACAGTAAACTGCCCTCCAGTTTATGCTATACCACATTACAATGAGCAGGTCCATGGACATAACTAAATATATTGTAGGCCCCAAGGCAACATTTTGTAAGGGCTCCTATGTACCACCCAATGGTGAAAAAATTATATAACACCTTATATAGGGAAGGTGGTCCCCTCTCAGCTCTCAGCCCCATAGTAGCTGCACTCCCCTGAACCTATGGTAGCTACGCCCTTGTATGTAACACATGTAACTGTGACAGGGAAGGTGGCCCCTATCAGCTCTGAGCCCCATAGTAGCTGCACTCCCTGAACCTATGGTAGCTACGCCCTTGTATATAACACATGTAACTGTGACAGGGAAGGTGGCCTCTCTCAGCTCTGGGCCCCATAGCAGCTGCACTGCCTGCACCTGTGGTAGCTACACCCTGTATATAACACATGCAACTGTGACAGGGAAGGTGGTCCCCTCTCAGCTCTGAGCCCCATAGCAGCTGCACTCCCTGAACCTATGGTAGCTACGCCCTTGTATATAACACATGTAACTGTGACAGGGAAGGTGGCCCCTCTCAGCTCTGAGCCCCATAGTAGCTGCACTCCCTGAACCTATGGTAGCTACACCCTGTATATAACACATGTAACTGTGACAGGGAAGGTGGCCCCTCTCAGCACTGGGCCCCATAGCAGCTGCACTCCCGGCACCTATGGTAGCTATGCCCTTGTATATAACACATGTAACTGTGACAGGGAAGGTGGCTCCTCTCAGCACTGAGCCCCATAGCAGCTGCACTCCCTGCACCTATGGTAGCTACGCCCTGTATATAACACATGTAACTGTGACAGGGAAGGTGGCCTCTCTCAGCTCTGGGCCCCACAGCAGCTGCACTCTCTGCACCTATGGTAGCTACACCCTGTATATAACACATGTAACTGTGACAGGGAAGGTGGCCTCTCTCAGCTCTGGGCCCCATAGTAGCTGCACTCCCTGAACCTATGGTAGCTACGCCCTTGCTTCCAACAGCACATGCATCTAAGGGTGTGTACACATGGTGAGATCCCTGCTATGTTCGATTTTGACTATGCAATTTCCCTTGAACTCCCCCAGGGCCCAGATAGCACAGATTGTACAGATTATGACTATCTGTGCTTGAGATTTTGTCTATGTACGATTTTGACTAAGTGCCAATTTTGACTATACTTTGTACTAGATTGTACACTAGATAGTCAAGGTTGACTTGCCTGCACAGTCTATCTAGCCTTACGATACCGACCCCACGGGAGCGCGCATCGGGATCCACTCTGTATCGCAAGCTGCCTAGCACCATGAGATATGCAATAACTTTTCATAAGATTTTGACTATATAGTCAAAATCTCACAGATTTATCTCACCGTGTGTACACACCCTCAGTCACACTGCGCATGTGCTGCAATGGTCTTGTAACAGTGGTCAAAGATAGGTTTTCACGCACATTGTACTATTGCGCTATGTAAATAATGGTTAATAAATACAATTACTGTGCATCATAGGCAATGTAGATATTTTTATCTATAAGCGATAAGCAAATATAACCACTTATTTTAACATGATTCACATAAATCAGAACACAGAACCATACATTAAATTCCTCTAGCAATGGCAGCAAAAAAACATCTAGATAGACAAAGGCAACAGAAAACAGAAAAGAAGTTGCTGTTAATATGATTTTACACATTGAGGAAACAAGGTGCTGTGTCAATATTCAGACAAGCAGTGTTAGGCAAGTTCATTTGTTGTTTGATTAACACAAAGTGTGAACTTGTAAAACTAGCAGTGATGGCATCCAAGTGCGTCTGCAAAACTATGCACAATACTTGTATAATTCAACCATGTTGTCAATATTCAATATCCCTTTGATGCAAGCACTTTGTTTTGACTTGACATTGTATATAAAGTTTCAACGTGTTCACGCAATTTTCCTTGAATGTTTTTTATCACTAGCTATGTGCAGCACTAGATAGGAAGCAAGCTGATGTTCACATTATGAGCACATAATTCCAAGAAATAAAAGGAAAAAAAAAAGATTTCAGAAAACCCTGTAAAGGACCCCAAAGGCTTTGTTTTTATACGGGGATTAGTGCAGCTGCAGTGGGGCCATCTGTAGGGGATGTGGCACGCCGAGGTGGGGACAGGGGAGTGCAGGAGTGAGGCCGAGTAGTTTCAGCTTTCACTCTGTGTGCAATGGTAAATTTCCAGCTAACAATTTCACAACCAGATATAGTTGTTGTAATGCAGTAGGAGGTTTTATGCATGGCCAGGGCAGAGGAGAGGGGTGTACTGGGGTATGATTTGTTACCCATTAGAATGAGAGAGCATCCTGTGCACTGCCAGATGGAGTTTTCTGGTGAACAAGAACATGCCACAATGCCCCTCAGCTGCCCCATTGTGTGGCACCTGCATTCTACAGTGCTGCCCCCCTCAGACACCCTCCCTTCTCTTAGAAAGTTCACAGACGTCTTTTAGAGAAAAAGCCAGCTGCAACCCTTTCACCCTCTTTTAAAAAGAGCCTGTCACCCCACTAACGACCCACTTTTAAAAAGACATGTCCAAAAAGTGCCTGCTATTGCAGTTAACCTTTTTTTATTTATTTATTTGCTTTGCCATTGTAGCCAGGCTGTTTAATAACAATCGTCCTTAAAAAGAAAAAAAAGAAGAAAAAAAGTAATGTTCCTAGCTTAGGTTTGATGCTCATTTTAAGTACCAACTCAAATCTACCATCAACAAAAATGTTGGCATAATTATGAAATCATGTTGTAGATAATGAATATAATGAATATATCGCAACGGATATTTTCTTTCTGTGGGCGGGATGTAAGACAAATGCCGCAATCTGCATATGCATCAAGCAAGCTTATATCTGATAGAGATATCTATCTATCTAAATAGTAGCCTATGGGCTCCTTTCTGCACAAATAGCCAGAGAAGGACCTGAAAGAACCCTCTCTGTCTCCCCCATGACTGCACATGCGCTGGCTGATGTCCCTACAAAACAAAGGACAATCTTAATAGGAAGAGCTGTCCTTTGCGTAACATTCACAATTATTCATGCAAACATTAATAAACATGGCTATGCATGTGTGAAGTGGTGGGACGTATCGCGTACAAAATGGGATGCATGATACATCCTACCCTGTATGAAAATACCCCTGCTATGCACTAAAGTGTCAGTTTCTGATCCCTCTCCAGTGAGTAAGCCTGCACTAGCTTAAAGTGGTTTATGCCACCTGATGAGTAAAGGAAAGGGCTAAAGTTTGTTTCATAGGGGTCAGACCGTAGTCTCTATTGATGATAATGGGATCTGCGATTTGCAGTGCTTTTGCTTTCTGCAGGATATATCTGTGAAAAACAAAAATATTCCTTCACAGCTATTTATATTTTATTTTTTGCAATTTGACCTACTGACCCACCCATTAATATATGGCCACAACGTCTTCATAAGATTGTAAGCTCTACTACATAGGGTCATTTTCGTAATTTCTAATTATTTGTATGCAACATTCTGGGGTATATTCAATTGGTGTCGAAAACTGCCGTCTGTCGAAAAGACGGCAGTTTTCGACTTTTTAAGGTCGAATCATGATTTGACCTATTCAGTCATAGTCGACAAGTCGTGGTATTCGACTTGTCGAACAGTATGTGAATCGGCGATATAGCTGCCAAATCACGTACTTTTGAGTGAAACGGTGCCAAAGTCGACAGGATTTGGCCCCATTTCCGACCATCTCAGTCCGACATAAAAAATGTCGGACTGAGATGAGGGATTAGAGCAGGAGAGGGGGGGGGGGGGAGCCGCAGGGTGACGGGGGACAGCCGCGGGAATATAGGGGAGAGCAGTGCTACAGCAGGATGTCTCACAGGGCGCCACTCACGGCAGCGTCCACCCGGCTCCAGCAAGTGAGGTCACGCTTGCTGGAGCCGGGTGAACACTGCCGTGAGGTCGGGCGGCTGTGTGACATCCTCCTGCAGCGCTGTGCTGTAGCGCTGCTCTCCCCTGTATGCCCGCGGCTGTCCCGCGGCTCCACCCCCCTTTCCTCCTCTGGGTTCCTCATCTCAATTCGACTTTTTAAAAGTCGAATTGAGATGAGATTTGAATAGGGGTTGTCGGATCCATTCCAACAAATACATGTCGGAATGGATCCGACCCTAATTGAATATACCCCTCTGTCTAGTTAGCATATCATAATATCACAATACTGTGCAAAAGTTTTAGGCAGGTGTGAAAAAAATGCTGCAAAGTACAAATGCTTTCCAAAATAGAAGTGTTAATAGTTTATTTTTATCAATTAACAAAATGCAAAGTGAATAAACAGAAGAGAAATCTCAGAACTGACAGAAACCACTGGGACCCAGGTACACCCATCTACTGTTCGGAGAAGTCTGGCTAGAAGTGGTCTTCATGGAATAACTGCGGGGGGAAAATATATATACCTTTGACGTGAAAACAAGGCCAAACGACTCAACTATGCATGAAAACATAGTAACTGGGGTACAGAAAAATAGCAGCAGGTGCTCTGGACTGATGAGTTGAAAGGTAAACTATTTGGCTGTAACAGAAGGCAGGCTGTTCTCCGAAAGGGCTGGTGAGAGCAGCAAATGGAGTTGTGGATTTGGTCAGGATTAATGGTGTCCACAATGCTGAGAAATACAGGAAGGTCCTTATCCGTCATGCAATACCATCAGGAAGGCGTATGATTGGCACCAAATTTATTCTGCAGCAGGACATCAAGAATTATCTTCAGCGTAAAGAAGAACAAGGAGTCCTGGAAGTGATAATAGTGCCCCCACAGAGCCCTGATGTCAACATCATCAAGTCTGTCAGAGATTACATGCAGAGACAAAATGAAGAGAGCAAGTCTACATCCACAGAAGATCTGTGGTTAAGTTCTCCAACATGCTTGGAACAACCTCCCTGCCGAGTTTCTTCGAAAACTGTGTGCAAGTGTACCTAGAAGAACTGATGCTGCTTTGAAGGCAAAGGGTGGTCACGCCAAATATTGATTTGAATTAGATTTCTTTGCATTTTGCCAACTGATAAAAAGAATCATATAGAGAGAGAGAGAGAGAGAGAGAGAGAGAGAGAGAAACACAATGTAATGGAACATATACTGTACGTACAACATGTGTCATAGGCGCTTAGTTCAGAGCCAAGCTTTCTTTCAATGTTTCAGCCACTGTGTGGCGCTGTTTTTCTGTTATCAATAGGTAGATTTATAGTAACCCCAGCAAGGCAACATTGTAGCTCCCACTAATTATCAATAAATAAATAAATAAATAAATAAATAGAGAAATACAGTGTTTGTAGATTGTAAGCATCTGCAAAGACAATTATTGCTGATCATACAGCAATAAAATAAAATAAAAGTACATGCAATGTAAATATACTATAGGTTATCTGATTTGTTAAACATAAATAAGTATTAAGTGCGGAAACATACATAAAGAACACGTATGAAGAGCACGCAATGCAGTATTTTAATACATTTTGTTGCAGTGTGCAGAGCAGACAATGCACCTGTGGAACGCTGTGTGCTCTTCTTGCCTCGGCTGGCTCTCTTAGCCCCCCAACAAAGAACACATTCCACCAGCCAGGAATGTACCTGACTAACAGATTCACACACCTGGCAGTAACCAGACACCTTCCCTGTCTGACAATGTCCTGCCAGCTTTATAACTCCACTTCCGTGTCACTTCACCAGCTTTTGGCTTGCTAGAATGTAAAGCAACAATCAACATTATTTTGTAACTATGTTTGAAAAGGTTAATGTATCCGAATTGGCTTGGCAACCGTAGCCAAACCAGTTTTCGTTTATAGAAAGATACAAACTACTTTATTAGCGACAAAACGGTTGTAACGAACTCGGACCATGTAGATCTGTTAAAAATAAATATGTCCAGGTAGAACAATGCTGCCGCAACTAGCACCGCCACAGGTAGTATGCATTAACCATTTGTTAGGCAACGGAATTGCATAGATAGATGGGACCCTTCATTACTATTCTCTCTCCTTGTACAATACAATTAAAAAAGCAGTTACTTTGGCCCCAGCTACACTCTGTACACGCACTTGGCATTAGGCACCTAGATGCCAGCTCTGGATTAGGCGCTCTCTACACTCTTATGTACATATTTGCAGAGTGCTAATTGGCAGTACAGGGTTGCACTGGAAACCTGTTCTCTCACCATGGTGGTACAATTCTTGTACTTAATGTCCTCCAGCGGCACCCAGGAACATTTACACACGCAATTATCTCTTGTATCAAACATACATTTATGTGTTTACGTGCCAGTGTTTATGTTTAAGTGTATTACTGTGCTTTCTGGTTACAGAGCACTCCTCTTTGTAGGGTGCTGAACATTTCATTTTAGATGTTAGTTTACATAGCGAACACACATATTACACAGTGCTCTTATAGAGAATAAGTTCACATCAGTTCCTGAGGGGGAAATGTATCAAGACTTGGAGGGAGATAGTGGGTTGGTTTCTTTGGGAAACTGCTCCATCTCACTCAAAGGCTTGATACAGCTCCTCTTGGAGCCAACAATCTATGTTCCCTATGACATAGACGTAGGTTAATTTTTAATTTTATTTTTTTGTCAGAAAGCAGTTAACCTACCTACCAGTGTGATATTGGATTGTCGTCGGAGAACAGAGTACATGGAGTTAATAAAAAGCACACAGATAGGGCCATGGTTGGAGTGGGTGGGTACACACTAAAAACGAAATCTGAACAATTTGCTGTATTGGATTGTCTACATTATCTAGTGCAGTGGTTCTCAAACTCAGTCCTCAGGACCCCACACGGTTCACGTTTTCCATGTCACCCAGCAGCAGCACTGTGAATCACCAACTATCACATTTTAAAAATCTAAAGGTGACCTGCAAAACATGGACTGTGTGGGGTCCTGAGGACCGAGTTTGAGAACCTGTGATCTAGTGTGTACTTACAATTGCGAGCCCCAGCAGGTCTCATACAACACTGGTCATCCGTTGTGCATGGCCAATGCGACGATATTGTACATCCGGCCGATTAATGTAATGAAGGATGGAGGGAATTCAGCCCAACCATCAGGGCGATTGGCCATCGTTCTGGTGTGTAGCTGCCCAAACCCATGACCCTAGTCCTGTCAGTCTGTAATACAAAAGACTGCACCACCGTGCTGCTCAATTTGTGATACTTCCCAGTAATCCATTTTAGCCTATGATACATCTATACATTTTGAGATGACTTGTCATCAGGGGAATTGGGAGTTTCTTCGTGCTTCACAGTGCACATCGGAGAGATTATTGTCAGTAACTAACTAGTATGTAAATAACCCAAATGCACAGATTTTCTACCACTGGCCCAACTGCTCTACGCAAGAGCTCTTATTAAGGTAGATCTGTACGCGGCACTACAGCACATCTGTATGCGGCACTACAGCACATCTGTACGTGGCACTAGAGCACATCTGTACATGGCACGAAAGCAGCATATCTACGCGGCACTAGAGCAGATCTGTACACGGCACAATCTATTCTCGGCCCCCTTAACGGTAAGGATCCCTTTTGCTGAACTTTTCCACATTCAAGTAACCCCACAAAGTACCAAAGCAAGACAACATCAGGACCTGATAGTGCCGGTCGCTGTGCTTGCACGTGGAGCGAGTGCTTGCCCTCCTCTTTGCCCACAGAGAGCAATACAAACCTCCTTATGAGCTCAGTGGGGGTGGGATGGACGGAATCTCCTCTTCTCATACTGCACTCACACAGTGCGTTTCATTCTTGTGGGTTCAGGTAACTGAAGAGGGATCCCCCCTCCCCCTTTATACACAATAAATGCCGGTGGAGACAGTTTGCAAAGTGAACTCACTCTTTATTGCTTTGACGAAATAGACGCTAGGATGACTTATTGCCATGACACTATGGCAAATGCTGGATTTTGTTGTGTAATGTAAAATACAGACTCCTCCGGATAACTGTAAGGAGAAATATATGTACACAATTATTTATACTTTGTCCCACAAGCTAACACAAACGCCTTACATGCCATGACAAGGACATACGAATACAACAGGAACAGGGTGCATACCCTGAACAGCTTGCAGTTTAAGGAGGTATACAACACTAGAGATGGAGGAAACTAAGTGCTAACAGGCTTAAGTAAAATATATGGAGACACGAATGCTACAAAACTAGCCATTTAGTAGGTAGGATATCATGTGCATGGAGGAAAAGTTTGTTGCATTACAATAGGAATGAAAATTCCCCAGTCAAGAACAGTAAAAGATCCGGTTGTCTAATCATGAAGCAGTGAAAAGTGAGCCAGTGGAGAAGTTGCCTATGACAACCAATCAGCTGCTACATATAATTTTATAGAATGCATTTTATAAATGTTACCTCAACACCGATTGGTTGCCATGGCCAACTTCTCCACAGACTCACTTCTCCACTCTTTTCAGTGCTTCATGAATAGACCCCCTCGGAGACATGCTGAAGAGTTGGCGGAGATAGTGGTGCAGAAAGAAGAAAGTTTTATCCGACAGACTGATACCCAGCAGATATTGTGGCCACACACTGAGATATCTCACAGTGTATAGGCCCATATAGATGGGCCGATACGGGAGAGATGTGTGCTGAGCGAACCGCTCAGCACACATCTCTCCCACCGCTCAGCACAGCGCGATCTGTGCTGAGCATGCGGGGGGAGACGGGGGGGGGGCGCTCATTTCACCCAGCAGGCCAATCTAGCAGCAGCGACAGCGATGCACGGGGCTGCGCATCGCTATCGCTGTAGGGGGTACACACGGAGCGATAATGCTCAAATTCTAAGCAATCTAGTCAGATTGCTTAGAATATCGCTCCGTGAGTACCCCCCTTATGACCACACAACATCTTGATCTTCCCTTCTCTATGAAGGAGCAGGGGAAATGTCCGTGTACATCCTGACCAATGAGGCCGTTTTGTAACTTCAAAATATTGCATCAGACAGACATACTGGGTGAACCGGCATACCCGACCAATTTATATTTTTGTGTTGGTCGTGCACACACACCGCACTACTGTCTAGTGGATCAGCTAGATAATTGTATAGTGTATGCCCAGAAATTAGTGAAGCTTTGCAGTAAATTAAAATCTAGGTGAGATGTAGGTTGGTGGAGCTAAACGTATTGTTTTAAAGGGAATGGGGGGAAAAAAAGTAGTAAATGACCAGGTAACGGGCTAACAACTAATTAAAGGGTTGACTGACAAGACTATGTTAAGTGACACATATCTGAACACCAGATATTAGAGAAAGCAGGTACAAAATGACTAGTACCCTATAACTGTAATCATACTTGCCTACCCTCCCGGAATGGCCGGGAGGCTCCCGAAAATCGGGTGACCCTCCCGGCCCCCCGGAAGAGCAGGCAAGTCTCCCGATCACAGGGGTCCCCCCCCCTGCCCGGCTGCCCACTTAGCGAGTGAAGTGGGCGGTCCGGGCAGGCGATGACGCGATTCTTGTTGAATCGCGTCATGCAAGCCACGCCCCCACTGTATAATGCCGGTAATTGCGGCATTGCACAGTGGGGGGCGTGGCTTGCATGACGCGATCCAGCAGCCACGCCCCCGTCCCTCCTCTGGCCCGCCCCCGTGCCGCCCCCCTCCTCACATCAGCTCACTGCCCGGCGTGCCCGCCCCCCTGCTGAGCCGACTAGCTGCTCTCTCCCGGAAAGAGCAGCCCAAAAGTCGGCAACTATGACTGTAATGTACTGGGTAGCTCTAGCTGCAACCAGCTCCAGCACCAGAATGCAGCAAATCACCAAAAGTAGGGACAAAACACTTCTAGCAATTATACGCTATTTAAATTCCATAAGAGCATAGCTCACAAGAGCAGTGCCTTTTCCCCTCATGTGCCTTTCTTTCTCCTCTTACACTATCTTATACGCAAACTCCCTTTGATGGCACCTAACCCCTGGTTTTCCGTACTTGTCCTATATTGTCTTGAACTGTAAGTGCTGTTTTCTTGTTTTGCTCATTTGTTTATGCACTGCGGATCCCTTGTGGTACCATATAAATAAAGCGTAATAATAAGAACATACACAATACACCCATTAGCGTTTGCTGTAGCAGTAATACGTGCTGCTGATGATCATTGCTAAAAAGCAGAACACGAAGATAATAAAGCAAAATGGGCATAAATACCCTCCAGAACATTCTGGCCACACCAAGATGACAAAATCTTAATAGACAAATCTTAATTACTACAAAAGTCACCAGCAAATATGCCATTGTTTTGCATTTTTATCATTTTTGGCATACATTTACAAATGTATTTAAAAAAAAAAAAATTAAATATAAACCCAATTTGGAAATCTAACGGGCTCACAAAGAAGGCTCAAATTCAACTGCACCATAAAGCCCGCACAGAAATCTTATATACACTGGGGACATTTCAGAGAATGCGCCAATTCAAAATACAGGCTTGGACAAGGGGGGGGAGGGGGGGAGTGAAGTGAAGGCACGGGAGGCTGAACAGGAAACATCCTTAACCTAAGTCCCACAAAACAGACTCTTTGGACCCTTAAGAGTTGTAACCACTTTAACAAGCTCTGACTTTTTGCTGGCAAACTTATAACAGCCAGAAATAGTGACACACTGAGTAAACTAGGAGGCTCTCCCCACCACCTCCCTCTCTTCTAGTAATTTATTAGCTGAGTTATGAGGACGATATACATTACACATGCAGCCAACTTCCCCATGCTTTGCTTAAAAGAGAAAAATCTTTGAAATGAATGATTTCCAGACCGGACATATTTCTACAAAAAGGTGGTTGGGGGGGGGGGGGGTTGCACTGGTGCACAGTGGAGAGGAGGGGGAGGCAGGGCAGAAGCACAAAAGGGAAGTTACATAGACAGAACAGGATATGTTCCACAAATTCATTGCACAGCCCTTACTCCCACCCCCCACCCCCATTAACCCCTTAGTATGCTCCACTCTGGCACACGACTGTGACACTATTCAGCACAGACAACAACAGGAGATTAATGGCAGAACTCGCTACGCACAGCTTAAATTATTATATGCAAACTAAGCACTGTTATTTAGGTGTAAATATTACATATAATAAATACAAACATATTACACTGTCTTATTGCAGAAACAATGTAGAATAATCATCCGTCTGACACTTTTGATATGTCTCACTATGTATTTGAAATACTCTCTCTATAATATATATATATTTATTACATATATATTTTTTATATATATATATATATATATATATATATATATATATATATATATATATATATATATAAAAGGGAGGGATAGGGGTACCGGCGACAGGTGTAGCTAAAATAAGGTTTAAATATGCTAAAAAAAAATATATTATTTTTTAAGAGCCAAAAAGATGTATAATTATAAAAAGGTTTTAATATACATGAGAGTAAAAAAAGTTTAAAATACAAGTAAAAATACGGAAAAATATTAAAAGGATAGGACTTTCCTGTACTGACCTCCTACTGATTTTAAGCTAAGTTCGATCTCCTATCCTTTCAATATTTTTCCGTATTTTTACTTGTATTTTAAACTTGTTTTACTCTCATGTATATTAAAACCTTTTTATAATTATACATCTTTTTGGCTCTTAAATTATTATTTTTTTAGCATATTTAAACCTTGTTTTAGCTACACCTGTCGCCGGTACCCCTATCCCTCCCTTTTACATACCTTTTTAACAATACTATACCAGTTGTATTTTTAGGGGTTGGCTGACACCAATGACTAAGGTTGTGTGGGCTTTTATGGTGTTTTTATTGCACTTGTAGTGCACCATCTAGCTATAGAGCATTATTGAGATTTTTACCTTACAAGTGGCGCTATACAATTCTGTTCATATTATATATATATACACACATACATATACACATATATACACACACATACATGTACACACATATACAGGTCTGAAACCACCAGTGCTACCGTAATTAGCAGTATTTTTTAATTGTGCGGTTTTTTTTTTTGTTTTTTTTTACTTGCTGTTGCCGTTCTGATACATGTGCTAAATGCAGAAAATGGAACAAGATGCTCTCCGGAAAACACCTTTGATGTGCATTTTATTTCTTCAAACACTGTTACAATGTTTCACACTGCATAATACACCAGTGGGTAGGAGGCCTTAAAGATTCAGGGAAGAAGTTCCCCAAAAGCATCAGATCTGCCCATCCTTGTTACAAACGCATTTTTTAGATCGATCTAAAAACATAAATTGTATAGAGCATTTTATTCAAACACATATGTGCTAAGCATAACCAGAATTCTACATTATCACATATCATATACAAGGTGGTATTCAGTATGCCGGCTGTTGGGATCCCGGCGCTCAGCATACCGGCGCCTGAATTCCGACACCCGGCATACCGATAACTGTTCTCCCTCTTGGGGGTCCACGACTCCCTTGGAGGGAGAATAAATAGAGTGGCGAGCGTAGCGCGCCACTGTGCCCGCAGCATGGCGAGCCCACAAGAGGCTCATTTGCGCTCGCCCAGGTGCTGGTGGTCGGTATCCCGACGCCGGTATGCTGGGCACCAGGATCTCAGCCGCCGGCATAACATACTACACCCCATATACATGAGGGTTAATTTTAGGAGTTATAGTGTGCAGTGTGTAACCCGCTCCCTGTTCTAGGCAAGCATGACAACTCAATAGTGACAGGTTCTTTTTGCTAACCCATCATTAGAGTCCAAATATGTCCCTTACTGGAAAGCAGAGCGCCCCAATTACTATGAAGCCCTTTCCCGCAATCCCTTCACCAGGTGGCAAGCATAAAAACAAAACAAAAAAAGTTTGCATTTAAATGGCTTTGGTTGCGTTTATCAGGGTCGAAATTCTGTGTTGTGTATTTCATATAGTGCAACCGACCTAATCACAGACATTAGTAAAAAAAAAAAAAGAAAACATTCCTTTGTGGCTTTCCACCTGTACCCTTGGGCAAAGGATAACCGTAATGTCATAAGGAGACTGTGAATTAACCTGGATACGGGGTCAAAGCTATTTGTATTTTTCAGATACAGAACACACTGCAGCCTCCTGCAAATAGTATAATATGGCAGATATTGGAAGTTTTTATTTTGGATGCTAATCCAGCAATGCATTATCTTAAATATACTCCTTACCCAGGGTAGATCTGCTGGGTCAAGATTGTTACCCTCAGCAATGGCTGGCCATTTATTTCCTGCTGGAAACCCATGCACCAGAAATACATAAACAGCTGGGAAGGCCAACCTGTCTTCTGTTGTCTAGAGCAGAATGTGGCAGTGAGTAGGTCACCACCACTAATGCAACTGGTGGCCACATTTTCCACTTATGTGCTCTACTGAACATGTTCCTCTTATTATGTGAGAGATACTCTCCCAAAACACCATGCCAAAAAACAAAAACAAAAAATATTGTAGCATAAAAAGACTTCAGGGGTAAGTGAGTGACAGCATAGAGAAGAACTGCAGCATATATTGTAATTGCAGCGGTCAGCTGATCAATGGTCAGTAAGCATAGTAAATTTATTATAAAGCCAGCTGACGATGGGGCCACCTGTTATGTGGTTATGTTGTTATATACTAAAGCAGATATTCCTGCAAAACCGTACAAATAGACTGGGGTAGGTATATTATGACAGCTATAGGAAAACTTAAAAGCGTGTACAGGTCTTTAAAAAGCATTATTAAAAAGGTATGGTTTTCATTTTACATTTGTCTTTGTCTAAAATATTAAAAGCTGAAGGTTTAGTAGGATTCATTATTTTATTGAGCTCCTATTAAATGTGATATTTCAGCATGTACTTTCCAATCACTGTTTCTGCCTCTGTCTCATGATCTTCCCCATATCTCCATATGAAGCTTCCCCAATCTCATGGCACTGTGATAGAACAGCAGTTTGAAAGGAGACATTTCACAGGGGTCAAGGCCACCATATAGGGCTGGATGAAAAAGTAGACAGACAGCAGACAAAGTGGAGCGAAACGGTCTCCCCTGCTGCGCATATAGATAATAAAACTAGGTCTACTGTCTTGCAGTTAGTGCAGTTATGTAAAGAAAACTATTGAGGATGCAGTGCCTTTAAAGCCAGCACAATGCTTCAATTGAGACTTTCAAAAGATTGGGTAACGCTTAAGTCGTTTAGGGCAGAGCTGGTTAAGATCACTTCCTCAGGCAGATATGCCTTCACGAGGACAAAACTGAAAACCACGATTTAAAGCAACACCTCACAAGCTTTGAGTGCTTGAGCTTGTATTACACACCTCATGTTAGTCCAATAATAAAGGAATCACTCTTCTTAGTCCTGCAATCACATTTGGATAATGCAATAAGAGACTCCAAAGGCCCTGACTGGTTCCGGAATTAACATTTATCCAAGACTTCATATCCCTTAAACCTTTCCAAGAGATCCAGAGCAGAACGTGACAGGAATGCAATGCTTGGCGGGACAGGAGTGATGGATACAGCATTATACGAGGTGACACAATGCAGGCTGTAAGATGGCTTGCAGAAAAAAAATGTAGTGGTGTTCTAGGCCCGCAGTGATATATCTCTCACTGCATTTCCATGACACATCCCAGAGATTATTTTTTGTCCGTTCCTTAATGACAGCGGGGTGGTAAAAGACACGTCCCCAAATAACTGGAGCTGGCTGAAATCTGGCTATATGGCGGTATGAACAGATATCTAGAGGTTCCACCACCTCCTTCTTTCCTTCAGGGTGAACAGTTAAAGTTGATACTGGTATTAAATGGGTTAAATCTCCCAGCACCCATTCCCATGTGCCAGCAGCTCCTCCATTGATTTCATTCCTGTGCATTGATCTTGGCTGCATTTGCATGCTGAACAAGTGCTACATACACAGACAAGGCTGCATGAGAACAAAATACCAATAAACACAAAACCGTAAGGATGACACAATAATAATTGTCTGCAGGAGAGGCCATTACAAGGGAATGTGTAACACTACATGAATACCAATTGCTGTGAAGGTGGGGGGGAAGTAATATTAAATGCCCTTAACCTGCACAAATCTCTGGTATGCTCAGCACTCACCTGGGGAGATCATAGCAATTGTTATTAGTCTCCCATAGGATGAATACAATTCCCAAACGCAAGTAAAATTATTTTTAGTTACCGTTGCCCTATCGCCCACACATCTGGTAATGTCACTACTGATAAAAGGCCATATGTGTGTGTGGATCTGGGAATATTTACATGCAGACGCATAGGATGGAGAAATATGGCCATGCTATAAGAAATAATAGGGCATTTTATGATGGAAAGTAGGGGCAGCAGTACTGGCTGGTAGTATATGAGTATCTATGCAAGTGCGACAACATGGAAAACAATGTCACGTTCCGCTTCGTACATGTAAAGTCCATATGTCCTTGCTGTGCACTCAGCATGCTAATATACATGATTTTTTACCAGGAATAACACAGACATTACATGAAGCTGTGGAATTTGTATGATGCGTTATAAACAAATGATTATAACATAATTAACTCACTAAAAAAAGTCAAAGCTTTACAAGTATGTCTGGCGTGACTGGGTTGTGGTGACAAGGAGCGACAACATGTCAAACTGTTCTGCTCTTCTCAAGGCAAGAAAAATAGTCTAATTGGGTCTCACTTCTTAAAGGAGTCAATACAGAGTCCTCTTTTACAGATGTGGCTACATCAGGATGATACAAGTATAAATTCTATACAAAAAAAACATGCAAGAACCAAGGTCTTGGAAAATTTGGTTTTGCCTTGTTTTAAGATCCAAACTAAGAAGGAAGAACAGAGCCAAATCCGAGCAGGAAATCTGGGTTTAATTCCGAGAAGTGTGGACTTTGTATATTCTTCCCGAGTTGGCATGGGTTTTATCTTGGTGATCCAGTTTCCTTCAACACTCCTGACACACACAGGTAGGTTTACAGGCTGCCCACAAAACTGAGAATAAACCACGATCTGTGTATGTAGAGATACCAGAATCCATTCCGGCGCTACTCACCCTTAACTGAATATGCTAAAAAATGGGACATAAAGGGCGGAATTCAAATCTTATTGATGCTGGCAGACACTAGATAGTGCCGAACGGAGATATTAAAATGTAGTTCCATCTGGGCGCAATCGACTGCCGGTATCTACATTTCAGCTCACACCCGCCGGGGGTGGCGAGCTGAAATGTGTGAAAAGTGATCCGTTTGGACGACCAAACGGCACTTTTCACGATTGGGCCCATTAGTTTAGTCGGGTTTTACATGGCTAAACTAGACACTAATGGGTGCGATCAGCAGGATAGGGGACCTCAATTGTATATCGCCCCCTGCGATCTCCCATCACTTTAGACAGGAGATCGGGGGCAATAACATATGAATTCTCCTCAAAGATCTGCATGTGTAGTAAGCCCTACTATGATATTAAACATGCTAAACCAGTAGGATACGTAAGCCAATGGACGAATCCAAAAGACACTAACCTAAAATAGTGTGATTAGCATAAAAGGATTTAATAGAGCATAACAATGGACAACGGCTTAAGGAGCATTTATTGTAAAAGTAGTATGCATGGAACTTTAGGGGTAAATGAAAAATATTTTGGCCTTTTAATAATAACAATAATAATGATGCAAATGTGTTCTAGAAAATTGGTTCCAATGTATCTGTGCACACATGGGAGCTAGGACGATCATATTTATAATTGCTATCAGTAATCTCTGTACGTTTCGCTTTCTTACAAAGCATATGCCATGAGTTCTGTACACAAACACACGTACACAGCGAGCAGCAGAAAAACAGAATGTTCCCGTTAGGGGAATGTTCTTATGACAGAATTATTTTCCTGAGGAAAGAACACGCTGTCACAGCCCTTGCCAGTCGCAGACAGCCAGCGACTGGAGCTGCACCCCTGGGCTCCTGCACCATGATTTTTTAGGGTGGATAAACAAATAGGACAGGAGCTTGAAAGGCATTTTAACATGTTTGTTGCCATACCAGCAGCGACTAGGGAGAGGAGTATAGCAAATATTTTCGAGCCAGTAAAAATTGATCAAATTATTAGCTGTATAATAATAATAAAAAAATACATAAAAAAAAGAAAATGGAACCTGAATCGCATTACAGGTTGAGTATCCCTTATCCAGAATGCTTGGGACCAGAAGTATTTTGGATATCGGATTTTTCCGTATTTTGGAATAATTGCATACCATAATGAGATATCATGGTGATGGGACCTAAGTCTAAGCTCAGAATGCATTTATGTTACATATACATCTTATACACACAGCCTGAAGGTCATTTTAGCCAATGTTATAATATAATTTGTGCATTAAACAAAGTTTGTGTACATACACACAATTCATTTATGTTTCATATACACCTTATACACACAGCCTGAAGGTCATTTAATACAATATTTTTAATAACTTTGTGTATTAAACAAAATTTGTGTACATTGAGCCATCAGAAAACAAAGGTTTCACTATCTCACTCACAAAATTCCGTATTTCGGAATATTCCGTATTTTGGAATATTTGGATATGGGATACTCAACCTGTACTAGAAAAAAAAAACTTGTGATTTCCAAACAGTAGAGTAAGATGTAGAAAAGCCCTGGCTAGCACTTAATTACATTTACCTGTTTGTACTGTGCTTTATACCTAATCCAGCGGTTTCCAAACTTTTTTGAATCACGGTGCCCTACAGTATCAGAATTTTTTTTATGGCACCCATAGGCCAAAACATATAAAGAAATATTAAATTAAGTAAACTGTGTTTATATGTCATCCTTATGCTCAATTGCGTGGTGAGGGACAGGATTTGCTTCTGTTTATCCACATAATTTATGTTCGATAGCCACCAGCACTGGTTATGCCTATTACAATGACCATAAATTATTTTAATTAGTCCTGGACCACCAACCCAGGGCACCCAGTTTGAGAACCACGGGCTTAATCAGTCACCACCACCCATATTCCCATAATGTTGGCTCCAGATTCAGTCAATATTTTTAAATGGGAGCCTTTTATCTCATTCTGGTGCCGTACATAGCAAGATGCTCTAATCAAGTTCACTATCAGACACAGCAGTCAGCCCCTAAGTCATTTCCAGGACACACATCTACACAGAAATGTTCATTAGTGTGTGCAAACAGGTAAATCTAGATTGGGTGCTAGTGCCACCCAGGGTCGTGCCTGTCACTATTTTCATATAATACATCACCCCTCTCATCATCATAACATCCCGAAAATCTCACCTTATATCATACACCACTTAATCTCCCCCCATATCATAATATCCCTCATAAATCCACTTAACTATGACCATATAATGCCACACAGAAGTGCCCTTAATCACATTATGCCAACATGTAATAATAACCCCCTTCCCCAGGATAGTGGCTATTTATATAGCACATGTACAAGGGTTTTATGTGTTAGCTGGAATAGTTATTATGACCTTATTATGCAAGGTTTGTGTATAAGGTAAATAGACCTGAAAGTATCCACTTATTACAGTGACGTGCAGATCATGACTGGTGACACATAAATCACTCACATGCTTTTAGTCTGCGTTTCGCAAAAAAACCAACACATTTTGGTAACTCTGACAACAAGAAAGCCCTATTCAAAATGATGTCTGTCGCCATAACTCATTTCAACATTCACAAATGGTGTAAAGCAGTAACAATGTCCCCGTGTGACACGATTACTGTTCTTATGTGAGAAATGTTACACCACATTTACAGTCAGGTTCTGATGTTGCAACAGAATAATTCTCTTTCTACAGATGTTTATAGTACTACTATGAGGTCTATGTACTACGCCTTGGAGAGAAGTAAAGTGTACGAAAATAAAGTACCAGCCAATCAGCTACAAACTGCCATGTTACAGGCTGTGTTTGAAAAATGTCAGCAGCTGATTGACTGGTACTTTATCTCTCTCCAAGGCTCAGTACATAGGCCCCAACAGGGAATGTCTATTGTTGCACATCCATCCATTCATGGTAAGTAGCTACTGCCTCCCCCATATAGTGGGTTGGGGTTCTGCAAGAGAAACAATTTGTCCTACCAAAATAATAAAAGAAACTCTTGTATGCCACTTTGCGTGAATGATCCTAGAGCAATCCCTAACAGGAATAGCAGTAGCCTATACCATCAAACTCTATACCAGTGCTAGCCATGTCGTGGCCCTAGGGCGACATGCAGTCCTCTGAGCCTTCATCTTTGCCCCCAACCTACTTCCTGTTTAATGGCCGCACTTGTTTGTTATGGTTTCGAACTCTTGCTTAAAATGCCTGCTGATATGTTATTAAAATTAGGTGTCATTTTCCTTGTAACTTATTAATGAGATAAAAGGAAATATATAGCCCTTTCAACATGTGATCAAGGTGGTCACATTACTTAGTCATGAAATATAAATTAATAAAAAAAAAATCAAGGTTACCTAAAACGGTCAAACATGAAACATCTAAAAATCTCCTGAGTAACTTACTTAGCCCTGAGAAAGATTTCAACGGTAAGGATGATGCACAGTAACACTTACAGAGTGTCAAAATCATACTATTATTATATAATGACTTATGATCACCTTTCCTTCACTGGATAAACACCGATGCTACTCTCCAAAGGCAGGCCTCCCCTCCCAAGGACAGGCATACAAGAAGCTTCCCCCTCAAAAGGTTTTGGCACCAAGCAATTCCAACTCTTTCGAGGAGCAGTAGCAGCACTCCACACGATTACATCCTTTCAAAGTTAATAACAGGGCACAGAAGTAGGTATGGCAAGGTGGCACATAACTAAATGCATACAAAAGTACGGCAAGATTATACAGCTGCCAATGCACTGCAAAACAAGGGAGCAGGGATTCCTTCTGTACAGTTACACAAGTAAAAAAAAAAAAAAAATAATTGCACAGTGCTAAGTTCAGGGAATGTGTTGAACACTCGCTGCTCACTGTTCTTAGAACGTAAAAAAAATCGGAGTTTAACCATTTCAGTGCAGGATCAAATTATTGCAAAGGATGAGCGCACACTATGAGGAACACAAGCAGGGGTGTCCAAATCTGGATATAGAGGTTTCTTAAGGAATGAGAGACATTTCCGGGAATTAAACTTTGCTCGTCATCCTAAAACGGCACGGCTTGTATACTTCCTCCCGCAAACTCTGGCCAACAAGACTTTGCTCAATGAGCGAGTACAATAAAAAGCTTCTATTTTACATCTATTTAAAGAAGACATCTTCTATTTCATCCATGTTTGAAAATAGCAAATCACAGGATTTAGTCGACAATATTTTGAATACATAAGTGATGAACAGTGTTACAATTACCAGTAAGCAACGGATAGAGGCAGTATAAATCTGACAAAAATGAAATTGATAATAAATATATACAAAAACAATGTTATAATCTTTGGTTTTCACTGCTCTAGAATGACCCATAGTAAAAACCATATGCAAATTGTTAGTTTCAAAATGGTATGGAGAATGAGCAATTCTTCACATGTGTGGCTGCCTGGCACTAGGGGTTATTTACCAACATTGATCAAAGGTGTAAATCACGAAACAATTAGAGATTTGCTTTATGTGTGTATCTTGCATAAGACACATGCTGATTGGTTGCCATCGGTAACTACACATTTGTACATATGAGCAACGTTAATAAAAAAAAACACCTTTTTATTAATAACTCTGCAGAACGCAACTATTATCAAGGCAAGATTAAAATTAAATTGTGCTTCTGTGCAAGATATCTTCTGTGTTTCTACAGTAGTTCTTACCTAGAAAGTGTATTGCTAACTGCACCTGTGTGGCAAGTACTGTCAAAGCAACATCACGGTGCTTACCGTCGGCCGGCCTCAGGAGGATTATATTCGGGCATCCAACCTGCCCTACATGGGTGTCTTATGAAGTCCTGCAACACGAAGATCAGAGACACACAGTTTGTCCTAAAAAGAAATTGAAAACATTTAATATCCCTTATAAATTTCATTGCCCTTTTAAATTTTAGACGTAAACTTATCAGCAGAGCTGGGCTTTACAACCCGAAGCTTAGTAAATAAACCCCTACGACTTTTGCAGAATAGGCTAACATACTTAATACACTATAAGGATCACAGTCCCATTTGGCCAACAATGTGGGTGGCAAACTGGATGACATCATTTGGAACATGAGCCAAGTGGTCAGACCACGTCATGCCAAGGTAGGCCTCGAAAGCACGGTTACAAGAGGACCACACGGACAGGTTAACAGTTGTCATCTCAACCAAATCATTATTGGGCAACTTGGTACTTGTGTGGCAAAATGATGGATATGGTCACATGCAGAATGCATACAACACTGCCCGATAGTATATAAACACGTAACTGTTACAGCAAACCTGATGTAAAATTGTTTATTTTGCCAATTTTATTAAGATTTTTGAAACAGGACATCATTATGCATGTAAAAGGTCTCATAGCAGCCAAAATAGCCCCAAACACAATTGTTGCTGCATTTATTTTTCTTGTTATTAATTTATTTTATGTTATAAGGGATTTAGGGGGAGATGAATCAAAGCTTGGAGAACAATAATAAGATTTTAAACCTACCGGTAAATCTTTTTCTCGTAGTCCGTAGAGGATGCTGGGACTCCGTAAGGACCATGGGATAGACGGGCTCCGCAGGAGACATGGGCACTTTAAGAAAGACTTTGGATCTGGGTGTGCACTGGCTCCTTCCTCTATGCCCCTCCTCCAGACCTCAGTTAGAGAAACTGTGCCCAGAGGAGACGGACAGTACGAGGAAAGGATTTTCGTTAATCTAAGGGCAAGAGTCATACCAGCCACACCAATCACACCGTATAACCTGTGATATACTATCTAGTTAACAGTATGAAACAACAACATATCATCGGTCCAAAACCGACGAAACTATAACATAACCCTTATGAAAGCAATAACTATATACAAGTCTTGCAGAAGTAGTCCGCACTTGGGACGGGCGCCCAGCATCCTCTACGGACTACGAGAAAAAGATTTACCAGTAGGTTTAAAATCTTATTTTCTCTAACGTCCTAGAGGATGCTGGGACTCCGTAAGGACCATGGGGATTATACCAAAGCTCCCAAACGGGCGGGAGAGTGCGGATGACTCTGCAGCACCAATTGAGCAAACAGGAGGTCCTCCTCAGCCAGGGTATCAAACTTATAGAACTTTGCAAAGGTGTTTGACCCCGACCAAGTAGCAGCTCGGCACAGCTGTAGTGCCGGGACCCCTCGGGCAGCCGCCCAAGACGAGCCCAACTTCCTAGTGGAATGGGCCTTAACCGATTTTGGTAACGGCAATCCTGCCATAGAATGCGCCTGCTGAATCGTGTTACAGATCCAGCGAGCAATAGTCGTCTGCTTTGAAGCAGGGCCGCCAACCTTGTTGGCTGCATACAGGACAAACAGTGCTTCTGTTTTTCTGATCCTAGCCGTTCTGGCCACGTAAATCTTCAAAGCCCTGACCACATCAAGGGACTCGGAATCCTCCAAGTCACGTGTAGCCACAGGCACAACAATAGGTTGGTTCATATGAAAGGATGAGACCACCTTAGGTAGGAATTGAGGACGGGTCCGCAATTCCGCTCTATCCATATGGAAAACCAGATAGGGACTTTTATGTGATAAAGCCGCTAATTCCGAAACTCGCCTAGCCGAAGCCAAGGCTAACAACATGACCACCTTCCAAGTGAGATATTTCAACTCCACTGTTTTAAGTGGTTCAAACCAATGTGACTTAAGAAAACTTAACACCACGTTAAGGTCCCAAGGCGCCACCGGAGGTACATAAGGAGGCTGAACATGCAGTACTCCCTTCACAAAAGTCTGTACTTCAGGCAGAGAGGCCAATTCCTTTTGAAAGAAAATGGATAAAGCCGAAATCTGAACTTTAATGGAGCCTAATTTTAGGCCCAAATTCACTCCAGTTTGTAGGAAGTGAAGAAAACGGCCTAGATGGAATTCTTCCGCAGGAGCATTCCTGGCCTCACACCAAGAAACATATTTTCTCCATATTCGGTGATAATGTTTAGATGTCACATCCTTCCTAGCCTTTATTAGCGTAGGAATGACCTAATCCGGAATACCTTATTCCGCTAGGATCCGGCGTTCAACCGCCATGCCGTCAAACGCAGCCGCGGTAAGTCTTGGAACAGACAGGGACCCTGTTGCAACAAGTCCTGTCTTAGAGGAAGAGGCCACGGATCTTCTGTGAGCATTTCCTGCAGATACGGATACCAGGTCCTTCGTGGCCAACCTGGAACAATGAGTATTGTTCTCACTCCTCTTTTTCTTATTATTCTCAACACCTTGGGTATGAGAGGAAGAGGAGGAAATACATAGACCGACTGGAACACCCACGGTGTCACTATGGCGTCCACAGCTACCGCCTGAGGGTCTCTTGACCTGGCGCAATACCTTTGTAGCTTTTTGTTGAGATGGGACGCCATCATGTCTATTTGAGGCAGTCCCCACCGACTTGCAATCTGTGCGAAGACTTCCTGATGAAGTCCCCACTCTCCCGGATGCAGGTCGTGTCTGCTGAGGAAGTCTGCTTCCCAGTTGTCCACTCCCGGAATGAACACTGCTGACAGTGCGCTTACATGATTCTCCGCCCAGCGAAGAATTCTGGTGGCTTCCGCCATCGCCACACTGCTCCTTGTGCCACCTTGGTGGTTTACATGTGCTACTGCGGTTACGTTGTCTGACTGGATCAGAACTGGTCGGTCGCGAAGTAAGGTCTCCGCTTGACGTAGGGCGTTGTATATGGCCCTTAGTTCCAGGATGTTGATGTGAAGACAAGTCTCTTGACTTGACCAAAGGCCTTGGAAATTTCTTCCCTGTGTGACTACTCCCCAACCTTGGAGGCTCGCGTCCATGGTCACCAGGATCCAATCCTGAATGCCGAACCTGCGGCCCTCTAGAAGATGAGCACTCTGCAGCCACCACAGGAGAGATACCCTGGCCCTGGGGGACAGGGTGATCCGCTGATGCATGTGCAGATGTGACCCGGACCATTTGTCCAATAGGTCCCATTGGAAAGTCCTTGCATGGAACCTGCCGAAGGGAATGGCATTGTATGTTGCCACCATTGTTCCCAAGACTTGAGTGCAATGATGTACTGACACTTGTTTCGGCTTCAACAGGTTCTTGACTAGAGTAATGAGTTCCTGCGCTTTTTCTATCGGAAGAAAAACCCTTTTCTGGTCTGTGTCCAGAATCATGCCCAAGAAGGGCAGGCGAGTCGTAGGATTCAGCTGCGACTTTGGAATATTGAGAATCCAGCCGTGTCGCTGCAACTTCTCCCGTGATCTGGCTTTTATGAGGAGATCGTCCAAGTATGGGATAATTGTGACACCCTGCTTGCGCAGGAGCACCATCATTTCCGCCATTACCTTGGTGAAAATTCTCGGAGCCGTGGAAAGCCCAAACGGCAACGTCTGAAATTGGTAATGACATCTCAGGTACGCCTGATGAGGAGGATATATGGGAACATGCAGGTATGCATCTTTTACGTCCAGAGATATCATAAATCCCCCCCTTCCAGGCTGGAGATGACCGCTCTGAGCGATTCCATCTTGAACTTGAACCGTTTTAAGTAAAGGTTCAGGGATTTTAAATTCAAAATGGGTCTGACCGAACCGTTCGGTTTCGGGACCACAAACAGAGTTGAGTAGTACCCCTTCCCTCTCTGAAGCAGGGGAACCTCGGCCACCAGTTGTTAAAGACACAATTTGTGAATCGCATGTAACACTATCTCCCTTTCCAGGGGAGAAGTTGGTAGCGCCGATTTGAAAAACCGTCGAGGAGGCACCTCTTCGAATTCCAGCTTGTATCCCTGGGAAAAAATTTCTATTGCCCAGGGATCCACCTGTGAGTGAACCCAGATGTGGCTGAAAAGTCGAAGACGTGCCCCCACTGGAGCGGACTCCCTCAGGGGAGCCCCAGCGTCATGCGGTGGATTTTGCAGAGGCCGGGGAGGACTTCTGTTCCTGGGAACTAGCTGTGTTGTGCAGCTTTTTTCCTCTGCCCTTACCCCTGGCAAGAAAGGACGATCCACGTACTCTTTTGCTTTTATTTGAACAAAAGGACTGCATTTGATAATGAGGCGCTTTCTTAGATTGTGAGGGAATATAAGGCAAAAAATTCGATTTACCTGCCATAGCTGTGGAGACGAGGTCCGAGAGGCCCTCTCCAAACAATTCCTCACCCTTGTAAGGCAAAAACGCCATATGCCTCTTTGAGTTGGCATCACCCCGTCCACTGTCGGGTCCATAAGACTCGCCTAGCAGAAATAGACATAGCGTTTATCCTGGAACCCAGTAAACTAATGTCTCTTTGAGCATCCCTCATATACAAGAGAGCATCTTTTATATGCCCTAGGGTCATTAAAATGGTATCCTTATCAAGGGTCTCAATATCCGCTGATAAGGAATCTGTCCATGCTGCTACAGCACTACAAACCCAGGCCGACGCAATTGCCGGTCTGAGTAACGTACCAGAATGTGTGTAAATGGACTTCAAGGTAACCTCCTGCTTGCGGTCAGCAGGATCCTTGAGGGTAGCCGTATCTTGGGATGGGAGCGCTATCTTTTTTGATAAGCGTGTCAAAGCTTTGCCTACCCTAGGGGAGGATTCCCACCGTATTCTGTCCTGTGACGGGAAAGGATACGCTACTAGAATCCTTTTGAGAATCTGCAGTTTTTTGTCTGGAGTTTCCCACGCTTTTTCGCATAATTCGTTCAGCTCATGTGAAGAGGGAAAGGTGACCTCAGGTTTCTTTCCCTTATACATGTGTACCCTTGTGTCAGGGACAGGGGGTTCCTCAGTGATATGCAAAACATCTTTAATTGCGATAATCATATATCGAATACATTTAGCCACGCTTGGCTGCAATTTTGCATCATCGTAGTCGACACTGGAGTCTGAATCCGTGTCAGTATCTGTGTCAACTATTTGGGATAGTGGGCGCTTCTGAGACCCCGAAGGTCTCGGCGACATTGGGACAGACATGGGTTGACTCCCTGACTGTACCCTATCTTCAGCTTTGTCTAATCTTTTGTGCAATAAATTAACATTAGCACTTAAAACATTCCACATATCCATCCAGTCAGGTGTCGGCGCTGCCGACGGAGACCTAATTTTCATACACTCCCCCTCCTCCTTAGGTGAGCCTTCAACCTCAGACAAGTCGACACACACGTACCGACACACCACACACACACAGGGAAGCTCTTTTCTGAAGACCGGTTCCCCACCAGGCCCTTTGGAGAGACAGAGAGAGAGTATGCCAGCACACACCCCAGCGCTATATGACCCAGGAAAAAACACAGAATGTTTACCCAGTAGCGCTTTTGTAGCATGTATATGCGCCAATTATGTGCCCCCCCTCTACTTTAAAACCCTCTTTCACCGTGTGTCAAGCAGGGGAAAGTCCGGGGAGCTTCCTCTCAGCGGTGCTGTGGAGAAAAATGTCGCTGGTGAGTGCTAAGGGAGAAGCCCCGCCCCCTCGGCGGCAGGCTTCTGTCCCGCTCAAATTTCTTAACATGGCGGGGGCTCTTTTTATACATGTGCAGTGCCCAGCTGTACATGTATATATGTGTATTTGCCACAGGAGGTTTTTATTGCTGCCCAGGGCGCACCCCCCTGCGCCCTGCACCCTTACAGTGACCGATGTGTGTGAGGTGAATGGGAGCAATGGCGCACAGCTTCACTGCTGTGCGTTACCTCTATGAAGATCAAGGTGTCTTCTGCCGCCTCTGAAGTCTTTTCCTCACATACTCACCCGGCTTCTATCTTCCGGCTCTGCGAGGAGGACGGTGGCGCAGCTCTGGGACGGACGGCGAGGGTGAGACCTGCGTACCAATCCCTCTGGAGCTTATGGTGTCCAGTAGCCTAAGAAACAGAGCCCTGAAACTCAGAGAAGTGGGTCTGTTTCTCTCTCCTCAGTCCCTCGATGCAGGGAGTCTGTTGCCAGCAGGCTCCCTGAAAATAAAAAACCTAACTAAAATACTTTCTTTTACAGGAAACTCAGGAGAGCTCCCTGAAAGCACCCAGTCTCCACTGGGCACAGTATCAGACTGAGGTCTGGAGGAGGGGCATAGAGGGAGGAGCCAGTGCACACCCAGATCCAAAGTCTTTCTTAAAGTGCCCATGTCTCCTGCGGAGCCAGTCTATCCCATGGTCCTTACGGAGTCCCAGCATCCTCTAGGACGTTAGAGAAAAAGTGTTTTTAAACAGCCTGCAAAACAGCAGTTACCAGCTGATTGGTTGGTACTTTATCTCACTCCAAGGTTTGATTCATCTGCCCCTTAATAATTTATTGCATCTCAAGCTGAATCAATCTCTGATATTGTTAGGCAACATTCTATCCAAGGAAACTGTGAAGTTTTGCATACGTGGAGACCAGCTAAGTAGTAACAGAAGTGGCTACAAAGAAGTGGCAACAATGACTATGATGGTAAGAAATGCAGCAAGATTCCCCACCCCACCCTTTCCCTGCTCAGCATCTGTCATTTATTTCCAGCAACTTTCAAATATTACCTAGAACAACAAATACAATATAGAGGAAAGGGGAGTTAAGGACATGAAAAGGTGGACAGCGACTATGGAACAATGGAAAGGAGCGGGTAGAGAATCATGGCACCAGGAAAGTGGGAGATACCACAAGGAGGAAGTGGAAAGAAGGGAAGCTAGCCAAATGGAATAATGCATTGGACCAGTGCATACGAATAAACCACTGTGAGTCACACCACAGAGCAAACACTAAAGTGAGAAGAGGTAAAATACAGGATTATGGCCGCTGCTGTGCATTCTGTCCTGCTTAGGTTTCAGGACAAGATAGAGAAGATTGTCTCTTGGTTGGCGCACAAAAGGAGAAAGAAATTGATCAATCTAAAATATAACTTTTAATGTTAATTAATTAAAACGATGTGAAATATATATGGTGAAAAAATATTTTTTCAATAAAAGATACCATACCTATTAAAATTATATTCACTGTGTATTATTTATTGTGTTCCCATTTATGGTAGTGTTATTATTTATGAATCTTGACCACTCGTAATAGTCTGAACGTTTCCAATACAGTACATAACTGTATTGGAAACGTTCAGACTATTACGAGTGGTCCAGATTCATAAATAATAACACTACCATAAATGGGAACACAATAAATAATACACAGTGAATATAATTTTAATAGGTATGGTATCTTTTATTGAAAAAATATTTTTTCACCATATATATTTCAAATCGTTTTAATTAATTAACATTAAGAGTTATATTTTAGATTGATCAATTTCTTTCTCCTTTTGTGCGCCAACCAAGCGACAATCTTCTCTATCTTGTCCTGTATCCTCAACTTATTGTCTATGGCGGCACCCCCAACATATGAATGTGAATCAACATTACAGTACATGTATTAATGGGGTTTATAATATATCAGAATGAATACTTATTGACCTTTTGACTAGTGCAGAAGTTTTCCCCTCCCCTTGTCCCCTACTTTTTGTCTGCTTAGGTTTCAGAATGACTCTGAGTTTTGATTGATGGGGAGAATGCAGCAAAAGACCGCTAAATTATTTGAGAGAGGAAAAAAGGATTTATGAATTTGTACACCATTGCCTGATCTGATCAATGGAACAGCCCTGACTGACAAACTTCAAGATGCGCTACAACAAATTAACACAGCAGAGCCGTGATGGGATCTGAGAAGGACACGCTGTGATAACCAGCCCATGCATTGATCAGATTCTAGAGGCTTTAGAGCATTTTCCGCAGCCAGGGTCTACTCTTATTTATGGGTTAAGCTGCGAGCCAAAATATGAATGTGCTTTAATTGAAGTAAAGTAAATATCATAAAGCAGAATAGCTGACACGTGTTTGTCAAGTCAGCACACTCCCTGTGTTCCTACCTAGGCCAGGCCTTGGCTATGACAGGAAGGTCATGAAAATACCAGTGCGTAACGGTGCCAAGAGACATACGGCTGTCCCCTTTTGGTCCTGTGGAGCAGAAGTCAGCTGCTTTCCGCAGCTGTCAGAACACAGAGATCCAAGCAACCATCTTTCCACTTATTTATTTTATTTTTTTAATTGTAATTTAAGAACAAGTCATGTTCTGGGATTTACCTATCCCCCCACTTATGTTACTTGATGCGAGGTAGGACAGTCCTGCGGACAGCTTTTATTGAGGCTTATGGGTACGGAACTCCCTTTCCCTAGCTCTCAGCTCGTGCCACCAGACTAAAACTGTAATGTATAGGGCAGAAGGAAACATAAGAAGGCCAGTGTATTATCTCACAAAAGGTAACAAGCCTAGCAATACAGCACTGTGCTTTAACCATCAGGGGAAATCCCAGGATAGGGAACCCAATTGAAGAATACATGTGGCAGGTAGACAGGCAAGACAGACAGGACTTTAAACACTTTCGAGGTTAAAGAGCAAAAATTTTTTTGTCAAATCACAAGAACACAGAGGGGGTATATGTATCAATGCTTGGAGAGAGATAAAGTAGAGATAAAGTACCAACCAATCAGCTCCTTACTGTCATTTTTCCCTACACAGCCTGTAACAATTTAGATAGGAACCGTTTGATTGGTACTTTATCTCTCTCCGTCCACTTTATCTTTCTGCAAGCTTTGATACATATACCCCATATCGCCACAAGGTCTATTCCCACTCTATGGGAATAGTCCCTGCTAGTCGCCATGCCGACTGTCGGGATTTAGAGGGGGGCGAGATGTAGCATTGGTAATGTGACAGGCGGCCTCCTGACCGCCAGTCGCATAACTACATCCCAGAAAGATAGATAGATAGATAGATAGATAGATAGATAGATAGATAGATAGATAGATAGATAGATAGATAGATAGATAACATGATCTCATATAGGCCTAATAGGTTAGATAACATGCTGGAGGCCGCAGATAGCACTTTATATTAAAATCTACACCACAATAGTTGTATCTTGATCACAAAATAGAAAAAAAAAAATGGTAACCCTTGTCTGTTTATTAAACATAATATTGTGCGTGAGTATGAAATAAATAGCAAGTGTAACTATGATGGCAAGGAGTGTTTCTCTGGCTTGAAACTGACAAGGATAATAAGGGGGAGGGTGCCGATATGGATCCAGCTGTTGCCTTCACTTCTGATTAAGTCAAATATGTTTCATGTGTCAATGGCAGCACAAGGGTTAAAGGAAGAGGTGGGTGACAGGAGAGTGATCCTGACACTGAAAAGAATTAGGCTCAAAGCTGTGATCCGGGAGCAGCGAAATTAAAAGGAACGACCCGTAATCTATCACTCCTGACATCTGTTAACTCCAGCGGGGTGGGCGCCAATCAATACTGGCTGACAGCCAATGCAGAGGAGCTGGCAGTGGGTAACAGAACAAGGGGACAGAAAATAAAATTCATATTCAAGTCAAAAAGTGTCTGGTGCACCATCAACACGAAGGAACAAAGCAGCCAAAACGATGAATGAAAATGACAAAATCATTGCTATATTACATGAGTACAATGACTGAAAAGAACAAAGTAGAACAACCAATCAGATTTTCACACAGTAAACATATTTTGTACGCAATAGTGCTGGCTACTTTTGAGAACCAGAACGGCCGGGTGATAGTTTGTGCTCTCTTTTCTTAGCATACGGTATATAGAAAGAGTTTGGTTTGTTTAGGAACAATATTTTGGATTTATTTTTTTTCATCTGTACTATTCTTCAGCTCCATAGCAGTAACTACTTATTACAACCTCCTGTCCAGACATGTCAGCATACTGTAACACACAGCTGTCACCTATGAAATAAGCAAATATATCAATGTCATCATAGAATAGATGATTATGCCCAATATAGCTAAAATACAATAGACTATGACCTAATTCAGATATGTACATAAACTTGGTGGTTTCTGTACATCTCAGAGGTTTTCTGATCTACCATGCCCAGGATCTGTCTTGTGTATGATCAGATCTGTGTCTGTGACAACAGTCGCAGTCCCACCTAAACGGAAGCATGATTAGCAAGCTGCGGACGTTTGGGGGTGGGGAAAGGGCGGCAACAACCAGCGTTCAAGAAAACGGAGGCGTGTTGGCCATGGATGAGTATTCATTGGCCTTGGCTGCATGGAAATAAAAGTCGTTCTAAATGATCTCTTATTAGGGAAGAGTGGTTCTATAATTTTCTATAGTCTATCAATTGTCCAGTACGGTAATATAAAAAGGCAAAAACATTATTTTAACCCGAGGGTTACTCAGATGGCCAACGTACACGCAGATGATCCGATGCGGTGTCTTCAGACTGAAGGAGACGTCTATTTACACAAGGCACCGCCTGCGCCATTGACATATTTTAGCACAGTCGCTGCGTACAAAGATGCACCTGCTGTACGTTCTGCGTCCATCTTTGAATTAGGCCCTATGTTCTGAAGCACAAGAAAGTGTATCCTGTAGCAAGATTGGATCCTGCCTTTAGTGGTGCACATCCATGTGCCCAACAAGTAAGAAAAACAGATTAATAAACAAAACTGAGTGACAGTGCACCAGCTCAGGTGTCAGACAACACACTTAATGGAAGATGAGGAATCCTTCAAAAGAATGGCCTCTGGGGAACAGTGAAACTAAGAAAAGATTAATGCTAGAGAGCCTTGAACTTCATTTTCAAACTCCCAGCCAAAGACGTGTGCAAGGAAATCTTCTATATGGATGTCTGTATATAGAGATGTTCAAACATGCACAGGCACAATGTATGGACTGTGCAATTCTATAGATACAATAACTGCCAAAACTGCAAAAGAAAAGAACATCAATACAAACATGCAAATAAAACAATTGGTGTAAAGAAATGAGCACCTAAAAAAAGCAGAGAACTATGTAAATGTCTTGAGCTATTCCATACACGTCAGTCAGAGAGAATAAACAACGTTCTAAAGCTTTCTCTTGATGAGAAATAAATGGTCACTTTGTATATTTATACATGATTTGCTAGAACACATCTACATAAACCCTGGAGCAATCAATTGGGTAACAAACATTTGATTGAGGTTTACCTGTGCAAAATTAGAGCTTTTCAATAAATTTAAAAATATCAACACCTGTGTGTGAGATGTCCCACCCTTGATAAATGACAAACAAGAGCTTCATCACGAAGAGCAAAGAATATTAAAGTAAGAATTTGAGAAGCTTTCAAATACTTTTAAACCACCTTCAGGACTGTCAAGTCCATCATTAAAAAAAAATATGGACCATCAGTGCAGGAAAAGTACTTGTTAGAAAGACAACAAAGACGTCTCTTACATGTTACAGTCATCTAAGACAGATGGGAAAAAGGATCAATGGGGATACAAAAGTATAGCCCTTCACAAATCTGTACTTTACAGAAGGGTGAAAAAATAACCCATTCTTGAATGTGGAAGACAATCATCGGAGGAAGATTATATGGTCAGTTGCTTTGGTGGCACTGGAGTATAATGAATATGGGACTCTTCCCAGCTTCATGGCAAAAAGTATCAAGCAACAGCTAAACAAATCTTGGAGAAAAAACCTACTGCAGTCTTCAAGAGACTTCCTGAAGGTCAAGGAGAAAAATCCTATAAAACAGCAAAAGCCACATTGGTAGAAAACTAAAAAAAAACAATATCAGTGTCTAGATGACTAATCAAAACCCAGACTTCAACCATATTGAGAATCTAATACTTGAAACAATTCTGTTCACCACCCGTCATCCTCCAACATGATTCAATTCAAGTAAAAGAGTTTCTAAGTGCAAGGCTGGAACAAAGAGGAGGATCCAATTCCCTACGATTTACCGTGCCATTTATATCAGTCATAAAGGCACTCTGTGGTAAAAACATTTGCTAACTTTCCCTTGCACCTCACAGAGGTGGGCGGGAAATACGAGTAGGTTCCTTGCTGTATTAAGTGGTAATGTGCACATCCTAACACAGGGGTAATACCTGGAGGAACATCACAGAGAACTGAATTGCCTCAAACCAAATACTATAAGAAAGGGGGGAACATTTATGCAACCAACTGCATGTATGCATGTGGAAATTACTCAGAAACAGCTTTAGGTTTTTACTTTCTTTTATTTGACCTTGATCATGTGTTGATTAGTGGTAGGAATATGCAAAAAATTCTATTTTGATTCCATAATGCAGGAATGTAAAGGATGAAACACGCTAAAGGGGTGAATACATATATAGGTATTTTACTATGTACTAAATGTAACAAAAGAACAGTTTTCTCTCTTTTTCATTGGTCCAGTCAGCCCTTGTTGAAGTACAGGCAATGTGATAAGGTCAAAAGAAATTACTTTACTGTATCACATCACATACCCCATTTTCATTCTGGTCAGTAACAAGGAATTCTGGGATATGTAGTCTTCCAATACTATTAAAGACTACAAATGCAAGTATTCATTATTTTATGTTGGCCTGAAAAGGAGCAGCATGGAGTGTGATGTTCATACACTCCCAGGAGGAGATGTGCTAAGCCTTGGAGAGAGATAAAATACAGCCAAACAGTTCCTAACTGTCATGTTACCGTCTGTTTTTGAAAAATGACAGGAGCTGATTGGTTGGTACTTTATTTCATCCACTCTATCTCTCACAAAGGCTTAAGGTGTGTACACACAGTGCGATATTTCTTTCGATTTTGACTATATAGTCAAAATCGTAAGAAAATATAGTGCATATCGCACCGTCTATATAGTCCTTGTGATGCCGATGCGCGGTCCTGCGGGATCAGCATCGCAAGGAAAAATAGACTGTGCAGGCAGCCCAACATTGACTAGATCGGCGGGGCCGGGCTCCAGCCACGTTGAATAGTTACAGTCGGGCTGTACGGCGCATCACGCAGTGTGTACACACCTTTAGTACATCTGCCCTTGGGTGAGGAAACTGAGAAGCAAAGGCATATACTATGTCAGCAGTGACAAGACCTAAGAGTGGGTGTATTAACGTCCCTTCAAGACAATTTTTTTAAATTATCTAATTGACTGTCGACCAAAGTGGAGATTAAACCATAACATAAAAAGTGAATGAGGAGCAGCTTCCAAAATCTAACTAATTCCCTCATATTTCCCTGTCCCCCTGGTTCATACCCAGACTGATTTAATTACAGCGTTTGTGTTCAAATACAATGTGCTACGAAGTCTGCTGGTGCTTTATCTAGCAAGGTTTATAAATTATACGTCTGCAATAAGTAAACGTGCATGTACTATTTTTATTGTAAACTTTTTTAATTTTGCTATAAATCTAATCTGAAACCGTGGTACCTGGGTTTCAATTTACTTATTAAAATAAAATAAATTGAAATTGGAAAATCTAATAAGTATATTTGTAATTCTATTCTTAACCCTGCACTACTTTATACATCTATGCACTAGAAATATAAAATTATAGCAATAAGTGCATTCCAAATTCTGATTTTTTATATAGGGAGAATCCACTTAACAAGAACTAAATAAATCCGTATTCATGCCAAATATATGCCAAGTGCAGCCCAACGTGGATGCTCCTCAGATGTACAAAGATGAAGGGGCAGATTTCACAAAGGGCAAAATTCTTGTTGTCACTCGTTACTATTCTTAAATGGTGCTCCAACCAATCAGCTCCTAAATGTCTTTTTTTTTTTTTTTTCAAACACTTGACAGCTAAGAGCTGATTGGTTGGAGCACCATTTAAGATTGGTAACGAGTGATAACTACAATATCACTCTATGTTATATCTGCCCCATAACTATATATTTCTTAGTATATTTCAGTTGCTCACTCCAGAACCTACGTCTCTAGTGCTGTGATGCAGCAATACTTACCACTCAGTCGTCATGCTGATTACAGTCTATTATTCTTAAAATCACAACTGGAACGATCTTAGAGTACTATATACATATACCCACATCAGGGTATCAACTACTTATCCATTTTATTCCGGTTACCATTTAACAGAATCACACACACACACACACACTATATATATATATATATATATATATATATATATATATATATATAGATATATATATATATATATATATATAGATAGAGAGACAGATAGATACATATAGATATATAATTTACAGATAATAACGACTATGTGGACACGAATAGTTATGCCGAGAAGCAACTTCATTTTCTAAGCTATCGAATCTGTATCGCATAAAATCTGTATTCAGAATAACAATGTATATAGATTGGAGAAATTGCAAGGAATGTGCCAGTTTGCATTCTTACTTTATATAGCCTTAGGCTTGATAGAGGTTAACTAGAATTTAAGGGCAACAAAAGCAATGGTGTCTTCATATTAATAAGTTGTGCACTTTATAGTCAGTAACATGTTCTCTTGCTTCCTTGCGACTTTAGAAAAAAAAAGAAAAGAACGTCAAATTGTGTATATTTTACACAGCAGGATCAGACCTCCATAACCAATACTTAATGTATTTTTGAAGCATTGTCATAATCAGCACTGATATTAACCCTCACAACGCCATCATAAAAAGTGTTGGCAGCACAGTTATTAAATAGCAATGGCTTCTCATCGACGAAACATGTTGTCTAAAGACAAGAGGGGGGAAGAAAAGGGACATGGTTTCTTAAAAACATACAGAGTGCATTAAATTATTCATCAGCATTAAACAGGATTTTTTTTTTTTTTAACAGCTCTCAGCTTTTATCAATCATTAATGCCTGCTCCACTTCCACCATGCAGCTAAGCTATTATGTTGCATGCCGGGGAAAGTATTAAAAATAAATAAACAACAATGGGCCACTGCAGGCATGAATCCCATTTCTATGCACTGGGTGGGAGGGGAAAAAATGATATACTTTCTTGGCAAATGCAGCAGCTGAAACAGCAACAGCAAATAACCCCTTCCGCCACATCTGTGGGAGCAACGCACTCCCTACATTGTGTTTGTTTTTGTAGCAAGGAGAAGGTGTACTGCAATCTGTGTAGCGCTCACCACATCAGAATGTAGGGAAACTTCTGCAAGAGGAGTTTGTGTGCACAAATATCATGGCAGTTCAGGGAGCACAAAAGCCTGGCCGCTTATAGGGATTATAGAAGAGGGCATGTTCTAACCTGACCAAGGTCTTCCAAATAATATACAGCTCCTCTTCTTCATACAGCCACCGCTTTATGACACCACCCTCGCTGTAAGGGCAGATTTAGTCTGTTTCAGCTAGTGGTATACAGTGGGAGCACTGTGGGGTTTATGTGGTAAGCAAATGGAATGAAATTCTTATTTAGGTGGAGATTTACCAAAGCTTGGAGGGAAATAAAGCACCAACCAATAAGCTTCTAATTGCCATTTTTTTTCCAATATAACATGTAAAATGACAGGAGTTGAGTGGTTGGTACTTGGAGGTCTATGTACTAAGCCTCGGAGAGAGATAAAGTATCATCCAATCAGCTCCTAACTGTCACGGTTACAGGCTCTGTTTGAAAAATGATGGTTAGATGCTGGTTGGCCGTACTTTATCTGCGTCCTTTGTATCTCTCCAAAGCTTAGTACATAGACTCCATTTACATCCCTCCAAGCTTTGATAAATCTACCTCTTAGCCTCTTGCTGGCTTCCAGTCACACACTAAACTTGCTCGTATAACTATGTAAGAGGAAATTAAAAATTAGCAAAAAAAACAAACAGGATTTTGGTACTCACCGATAAATCCTTTTCTTGGGAGTCCATAGGGGACGCTGGGATGGCTGTACAGTGGGGTATAGATGGGTTCCACAGAGCCGAAGCACTTTTAAAAATCTATGAGTGTGTAGGTTCCTCCCCGCTATGCCCCCTCCCCCAGCCCAGTCTAGAAAACTGTGCCCGAAGAGAGATGATCAGAACTGAATAAGAGGAGGAGGAAGAAAATAGACCTAAAGGAGAAAAAAAAAACAACAGTAAAAACTGGAACATGAACAACAATTGGGAACCAGAAACTATGTTAAACCAGCTACAATGTAAACTAGAACATCAAAAGCAAAACACACCTCAATAACTTACTGCGTACAGGGAAAGGAAAAGATAAACAGCACAGTGGTGGGCGCCCAGCGTCCCCTATGGACTCCAAGAAAAGGATTTATCGGTGAGTACCAAAATCACATTTTCTTTGTCATCCATAGGGGACGCTGAGATGGCTATATTACAGTGGGGACGTCCCAAAGCTGCCCTCACGGGCGGGAGAGTGCTTTTGACCTTGTAAGACTGAACGGCCGAATTGAGAGTCCGACGCTGCAAAAGTATCAAAACGATAAAACTTGATAAAAGTATGTTTTCCTGACCAAGTAGCTGCTCAACACAATTGTAAAGCTGAGACCCCCCCAGCAGCCGCCCAGGAAGAGCCGACCGACCTTGTGGAGTGCACTGTAATAGAAAGAGCTAATGGTCGTGAGTAAGACAGATAAGCCTGACGAATGACAGCCTTAATCCACCTAGCAAGAGTCTGCTTAGAGGCATACCAGCCCAATTTATTTGCATCATACAAAACAAAAAGGGAGTCTGACTTTCGCAGTCGAGCCATCCTCTTGACATAGATGCCAAGAGTACACACCACATCCATACTCGTTGTAGAAGGAGAATCCTCTTGTAAAGCTGATACCACAATCGGTTGATTCACATGGAAAGCGGAGACTACCTTTGGTAAAAAAAGCTTGGCGGGTTCGTAATTCTGACCTGTCTTCATGAAAAATTAAATATGGAGAACGGCAAGATAAAGCTCCCAATTCGGAAACCCTCCTTGCCAAAGTCAGAGCCAAGAGAAGCACCACCTTCCAGGAGAGAAATGTTAGGTCCGTCGTCTCCAAAGGTTCAAATAAAGGAGACTGAAGGAAGTCTAAAACGAAGGGTAGATCCCATGGCGCCGTAGGAGGAATAAAAGGAGGTTACAACCGCAAGACACCATGTAGAAAAGTCTGTACTTCCAGAATAGAAGCCAAACGTTGTTGGAAAAATATTGACAACGCAGACACCTGTACCTTTAAAGAGCCCAGACGCAAACCAGCGTCTAAACTTGACTGTAGGAAACTGAGAAGACATCCTAAATTAAACACCACCGCCGACATCTGATGGCGGTCACACCAAGAAATGTAGGCTTTCCAAATGCGGTAGTAATGTTGTGAAGTGACTTCCTTTCGTGCACGCAGCATAGTCGGGATTACCGAAGCTGGAATACCCCTTCTTCTCAATAGCGCCTTCTCAAAAGCCATTACCATCACGTCCTCTCGTTCAGTCGTTTGAGGGGACGCGGAAGTAGAGGAAATGGTGGAAACAAGTACACCATCCGAAACCCCCAAGGAGCTGTCAAAGTGTCGACCGCCACCGCATCCGGATCCCTGTTCCTGGAGTAATAGCGCGGCAGCTTCTTGTTGTGTCGAGATGCCATGAGATCTACCTGAGGCCATCCCCAACAGGAGACCAGTTGTAAGAACACCTGGGGGTGAAGAGCTCATTGTCCTGGATGCACATCCTGTCTGCTTAGAAAATCTGACTCCCAGTTGTCCACTCCCGGTATGAAGATGGCTGAGAGTGCCAGAAGATTTCTCTCTGCCCAAGTGAGGATTCGGGATACCTCCCTCATTCGCCGATCTGCTCTTTGTGCCTCCCTGTCGGTTTATGTATGCCACCGCCATGGCATTGTCCGATTGCACCTGCACAGCCTGTCCCCTTAGGATAGGAAACGTTTGACAAGAGAGCATTGTAGATCGCTCGTAATTCCAAGATATTGATGGGCAGGAAGGACTCCTGGTTGGATCAACGACCCTGAAACTGGTGGTCCAAGGTCACTGCACCCCAACACCGGAGACTTGCATCTGTCGTCAAGAGTACTCAATTCTGAGGCTCGAAGGAACGGCCCGCCAGCAGATGAGAAGTCTGCAACCACCACAGTAGCGATATACTCAACTGTGGAAGAGGCAAACCAACCTGTGCATGTGCAGATGCGAGCCCGACCACTTGGATAGGAGGTCCAGCTGGAATGTCCTGGAGTGGAATCTGCCAGATTGAATTTCCTCGAAGGAGGCCACCATCTTGCCTAGCAGTCGAATACAAAGATGAATGGAGATTCGACTGGGTTGCAGGACCTGCCGAACTAAATCCTGTATTGTCCTGACCTTGACCAAGGGCAGAAATATTCGCTGTTCTACTGTGCCCAGGAACAACAACCTTTACGTAGGTTCCAGATGAGACTTTTGACAATTTAGAATCCAACCGTGCTGCAATAGGAGGACTTGCGTCAGGGAAATGTTCTGTAAGAGCACCTCCCTGGAAGAAGCCTTTATGAGCAGGTCGTCCAGATAAGGAACCACATTCACCCCTTGTGTCCTCAGTTGACTCATCATTTCCGCCATCACCTTCGTGAACACTCACGGGGCTGATGACAGTCCGAATGGCAGAGCCTGAAATTGATAATGACAATTTTGAAGGGCAAACCGAAGGAAGGCTTGGTGTGGAGTCCAAATTGGAATGTGAAGGTAGGCATCCTTTATATCTGGGGATACCAAGAACTCCTTGCTTTCCAAACCTGCAATCACTGCCCGCAGAGATTCCATCTTGAACTTGAACATTTTTAGATAGGGGCTCAGGGACTTCAGATTCAAAATCGGGACCACAGATAAGTTGGGAGTAAAACCCCTTCTTCTGCTGCTGAGGTGGGACCGGAACAATTACTTCTGTTTGTAGTAACCTGTGAATGGCCCCTTGCAGAATTACCTGTTTTTCCTTTGAAACTGGTAAACCTGAGGTAAAAAAAATGAGGTGGGCATCTCAAACTCTATTTTGTACCCCTGAGTAATGAGATCCCTTACCCAGGCGTCCTGAGAAGTCAGTTTCCAAACATGACAGAACTTTCTGAGACCTGCACCCACTCCGGGATCCCCCAGGTGAGAGGGTAAACAGTCATGCGGCAGGCTTTGCAGGAGGATTTGGATCCTGCTGGGGGGTGGTCGTGACACGGCCTCGTCCCTTGGCTCCCCTGCAAGACGTTGAGGCTCCTCTTCTGCAGCCTCTATATCTTGTAGGTCAGGTATGTCCAAACTGCGGCCCTCCAGCTGTTGTGAAACTACATATCCCAGCATGCCCTGACACAGCTTTGCTGTTAGGGAATGCTAAAGTTGTGTCAGGGCATGCTGGGATGTGTAGTTTCTCAACAGCTGGATGGCCGCAGTTTGGACATGCCTGTTGTAGGTGGCCGAAAGGATTGAAAGGTAGGTCCCGTGTAAGGACGTTTCTGAGAAGGAGCTGCTGATGGAAGATAGGTAGACTTACCTCCCGTAGCCTTTGAAATCCACTTATCAAGCTCTTCTCCAAAAAGAGACACTCCATCAAAAGGTAAACCCTCAACACCTCGATTGGATTCCGTATCAGCCAACCACTGTCGGAGCCAGAGAGCCCTCTGAGCTGATACTGCAATTGCTGAAATTCTAAAGTTTAGCAAGCCTATTTCTCTGGCTGCTTCACAGAGATATACAGCTGACTCTTGTATGTGTTATGCTAGTACCACTAACTCATCTGTGGGAAGGGCCTCCCGAATCCCCAAAACTAATTTCTGAGCCCAGGCTTCAACGGCCCTACTTACCCAGCAACTAACAATGGGCGGCCGAAGGGCTACCCCTGCCACCGTGTAAATTGACTTTAAGGTGTTTTCTAGTTTACGGTCCAATGCTTCCTTAAGGGAGGTAGCACCCGGGACCGGAAGAACAATCTTCTTGGATAACCTCGAAACAGACGGATCCACTGTAGGCGGATTTTCTCACTTCCGTCTTTTATCCATTGGAAACCGATAAGAGCTAAAAATTCTCTTAGGAATTTTAAGCTTCTTATCCAGATGAGACCAAGCCTCCTCAAATAAAGTGTCTAATTCCTGTGCTACTGGGAACGACACAGAGCATCTTTGCCTTGGTCCAAAACGGAGTAAGACCTGGCTCAGGGTCTGGTATTTGTAAAACATCTCTTACCGCTAGGATAAGTGCCTCAATCCCCAGAGACGCAGAATCGGGTTTTTACTGAAGATACTCCTCTTCTGATTCCTGAATAAAGTCTCCTTCCTCCCATGCTGGCCATCTCCTCATCAGATTCGTCTGATTGTAGTACCGCAGGTAACTGCCTTTTCTTAGCCACCTGTTTAAAGGGAAGAGAAGATTTCTGTGCAGAACCCATAGCCGAAGCTAAACTGTCCACAGATTTACCCAACGTCTGAGCCCACGCAGGTTCAGGCGCCTGTCTTAATGATTCTCTATCCTGTCTGGCAGCCGCCAGTTCCGATGATAAATCCGACATCACCCCTGTTAAAAGAGATAACCATGCTGGGGCAGTCTCCTGTGTTACAGGAGCTGACTACGATGTAGACTCCCCCAAGCACAGCTCACAGTACAATGAGACCTGAGTAAATTTGTTTCCACAATTTTTGCAAGAAAATAATTTCTGTGAGCCTTTTGAGGCTGTTTTGTTAGCCATGTTCCAAACTCGCTGCAGAGATAAGGGGATGAGAGAGAGAGAGAGAGAGAGAGAGAGAGAGAGAGAGACCGACCAGAAGGGAGGAGTGCACACTAATTTCTATATCAGTAAGAATGTATGTTAGTTCTGTATTAAACAGGCTAAAGCAACTTAATAACCTCCCCCTGATATCCCCACTGTAAGAACCTTAACTGGGGACTGTTGCAGGCTCTCCGACACTGGCAGCCTTCAGTGAAACTGTCTTCCACGGCCATCCTAATACAGTGGTGACCGCTGTTGTAAGATGGCGCTCCCGCTGTGAAGGGACCTGGTTTACGTGGTAACTCCGCCCCTCTCCCTCATGGAGCTTCTCTGATGCCCCGCTGTGCGCTGGGAGTTGTAGTCTCCCGCCATAGCCTCACTGCTGCGGACTGCGGGGGCTCCTGTGGCTAGCCCTCCTATGGCTGCCAAGGAGTTCACCCAGGACAGAGGTCCCTGCAGTCGTGGACCCGGGCGCCGACCCCGTAGGGTGGGAACGGCTCCCCCCGGTAGCGCCAACATAGCAGGGAGACAGGTGCCAGCTGTCTCCCTGTTGCAGGTAAAAAATAAATAAATATAAGAATAAAGTAACATTTTAATAAAAACTCTGGAGCCCTCCAGAAAATGCATCTGGCGCTGAGGGCACTTTTACTAAAACTGGGCTAGGGGAGGGGGCAAAGAGGGGAGGAGCCTACACACTCATAGATTTTTTAAATTGCATCGGCTCTGTGGACCCCATCTATACCCCACTGTAATACAGCCATCCAGAGTCCCCCATGGATGACAAAGAAAATTCCACAGATCAAATTTTCGTATAACTATGTAACAGGAAAATGAAATGGTCAAAAAAAAATCCCCACAGATCAAATTTTCATTTGGAAGTCCACTTTTACCCTAAATTCCTCAAAGGGGATGCGTCTCCATAGACCCATAGGGAGCTTAGAAAATAAGGTGGGAATGGGAATTGTCCAGAGATACTGTCGGAAGGTGTGAGAAAGAAGACAGCCTAATGCTATAGTGAGGAACGGGATAATTAATATCCGAGATGGAGCTGAGAGTCCTTGGGAAATGGCTGCGAGCACAAGAGACCCAAAAAATAATGGACTTTTCTCCTTTGGCTAAAGTAAAGGCTTTGCATCTCCACAGGTTTTAGATTCCTCCAACATCTCGTTCAGTCTAATTATAGAGACTGAATATTAACATAGTACTCAGAATTAAGGGCTAATTACACCAAACAACTTCTCTTAGCAAAGATGGTAAATGAAAATTCACTGCCAAGGTATAAAACTGTACGGCAAATGTTATGCAACATGTTGAATATTTATTTGTTGTGGGCACAAACATTCTATTTTATTATGCAGCCTAGAAATGTCAGGCGCGCAGATAATATTCCCCAGTATAATGCTATTAGAGAGCACAGAGTAACAGTAATCACCTTACTGCACCAAGGAGAGTACAACATGGCTGATGCTAGGTGATGTATTGCTCTGTGCATGTCTGCATCCCCTCCACCTCTTCTTCTGCAATGCCAGTTTCCAAACACTAACCAGCCTGCGTTTAATAGTAGCTTGATATACAGCGCTGCAGATCATAGAATGGCAAGAGCCTTGATGAAAGGACTCAAGGGCTTGAGGCAACAGTGCATTGAAAAACAGCTGAATAAATGAGGGGGAGAGACAGAGAGATTTGCAATTAACTCTTAGGTGTTCTGCTGGCAGAGAATGACGTTGGAAAGAGTGAGACTTGTTTGTACGACAGCAGCTAGACTGCTGTGGTAGTACAGGCACTAGTAATGTCTTTATTAGTGCGACATACTGACGCATTAAGTCAGCACTCAAAGCTAGTTTTACATCGTTCCAGGGAGAAAAAACGTGAAACGCACCAATTCAGACCTTTAGATACTCAATGTAAAACACACTCAAGTTACCTTTATAAAAGAAAATAAAAAGGTATCAATATTGTTTTAAACAACCTCCAAATCTATGGAATCGAGTGATTCAGCTGAAAGAGGTATACACTGCCATATCAACAACACAATCCTCAATCTGAGCAGTATAGGCCAGACTGCACAGTAGCCTGTCTACATTGGGATTATCACACTGTGCATAATTCAAGGGATGTGTTAAATTCATTACCCAGGCAAACCTGGATCCCATTTTAGGACAGTCTTATGTGGTTTTATGTGGTAGAGAAATCTAAAATTTAGCAAATCCACACACCGACCTGCCTCAGATAATAACCTCCTTTTTTTTTTTTAAATAATCATTTTATTGTGTGCCTTTTTTGCGAGAGATCAAGATGAATAGATGTCAAATAACACTTCAGTTATTGGCAATACACTATTTGGTTTGTTAATCCAAAGCGTTCTCTATAGAAAATGTCAAACAGTATCTTGTACTTGCTCTTTAAACTGGGATAACCCTTGTATTACACAATAAACTTGCTTTCAATGCTAGAAAGGATTCTTATTTTGACAATATAGTGAACATGGGTATTTCTACAGCTGTCTCACTGACCTTGTTAGGAAGGTCAGAAGTATATAGACCATATTGGAAAATTCTCTATACCAACCCCTCATAGATCATGTACATAATATATTTATTACATATTGTTAGAACACGACAAATCTCCAGAACCACCGTACTAATTGAGACACCACATTACTTCAACTGGGGAATCAAACGTCTGTATGATCGTTACATCATGCAAGTGACAGCAATTGACATGGAGCTGGGGATTCCTGGTCATATAAAGCTGACAATCTGCACAATGCATATCGCTAATAACTATGCGATTGCAAGAGACAATGTTGTTTAACAAGTTAACAGCCATCAGGTTTTCTGTACATAAGTATCTCATGAAATATTAAAGTAGGAATTGAATGAGATGAAAGTAAATAGATAAACAAATACACTGTACGTCACAAAAAGTTGTGAAAATTGCACTCATTAAAATAGGTGTCAACAAGCAGCAGCAAGAAAACAAAGATATAAACACATATTTTAGGTCTATAGCCTACAAACACACAAACATTTACATGTGGAAAATTAAAATAATTGCCCTTATTTATCAATGAGTGATAAATTTCAATGTGAGTGATAAATTGCACCAGCCAATCTGCTCCTACTGCCATGTTACAGACTGTGTTTGAAAAATGTCAGTTAGGAGTGGATTGGCTGGTGAAATTTATCACTCACAGTGAAATTCAGCACTCATTGATAAATAAGGGCATACATTTATATACCAGGCCATCTACTCAGGAGCAGTTTTAGGCACGGGGAAGCAGGACGGGGGCGGCCACAGTCACCCCGCAGGCACCCGCCGCCTACCTGCACCACGCATTTCGGCTGCAGCAGGCGCCATGTGCTGTGTAGGCGCCCGCTGCAGCCGGTGCCACTGTCAGACGCTAGAGATCATAATTGACCTCTAGTGTCTGTGCACCGCTGCTATGGGAGAGACGTCTCTCCCATAGAGAGGAGCCGGCAGCTAGAGGACGGAGCAGGAGCAGGAGCAGCAGCGGCCGGGAAGCAGGAGCGGGGCTGGTAAGTATTGTTTTCTTTTTTGTGCTCATAAGCGGCTAAAGGGGGCACAGCTAAAGGGGGCGAATCTACTGGAGGCACAACTACTGGGGGCACAACTACTGGGGCATATCTGTGGCCACGCCCCTTCCCTACGAAGCCACGTCCATATTTTTATGGCATGTGCCTTCGACGCACAATAACGGTTTTACCTGGGGGTGGTGGTTTGGGGTGCCATAGGAAACTTTCGCCCTGGGCGCCACAAGGTCCAGAACCGCCCCTGCATCTACTGAATATCTGTGCTACTGCTACCTGGGTGCAATCAGCACTCATACTAATTAAATAATAAAGGGACAATTGCACCATACACAGTAAAATACAAATACATTTATTAACATTCATAAAAGGTAGGTTTTATGGTCCTCAGTTTGTAAAAAGAAGATAATATAAAACATTAAATATCATGAGTGCAAGTACCACTGGTTTACCCTTTCGGTAGTTATTATAAGCCACAAATTCTGGCTAGGGCTCAGTTTCACATACGCTCACAAGTTCATTAAAAGATGCATATTACCAGATCCTTCAGAAATAGTCCCCTAGGTATCTCAGTTGCCGGAGATCGAAGTTGCAAACGGGGGCAAATCCGGATCCGCAGGTGCTTGTGCTGGAATTTATCCGGTGGATACAAAAGAGTCTATAAATATTGCCAGTGATGTGGAAAAGGGTTCAACAATTGTGGTCCTGCAGGGTAGCTCAACGCATTTGGCTGGTCCAGTATCTGCCAGCTTCCTCAGGATTTGTGGCTTATAATAACTACCGAAAGGGTAAACCAGTGGTACTTGCACTTACGTTATTTTATGTTTTATATTATCTTCATTTTACAAACTGAGGACCAGAAAACTTCATTTTTATGAATGTTAATAGATTGTATTTGTATTTTACTGTGTATGGTGCAATTGTCCCTTTATTATTTGAAATAACAGCCGGCGCCAGTACACACTCTTTTCCATTGTATCTATATTCAAAGGGAGATGACCCTCCCTGTACAGGCTGCCGCTGACATCGCACTCCCTATCTTTATCTTTTTCTGTAACTAAATATTAAAACTATTTTTTGAGCAACATTTAAAGAAACTTCAGGAAAGGGGGTCAATGAAAGTTAGCACCACTATAAACTTGTTCCCAATTTAGACGCTGCGGTCTCATTCACACATATATACCGTGAACATGTGTAAAAAAGCAGGGCAGCTAACCTTGCTATCATTTTAAGTTTTGTTTTGAAGTTAGACCAAGAATCAGTACCAAGAGGGAACATTTCTTGCACAGAACTACACTATCGTGCATACCATATCAATATCATCCTAAGACTTCAGAGAATGGAACGCAACTCTTATTTCCCTTCAATGGCAAAGGGTTTCATTCATATCATTCTGTAAATACTCCCAGTAAAGCTACAAGCATATATACTACTGGAGCAAAACGGCAGAGAAACACGCATTTCTGACAAGCGGCAGGGATTAGAGCATTCACAGCTTTTTTTTAAACACATCACCTTTCTAGTTTCCTCACATGAAGCAGTAATGACACCTGAAGAAGGTGCTAATGAGATTGTGTAAGGAAATTCCAAAAATACATAAAAAGAGGAAATGTTTTCCAACAGATTCACTCAGTCATCTCTTATTTAGCACATAATCTAGATAACATGATAAATTATTATCATTATTATCATTATTTCATATTTCACAGAGCTGCACATATAGCATTGTTCACAACATACTCCAGTGGAGACAATATTTTAGCTTTCAAGACACATTGATTCAAGTATGAGAATATTTGGAATTAAGCAATCAAAATGATTGCACTGTTATTTTAGCACACAGGCATATATACATACATACATACATACATACATAACAAGGGTTTGGCACTCATGTGCCCTGTATGATCTGAAGACAGTGGGACTTAAATCCAATGTTGTAATAACTTTTTCCAGGCGTACAGTGCATCCCAGAAGAAAGGACAAATTGTAAAAGGATGTGAACACACACTCATGCGCTGATAGCAGCCTATAACCTAGTGGTAAGAGTCTCACCAGCACTCAAGTACATATAAACAAAAATGGTTACCACGACAGGTCTCAGGCGCTTATCTATGAATAAGCCTTTGGAATGACCCACATCAGTGTTCTGGTTACGTGATGTATATTCTAAAATCAAATAAAATAAATAACATAGTGTAAAACTGTTAAAAAAGGGAAGTGTATTTCGCTCCCTAGTGCAGACCCGTACCGAATTCGGTGGTCTGCTATGTAAGCAGACAGAATCGCTTAGTGTATAAGAGGAATCTCCAAATGGCATGCGTCCTAGTCTTCCCTCTACCACTGTGGAACGTTTTCTTCAGATAGCTCACACGTGGTAATATGTAAATGAAGAGGAATTTAATAGTGCATTATTGTAAGACACCCTTAGCGGCACACAAAGTGAAATGGACTCTCACCGGATGTATTGGTCTACGGGTCACCGTAGACACATATGCATGCAATGAGTGGCTTTAGTTCTCATAGACCCTCCTCTCCTGGTTGCCAATATACGATGATATATAAAAGAGAGGGACAGATGTGATGGTCTACAGGTGTTTTCCTTGAAAAAGACAACACTCTGTTGTTGAAACGCGTTGGTTGAGGTATCTCTTGGACACGTGGAGGACTCACTTGGCGATTGATGAAGACTTCCGGGGACGCCTGGGCTCATTATTAATGCGCTTTTTGTCTACTAACACCTGTAGACCATCAGATCTGTCCCTCTCTTTTATATATCATCGTATATTGGCAACCAGGAGAGGAGGGTATATATTTACACTTATATAATCCTTGAAAAGGAGGCGGAATCATTACATATATGATTATTGTGGTTAATGTCAAAGCTTTGATTTCCCCCTGCTGAAAACTTGCCCCCAGTAAGGACTGTGCAAATTGCATTCCCCACCCACTAAATATTACAGGGCGACATAAAACAGGCAGCTCTGCTACCACATGGTTCCTGAAACGGAAGAACAATCATGCAAGACAGGGGCATTGCTAGGTTCTAAAAATATCCAGAGTCTATCCGCACGATGTCACCATATTTGTAATAGCACATACCATGCAGTCACACAGAAGGTATAAAGTTACATGAAGCACTAACAAAGGAGGATTTTTCTCTTAAAGCTATAGGAGGAGATGCAGGGGCATTTTAAGAGAGGAGAGGACCCACATACCGCCTCCGTCGTGGGCCCCCTCCTCTCCTGCAGCAGTAGACTCTGGCATAATACCAGTCTACTGCGGATGCACAGGTATCCAGGAACATGGCGGCTACGCATTATTCCCAGGGACATCTCCAGTACGCATGCGCAAATCACTCGAAAATGGCCGCAGCGGCCATTTTCCGAGTGATTTCTGTCCACCGTGCAGGCCCCGCCGTCACGGGACTCCGGAGGGGTAAGTATAATATATGGGTACAGTGTGCGTGGTGTGGGACCCCCTGAACCCAGGGGTCCGCGTGCAACGCACACACTGCACAAATTATAGAAACGCCTATGGGGAGATGTACTAAGCTTTGAAGAGCAAAGTGGAAAAAGGTAAAGTACCAGTCAATCAGCTCCTAACTGACATGTTACAGGCTGTGTTTGAAAAATGATATGAACTGGTTGGTAGTACAGGTTGAGTATCCCTTATCCAAAATGCTTGGGACCAGAGGTATTTTGGATATCGGATTTTTCCGTATTTTGGAATAATTGCATACCATAATGAGATATCATGGCAATGGGACCTAAATCTAAGCACAGAATGAATTTATGTTTCATTTACACCTTATACACACAGCCTGAAGGTAATTTTAGCCAATATTTTTTATAACTTTGTGCATTAAACAAAGTGTGTCTACATTCACACAATTCATTTATGTTTCATATACACCTTATATACACAGTCTGAAGGTCATTTAATACAATATTTTTAATAACTGTGTGTATTAAACAAAGTTTGTGTACATTGAGCCATCAGAAAACAAAAGTTTCACTATCTCACTCTCACTCAAAAAAGTCCGTATTTCGGAATATTCCGTATATCGGATATTTGGATATGGGATACTCAACCTGTACTTTATCTCTCTCCAAGGCTTGGTACATCTGCCCCATAATGTAAATGGATAAAAGGTAAAATAAATCAATGTTGCTGCTAGCTAAAATAAAAATATATAAAATATAAATGCTATTAAAAACCAAACAAACAATAGACTAATATGATGGATACACATGGTCTGGAAGTATCCCTACCAAAGTTTAGCAAGAGTCACGATTGCATTATAAATTTAGTGTTGTTTCATCTAAGTGCTACTTCTGACTAGAATTAATCCTGTTTTTCGTGTTATTTCTTTGTCCAACTGTAAGATGACATGCATCATCTGCAGTGTGTGTCAATTCCTTGGTCTAAAGTCAAAATGCAGCTGAATTACAAAGGTATTAATTGGACTGGAGCAGTAATCTACAGAAGTCTAACTTTTGTTCAGGCAGCAATTACTGCATTGTCTATCAGTGTTTTTATTTATTTATTATAATTATTATTAAATTAAATACATTTTGATCACCTGTCATCCTTAAGGGCCCTACACGCTTAAAGATTTCACTGAACGATATGAACGTTGTCGTCCATATCATTCAGTGTGTAGGCACCAATGATGAACAATGCGCGGCCCCGCACTCGTTCATCGTTGGTGCTGGGTGACTTATGCATGAAAGCCAATATGGACAATCTCGTCCATATTAACATGCACTGCTATGGAGCCAGGTGGCGGGGAGAGTGAAGAAACGCAACACCCCCCGTCACCCCCTCCCCCGCCGCCGGGTCGCCCGTATCGGTCGTCGGGCAGCTCAGCGGCGGGTCGCCGAGTGTGTAGGGCCCATTAGCGTCAGTTATGTGGAGGTGGACAGGGTTGTGATTTGGTTTGTCCACATTTTATGCCTGGCAGACTATCGCATTGACCATAAGAAATTTGATTTGGTCCTGGAAAACCAAACCGTGCCATCTTTGCAACTATCCTACAGCACCCAGTTTGGGGACCACTAATCAACACTGATTACTTTTGAACCACAAGTGCTACGCAGACCAATGCAAACAAAATATTATTTTACCACATTGCCAGAGTAAATCAGTGTTACTCCCTGTGTCCGCCCACAACACGCATAAGTATTCAGAGGGAAGCTGCCCCCATTCAACACATCTTTTGTATGCTGAACAAAACTAGTTACCTTGTGCTTGAGCAAGTATCATTAAATGACCATTTCCCAAATGTGAATGATGCACTGGTCATTTAACTAGCAGATAGTTTTAACTATCTTGTCGGAACACGAGTGTTAAAGGGGGAAAAAAAAGTTCACGCACTTACTTCAAATGTGATTCTATTGCTCAATGATTTTCTATTTCACTGCACATATCTACATTTATCTCATATTTTCCTTTAATCTTATGTAAATACAAAAATAGCCATATCCAGCATAACACAGGCTGGCGTACATTTACTGGGTGCATAAATGCCAGCTGTGGCACTGCCCGATGCAGCACTCCCAACCCATTAGCTTAATAAGTAACAAGTTTCCTGATGCTGAATCTCAGTGGCTGCCTAGTGCATAGAGAGAGGTCACTATGGGTAAAATAAACACACTGAGCGGCATTATGTCACTCATTCAGTGTTACAGGTGCACCAAAAAGAATGATGCTGTAAGTAATTGCCTTGGTAAGCAATTCCAACAAAATACTGCCCCTAGTGGCAGGACTTTTTTTCGGGCTGCACCCACTATGTGGAATGCCCTCCCACGCACAATAAGGCTCTCGTCTAGTCTGCAAACATTCAAGTGTTCCCTGAAACTCACCAGGAAAGCTTATCAAATTCCGGAACCTTCATAAACGTTGTCAAAGTCAGAAAAATATCTCTATGCACACTACCATATTTGCACCTCACACAGGTCCGTGCTGCGCATGCGTACGCTCTCCCGTACGTGCGCATACTCACAGTCGCGGGCACCCGCAGGCGCACGGTATGCGTATTTACGGTAGAGTTTATGTGATCGTAGCGTGCGACTCAATCGTTACATATTTTCACTATATAATGTATTTTGTAGATCATGGTCCCTTTGATAGATTCTGAAAGTTTAGTTAACATAGCATGTTCCTGAACAGAGAGATCCCTCTTTGTATTGTACGAAGGGTCTAACAGGGGTCATACAGTGTTTGGTACCCATCGGAAGAGTATTTAAATAGCAATATTCCGGTGTTGGTTTGGAGCGGATTAATCGCTCGTGCGAATAGTTATGGACATAAGAAGTTTATGTCCATTTACTATTATTTGTTCTTATTTAGTCATGCGGCGGGAAACCCAGTATCCCACCCACCTGAACAGTTGGAAGCAGTCACAGCCCACCTGTATGAATCAACCTATGACCTTTTGTTATAATGCGAAGCCGAATTCCTGTGTCCAATGAACAATGAGATTGTAGGGACCATTGAATTGTATTGTGTGTGGGGCATAAATAGGCAGGCCGACCATATCCAGTTCACTCTCTTCAACGGTTCTCATTGCTGATAATCGGGAGCTGGATATCGAGGCGCATGCGATCGTTTCCCCTTGTGCGTAAGTGTTTCTCCGCAACTATATTGATCTTCTTGTTATTGTGAGCCAATTTCTCTCTCTCTCTCTCTCTCTCTCTCTCTCTTCTCCTCTTTCTCTCTTATTTTCCCTTAAATAGTAATTGTATTATATTTCCTGTGTAGTTATCTGGTTAAGTAGTCTATGTTATATTGTAGTGTATGATTTGTATTTGTATCAATTCTTTTGCAAGTATATCATTCATAATATATATATATTAGGCGTTGGACCCTAAGCCCAGGTATCTGTGTATTTCTTATAGTGTTAAGTATTCTCAGAGCGTCGGTGACGCTAGAACAGCTTTAAAGGTAATAAGGTTATACTGTGTTGCATTTACACTATCATTACACTAAGGTTTTACTGCACAATACACTGTTTATGGTTTAGATACAAAGGTTTAACATTGTGAGCGTCAGCGCCGCTGGTGATCTCCTCGTGGTCCCGAGCGTCCGCTACGCTATAGCGAATCATTACGTTAGTCAGCAGCCAATAGCGTGCCTGCCTGTGATCTCTTGGCCGTGAGCGAACGTGACGCTTGAGCGTCTCGACTACGGCTAAGCGATTGTTACGCAACGAGCGTACCCTTACGGTACTTCATACGTAAATAGCGTACAGTGTTCTTAGACCTCATAAAGGGTTTTATATAAGATAAATATTCAGCTTTATCAATTGCGGGCTCGTCCTGTCCTTCACACATCTGCACTAGGTAATTTCAGCAGACATTATCCAGCAGCAAAGGGCGGGAGATCATATTCCTCGTAGTGCTGTTTGGATAAGCGTCTGCTTCTCTTAGTAAAGGGTGCTGAAGGAATCCGGGAACCGGAGGTAAGAACAACACGCTAGTGTCTTTTTAAAACTGTTTATTTTTCTGTCTTGCGTACACACGCACGCACACATATATATCTGCATTTCTTTTTTTTTCATTTGTGTATTTTCGTATGTCACTCTCCTGTTTGCCAGTTTTATAATTGATAAAACGTGCTAAGAGAGATTTGCTGCTATTTTATAGTTTAAGAGTAAAAAGGTAATATAGTTAAAGTATAGACAAACACAGCTGTGCCTGAGAGACAAGGCGAAGTCAGTGTGGTGCGCGGTAGATGATAAAGGATCATCTACATTGATAAACGTATAAATTGTGTTACGGTGGATCTTTGCTTTGCGTACACGTGTCTCTAACAAAGGACTGAGACTTGCGTACGCAACCCAAGGGCCGACGCACGCAGCGTATATTACGCAACGGAGCGTACGGGTACGCCCACGTAACTCAAATCACAAGTGTTAATTTTTTTTCAACGCGATAAATAGCGCAACGCGGTAAATAACGCAAGGCGATAAATCGCGCAAATCTATTTTAACATTCTAAATTTAAATTAACAGATCCTTCTCCTAATTGGTAACACATCTGGTCTAAAGAAAAATTTCTGCGCAGAAATAGAAATAGAAACAAAAGTGTATATGTGGTGAGTGAGTGTTTGTTTTTACAATTTTTGAGGTTGAACCACAAGAAAAGTCGAGTTCTCGTGAGGTACATGCGTGTAAGTGACGTACATGGTGGCTAGGGAGGCATCCCTGGTTAAAACATACAATTTGAGCATTAGAGTGTAGCAGACCAGGAGGTCATACTGTAACAGACCAGGAGGTCATAGCAGACCAGCAGGTTCAGGTACAGCAGACAAGGAAGTCCGCTATACAGTCCACAGGCACAACACCAAGAAAGGGTTGGTGCAACACCCATATAGGCCATACAAGCTCTGGCTGAAGGAATTCGCAGCCGTAATTTTCGATTCCACTGGTCGCTCCGTACATAAGATTAGTTGCTTATGTGCTGAACGATTGTACCGCACGTAATTGTGTACATTAGTAAACCTGACCGGTACTATTTGTGTACGAAGGTCATAAACGCTATTTGTACATTCTAACGTGATTTGTGTAATTTTTTTTATTTTAAGGGAGGTTCGCTGCTCACTCAGGAACTATCCAACAACCAATAGTTACTGGAAAGAGTAAGTGTTCTTCGGATCACCCTCACAGGTTCCAGTAAATAGAGGTTCAGGTCGCAGGGGCCCTGGGTCGAGTACGCCAGCACCATATCGGTGTGATCAGGTCGTATTGGTCGGCGTGGGCGAGTGAGTGGGGTACTCGGTAAACCGCCACCGTCAGCCTATTTTGAACATTTTGGTTTGCGTAAGGGTTGGCTGAATAAAGCAACACCTTCGAACTATGGGGGCCACTTGTTCAGGTAGGGGGCGATCAACCTCGGTTCGGGTTGATTCAGTGAACCGACCAGTCGGGTCGGCAAGGTACGTAATGTGTGAGAAATACGGAAGTCACACAGAAGCTTTATGTGATGAATGGGAGAGAATGACAGTACATGACGGGGAGAAATTCCCAAGAGTAGGTAGCTTCAGCACAGAAGTGTTAACGAATTTAAGGAGAAGGATATGTCTCATTAAATCAGCAAAGAGACGAATCAAGCATTATGATTATTTACAGTTGTGGCAACAGGAGGGTGACATACAGAGAGGATTGGCTCAGGCGGCGGGATCTGGCTCGATCAGAAAACTGATAGCCACGGCCCCACCGCCACCATATATATCGGGAGAAAAATTGGTTGCGGAGAATGACGCATTAAGGTGTAACAAACAAACACTTAGCAACTGTGTAAATGTTAAAGATAATGTTAACCAATTAACCAATGCAAGTATTAACCCGTGCAAGTTGTACCCTGTTTTGAACTTTCCTCAGGAGTGTGATCAAGAGGACGAATCGGCAACAATTTCAGCGCTCTCTCTAGCAGCCACCATAGCAGAGACCACAGTAGGCACAGCTCCACCCCCGAGATTAGTAACAAAGGCCCCTAGCGGAGGGATAGGTGAGGTCGTATCAACGGGTAAGTACGGCACCATACACTATGCTGAAACTATTTCACTACAGCCTGTAGAATCTACACAGAATGAGGTTGTTAGAGTTAATCCTGTTAAGGTAATAGTAGTTCCAAATGGGAAAACAGACACTTCAGGAGTCACTCCTGTTAGGAACATTGCCATGTACAGCCCATTTTCCCGAATGGAATTAAGGACCATAGTGTCTGAATTCCCTGACCCTAGAAAAGACTTAGTTGCCAGCCAAAAATACATCAGAGACCTAGGTAACACTGTAGAGCCCAACAATAAAGACTGGCAGATATTGCTGAGAGCATGTTTACCCTCCAATGTCGACGCAGCTCAATTTTTAGCTGACTGTGGATTAGATCAGGATGTACCTCTTACAGAAGTGTACAACAAAGACAATGTAAAAAGAATAAGTTTACAGTTAAAGGAGTATTTCCCAGCCGTAGTTAAATGGAACAAAATATTCTCCATTAAACAGAAGGAGTCAGAAACAGCTGCAGAGTATTTTCACAGAGCATTATCAGAAATGGCAAAATACACAGGCATAGAGGACATTAAAACAAACATAAACCATCGAGAAGTAGCAGTATCGGTACTGATGGATGGTTTAAAAGAGTCATTGAAGACTAGGGTACAGACCACACAACCATGTTGGCGAGGTCTGTCTGTGGCTACTTTGAGAGAGGCTGCTATTGATCACGATAGGAACATCACCAGACACAGGGAACAACAAGGTGATAAGTTAATGGCAGTAAGTATACAGACCCTGACCACAAGGCAGCCTTTGTTTATATCACCAAACCCTGTGGGTAAGTCAAATGTGGTTACTTGTTATTCTTGTCATAAACAGGGACACATGGCACGAGATTGTAGAGTGAAGAATTCACGAAACTCATACCAACCCCCTAGACAACGACACGACACACGACATTGGGATCAGGGTCCGCAGAAACGGAGTTATGAGCCACATACAGGGGAAACAAAAAGATATCCCCCGAACAGAGACTGGCAAGCCTCTGGTAGCTCCCAATTAACTCCATCACAAGTAGTTGCTGCCAGCGGGATTCAGGGAGGTCACCATACCCAATAGGGGTGTGGCCATACCTGTAATCTGCAGCCAGTAAAATTGATTGCAAGCCTTGGAAGTGAACCAGAAATTGCAATCAATGTAGCTGGTAAATCATTAAACTTTCTTGTAGACACAGGGGCGGCCAAATCAGTGATAAATTCGACAGTGGGCATGAGAACCACTGGTAAGACAATTCCAGCCATAGGGGTAACGGGAGTAGTCCAGCACTACCCTGTTAGCAAACCAGCCGAGATTACAATAGGGCCTTTACATACCAAGCATTCCTTTTTGCTGGCTGCATCGGCACCGACTAATCTCCTGGGAAGAGACTTACTGTGTAAAATGGGGTGCGTCATTTATTGTACTCCTGAAGGTGTATTCTTGGACATACCTGAGAATCACGCTCAGGAAGTACGAGACATGTTAGACTCCCCATCAAAATTAATGTCACATACCATTATGACAAATAGGACTCCCTCCCAAGTAGAAGAAATGACATCTCAGATACCAGAGTCACTTTGGACTAAACATGGACAGGACACTGGATTAATGGCAAACGTAGCTCCGGTAGTTGTACAAGTAAAAGATGGTAGGATAGCTCCAAAAATCCCACAGTACCCTCTGAAGCCAGAGGTGGAGTTAGGAGTGTATCCCGTAATAGAGCGCTTGCTACAACAGGGCATTCTGGTAAGAACGTCCAGCACTGCCAATAGTCCCATCTTCCCTGTTAAAAAGAGTGGGGGGAGGGGTTACCGGCTAGTGCAGGATCTAAGGGGGATTAACAAAATAGTTGAGAGTCAGTTCCCCGTAGTGCCAAATCCAGCTGTCATCCTAATGCAAATCCCTCCCACTGCGAAATTTTTCACTGTTATTGACCTCTGCTCCGCTTTCTTTTCGGTACCTCTGCACCCTGACAGTCAATATTTGTTTGCATTTACATACAGAGGAGTCCAATACACATGGACTCGATTACCACAAGGATTCATAGATAGCCCAAGTATATTTTCCCAGGCTTTGCATGATTGTTTACAGTCTTTCCAACCAGTGAGTGGATCAGTATTAATACAGTACGTGGATGATCTACTACTGTGTTCTGATTCATTGGAAGCATCCCTGAAGGATACGAAACAGCTCCTGTTTCACCTTTCAGACACAGGACACAAGGTTTCCAAAGACAAGTTGCAATTATGCCAAACTAAGGTAAAATATTTGGGACACTGTCTAACACAAGGACTGAGACACCTGACCGCTGATAGAATTCAAGCAATTAGAGACATGACTCTGCCACAAACCCAGCAACAGATCAGAACATTTTTAGGAATGTGTGGGTATTGCCGTAACTGGATCCCAGGGTTTTCCATTCTAGCGTTACCCTTGCAGGAGATGGTCTCCTCAAACAAACCTGATCGGATTTCGCATACAGACGAGTCTGAGACAGCATTTGAGAGACTTAAACAGTGCCTAACGCAGGCACCAGCATTGGGTATGCCAGACTATGGGAAACCCTTTGAACTATACGGAACAGAAAGTGCTGGTTGCGCGGCAGGCGTACTAACCCAAAAGCACGGTGATGCCAGCAGGCCGGTAGCATATTACAGCGCTCAGCTAGATACGGTAGCGCGATCCCTCCCCACATGCTTGCGAAGCGTTGCCGCGATAGCATTGCTAGTAACGAAAAGCGAAGACGTCGTGCTAGGTCACAACCTCACAATTCATACACCACATGCAGTGTCAGCCTTGTTAAATTCTGCCCAAACCAGACACGTCTCATCAGCGCGGTTTACAAGATGGGAATTGGCACTAATGGCCCCCATAAACATCACCATAAGGAGATGCAGTGCATTAAATCCTGCAACATATCTCCCAGGTGTGCCTGGACAGGCACAAAGGGTGGAGGATGAGAGTGGTGGGGAAGGAGAATTTAATACAAAGGAAGACACACATGGTTGTATGGAATATTTGACCCAAAATTTTACCGCAAGGCCTGACATCAGTGACAACCCACTGGAAGATGTAGAACTTACGTTCTACACGGACGGTAGTTGTCATAGACAGTCAGACTCGGGAGACTTGTGTACTGGATACGCAGTCGTAGATGACCAAGGCACCATAGAAGCGGAACCGCTAGGCCCACCTCACTCAGCCCAAGTTGCTGAACTGGTCGCCCTAACCAGAGCATGTGAATTGGCTAAGGGCAAATCAGCCAATATCTACACGGATTCTAGATACGCATTCGGGGTAGTCCATGATTTCGGAGCCCTATGGCGCCTCAGAAATTTCATGACGGCAGCTGGTACACCGGTAGCGCATGCAGCTCACATAAAAAGGCTTCTAACAGCGATACAGGAACCCGACAGAGTGGCTGTTATCAAATGTAAAGCACACACATATAGCCAAGACCCAGTATCACTTGGTAACAGCCGAGCAGACGAAGCTGCTAAATTAGCAGCTGCTACCCCCAGACAGACAGACACCACACAACTGATGGTATTTAATACCATCAACACACAGAAGTTGTGTGAGATGCAAAATTTGTGTTCCACACAGGAAAAGGCAGTCTGGAAGGCAAAAGGATATGGCCAGGAGTCCTCAGGACTCTGGACGGATGGACACGGTAAACCAGTGGCCCCCAGAGCATACCTTCCATGTTTAGCTGAGGGAGCCCACGGGCTGACTCATCTGGGCAAGGAAGGGATGTGCAAGTTGGTAAGAGCATATTGGTATGCCCCAGGATTTTCATCTCATGCGAGTAAAAGGGCAATGTCATGCCTTACCTGTCTGAGAAAGAACATCGGAAAGGCAATACCTACAGAACCATCTCATATCCCACCTGCCGGCGGCCCTTTCCAGGTGTAATACCCTGAAGCTATTGCACCATGGAGATCCCCTTGTGATTTTTTTTTTTTGTTTACATTGTGGAACTACAAGTCCCAGAGTAGATTGTGGGCTGAACTTTATGTGACCCTGTCAGCTTGGGACAGGGATTTTGCCGCCAATTCTCTGGTCCTGTCACTTCTTACCCAGCAACATAAAAAGTCTGGGAAACATGTCCCCAGCTGATTGGGTCCCCTGGGTTGTAGGGCAGAGTGACCAGGGGGTAGTCTGTTGCTGGGGCCCCGGGAGCCAGTCATCATAGAGGAGAGGGGAGGTGGAGGAGCACCAGGACCCTTAAAAAGAAGCCTCACAGCACAGGAGAGAGAGACCTGGAGGAATGGGAATATGTACCTGGGGAAGTGGAGCCATGTAGTGTCCAGAGCCTGAAGACTGGAGTATGCAGCGCTGGGAGGATCGCTGCCAGAGGAGCCCTGGAGGAATGGGAAGATTACCTGGGGAAGGTGTCGCCATGTAGCCCCAGGAGCCGCCTGCCAGTGTGTGAGGACAGTCTGCGCAGAGAAGAAGCTGAGGGGAGAACCAGCGACCGGAGCACCAGTGCCAGAAGAATGCCGGAGACCCTGCCTGAGGAGAAGAGCTGGCCGCGTCAGTGCCAGCGGGGATGGAGTGCGGAGAAGAGCCGCCGCTGCTGAGAGACTGGAGCGCTGGGCCGGAGGAACCGCAGCCCGTCCAGCAGAGCAGTGATGACATCCGTCCCCTGGATTCCAAGGAGCGGCAGATGAGAAGCGCGCAGGCACCGCGAAGGACGACCCCGGGAAGAAGACCCCAGCGAGGACCCCTGGCGGCTGGAGTACGGCGAGGACCCGAGAAGACCCCAGCGTAGAGATGACGGCGCGGACCGGAGTCTGCTGCACAAGAGGAGTGAAGACCCGGAGACGGCGCGGCGGCAGCTGAAGAGGAGTAGACCGGACCGGAGACTGAGGAGGGAGACTCCAGACAGCCACGCTGAAGATGCGGAGGATCGGAGGTGGCAGAAGCGCCGCAGCGATGGGTGAGAACTTGCAAACAACCCTTCCGCTGCCAGAAACTCTGCCCCTGTTGTGCCCTCCGCTGCAAAAACTCTGCTAATAGGGGACATAGTATTTGAAAAAAGGTGTAGACACCCCTAAGATCCCTTGTGTCCGGTATTTAACCCCTTCCGCTGCATGAACTCTGCATTTGGGGAACATATTTACTAAGTGGGTAGGTTGCCCTTCATGAGTGCCCCGGTGAGACAATTAATAATAAAAGGGGTGGGCTCCCCTCATCACAGTACCCCCGCAAGTTTAGATAATTAGGAGTTGCGCTCCCCTCATTTGTATGTGCCCGGCTTAACCCCTTCTGCTGCAAAGACTCTGTAATCTGGGGGCAATATATTGTATTCCAGGGGAAGAGGCTCCCCACTAGTGCTGTGCCCCGCATATTTGTTTTGGAATGTTGTAAAAGGGGGTAGACTGCCCTTATATATTTGTGAATGTATTTATCTGCTATTAAGGAATGCTGGTACTGATAGTTCTTTTTATGCAAGTTCCGCCCAGCAGTGTGAAAGCTAATGTTAATGCATTTATCTGCTATTAAGGAATGCTGGTACTGATAGTTCTTTTTATGCAAGCTCCGCCCAGCAGTGTGAAAGCTAATGTTAATGCATTTATCTGCTATTAAGGAATGCTGGTACTGATAGTTCTTTTTATGCAAGCTCCGCCCAGCAGTATGAAAGCTAATGTTAATGCATTTATCTGCTATTAAGGAATGCTGGTACTGATAGTTCTTTTTATGCAAGCTCCGCCCAGCAGTGTGAAAGCTAATGTTAATGCATTTGTCTGCTATTAAGGAATGCTGGTACTGATAGTTCTTTTTATGCAAGCTCCGCCCAGCAGTGTGAAAGCTAATGTTAATGCATTTATCTGCTATTAAGGAATGCTGGTACTGATAGTTATTTTTATGCAAGCTCCGCCCAGCAGTGTGAAAGCTAATGTTAATGCATTTATCTGCTATTAAGGAATGCTGGTACTGATAGTTCTTTTTATGCAAGCTCCGCCCAGCAGTATGAAAGCTAATGTTAATGCATTTATCTGCTATTAAGGAATGCTGGTACTGATAGTTCTTTTATTGCAAGCTCCGCCCAGCAGTGTGAAAGCTAATGTTAATGCATTTATCTGCTATTAAGGAATGCTGGTACTGATAGTTCTTTTTATGCAAGCTCCGCCCAGCAGTGTGAAAGCTAATGTTAATGCATTTGTCTGCTATTAAGGAATGCTGGTACTGATAGTTCTTTTTTATGCAAGCTCCGCCCAGCAGTGTGAAAGCTAATGTTAATGCATTTATCTGCTATTAAGGAATGCTGGTACTGATAGTTCTTTTATTGCAAGTTCCGCCCAGCAGTGTGAAAGCTAATGTTAATGCATTTGTCTGCTATTAAGGAATGCTGGTACTGATAGTTCTTTTATTGCAAGCTCCGCCCAGCAGTGTGAAAGCTAATGTTAATGCATTTATCTGCTATTAAGGAATGCTGGTACTGATAGTTCTTTTTATGCAAGCTCCGCCCAGCAGTGTGAAAGCTAATGTTAATGCATTTGTCTGCTATTAAGGAATGCTGGTACTGATAGTTCTTTTTTATGCAAGCTCCGCCCAGCAGTGTGAAAGCTAATGTTAATGCATTTATCTGCTATTAAGGAATGCTGGTACTGATAGTTCTTTTATTGCAAGTTCCGCCCAGCAGTGTGAAAGCTAATGTTAATGCATTTATCTGCTATTAAGGAATGCTGGTACTGATAGTTATTTTTATGCAAGCTCCGCCCAGCAGTGTGAAAGCTAATGTTAATGCATTTATCTGCTATTAAGGAATGCTGGTACTGATAGTTCTTTTTTATGCAAGCTCCGCCCAGCAGTGTGAAAGCTAATGTTAATGCATTTATCCGCTACTAAGGAACGCTGGTTACCTGAGACTGTTGTTTACAAGCCATAACCAGCCTGCTTTAATTGTGCACAAGTTACCTGCTTACCTGCTACTAGTATTGATAACGCTGGTTACCTGAGACTGTCGTTTAATAGCCATAACCAGCCTGCTTTAATCGTGCACAAGTTCCTGCTTACCTGCTACCTGTATTGCTGACGCTGGTTACCTGAGACTGTCGTTTAATAGCCATAACCAGCCTGCTTTAATCGTGCACAAGTTCCTGCTTAACTGCTACCTGTATTGCTGACGCTGGTTACCTGAGACTGTTGTTTAGTAGCCATAACCAGCCTGCTTTAATTGTGCACAAGTTACCTGCTGACCTGCTACTTGTATTGCTAACGCTGGTTACCTGAGACTATCGTTTAATAGCCATAACCAGCCTGCTTTAATCGTGCACAAGTTCCTGCTTACCTGCTACCTGTATTGCTGACGCTGGTTACCTGAGACTGTTGTTTAGTAGCCATAACCATCCTGCTTTAATTGTGCACAAGTTACCTGCTTACCTGCTACTTGTATTGCTAACGCTGGTTACCTGAGACTGTCGTTTAATAGCCATAACCAGCCTGCTTTAATCGTGCACAAGTTCCTGCTTACCTGCTACCTGTATTGCTGACGCTGGTTACCTGAGACTATTATTTAGAAGCCATAACCAGCCTGCTTCAATTGTGCACCAGTTACTTGCTTACCTGCTACCTGTATTGCTAACGCTGGTTACTTGAGACTGTTATTTAGAAGCCATAACCAGCCTGCTTCAATTGTGCGCCAGTTTCCTGTTTACCTGCCACTTGTAAATTTTGTTAGGATAATAAAATGGAGTTGGATACTATATTATGTTTGTGTTGTCATTGTGTCTGAGAGGTAAAGCAGGTCTGCCGCTCTGATCACCCGAACCAGATTCACACTAGCACCCCACAATTTAGTTCAAGTTTTCGGCACCGTAAATGTCATGTGTTTGTTTGTGGGTGGACATTACACAGGTAATACAGATTGACTTTATTCAATTACCCCCTTGTCGAAATTTGAAATATGTACTTGTTTGTATAGATGTTTTTTCAAATTGGGTCGAAGCATTTCCGGCGGCCACAAATACCGCTATGTTTACTGCTAAGAAAATTGTGCAGGAATTTGTATGTAGATATGGTATCCCTAGAATTATCGAAAGTGATAGGGGTACCCATTTTACAGGTGATGTCTTTCAAGGAATGTGTAAATTGATGGGAATTGATAGCAAGCTGCACACTCCATACCGTCCACAGGCGAGTGCGAAAGTGGAAAGAGTGAACAGCACTATTAAAAATAAACTGAGTAAAGTGATGGCAGAGACAGGATTGACATGGCCAGAAGCTTTACCCATTGTACTGTACAGCATCAGAACCACTCCCAGGTCCCCTCTTAATCTGTCTCCCTTTGAAATCTTGTTTGGTCGACAACCGCATGTTATGATTAACCCTCAGGATGATTTGAAGTGTAACAATGAAGTGACTGTAAAATACTTGATTAACATGAGTAAACAGTTAAGGAATCAAAATGATAATCTGAAGTTAGTGATTCCTGATTTACCAGATAGTAATTGTCATGACATTGAACCTGGGGATTATGTAATGATACGAAATTTTCTACGCTCAGGTTGCCTTATTGACAGATGGGAAGGACCATACCAGGTCTTATTGACTAGCACTACAGCATTGAAGGTTGCTGAGAGAGAGACTTGGGTTCATTCATCCCACTGTAAAAAGGTTGCTGATCCAGCAAGGTCCCGTGATAAGGAACAGACGGTAGAGGTTGTATCACTGAAGTGTCTGTTCCAGGAGGATTGAGGCGGCACCTGAGCATTGAAAATCACAAGACCAAAAGCAGTTGTCGATCCCCTGTTCCCTTTTATTGTTTTTCTCCAACTTCCCATCCCCTCTCCCTCAAATTATTTTTTCCCCCTTCTCATTCTTCTCCGTTTTCCTCCTACAAGATGGACTTGCCCCAAGAGACTGTGATCCGGATTTTCCTGTTGACCATGATGTTGACCAGAGCAGTCTGTTCCGGCGAGAGTACCATGGAGGTCGAGAGAGGTTCTGGAATGGGTTCTGATGACAGAGATGGAGGCGTAGTTTTCCAAGAACAACATAATCAACAAGCAAAGGCGAGTATCAGAAAACGATCCGATAGCATTGACCATAGAAGGAATTGTGAAGGATTGTTAGCTGAAGAAAACTGTATCTGTCGGCTCTGTAACAATGTCATTGAGGATGGGTGCATAAAGAAATGCCAATCCAGTTTTAATATCCATATGGACCGGCATCCATTGAGTGACTATCACTCCTTAGTGGGTAGTGTGTTAAATAAAACAGATTGTTGGGTATGCTCTCAAGTACCTCAAGGTCATAGCAAATCAGGGCTAGTACCATTTCCTTTAACGTTAGGGGAGGTACTTGAGTTAAGTGGTGGGAGACCGGTGGACAGGAGGTTTAATATCTCCAGCCCTCCTAGTTTGAAGCTCCACCAATACCATGTGGATAGGTCCCTATTATGTTTTAACATCTCCAATCCCCGAAAGCCGGGAAGTTGGGAAGTGTCATGGAGTAATCAAACCATGACCTTTTCGCATAGAGCAGATAGAATGCCTACAGATACAGAGCTTATACGCCACATAGCCAGTAGAGGAAAATCTTTCCGGTATAGGTATACCTTAGGAAATAGGATTACGAGAGTTGGAGAGGTATCACCAGGATACTGTGCACATATCGTACAACCTGATACGTGTACTAAGCAGATGGAAGAATTAGGGTTAGGAGATTTCACATGGAAGGTGTGTAATATGGTTATGTCCTACTCCGTCCCATATGTTCTCCCCGATGATGCATATTTCATATGCGGGAGGAAGGCGTATAAGTGGCTTGCCCCAAACTCTGAAGGATTGTGTTATATTGGAAAAGTACTGCCTGAAGTAATGACTGTATCACATGACAAAATGAAAGACATACACCGTGTTGCCCAAACTCCTTATACTCACACCCATTACGAGCACGTAGTTAAACGGCACCTGATAGAAAGAACAGAGCATCCGGCCTCTGACATGATCCATGAATCAAACGGGATTCAGTTTCTAATCGCGTTAGATATCACTCGCACCGCTAGAGGAGTGTTGAATTATAAATACATATCTGCGCTCGCAAATTTGTTAGATAATATCACTGAAATGTATGATGACACGTTTAGGTATACTGGAAGAGAACTTCAGGCTTATAAAACAGAACTGGTACAGCATAGAATGGTTCTTAATTACCTCACAGCAGTGACAGGCGGATATTGTGTCACACTGGCAACACAATACGGCGTGAAATGTTGCACATATATTACGAATAGCACCGAGGATCCGGTCGAGGTCATAGACCAAAAGATGGACGATATTCTCCAACTGAAGTGGGAATTTCGCAGGAGACACAATCTCACTCTTGCTGCTGTAGGTAATGAGCTGACTGGTTGGGTGTCATGGTTGAACCCGCGAAATTGGTTCTCTGGTTTAGGAGACTGGGCTCAAGGAGTCATAATGGATGTTGGGAAGTTTCTCCTATGTATCTTAGGTGTTATCATAACGATTGGTTTGATATTTAGATGCGGTCAGGCTTTAATGAGGTGCAATCGTCGTACTAGGGTAATGAGTTTAAGGAGTGAGGAAACTGTAATTCCAATGGATTTGATTTATGACCCAAATGTAGAAACAATGATGTGATGAAAATGCGATTTCTACGGTCCGTTTCTTTCACCTGTTTTTCCGTTTCCTCCAAGGTAAAAAGACCCACTTGGACGAGGAATTTGATGAGCCGATATACAGACAACAGAGGGATTAAAGAAGAAGTTTTGACAACCTGATACACAGATTTTTGATGAACTATGCCATGGATCCCCAGTTTCCCTAGAAATTTTAAAATTACGCTAGCCCAACACTTTTGTAAATCTATGGACATTGACAGCTTTTGCTCGCACCTTATGGGCAAAAGCACAAAGAAGACTGCATTCAACAGACACCAAACAAGACCTCAATCGACGAATGTACATTTACCTGACATAGAATACCACCGCCTTTACCGTAATTATGTCTTTTCTTCATTTCTACAACCCTCAGGTAATGACACACATAGTCGATAGGGAATACAGGCACAGATATCAGCAATCACATATCTCCCCCATTCATGTATCATCAACTAAAATGTGCTCCCCCATTTTGTTACAACCAAAGCCGAAAAGAGCTCGGTAAAGTTTGACAGCCCATCCACAAACCCGTACCACGGGATAAGAAGGAATTCAAATGTATACTTCGCAATACCTCGAAGCTTGATGTACCACACGTACGGCACGATGATACATGACCCCCCAAACATGGACTCATACACACATGCTTCTGCTATCTCACTAGGTCATACCCTCTTCACACCTTCTCCTCTCTCCTCCCTTACCCAACCATGGAAATGTATTAACCCCTGACATATATTTTTCTCTTTTTGAAATGTTTTAGAAGGTGGCAGTTATTGTTGACTGCCAAAGGGTGGACTGTCAAAGTCAGAAAAATATCTCTATGCACACTACCATATTTGCACCTCACACAGGTCCGTGCTGCGCATGCGTACGCTCTCCCGTACGTGCGCATACTCACAGTCGCGGGCACCCGCACGGTATGCGTATTTACGGTAGAGTTTATGTGATCGTAGCGTGCGACTCAATCGTTACATATTTTCACTATATAATGTATTTTGTAGATCATGGTCCCTTTGATAGATTCTGAAAGTTTAGTTAACATAGCATGTTCCTGAACAGAGAGATCCCTCTTTGTATTGTACGAAGGGTCTAACAGGGGTCATACAGTGTTGTTTGGTACCCATCGGAAGAGTATTTAAATAGCAATATTCCGGTGTTGGTTTGGAGCGGATTAATCGCTCGTGCGAATAGTTATGGACATAAGAAGTTTATGTCCATTTACTATTATTTGTTCTTATTTAGTCATGCGGCGGGAAACCCAGTATCCCACCCACCTGAACAGTTGGAAGCAGTCACAGCCCACCTGTATGAATCAACCTATGACCTTTTGTTATAATGCGAAGCCGAATTCCTGTGTCCAATGAACAATGAGATTGTAGGGACCATTGAATTGTATTGTGTGTGGGGCATAAATAGGCAGGCCGACCATATCCAGTTCACTCTCTTCAACGGTTCTCATTGCTGATAATCGGGAGCTGGATATCGAGGCGCATGCGATCGTTTCCCCTTGTGCGTAAGTGTTTCTCCGCAACTATATTGATCTTCTTGTTATTGTGAGCCAATTTCTCTCTCTCTCTCTCTTCTCCTCTTTCTCTCTTATTTTCCCTTAAATAGTAATTGTATTATATTTCCTGTGTAGTTATCTGGTTAGGTAGTCTATGTTATATTGTAGTGTATGATTTGTATTTGTATCAATTCTTTTGCAAGTATATCATTCATAATATATATATATTAGGTGTTGGACCCTAAGCCCAGGTATCTGTGTATTTCTTATAGTGTTAAGTATTCTCAGAGCGTCGGTGAACAGCTTTAAAGGTAATAAGGTTATACTGTGTTGCATTTACACTCTATCATTACACTAAGGTTTTACTGCACAATACACTGTTTATGGTTTAGATACAAAGGTTTAACATTGTGAGCGTCAGCGCCGCTGGTGATCTCCTCGTGGTCCCGAGCGTCCGCTACGCTATAGCGAATCATTACGTTAGTCAGCAGCCAATAGCGTGCCTGCCTGTGATCTCTTGGCCGTGAGCGAACGTGACGCTTGAGCGTCTCGACTACGGCTAAGCGATTGCTACGCAACGAGCGTACCCTTACGGTACTTCATACGTAAATAGCGTACAGTGTTCTTAGACCTCATAAAGGGTTTTATATAAGATAAATATTCAGCTTTATCAACGTTCCTATCCCATTACATCTCCACTGTACAGTCCACACATATCCTCACATATTTTCTCTTTCTTCACTTTCCCATCCTCCTGACCTCAGGCCAACATTACTGGGTGACCACATCATACAGCCCACCAAGAACCGTTGCAATCTGGCGGACCATTATGCAATGGATAACACCTACCATTTTGTATCAATGCTTATTTCCTTATAGATTGTAAGCTTGCAAGCAGGGCCCTCCTACCTCTATGACTGTTATTTCCCAGGTTTGTTTTAGCACTGTTTCCAAACTGTTCATAAATAATAATAGTAATAAAACAATTATTATTGCAACAGAATTTTTGTAAGGCTTTAAAGCCTTACAAAAATTCTGTCGCAATAATAATTGTATTATTACTATTATTATTTAATAACACAATGGTTCACAGGATTTAACAAGTAAAATTAGTATTGTTTCATTAGTGTGTCACTTGAAATGTACAACTTGGCCAAATACTGCATCCTGTAAGGGAGTATATTTTATGAAGAACTCAATGCCATAGGACTGATGCTCTCTGATAAATATAAGTAAAATACGAAATGAATGATAAATATATATTAACCTTGACCACAAATATATCCCTGTAAGCATGGCGTCTTGTCATAGCCAATGAAACAATACACCACTATGCACCTGTTTGGGGCATGCTAAAATTCCAGAAATCCTTGCCTGCTACTGTGTGCGGTTTCTACCCTCATCTCATTCACAACCCAAGGAGGAAAGCAGTGCTTCCGCCAGCTCCTACTGTAGCCTGACCCTTCAGGGCACCTCAGAAAAGAATGCCCAAGCGGAAAACTGCAGCAGCTTTCAACTTCCTGCCGTTACAGTGATATGCTTAATGCAAAAGGAATGTCACAATACAACAGATTTACTTTATAGCTTTAAGATTCTCATTCTGATCATTTACTTAAGTGTTCTTCCAAACTAGCATTCTGCTAATACATGAAGAACCCCCTGCTAAAACTACATCCTAAAGCATGAATGGGTTCCAATACCTGAATACAATGTTACATAATGATTAAAAGTTAATGTCGTTGGCAGTTGTTTATACAGTGCACAGATATTCTGCATCCTTTTGGGATCCGGTCTGAAGATCGACATTGTCTAGGTCGACAATGTTTAGGTCGACCACTATAGGTCGACAGTCACTAGGTCGACAGGGTTTCTAGGTCGACATGTTCTAGGTCGACAGGTCTTAAGGTCGACATGAGTTTTTCACATTTTTTTTCTTTTTTGGAATTTTTTCATACTTAACGATCCACGTGGACTATGATTGGAACGGTAAAGTGTGCCGAGCGAAGCGGTAGCGGAGCGAAGGCACCATGCCCGAAGCATGGCGAGCGAAGCGAGCCATGCGAGGGGACGCGGTGCACTAATTTGGGATCCCGGTCACTCTACGAAGAAAACGACACCCAAAAAAAAAAAAATCCTCATGTCGACCTTTAGACCTGTCGACCTAGCACATGTCGACCTAGAAACCCTGTTGACCTTCCATCCATGTCGACCTAGTGACTGTCGACCTAGACATTGTCGATTTGATGAACCACACCCATCCTTTTACAGAGAACATTTCAGTCATTCACATCAGCACCTGCCCCAGTGGAGCTTACAATCCATACTCCCTATCACAGGGACACACACAAACTAGTGTTCATTTTATGGCAGAAGCCAATTAATCTCCATGTATGTTTCTGGAGTGTGGGAGGAAACCCATTCAAAAATGGGGAGTACATACAAACCCTCACAGATAACGTCTTAGTCAGCAATTGAAATCATGACCACAGGGCTGTGATGTGCTACCCACTCCGCCACTCCTGCTGCCCAATGCATCACAAATTCACTAAATACATTTAGAACAGTGAAATGGCAGCTTTACTTGTTATTTACCATCATCTCCTGCTTGAATTTTTATATATCACCACCACACAATATTCAAACATTTTAATCTAGGAATCATCAGTTTACAGTGCAAAAGAAAACATATCATACAGTACAAGTACAGTATTTTTAAGTTGCGTACATCTGCAAACTGAAACAGGTGGGTACAAGGAATACCATGCGGAGCGCAACATTCTTGAGCCGCTCTATACATAGGATAATGCATATTAGTGCATATATGCACAGAATGTCTTGGCCTGGTTTCCAGGCCCACCTTGCAAGCAAATGCTTATCTGCTCTCAAAAACTCTAGAGGAAGATTTTCTCAAAAAACACAGATAGCAACATCAGTATCACTGACAGCAGGCACTGCTACAGACTAAGCACTGGTAATCCTGGAAGGGGATAATAGGCTCCATTTCACTGACTGGTAAATGAGGTTGCCAAGCACGGTCTCATATTTAAATAACAGTGTTGCTCAAGAAACATCACTGTTGCAAAACAAAGAGCAAGAGACAGAGACGGAGTGATGCCATTGGGAGATACCATGCAGAGTGCATGGCAGCTGCATTGTGTATTGTGGGAAGTAGGAAAGCGACCTCTTGTGAAATTAATCAGTCTCCCAACACCATTGGATAGCAAATATCCAAACCCCACTAAGACTGAATGGCAATGTTAAGCAGACTGAATGGGTCTCTCATGTTAACTCTGTCTGGCAGTAGACAACTGAAGGCCACATGATTGGTTTTCTCCCCATGCAGAACAAGATCAAGACGTTACAGTTCTTGGAGGTAACTTGGAGGTTTACGTTTCAGGATTGCACATCAAGAAGCCAATTATGACGCAGACCATGTTTTTGAGGAACTACATTTCCACAAAATATAGTAATCCAAGCACTTCGATATCCTTAAGGAGATGTAGCTTAAAAGGTGGTAACTGGCTTCATAGGGTTACCCTAAAACTACAGAGAGGGTTGGATATGAAATGCCGGCGGACTGGATGCCGGCTGTCAATATCCCGACAGCGGCATCCCGCCCGCCAGAATGCAGGCAGTGGGGCGAGCGCATGGAGGCCCTTTGCCAGGTTCTATTCCCACGCTATGGGTGTCGTGGACACCTACGAGTAGAACTAGCCCTGGTGAGAATGTCAGCATTCTCAGCTGTTGGGATCCTGAACACCGGGATCCCGACAGCCGGGATATTAACTTCAACCCTACAGAGCTACTCATTTAAGGAAGACCCTATTGGAAAGCCTGTCACTCTCAGTCTTTAGGAATGACTGGGGTTAGGAGCTACCCTCAGTATGTAGCTAACAGGGGTAACCTTAACTTACAGCTGTGTGTGACGGTACCACTTACACAGTCTATAGATGGAGTAAGCGGTAGCGTCACAAACAGTGGTAGTCTAAGCATATCACTGTTTGCTTAATACGAAGGAGAGCTCACTGCCCCTGACCCCACTACTAGCCCCGCAAAAACCTTTCTGGCTTCGACAGAGCCTTCCAGGATTTGCTGAGTCCCCGCCAGCTTGAAGTACAAGTAATAGATGCACATTACTCAGCAGCCCATTGCAGCAACTGTTGGCTACCAACAACTCAGCCGGGGACACAGCCCAGGGTATCCGGACTCTGGGTCGACACCTACTAGGTTGACAACTATTGGTCGACAGTGAGTTGGTCGACACTAGAATAGGTTGACATGACCATTAGGTCTACATGAACAAGGACGACATGGAAAAAAGGTCGACATTAGTTTTTAATATTTTTTTTCTTTTTTTTTTCTTTTTCATACTTTACAATTCACGTGGACTACGACTGGGAACGGTAACCTGTGCAAAGCGCAGCGAGGCACCTTGTGCGAGGGGACACAGTGCACTAATTGGGGTTCCCGGTCACTTTACGAAGAACATGACACCAAAAAAACATGGAAACCTCATGTTGACCTTTATTCATGTTGACCTAATGACCGTGTCAACCTAGCCACTGCCGACCAATACGTGTCGACCTAGACACTGTCGATCCTGAGTCCCATACCCCAGTCGGTGGATGCCATTGTACATTGCAGACAGGTGATTTGTGTCATATAATTGGCAGCATACTCATTAGTATCACTGTGATACTAAACTAAATTTGCCTCCAGCATAACCTGCGTGTGATAACTCGTATAAATGCATAACAAGTAAAAGAGTTGCAGTCTGTGGGGGGTTTATGGTTAGAATATCGTTTTGCAATAAGGAAATATTACTGTAGTGTGTTGGAGGGGAGTAAGTAAAGAATGGGTTGGTCTAGCTTGCACGATTAGCAGCAGCGTTAGGAAAATGTATAGATGATAATAATACTGTTGGTATAACATTTTTTTAATAGATGAATAGTGCACACAGCACAATGTAATGCATAAATAAAAGGCCAATGCAGAAACCAGTGATAGGTTCTCTGTAAACAGCACTTTTCTTGTAAGGCATTCAGCTTAACAATAGATTTCTCCTATGCAAATATTTAGTGGTCTGTAAAAGTATTGAGACTTACTGGAGACACCTGCTTTGAATCCCGATCTCACCTTCCTGCGATGCTTTACAAGTCACTTTATTCTGCTTGATAGCTTAGATAATGATGAACCAAAGTAATCCTGCGTACTTATTCGCAATGCGCATCCGAAACGTTCACTTCGACTTTCTTTAAGGAGTTCAAAACTGTTTTGAAAGAAGAAAAAAAATGGTGTTAAACAATAAATAATAAATGTCTCCATTATGGTTTAACAGTATGTATTTTACTTCAGACAATGGTTTAATCATTAACACAACCTTTCTGTATTAGTGTTGATTTAGGAAAAAGTGTATTCATATCACACGAGTCCCCACAGAGTTTCTAATTCCGGTCCTCTATCTTATCCTAAGTCTATCACTGTATTCTGCCACTGCTGTGCAGTACTGTAGCAAGAGTTACCGAACACAATCCAAATGAAAATGAGAACACAATCCAAATGAAAATGATGGGTGCAGGACCAAACCAGGGAACGTATTAACATAACACAACAAAAACGATCCGTTTTCTGCTTTGCATAAAGATGCTTTGCCTGAATGTAAACTTAATATCCATCCATACAATTCAGGTCTTTACTAAATCTCGTTGAAATTACTTTTTCATTGAGCCTTGAATGACACTTTTTAAATGTAAAAGATCTCTCATGACCTCCAGCAACGCAGTCCAGTGCTTTAACCACAAGCCCACTGGGGAAGAGGAGGTGTGGTACTGTGGCTGAGGCATAGGAACTCAAAGCACACAAGCATGTGGAATTATGTATTCTCCTTTCCAACTCTCAGACCCTAAACCAATCTTGGGGGGTGACTCAGAGCTGAGCGTAGATGTGCTAACTATAGCACATCTACGCTCAGATTCTCAGACACGTGGGAGGACGCCCAGCACAGGGCTAGTCTGCAACGCATGTCTGTCCCTGCCCCCCACCCCCTGCAAGGGTGCAAAAGCATCGCACAGCAGCGATGCTTTTGCACCACGTCACGCAGCCACCGTGGCCTGCCCCCGCAACGGTCCCGCCAAAGGCACTCTAACCCCGTTGGCACGCCCTCTCCTGCCCCACGACCACCTCTGCCTGTCAATCAGGCACAGGCGGTCGCAGCCCTGAGATGCTGTTAGCATCCCACTGCGCGTGCGCACTCTGCAAAGGGCTTCAGACTGCAAACGCTGCTGCTGCATCAATCTAGTCTAAATTAGGCCCTTGGTTTTTGATATAGGCTTGAAGACCCAGACGTCACCTGGACAAAATAAGATGCCAATTATGAACTTCAAGGAATCAGTGCACAAAATATCTATAAAAAAGGTATAATATATTTTCTAGTCCTAGCCAAGGAAATTGCTTTGAGCACCACTTGCTACCAACCCTTAGGGCTCATACACAGGAGGGCACTAAAGAATGGCGCTTGTTGAAAGCATAGACAAAATCCTGTACGCTGTTCTCGCTTTTAACAGAGCGTTCAAGTCATATTCTCTAAAGCCTCTCTGCATCATATGAGCGCTCAGATAGAGCTCCATTATATAATACAGAGCGTTAACTCTTATGGAAGCTGCAGGCAACATGGATATTGGCGTTATATGGACGCTTGTCAGATAGTGTGCATGCACAGGTTTCCGTACACTATTTTTGGGGCAGTTAATGTTAATGTGAATTGGTCACCAGGCTTTAAGAACACAAGTTAAACGACATTTATTTTTTTGTGTGCTGTGTATGAAGGGAATGTAATTTGTATAGTGGGAGGAAGTATAACAGGAGGTGAAATTCAAGGTGAACTAATAACCCACCACAACTTAAAGTGCCTATCAACTATCAAGACATTCACAGCTAGTTTTGAAATACACAGAATGGAAGGTGGATTATTATGCAGGTAGACTAACAAGGGGGTTATATATTTTGTCACCAATCCGCATAATCAGCGATTAGACCAAAATTGGCAGACATTGATCTGGCCGTGTACCCGGGGGTATACCAGTGATGTCATCGGGCTGGTTTGGGGGTGTCGCTGTCTGTGGTTGTGGCTAAGCCAAGGAAGACCCTGTGCACACCTATGGGCCTGCTAGGTAGTAGTTTATCATCCTGCTCTGATGGTGATGGGCCTGTGTTTATATGGAGGCCTGGAGCTGTAGTGCCATCAGCCTAACTCAGTGGTTTCCAAACTTTTTTGAATCACGGCTCCCTAGAATATCAGAATTAATTTCACCGCACCCCTTGGCCAAAAATTTCTTATTGAGAAATTTAGAAAGAAATATTACATTAAGTAGATCGCGTTTATATGTCATCCTTAGGGTCAGTTGTGTGGTGAGGGACAAGATTTGCTTCTGTTTGACCACATATTTTATGACTGGCAGCCACCAGCACTGGTTTTGCCTGTTATATTGACCATGAATAGTTTGAATTGGTCCTGGACCACCAACCCAGGGCACCCCTGCAAGTGTCCCGAGGCACCCCAGGGAGCCACGGCACAAGTTTGGGAACCTCTGGACTAACTATTAATCTGGCCCTGTGGAGCCTAACCCTTAAGCCCCGTACACACAGAGAGATGTATCCTGAGCGATCTAGCACAGACCACTTAGCACACAGCGCGATGTGTGCTGAGTGGGGGGGGGGGGGGGGGGGGCGCTCATTTCACCCAGTGGTGAAATGAGCGATATCACTAGATTTGGCATGCATGTCAAATCTAGAGCCGGCTATAGCGACGCGCGGAACCACTATCTAGTCAGATTGGTTAAAATTTAAGCACGGATCTCGCCGTGTGTACCCCCCTTAACACTAATGCCTGATGCTAAGTTGCTAACCTTTCCTCCTGCAGCCTAACCATGCGCTGCCAGTGGAGATGTTTTCAATTTAGAACACGGCCTCTGTCTGACCGGACACAAATGAATCTCTGTACTGAGTGTATATATTTACAGAGATCTTTTAAAAGAAATACAATGGTAAATATTGATGTTACAATGTTGGTGCTAATGTAATTATGTATGTGTGTGCTTCTCGGCAGATTTGATCTCAACATTTAAAGCAACACTAATATCAAGTGCAAAACACCCCAGACTATGTACTCCATTAGAGTGATGCTTTAAATTCTGAGGTCAAACCTGCTGTGAAGTGGCGGCTATTTCATAAATTATGACCCTAGGTGCAACATATGTTTGACTGAAAATACACCCCACAAACTCCATTATAAAAAGGTTTTCACTATGTAATGTTTAGCTAGGAAAATGAACACGCTTATACTGTATATCAAGAGTCAGTAGCAGGTTGGTTACCCACTGGCGTTGAAAACCTGGCATGCAGCTTTTAACCAGCACTTACAACTACAGAGTTGGATAGTTGGATGACACTTGCATTGAATGTGAGTGCGTAGTGTGCTTACCCTTTTCTTACTTTAATAATCTTCAACTGCACCAAATCCAGCAGTCTTCTGCCACCTGCTACTTATTCCAGTGTCATCTGCTGATGTAGCTATGTTTATTTACCCTGTACTTGTCCTATACCGTCATCAACTGTAAGTTGCTGTTTTCCTGTTTGATTATTTGTTTATGTACTCTGTAATTGGGCGCTGCGGAACCCTTGTGGCGCCATATAAATAAAAGATAATAATAATAATAATAATAATAATAATAGAGCAGGTGCAAGAGTCCGTGAGTATGGAGTCCGAATACCAATTTCCATGTTTTTACAAACTTTAGCAAACACTAGTAAATGCCTGATTTACAATGAGGCACTTAGGTATATTCATAGAAAGTACAATCTTTTTTTCTTTTACTGAGTAGCAAAACAGACACAGGGCTACAATTTTAGGAAACAAAGGGGGGAATTCAATTCATGAAGAACGTGATGAGCCGTACAGGAAAGATGCCAGAACTGCAAGTTTTCCGGATAGAGGTGCAACGGAAAACTTGCAGTATTGGCACTATCATAAATGTACCGGTGGCACATTACATTGAGCAGAGGGCCGATTCAGCATGGATCGTAGAAGTGCTACAATCACTATTTGCCGATTTTAGCACTTCTGCGAATGCACGCACGCCGCTGTGATGGCATGCGCGATGGGGGTCAGGAACGGGGTGGCGACGCAGCGTTTTGCAGGCATCGATGTGCCATTTGGGGTGCATGGTCTGGACCGTTTGTGGGGCAGGACGTGGTGGCTGAGTGATGTCACATGTAGGCACTGCGACCCAAATCATAGCAGCCTGCAGTCTGCCCACGCAGGCAGGGGCAACCCTAAACATGCTGAAGTAGGCCCTGAATCCTCCCCTAAATGACTACCCAAGTTATGCTCTGTACCAGTTTATGTAGACACGCTGCGTACTCAAAGCCAGCATTTCTCTTCAACTACAAGACACATTCAAGGGATTTAGGGGGAGATATATCAATCCTTGGAAAGTACCAGCTCATCAGCGTCAGTTCACAGGCGGTTTGAAAAATGTCAGTAGCCATTGGCGTCTCTATAATGGGTGCAATGTGTGTGGTGCTCACGCGGGCCCCTGGGTGCAGGGAGGCCCCCACCGCACACGTTTTAATACTTTCCTTTCTGGAGTCCCGCATCGGGCGCTGCAGCCGTGGCAATAATCACTGCCGTTGACCTAAAACAAGGCTTACTTATGCCTAGCGGAGGAGATTATTTGGTTTATTAGTCATTATTTGGGTTTATGTATATTCTGTACAGAAGGTAAAACACAACAGGTTGTGTCTGCTACCTCTTTGCATACTCTGTAATGGGTCTGATTCTTGGATACTCCCCAACGCTTACAGACAAGACCAGCGCTTACAACGTGCTGAACTACCGCCTGTCCAGTTCCCTTTCTCTTAACTAAGGCATCATTTCAACACGACACTCACTCTTGCACTCAACAAGACATCGCTCAACATTCCAACCCTACCCGACGACCAGGGACTGCCCCACCTGAATCGGGTCATTTGGGAAGTAGGAGTAAACTGTGTTTATGAGGTAGCGACATTTTGCAAATATAATAGTGCAGAGGCTAATAATTTAGGACACTTATTATGTAGTGTCACTTAGGTAAATGGTTCTTGTTTTGCGGAGTGCGTAAGTGCAAGTCATCTGCAAGAGCACACCAGCCAGAACGCACTTGTCTACTCTATGACTTTTGCTTTACCCTCAACTATAACACAGCAAGTTACAGTGTCAAAGACAAAAAAAAGTTAGGAAAAATAAAACCATGTAAATAGAAAAGAAAAAAAGAAAAAGGCAGGTGTAATAAAAGTAAAAAAAATAAAATTATAAAATAAAAAAATAGCTATAATTATACAGAATTGTGATGATTGTGTCTTTAATCTTTACTTCTGTAGACATGTACAAATTGAATCCCTGCCGGTGCCTCTTACATTTATATGTGTAAAACAATGAGTTAATAGTTAATTTAAAAGGACAAGATTATTAGCAAATTTAAGGCACAAAACAGGTCCTTATATAATTTTTTTCTTTTAAAATAAAGACCAAGTTCAGCAACTCAATAAGATGAAACATTCAGATAATAATAAAAAAATACTACCACCATTAAAAGCAGTGAATAGGTTAATTAAATCCTTATAAACCCCTATGTGTATGGTAAGATAAATAAATACATATTCACAGAGATTATCTCTCGCAACATTTATTCCCAAAAGCTATGCGGAAACATGAATCATTGTATAATGGCGGTGTGCTCTTTTCTTTGTAAAAGCCCAAATACATGTTGCTTGGTGCAGCTATATCTTTAAAAAGGCTTTTGCTTAACAGTTCATAAATAAGCACTTATTAAAAGAAAGCAAGTGCCGAGTTAATCGGGCCAGATAAGCCTTTGTAGCATATTGTAATAGAAATAATTATGCTCCTGGGACAGGGCAGGAAGTGTGTATAAATACAAGAATAGGCCACCAGGGGCATAATAAAGCAGCCTTGGAAGGTTGGAATAGAACACGGATGGGAGATGCTGTCATGGACTAACCACAGCATTCTCTGCAGAGATAACTCATGCTAACAAGGCTAAGGACCCTCCTGAAATGCCACCTCCCAGCAAACACACAGCATTAGAGTCACTTCTTCCACTGGCTGCTCCTATTTAAGAAGGCATTACAAGAAAGAACTAGGAACTTCTGCGTATTTTCTTCTTGGAAGCAGATTCTATAAACTAAGCAGCAAGCAGATAAATCACTCTTAGCTAAAATCCGTTACACAACTTAATTCCCTTACACAATAAACTCCTGGCCTGTCAATAGATGGTATTTATAAAGCGCAGCACTTTACAGAGAATATTTCTGTCATTCACATATTTCCTACCACATGTACACACACACCCACACGTCTAGATAGATAGGATAGATAAGATAGATAGATAGATAGATAGATAGATAGATAGATAGATAGATAGATAGATAGATAGATAGATAGATAGATAGAATCCAAAAGTACAGACCGGCACTCCATAAACAACAGCTGATACCTGGGTGCCCACTCACGAACCTCAAGGGCACAATGCACAGTAACACAAATTTGAGAGGCACTCCTTGGACTTCTGAAATAATTTACACAGCCACCACAGCTTGCTATCAACGTTTCAGGTGCACTTTATTAGCACCTTTCGTCAGGTGCTAATAAAGTGCACCTGAAACGTTGATATTTCAGAAGTCCGAGGAGTGCCTCTCAAATTCGTGTTTTTATACATATATATATATATATATATATATATATATATATATAAAACACAACAGTATCTTTATCTTGCGCCAAGTTCAAAGCAGCACAACGCGAGACGTCCCTGCTGGAGGACCTCAATAGCATACAGAATAAAAAACAGTTTCCCAAGTGCGCTAAATAAGACTGTATCTACAATGATTCTTCCAGTGTTGTTTCCATAAGTCAGAATTGAATACTGGAGAAGATTTGTGTCTGGGAACCTGTAATAGACACCCCTCACCAAGATGGTCACCCAAACAAGAGGCCCAAGGCCAATTAGTAAAAAATTGTTTTAATAACACATTAGAACAAATACAGTTTTCACATAAAATTCCTCATAGTGTTTACAAAGATGTATTTAAAATGATGACAATAAAGGATAACCAGTATGTTCGTTGTGTGGTCTTTAACTCTAGATACTCCCTTACCTTTTTCAAGGTGCGAGCTTAAGAGGGAGTATCTTCACAAGCTCTGCCGGAAACTCCTGACGGACAAACCCAACGCATTTCGTCTTATCGACTTCATCAGGGGTAACAAATATATAAAACAGGCTTATTTGCCATTAATAGATTTGTGTGTGGAGAATCACAACCTTGGGTATAGTAATAAAAAAGGATTCTCTTAAGTTCGCTCCTGATAGGAGCTTTCTTGGTGGTTCCTTTTAGGAATCCTAATGGTCCTAGATATAAAATTCTGCCTTAAAGATAATTATTCGAGACTCCTTTGTGGAGCTCCTTATAGGGACTATTGATTGAGGTTCCCTTTAAAAATACTGGCAGTCAGATTTTGATGCACTGCCTGAATAAGATATCCAGATCTTACAATCAGGACTATTTCTGATTCAGGTATTAGCCCGTATATAGAATACTTCTAGGAAAAAATACTTTAAAAAGTATAAAGCTGATTTGACAATCACAACGCAATGAAAACCTGCTCAGTAAAACTCACAGAATGGATCCTGAGAGATTCTGGCTGTGAATGGAAGTATATATCTATCTCCTACCCAGGGCCGGTTCTGCACTTTGTGGCGCCCAGTGCGAAAGTTTCCACTGGCGCCCCGTCCCCCCAGTGGTAAAACAGTTAGGGCGCGCGTCAAAAAATAGGGGCGTGACCACAGTTATGCTCCCAGTAGATTTGCCCCAGTAGCTGTGCCCCTTAGTAGCCGCTTACAAACACACACAAAAAAAAAAAAAAAAACAATACTTACCAGCCCTGCTCCTGCTGCTCCGTCTGGCCGCCCGCGGCTCCTCTCTCATGACGTCTCTCCCATAGCAGCGCTGCACAGACACTAGAGATCAATAATGACCTCTAGCATCTGACAGGTGCGCAGGCTGCAGCGGACGCCCACACAGCCCACAGCGTCTGCTGCAGCCGGGGTGCGGGTAGGCAGCGGGTGCCTGCGGGCTGACTGCGGCTGTGCCCGCACCAAGAACCGCTCCTGTTCCTATCACATGTACACACACACATATATATATATATATTTCCGACCACATGTACACATGCATACATACACACTAGGATCAGTATTTTTGTCATTGGCAAAAACTAACATACCAGTGTTTTTGGAGCATGGGATGAAGCACCCCCCCATACAAACCCCACACAGATAGGCTGATGACCAGGAACTGAAATGACCACTGTACTGTGAGGCAGTAATGCTAACCACTACGCCAACCATGGTGCACCTATGCAATGTTGGTCAGTATGTAGGGCTAATATATGGCAACACATTTAAGCAGAACAATAATAATAAATGTAAATAACTAAAAACCTAAATCTTGATTCTAGTTCTATAGACATGCTATATAGTAATATAGGTCCGATGATCAACTGTGCATAAGCCCATATGTAGGAAATAGTATCTAAAAGAAGGTAGAATGCAATGCAGGTATTTCTACAGTAATCTTGGCTATTTACACTGTAGACTGAAAGACTTGACACCTTAAAGAAATAGTTAACCTAAAATACAAGTTGCTATATAAATACCCCCCACCCGAATAAAGAAAAGAACTACTGACTGTCTAAGGCCAGATAGAGTCACAGTTGCGACTTAAGTGCATTGATAATGCAGTGGGCATTACTTGGCGGGGACAGGGAGGTGGCTCAGAGCACACACGTAGATGGTCTGTCTTATGGGTGTGTCAGGGAAAGTAACTGCATACACAGACGCTCAACCGCTCACACAGGAGGCTACACTTGGAGCACCTGCCACAGGGCTGGTGCATTTACAGGCGCACCAATCAGTATTTCTGCATCTACAGATGCTGACAGTGGGCGCCTCAGTCCCCTCACATTCATATGCATGGATGTATAGCAGAGAAGGACTTTGTAGCAGCATTTGCATAAAGTCGCAGCTGGGCAGCTGCCAATAGAAGCAAAAACTAACGCAGCTACATCCAACCATGCATCAGCCCCATGGGGTGTAACCAGTGATTGCATCTGTGGGCAGGGGGATCTCAATGGAGGACATTTGGATGTGCAGAATGTAAAAGACACTGCCGTATCACAGAATCCCACACCCACAGGCACAAGCAGATAGGGTAGGTGGTCACGGCAACCAATAAGCCCTCCATTGTGTAACCAGCCTAAAAAAGTGTCCATTAGAGGCCGACTAGGGTCCTACAATGGTATCACGGACATTGACAAATTCTCTTCCACAAAGTTAGAACACTTTATGACACATGTTCAATTAGGATAATCACTTAAAACTTTTCAGATATAAATTGCAAATTAGGGTTTCTAATAAATTATTTTCATTGACTAAATATGTAAATTTCAAAAATTAGTTGCAATAAACTAAGAAAAAAACACAACAAAAACCACCACAAAAATTAGCAGAACAGTACAACTGCAAAATAATATTAGAAGGTGGCCTCAAAAGTGGACTGCAAGGTAAGAGGCAGAGGGCAGCATATGGACCCAAGACATCAGTTTCATAGGTATGTGTACAGTATGCTAAAACATCATGGGTAAGGCAATTACAACTGTAAGGGCAATGTAGAGATGAGTCAAGTTCTGAAAGCTTTTCCACCAATCCATTCCCTTGTTCCACATATAGCAGCTAACAATAATAATAATAATAATAATAATAATAATAATAATACTACTACTACTCACAGTATCACCAATAGAAATTGACTTTAGTGTGCCTAGCAATATTTCCCTACAGTTCTTTTCCTCCTGGACAAAACACTAACCATACTATGGCCCTGTGTATTAGAACAAACAAAAGTTCAAATAAAAGGAAATTAAATAATGGTCAGCACAGGACAAGTTCCTCTAAAGGGAATGGGGTCCTGCAAAACAACACAGCAGCTAGCAGACAGCTGGACTCTCTTCCTGACCTTCCTCTCATTTATTTATTACCAGTTATTTATATAGCGCACACATATTCCTCTGCACTTTACAGAGAATAATTGTCCATTCACATCAGTCCCTGCCCCAGTGGAGCTTACAATCTATGTTCCCTACCACATGTACACGCACACACATTCACGCTGGGGTTTATTTTGTTGGATGCCAATTAACCTACTAGTATATTTTTGGTTTGTGGGGGGACACCGGAGTACCCGTAAGAAACCCACGCAAGTACGGGGAGAATACACAAACTCCACACAGGGTCATGGTGGGAACTGAACCCATGACCTCAATGCCTGGAGGCAGTAATGCTAACCATTACACCATCCGTACTGCCGCAGGAGCTGTAGGGGTCAGTATATAAAATGTAACCCCCCCACCCCCACCCACACACACACTTCTTGTATAGACCCTTGTGGTAGCAAAAATGCTACACCAGGGGTCCGTGTCTTGTCAATCACTTCAGCCCTCAATATTGTTTCTCAGTGCAGACTGGTAACCGCTGTAGCTGTAGTACTATGGGGCTGATTCAAAAGTGGACCCTATTTACATGCTGTGCAAAAATATGCAAAAGCTGCAGGAGCTGTCTCGTGTGGACAGACTGCCACCTTCTGTGGTTCACTGGCTGTGTCCGAAGACGCAGCATCGGATTACCAGCACAACCATCGGCAGACCTTGACCATCTAAGCAAGCCTATGCCTGCCGCATCTCCATTGCCTTGGCCAGTAAATCTGCGTCGGAAGATGCAGTCACTGGACCCGGTGCTCCCACGTAACCAAAGTGACAAGCCTCCTTTATGTGCAACAGGCCCTATCTTCTCACTCAAACGACCACAGTCTCATTGACACACTGCATTCAGTATCGCGGCGGCTCCAGCGCTATTAAAAAAACCAAAAACCATCAGACAGCTGCGAACAAATTTGTCCAGAGTCAGTCTATAAATCAGCCCCTATGTACATGACCAGACCGAGAATGTGCAATACTGAAAGCTGCATTCTTTTTTTTTATTCTGGACCATGTATGTGCAAGCCTATAAGGACTCATATGCTCAATATCCATAAGCAGAGTATTCAGAGCTGCAACTGGACTTTAAATAAGCAAAACACAATTCTAAGCTGGTTATTGTGGCATTAAAAGGAAACCAAACATTAGGAGCTGCTGGTGAACTCTCTGTTGTCTCCTGTTACATTTAAAGTAACTGCCAAACAAAGGAGTTATCGCCTCTTAATACACCTGCCCCTGAGTCATGCTCTGACAATAATACAGAAAATCGGGAAGAGACGACGGTGTTCATTTAAAGCCTAGTAATAATAAAAAGTCCTTGGCTATTTACATTAAGAGATACAAATGTGTCCATATTATTTTCTCCAGCACTGTATATATGATGCTGCAGTTTCAGAAAGACAATGCTCATGTTTCACAGTAATCTTTTTTTTTTTTTTTCCTTTCATTATCTGGCATTCTAAAATGAGATCCCTACAATTAGGACTTAACTTCCTTTTGTCAATTTAATTTAACATGTGTCAGTTTGTACTCAAACACATTAAAGTGAATGCCTTGTTGTAAACACTCAACTACTGGCAACTGTAATGAGCTTTGCAAGGATCCTTGGCAATGAACATTAGCAATTTTCATTTGTACTTTCAGCTACATCAGCAGAGTCACCTTTCAGCTGAGCCAGACTGGGCCCTAGAAGAAGCAAATTGTCGTGATGAAGATGGCGGTCATTATGGATCTAAGGCTACAGAAAACGGTTTGCTGAAAGACTGGCGAGTAAACTGTATACTTTATTGGCACTTAATGTGGGCCAGCAATTGCCTCGCTACACCAAGAAAGTATATGCTTTCTAAAAAGAGCGGTGTGCAGATATTCAATTGAAAGCGTTACTGAAACCCATCCTAAAAACTAAGGGATCTTCACGAAGCGGTGAAAAGTGTAGAGAAATGAGGCATTGGAGAAGTTGCCCATGGCAGCCAATCAGCATTGAAGTAACATTTATAATTTGCATACAATACAATTATACGGAGCAGCTGATTGGTTGCCATGAGCAACTCTCCACAGGCTCACTTCTCCACTCTCATCACTGATTCATGAATCGACCCCTCAGAACCAGACCAACATCACCTAGCACTACAGAAATTAATAGCTATACTAAGAAGATAGAGCAATACTAATGCTATAGACTGTGTTCAAATGGCATGTATTGCCAAACAGGCAACAATAGAAATATATATGCACTCAGAGAGAGACTATGCATAATAGGGTCCAGTATGATATACCAGCAGACGGGATGCCGGCTGTCAGTATAGCGGGCATGCTGCGCTCACCACGCTTCGGGCCCGATGGCGAGATTCGCTTCGCTCGCCAAAGGTTCTATTCCCACTCGGTTGGCGGTGTGGACCCGCCAACCGAGTAGGAATTCCGGGCGGGTGGCGGGATTCCAGTCGCGGGTAGAATGCCGGCTGTTGGGATTCCGGCCACCGGTAAAATGCCAGCTATCGGGATTCTGGCGTCTGTATCCTGAATGCCGGGATCCAGACAACCGGCATTTTAACTGCATCCTGTACAATATATTGTATAAATAGGCAACAGAAAAATGGTCACAGATGCATCATACACTAGTGTTTCAATTATAATCCTTTCCTACAGTAGTCGTGTGACAGACAATTCATGTTGCATAAGGATCAATGATTACATTGCATAGCATGGCCAGTTCAACATGAAATAACACTCATGTACAAGGCATTAAAGGGAATCTGCCTATTTACAAATGGATCATGAAGCGTAAAACTACAAAAAATATTCTGACAAAAATCATTAACTCCGTCACCAGATTTCCACGTGAATAAATCGATATTTGCACAGCCTAGTCCATGTCCCTAATACCTCAACAAAACATTTGTGAATAGGAGCGCTCCTTTCTGGATGTCAGTATTTATTCAACGCATATCAATGACAGGATTTAACACACTGTAGCTTGTGATCACAGTTAATATGTTTAAAAAACGATCCTTATCTTCTATAAAATACAGAGATATCTCAAGGCTTTCCCAATCTGCAAGGGACAAACGGAGCCTGCATGCTGCTGTCTCGCACTGAATTAAAACAAATAATAAAAAAAAAATCCATATTGTATTTTTATAAAATACACTCATCCCAATGAAAAAGCTTTGAAGATTGGTCCAGATTTGATTTTTGTTGACACAAATTTCAGAGCAGAAATCATTAGGTGGTCTTGCGCGCCCCCAGGTTAACCATCTCATTTTCTGCTGCTCTTTATATGCAAAGCAATTAAGGTGCCACCATTAATCTAGCAGATAACACAAGTAGCTGATCAGTGCGACTTCTTAGGGATGTAATGTGTCCATTTTTCACAGGATACAAATCAGAAGTACAGTCGGTTTTACAAACAGCCAGACGCATAAGCGGAAAGCATATTTCTGTCGCCTCATTACTAAGTAAATCTATGCATGCTGAGAGTTCACACTTCTGCTTTGCAAATAGGATGTATTTGCAGCTCTGGAGCTGTCTATATACACTCATTATCTGATGATCAGGATGAACCGTGTTTACAAACCAACAATAGGAAATTAACGATTGCATTCATGAGAGGGGTGACCTAAATGTGAAGCGCTTTTCTTGTGTCCCCGAATGCTGTACCTAAGCTGTAATACAGTCTTATCATACACTGAATACATGGTTCCTAGTCACACACACAGATTTATCACAGATTTTGTGTGCTCTGTACAGTTCCGTAGATCCAATATCTCCATAGGCTCTAATACAATGCGACAACTAAACATGTCACACATAAACAAACCTAGCGCAGAACACCCAAGGGGGAGATGTACTAAACCTTGATGAGAGATAAAGTGGCGAGAGATAAAGTTCCAGCCAATCAGCTAATATCTGCCATGTTACAGGCTGTGTCTGAAAAAAGGACAGTTAGGAGCTGATTGAAGAGAGAGAAACTATCAACCACTTTATCACTGTCCAAGACTTAGTACATCTAAACCAAAGTCTATTAAAATGTAAGGAAGTTCTACAGAAAAGAGCTGCACGTACAGGGAAACCCAAACGTCAGACATTCCAATGATCAACAGACCAATAGACGTATTAGTACTAGGTAACATACACAGGAACCAGTGTATATTATGGACCAGGTAGTCATTTTAGATCCGAGTTGGTCCAAATGACCTGCATACCCTGCCTTAAATCAGTTCAGGATTATACCTAACCACCATGCATTGCTTCACTGTATCGGGGAAAGCTGTAATAGAGTTCCTCCAACAGCACAAGGGTTAAGTGCAAGGTCCTACAGTAATGATTAAACGAACAGAGCCTGAGAGCAGTGCAAGGTCCACCTTAGTGCAGCAGCAGTCTTCTATTGCACCTTCCCCCTTCACCGCCTCCCAGCCCTCTAGATGCTGGCAAGGAGTCTGTAGCCAGGCACGCAATGCTGCTGGTGAGCACGCTATGAGCCTTTGTCAAGGGGGAGGGATGCAGACCTCAGGCTCAGGAATAGCCAGGAGGAGAAAGGTTTTGTTGTGGGTTTTTTTTTTGTTTAATATATATATATATATATATATATATATCTATATATATATATATATTTATATATATATATATATTTATATATATATATATTTATTATATAATATAATATAAAGGGGGCTGTGGCAAGAACCAGCTGCTACCCTCTGCCTATACTAAACTGCTGTCAGTGTTCCCATTCTGAGGTAGGAAGGAGGGGGGGGTGACCTGACGCAGGATGTACATATGTTGTGATAAATAAATATCATCGCACACGGACACTTCCCTTTATGCAGCTCTTCTCCACAATGAGTAACGTCAATATCAACAAAAACATGTTTTTATTGTATCTGTACTGAGAGCCCAGGGTGTCCCTTCTCTAAGCCCTGTTCTGGAAATGAAAGGATTAGTATGCAGAAAAGATTAAACTCTCAATAAAATGAGCATGTAAGGAAAAACACTGTATATCATGCAGACCCACAGCAGATCCAGACACATCTATTCCTGCATTATCGGGATTAGCCGCACTCTTGGATCCTCCATATTGACCTACAGGAAGATTTTGTCTCACAAACCTCAAAGCCTCAATAATGGGGGTTTCAGTACCTCATTTATGGCGACAAATGTTGCCGGCAAACTAAACATGTATAAAACAATATTAATCATATATTTGGTGAATATGGAGCCAGCATTCCCATTAACATTTATGTTAATGCTGCACATGTGATGACCTGCAGATACAAACAAGTGCATGCATACAACAGATAAAAACAGCAATTAAAAGGCCATTGCAAATGCTACAATTAAAAAAAAAAATGCAAAATGGTAATAAACACGGGACCTTCTAACACATACAGGGCCATAAAGTATATTATACAGACTTTGGCACATGCAGGGCTGTGTCCTATGCATCTTAATACAGTGCAATGAGGTGGTGTTCTCTCATTTCTGTACCGCATCAGGAAAATAAACAGATGACTTGTTTCCTATAGCTGCAACCAGATAGTCACTATACACTATAGTACCAAAATGTGATGCTTTTATATTTGAGATGTCTGTTACTTGTATATTGGCAGTTGTCTTATCAGCTCTCTGTGCTCAGCTCTCTGTGCCCTACACATGTAAAGAATAGCATTCTATGTACAATACAGAGTATGTATATATTCCTGCCTCCCCCACGCTCCTGGCAAACAGGCTCTCCCCTGTAAAGGGAAAAAAAAAAAAAACAGCTGATGCTAATCACAGACCTATTCTTCCACACAGCTCTCCTCCCCCATCACCTTTACATTTCCCCACCTTCCCTGGGGGGAAAGCCATTCCGTTCCCACTTCCAGAGTCTTCAGACCTCTTCCTTCCTGCTCTCATCTCTTAGCACACAATTTACAGCCATGTAAACCACCACACACACTTCCCAACACAGATCTAGGACACCCAGGACTGGAAATTTTCTTGGACTCCAGTCAGTCAGTAAAGCTTTCGGACATTTAATTGCCATAAACCCACAGGTATTTGAAATTCATGTAACGTAAGTAGTAATGAATAGAAATCACACCATATTCATGTACCTGTATGCTCTTAATATGGGGTTTTAGCAATAAATGCATGTTTTCAATGGGGTGGACACAAGGCAGACTCACTGGAATGGGATAAGGGACAACACTGCATGAAAAATTATTATTTGTGAAGTCCTGACCAGGGCTGTATCTCTATAGAGTTCATATGTTCTCCCATATACAGACAGCGAGCTCCACTGGTGCAGCAACTGATGTGAATGACTAGTATTAGCTGTATGCACTATATAAAGAATTATATATATATATATATAATAATTTTTTTTGCACTCACAAGCAACCCATAGGTTAACTGCTTTTAGTGTGATGCACACATTATGGAGTGACCTGAGAGTTTTGCCCCTTGGAAGTGGACTGGGAGTTAGTGGTGGAATCAGGGTATTTAAATAGGGCCTGGCCAATCAGATCAACTAACTTGAAATTCTCATATGAAGGGTATAGACAGAAATCCTTGTTCATACAGAGGTTTCGATTAGCCTATCCACCCAGACCTCACCATGGCCAGGAGGGACAAAATGCTTCCCTCTTAATTTATGATTGCCGTCACCTGTGTAGAATTAGTTAATTGCTGAAAGGTGTTCCAGCACAGGTGATGGCAATCATAAATTAAGAAGGAAGTCCAGGAATAGAGAATGTTGACGATCCTAGAAAGGGTCATGTTAGCAGGTATGTATCCATCCTATGTTGGGAGGTATGTGTTCATCCAGCATAAAAAGGAAGAACTTAATAGGGAAGAGAGTGATCTTTGAGTGGAGACCAAGCTCTCAAGATAGTCTTGAGCTGTTCTGGACAGTTGACCAGTTGTGCGTGCGAAGTGGAGAACCAACGCTTAAAGTGCCCTTGAGGACAAGCCATGTCTGAACTGTGTCAAGATCAAAATTGATAAACAGACTAAAGTTGCAGGTAGAGACCAAGGGGGAAATGCATCAAACCTTCTGAAAAAGGACAAGTGGAGGTTTTCCATACCAACCAATCCTATGCTAGTTACCATTTCTCACGTATATTCTATGGAGGAGATTCAAATGTTTGAAAAGTCAGTTGGGAGTCTGTTTTTTCCTATCTAATAGACAGAAAAAAAAACATACATCCAACCGACTTTTACAACATTTGAATTCCACCCTATAAATGCTATCTAGAAGCAGATTGGTTCAACCTATTTGGTTGCTACAGGCCTTAGAATATTTATCTATCCCCCCAAAACTTCATAAGTGAGAGCAGGGGAACTACAGTAATATACTGATATGTACAACAGATAGACTGTGTATTTATCACCTGATAGTGTGGAGAAAAGCATGAAGTTGATGTTTACATGAGAAGGGCATGTAGGGTACCCTTTGTAAAGCATTTTGCCATGTGTGGGCACCCCTTGCACAGTGCACACGTTTGCCTGGAGAAGTGATAAGTGCAAGGTGATAACACACCAGCCAATCAGCTCCAATATGTAAATTGTTAGCTAGGAGTTGATTGGCTGGTGGTGCATTATCACCTTCCGCTTATCACTTCTCCAAGCTTAATATATGTGCCCCATGTTCATTTCATTGCTAGTTACAAGTTTAGAAGACACAAAATGGATTGAAATGGAATAGTCCCCGAGCCACTACAAATCTGACAAACCTCTAGTCCTGATATACTGGCTTTCATTTATGTAACCAGGGAGTCAAATAGAAAGAGGATCTAGCAAAGAAATGCAAGGAGTCAGATCTCTGATAAAGACAAGTGTAGAGTTCCCAGCACACACTCACAAGACAGGACAACTTTTAGCCATCGGTAACTGATACAGAACAGTGTGCCAAAGCTTGCTCTCCGTTGTTTCTGTTGCACTGGTAAATCCAGACAAAAAAAGAAAACAAAAATAAAAAAAACCTAGAAAAGGTTACTGATTTTGCATGAAATATCAACTAGACAGGGGTTCTGGCTTTCTTACACTTCATTTTAGTCAGCTGACATATTGGCAGTGTCACTTGCACAAAAACAGACACACACGACTCTCATAACCAGTGTCTGGAAATGTGTTTTGTTTGTTTATTTCATGAACAGCGATGCCACTTTTTCTCCCAGTCTCCTCCTGCTGCTAGAATCTCTTTATTCCTCTCCCCGCCAGAGCCCTAACCACGGTTTTGCACACTGTGCGTTACACAGCTCACTGGAAATGCCTAATGAGAATCTGATCTGGCGTCCAAAACATTCCCTCTCCCTCATGGGCAGCTGCCTAAGTAGCATACTCGCTGCTGCTATAATCTGCTTGGTCAATTCCCTAAGGAAACATGCAGGAGAAGGACAGAGGGGGGGGGAAAAAACACGAGAGAGAGAGACAGGAGTGAAGACAGAGTCTGACCTAGTCTCTGCAATTGGTTCTATAACAAGTGGGAGAATGGAGGCAGATTACAGGTTTGATGCAACTGGGGAAACAGGACAACTTTAAAGAAAAAATAATGTTGGTTCATTAAATAAACAGGATTTTCCAAAGGACTTAGAAGTTAGGGGGATATTTATGAAAGCTTGGCGACAGATAAAGTTAAGAGTGATAAAGTACATTCTGTTTCTATTGGTCATGTTTCAGGCTGCGTTTGAAAAATGTCAGTTAGGAGCGGTTTGGTTGGTACTTTATCTCTCTCCAATCTTTGATAAATAAACCGCCTTAGTCATAGACATCCATGTGACATGAGGTTGTAGCCACTTCATGCTTTTTGGATATGACATACCTGGGGGAAGAGGGGCTTGGGGTGGGCTGGACTGCACTGCACACCCTATTTATAAGCATATATAACATACTGCAAAATGAAATTAAATACGAGACACTACGGTTAGCATGCAGCTTTCTAGTCCCATGGAAACCACTTTTTTTGTTGTTTTTTTTAATTAAGGATTTCGACTCCATAACATCTCAGCCATAGTGTTGCTTTCTAGCAGGTTTTAACAGATTCTAGTCTAAAAGCAAATTTGAAACCTGAAGAGGGACGCAGCTAAGAGGTTCGGGCTGGCATGACGCAACACGTTGGATCTATTTGCAGTACAATTGTGAGGTTTGAGAGTCTAGAATAGACTTTGGAAATGTTTATGGAAAATGCAGCGGTACTGGAATCTGCTATACATTTTGTTACCAAGGTGGAAAATTCTCCACATCTTGAAAATAAATTTGCTTTTATATAGCAGCATTGCAGACTATTGGCTTGTATTTGCGTACATACCATTGAAACATATGTATAAACAACAGGAGCCCAGGCAAGTTTTGCAACATAGGTTTCTATCAACTTCTGTATATTCATTACATCAGAGTCTCACAGACATCTGCACAATCTTGCTAGCCAAAAGGTGGATACACATGGTGAGATTCGGGCTAACCCCGATTCTCACTATGCGACAGGGGCTAGGTCGGCATCGCAAGCACATAATGACTGTGCTTGCGATACTGATTATGTGCGATTTTGGCTAAAGCCCAGTACCCACGGGCCGATCCAGGAGAGATGTGTGCTGAGCGAACCGCCCATCTAGCAGCAGCGATAGCGATGTGCGGGGCCGCGCATCGCTATCGCTGAGGGGGCTACACACGGAGCGATCATGCTCATATTCTAAGCAATCTAGTCAGATTGCTTAGAATATCGCTCCGTGAGTACCCCCCTAAAGTGTCAATTTTGATTATCTTTTCTACAAGATAGTCAAAATTGACTTGCCTGCACAGTCTATCTAGGCTTGCAATGCTGACCGCGCATTCGCATCGGTATCGCAAGGTGACTTTCACCTTGCGATCTGCAGTAACTTTTCTTACGATGTTGACTACATAATCAAAATCATAAGAAAATATCTCACCATTACACTTCCTATAGGAATACCATTAAGCCAATTCCCAAATTATCTAAAGTATATAGAACAGCGATAACCATAATTACAGACCTCTCCAGGTTATAGCAAAAAAAAAAAAAAAAAGCACCTAATTGAATCTTGCTTCTTCTACTTTAAATGACTGGTAACCACAACTCACCCAGGGGTAATGACTTTTGTCCTAAAGAAGGAATACACCTATAATCTTGGTAGGATGTAATCATTATTAAGGGTTCAGACGTCTAATGCTGTGCTGTGTTCAACCCAAGACGCATGTCCCACTGCAGAGAGCATATTCAGCTGAGGGGTCAGTGCATGGCAAACAAACAAAAAACGTAGGGTGGGGGAGGGGGGAGATCAGCCTGAAAACACAGAAGATTGGTATTTCAAAGCCTGTAGGTTGGGAGTGCTAGGAACCAGATTGTACTGGGGTTTCCTCTACAGTGTCACACACTTCCTCCAGCAATATACAAGTTTTCTACTGCTACGGGGCAAGCAGAGGAAATCTCTAGATCCACATAAACACGTCAGCCCCAAGCCCAAAACACTGCCATGCTCTAGGTCAAAAACAAAAACCCAGACCAACAAGTTGTTCACGGTTGTATAATTTGTCAATTATGATGATAAACTTTATACTACTTAGCAAAGTTCCTCATAGTGGCATCACTAGGGGGTGTGGGCTGCAGTGGGTGACACCAAAGTAACAGAACTGCTTTGCTTTTTTGGTGTCACTCCCTCAGATGGTGTCACCTAGCAGCAGCCACACTTTTTCTAGTGCCTAGAATGAAGAGAAAAAGGCTGGGGGCTGCCCAGCATGATGACAACGGGATCATGATGCAGTCAAAATTCCACACCAGAGGGCGTGGCTTTGTGCAGTGAGGCCATGGTAGAGGCTAGATCCAAGTGGCCTAAGGGACCCAAGGGGGAGGAGCTACGCCAGCGGTACAGTTGGTCTAGTATCCACACCACCAACTATTACCTTTAGTAATTAGGTGGCGAGCGTAGCGGAGCGAGCCACCGTGCCCGAAGCGTGGCGAGCGAAGCGAGCCCGCGAAAGTACTTTTCGGGTACCTTGTTCGGCCGCAGCTCCTCCCCCTTGTGACGGGTCTCCTCCCCTAGATACGTCAGAAGGTCCCTTCTCCCACTCCAATATAGAACCAACCGTGGTCATGGCCATGCCTTCTCACACAAACACCCAACTATGATACCGCCACAAATAGGGACGTCTATGGTTCCTCCTAATCATGCAATTTACAGTACAAAAAAATCCTTGTAAAATATTTACAAGAATCCAGTCTGTGAATAGGTCGTTTCTCACAGGCCAATAATAATGATGTTCTGTAATAACAATCAATATATTTCTAGATTGTAGAGCTTACACTTAACTCTAGAGATAGGCCGAAGAAGAACATTAAAGCATAAAAGCAAGAGACAGGGATGTTCAAAATAAATCAACTCACTCCGGCAATACAGATTCATTCACTCAAACACCGGATGCATCTACTGTAAATCAGTAGTGATATTATTTATAAAGCACTAAATTTAGTATATCAGATATTGAGCACATACAGTGCGGCACATCCTATGACAACACTGTAAAAGCACTGTACAAAATGCACTTTTGAGATTGTGTCGATATGGACTCCATGGTAAATATGCATGTAGACTTTCCTCCTACTGGGTGACAAAGACAGATGGTCACCTTCTTTCATATTACAGAAAGAGAGACGACCCCTTGGGTCTCTCTCCCCCATTTGCAGAGTGACAGAGACAGATGGAAGCTTGGTCCACTAGATCCAACCTCCTATCGCTGGGTGACTCTCAGAACAGAGTAATATCCTTCTAGACTAGGCCATCAGCCACTGACATTATATAAAACAAACCTTTCTGTGAACGGATGCCAAATTCCACTGCCACAGACATGTGCTAACACACCGGTAATTTTTATATGTTCTAAAATGCGAGAATTCAATTCACAGATTATCAGGTTTTATTCTTGCCCAGCAGGTTACAAAAGTGTTAAAGGGAATGCTGTTAACAAATTACATTTTTGACAGCAGAACATTTGTAATGCTTCTAAAAAGCACACTTTCCATGTAGCTGCTAATTAACCTGTGGATTGCTGGGAAAGCGATTTCCAAACCGTTCTTCAGGAGTCTACACAACAAAAAAAGGGTGAATAAATGATTTGCATTGGGTCTTCCTTATGGCCATCTGTGCCAAATTATATATAGTATCAAATGGTTCAAGAAAATTCCTTAATAGAAATATTGTTTCTCTAACGTCCTAGTGGATGCTGGGGACTCCGTAAGGACCATGGGGAATAGACAGGCTCCGCAGGAAACATGGGCACTTTAAGAAAGAATTTAGATTCTGGTGTGCTCTGGCTCCTCCCTCTATGTCCCTCCTCCAGACAACAGTTTGAATCTGTGCCCGGACGAGCTGGGTGCTACTTAGTGAGCTCTCCTGAGCTTGCTATAAGAAAGTATTTTGTTAGGTTTTTTTATTTTCAGGGAGCTCTGCTGGCAACAGACTCCCTGCATCGTGGGACTGAGGGGAGAGAAGCAGCCCTACTCTCTGAAGATAGGTCCTGCTTCTTAGGCTACTGGACACCATTAGCTCCAGAGGGATCGAACACAGGATCTCACCCTTTGTCGTCCGATCCCGGAGCCGCGCCGCCGTCCCCCTCGCAGAGCCGGAAGACAGAAGCCGGGTGAAAGAAGCAAGAAGACTTCGAAATCGGCGGCAGAAGACTCCAGTCTTCATATGAGGTAGCGCACAACACTGCAGCTGTGCGCCATTGCTCCCACACTACACCCACATACTCCGGTCACTGTAAGAGTGCAGGGCGCAGGGGGGGGGGGGGCGCCCTGGGCAGCAATTAGAGACCTCTTTGGCAAAAGTTTGCATAATATACAGTTGGGCACTGTATATATGTATGAGCCCCCGCCAAAATTGTACATGAAAGCGGGACAGAAGCCCGCCGTCGAGGGGGCGGGGCTTCTTCCTCAGCACTCACCAGCGCCATGTTTTTTCTCCACAGCACCGCTGAGAGGAAGCTCCCCAGTCTCTCCCCTGCAGTTACACGGTAGAAGAGGGTAAAAAGAGAGGGGGGGCACATAATTAGGCGCAAAAATCAATATAAACAGCAGCTACTGGGTTAACATTAAGTTACTGTGTTATTCCTGGGTTAATAGCGCTGGGGTGTGTGCTGGCATACTCTCTCTCTGTCTCTCCAAAGGGCCTTATGGGGGAATTGTCTTCAGATGAGCATTCCCTGAGTGTGTGGTGTGTCGGTACGTGTGTGTCGACATGTCTGAGGTAAAAGGCTCCCCTAACGAGGAGATGGAGCAAATGTGTGTGTGAGAGGGTGTCTCCGTCGACAACGCCGACACCTGTTTGGATATGTGTAATTAAGTGCTAAGGTGAATTTATTGCACAAAAGATTAGAGAACAGACAGGAAATCTACCCATGTCTGTCCCTATGTCGCAGAGACCTTCAGAGTCTCTCAATGCTCACTATCCAAAATAATAGACACTGATATCGACACGGAGTTTGACTCCAGTGTCGACTACGATAATGCAAAGTTACAGCCAAAATGGCAGAAAAGTATTCAATATATGATTATTGTAATAAAAGAGGATTTGCATATCACTGATGACTCATCTGTCCCTGACACAAGGGTACACATGTTTAAGGGGAAGAAAGCTGAGGTAAATTTCCCTCCTCTCATGATGAAAAAGAGTGGGAATCTCCAGACAAGAGACTGCAGTTTCCCACAAAGAATTCTCAGGCAGTATCCTTTCCCCACTAGGGCCAGGATATGATGGGAATCTTCCCCTAGGGTGTCACGTTTGCCCAAAAGGTAGCCCTGACGTAACAGCTATTCTCAGGGATCCTGCAGATAGCGTGCACATTCTGGTACACTACTCAGACCGGCGATTGTGTCGGCATGGGTTTATAGCGCTGTGGCAGCGTGGACAGGTACCTTATCAGCAGAGAATGAGACCCTAGTATGTATGTGTGTGTATATATATATATATATATATATATATAGAGAGAGAGATATATATATATATATAGAGAGATATATATAGAGATATATATATATATATATATATATATATATATATATATATAGATATATGTGTGTATATATAGAGATATATATATTAAAGATGCTGTCTTAAGAGATATATATATATATATATATATATATAAAACATGCCCAAAGAGACATGAGTATACTGGGTCCTAGAGTCAAAGCTATGTAGATTTCTGCTTGACGTGTCCTGTAGAATATGCAATGGACAGATGATGCCGACTGAAGAGGCATATGGAAGGCTGAGGATTGTGTGGAGAAGGGTTCTCGGACCTGGTCTCCACAGCTATAGCTGGTAATTCTGATATTTTGCCTTATATTCCTGCACAGCCTAGGAAAGCACGACATTATCAAATGCAGCCTTTCGAACAAAGAAACAAGAAAGTCCGAGGTGCGTCCTTTCTTGCCAGAGGCGGGGGCAGAGGAAAGAAGCTGCACAACACAGCTAGTTCCCAGGAACAGAAGTCCTCCCCGGCCTCTAAAAAATCCACCGCATGTCGCTGGGGCTCCACAGGCGGAGCTAGGCCCGGTGGGGGCACGCCTTCGTAAGTTCAGCCACAAGTGGGTTCACTCCCTGTTAGATCCCTGGGCAATAGATATTGTGTCTCAGGGATACAAGCTGGACTTTGAGAAGATGCTCCCTCACCGACGGCCCTGCCGGCTTCCCCCCACGAGAGGGAAACAGTGTTAACTGCAATTCACAATTTGTATCTTCAACAGGTGGTGGTCAAGGTTCCCCTCCTTCAACAAGGAGGGGGTTATTATTCGACCATGTTGTAGTCCTGCAACCAGACGGTTCGGTCAGACCCATATTGAATTTAAAATCCCTGAACATATACCTGAAAAGGTTCAAGTTCAAGATGGAATCGCTAAGAGTGGTCATTGCAAGCCTGAAAGGGGGAGATTTTATGGTGACTCTGGACATAAAGGATGCATACCTTCATGTCCCCATTTATCCACCTCATCAGGCGTACCTCAGAATTGCGGTACGGGATTGTCATTACCAATTTCAGACGTTGCCGTTTGGTCTCTCCACGGCCCCGAGAATATTCACCAAGGTAATGGCGGAAATGATGGTGCTCCTGCAGAAGCAAGGTGTCACTATTATCACGTACTTGGACGATCTCCTCATAAAAGCGAGATCAAGAGAGCAGTTGCTGAACAGCGTATCACTTTCTCTGGAAGTGTAACGGCAACACGGCTGGATTCTATATATTCCAAAGTCGCAGTTGGTTCCTACAGCTCATCTGCCTCTCCTAGGCATGATCCTAGACACAGACCAGAAAAGGGTTTATCTCCCGATAGAGAGAGCTCAGGAGCTCGTGACACTGGTCAGGAATCTATTAAAACCAAAACAGGTGTCAGTGCATCACTGCACTCGAGTCCTGGGAAGGATGGTGGCATCATACGAGGCAATTCCCTTCGGCAGGTTCCATGCGAGGACCTCCCAATGGGACTTACTGGATAAGTGGTCCGGATCACATCTTCAGATGCATCGGTTAATCACCCTATCCCCCAGGGCCAGGGTGTCTCTCCTGTGGTGGCTGCAAAGTGCTCACCTTCTCGAAGGTCGCAGATTCGGCATTCAGGACTGGGTCCTGGTGACCACGGATGCAAGCCTCCGAGGGTGGGGGGCAGTCACACAGGGAAGAAATTTCCAAGGGCTGTGGTCAAGTCAGGAGACTTGCCTTCACATCAACATCCTGGAACTAAGGGCCATATACAACGCCCTACGTCAAACGGAGTCCCTGCTTCGCGACCAACCGGTTCTGATTCAGTCAGACAATATCACCGCAGTGGCTCATGTAAACCGCCAAGGCGGCACAAGGAGCAGGGTGGCGATGGTAGAAGCCACCAGAATTCTTCGCTGGGCGGAGAATCACGTAAGCGCACTGTCAGCAGTGTTCATTCCGGGAGTGGACAGCTGGGAAGCAGACTTCCTCAGCAGGCACGACCTCCACCCGGGAGAGTGGGGACTTCATCAAGAAGTCTTCATGCAGATTGCAAGTCGGTGGGAACTGCCACAGGTGGACATGATGGCATCCCGCCTCAACAAAAAGCTGCAGAGATATTGCGCCAGGTCAAGAGACCCTCAGGCGATAGCTGTGGACGCACTGGTGACACCGTGGGTGTTCCCATCGGTCTATGTATTTCCTCCTCTTCCTCTCATACCCAAGGTGCTGAGAATCATAAGGAAAAGAGGAGTGAGAACTATACTCTTTGTTCCGGATTGGCCAAGAAGAACTTGGTATCCAGATCTGCAAGAAATGCTCACAGAGGACCCGTGGCCTCTGCCTCTAGGACAGGACTTGTGCAACAGGGGCCCTGTCTGTTCCAAGACTTACCGCGGCTGCGTTGGATGGCATGGCGGTTGAACGCCGGATCCTAGCAGAAAAAGGCATTCCGGATGAGGTCATTCCTACGCTGATAGAGGCTAGGAAGGATGTGACGGCTCAACATTATCACCGTATATGGCGAAAATATGTGGCTTGGTGTGAGGCCAGGAATGCCCCTACCGAGGAATTCCAGCTGGGCCTTTTCCTTCACTTCCTACAGTCGGGAGTGACTTTGGGCCTTAAATTGGGTTCCATTAAGGTTCAGATTTCGGCCTTATCCATTTTCTTTCAAAAAGAACTGGCTTCTCTGCCTGAAGTTCAGACGTTTGTAAAGGGAGTGCTGCATATTCAGCCCCCTTTTGTGCCTCCAGTGGCACCTTGGGATCTTAACGTGGTGTTGAGTTTCCTGAAATCACACTGGCTTGAACCACTCAAAACGGTGGAAGTAAAATATCTCACGTGGAAGGTGGTCATGCTATTAGCCTTGGCTTCGGCTAGGCGTGTGTCAGAATTGGTGGCTTTGTCACATAAAAGCCCTTATCTGGATTTCCATGCGGATAGAGCAGAATTGCGGACCCGCCCACAATTTCTGCCGAAAGTGGTTTCATCCTTTAATATAAACCAACCTATTGTGGTGCCTGTGGCTACTACTGACTTGGAGGATTCCGAGTCACGGGATGTAGTCGGGGCTTTGAAGGTTTATGTAGCCAGAACGGCTAAGGTCAGGAAAACAGAATCTTTGTTTATCCTGTATGCTTCCAACAAGCTTGGGGCGCCTGCTTCAAAGCAAACTATTGCTCGCTGGATCTGTAACACAATTCAGCAGGCTCATTCTGCGGCTGGGTTGCCGCTGCCTAAATCAGTTAAGGCCCATTCCACAAGGAAGGTGGGCTCTTCTTGGGCGGCTGCCCGAGGGGTCTCGGCATTACAGGTTTGCCGAGCGGCTACTTGGTCAGGTTCAAACACCTTTGCAAAAGTTCTACAAGTTTGATACCCTGGCTGAGGAGGACCTTGTGTTTGCTCATTCGGTGCTGCAGAGTCATCCGCACTCTCCCGCCCGTTTGGGAGCTTTGGTATAATCCCCATGGTCCTTACGGAGTCCCCAGCATCCACTAGGATGTTAGAGAAAATAAGATTTTACTTACCGGTAAATCTATTTCTCGTAGTCCGTAGTGGATGCTGGGCGCCCGTCCCAAGTGCGGACTTCTTCTGCAATGCTTGTAGATAGTTATTGGTTAAATAAGGGTTATGTTATAGTTGCATCAGAGTTTATCTGATGCTCTGTGATTGTTCATACTGTTAACTGGGTAATGTTATCACAAGTTATACGGTGTGATTGGTGTGGCTGGTATGAGTCTTGCCCTGGATTCCCAAAATCCTTTCCCTGTACTGTCAGCTCTTCCGGGCACAGTTTCTCTAACTGAGGTCTGGAGGAGGGACATAGAGGGAGGAGCCAGAGCACACCAGAATCTAAATTCTTTCTTAAAGTGCCCATGTCTCCTGCGGAGCCCGTCTATTCCCCATGGTCCTTACGGAGTCCCCAGCATCCACTACGGACTACGAGAAACAGATTTACCGGTAAGTAAAATCTTATTTTTTGCTTTCATTCCCATTGTATCTAAACACAAACACCGCTAAACTGTCATAAATTATAACAAATACACAATCTTCCAAACAGTGCCTACAGTTTCCTCCATACAAGAGGAAACAGTCAAAACAAACAAACACATTGTCACCACTGTCTGTGATGGCTGCATCATTTTATTAATGTCCCTTTTATAATTGCCATCCATGTAACCTAAATATAGCAAAGTGCAGGGATTAACAGACTTTGTGTTCACAGAATTTAAATGGCAGTGTACTAGGGATGCATTATGCTTATATGGACAACCCTATAAATCAGAGGTTCTTAAACGTGGTCTTCAAGGCACCCCCAACAGTCCAGGTTTTAAGTATATCCATCTTTGTCCACAGGTGACAAATTTAGTACCTCAGTCAATTTGATTTTACCATCTGTGCTGAGCCATTGATATATGTAACACCTGGACCGTTGGGGTGCCTTGAGGACTGCTTTTGAGAACCCTGACCATAAGCAGCACAAAGCCAAACGCAGAACTTAAGAAGAATTCTTAAAATGCATTGTGTAACTGCCATTATGTATAGGCGCCATCTGTTGTTTTTTGAGTAAATACAACAGCAATCACTTAAGGAATTTCACTAACAAGATAATACCGGAGCATCAAAACTTCATACTTTGATATTTAAAAGGCTGAGAATCCACCTCTACATGAGCCCCAAGTTGGTGCCTTTCTTATTCTGCAAATAGATTTTTTTTTTTTTTACTGTACATGCACACAAACAATTCTTATGCATCCATAGCCATGACATTGTGATTACTACCCCTTGTTTTAAGAGGGGCACGATATGAGGGATTGAGGGGGCATGTAAGCACATCCAAAGTACAGTAAAGGTTCACTTTGAGTAACATGCGTCCCATGCAGACAAAAAGACAGATGCACCTTATTGGTGACTATTTGCAGGTGTTCAACCCAACGGGCACTTCTGATTGTCCGACTTCCTCCAAATCTATGATAAGGCAAATAAGGTTGGTGCTGCAAATAATTCACATTTTTTAGTACATCAATATAGGAAATAGGTCAACAGCAACTTGACATCATGTTTGTATTCCATATTTTTAATGGAGAAGGGAGACGGATGTGTGTATTGATATGATCATAACAAACTTATTGCTAACGCTGCCCAGACATGTACTATACTGTGTAGGAATTGTGTATTGCATTTTTAGCATTTATTATTACCATCATGCAGCCACACCTCCTGGCGTAATCCAGGCACACATACGTTCAATGGAATAAAGCAGGCACGTATGCTACCCTGACCAAGCTCAACTTGCATACATGGGCAGCTATGCGAGTTTAACAAAATGTACTTTATCTAAGAATCATTTGCATTTACTTGCACCTCTACATACTGTACATCCATGAAAGTGGCATTCCTAACTGCTTACTCATTTTCCACTAGCCTTATCCTTCCTCTCAGTGGATCCCAAGCAACTGCATGAGGCGTCTCACTTATGTATACAGCACCAGCTTTTAGCCTATGGGGCTGTGATCTCACAGTCCAATTAAAAATAAATTAATAATAATATTAATATAATGATGGAAACAAAAACATAGTGAGCTGGCAGCTTCTTGGGTAGCCTCCCACTCACACCTATCACAGCGGCCAATTTACAATGGCAAACAATTTTTTTTTTTTTTTCTGGTACTATATTGCAGATACAGTGAAACAGGTTTGGGTTACAGTTACCATGGCTCCACTAAGGTGAAAAAACAGACTAGATAAAGTAACCAGGAAAGCAACTGTAAAGCATCAATGGGGAATACGGCTGACCCACCAAACAGCCATTCAAGCTCCCAATAATAAACAAGACATGGACAATCCTAAAGGCATGGGACGTTTGTACATGTAAGACAATGATGTCTGTGCCTTTCCTTTTCCATGGAATAAACATGTTTGTAGATGTAATAGTATAATAGGAATAATAATAGAAACAATTCTACAAACCAAACCAACCAACCATCTGGCAGGATGTAATGACGCCAGAGATCGCTGGAGGTGCAAGATGCCGGCCAATCTCAGACGTGTTTTTAAAGGGGCAATAACTTTTGGGGCAAAACCATGTTGCACCTCCTGTGATCACAGGCATCATTACATCTGGCCAATCAGGTTCTAAGAACATCAGAGGGTCACATACAACATTATATATATATATATATATATATATATATATACACACACACACACACACACGTGTACAAAAGAAGCTACCAGCGCCACAGATACAGTATCTAAGGTATATACAACAGTATGGGAAAAATACGTACTGGACTAGTATACAGAACCTAGCCTGGTGGACACTCCCTTCAAAATATTTAGGGCGTCAGCTAAAGAACCTCAAAAACATGTGAAGGCACTGGTATATATGCCTACAAGTTAGAAAATGGTGCAGGGGGATGAGGTTATTGCAAGCGACCAAGGTGTCTAGTAAATGATGTAAAAACCAGGTGCTGGAAAAGGTATAAAAATTTAATTACAAAAAGACAAAGCACTAAAAAAAGGGTAATGTGTGGAATAGTAACAATATTCAAATGCAGCCTAGTCAAGAAATATTGTTTTTTTAAAATAGGAAGAAGCAAAAGGCTGAGCTAAAAAAGTCAGAGACACATATGCCAAAATTCATAAAAAGGTACATAAAAACACAGAAAATAGGGTATAAAATACACAGGATAAAACATAAAAAAAGGTGGGAGAGGTAGCTTATCTTTAGAGGTTGAGGTAAAATCAGAATAGCACCCAACGCGTTTCGTCCCTCATGGACTTCATCAAGGGGTGACCCCTTGATGAAGTCCATGAGGAACGAAACGCGTTGGGTGCTATCCTGTGTATTTTATACCCTATTTTCTGTGTTTTTATGTCATTAGAGCTACTGTAGCACAAATTGCTGAAAAAGCTAATGCTGGCTATCATAGACAGTTGTCAGAACACACAGTGCATCAAAGTTTGGTGCATATGGGACTGTGCAGCATGTATGACATGATGTATACGTCAAGGAAAAGGGGTACACTTATCGAAATGTAGGTGTTAGGGTCATCTCATTGAAAAATATATAGCCAGACATCCTGCAATATAGTGGCATTGCTTTTGGACCTCTGTCCTGCGGGACTCACTGGCTATACTGTGGCAAGCGTTTCTCTAAAGAAGATATTTATTTATTTATTACCAGTTATTTATATAGCGCACACATAGATAACTGCTAAACAACAAAAGGTACGGTCCTGTTAGCGCGATACATACATACATACATACATACATACATACAGTACATGCATGCATAGCGTCCTAGAGCTGAACATTATGGGGTGAAAGAGGGGAGGGAAAGAATAATATAGAACTACAAATGGTTTTTGGCTGTCAAGAACAGTTTGTCAGTGCTCTCAAAGGAAATTAAGTAAGGAGCAGCATGTCAGATGCAAAGGGTTATGATCTGCCTGTGTTGGATGGGAGGAGATAACTGCCCTTGAGTATGGAATAAACCAGCAACAGTGTTAAAGTGCACAGCGCCTCACAGCAGGCTATCTTAAAGAGACCAACCACAACAAACCTGTACTAATGAATCACAGCAAGTACACAGCATAAATATACCTGTAATCAGACACACTTTGGGAACCACTGACACTAGCTACAGGAATTCAGCAGCATCCATGTAATTAATGTTATACAAGATCCTCACCATCATCTTCTACATCTGATAATATATGTAAAACAAGGCGGAGAAGTCAGACCTGTCTAAACACCTGAATGAACAATGAGCACAGTAAGAGGACTATGATGCTACTGCTGAGGATAAATGGCGGGATGTATTAAAGGAAAAAATGCAGTGAAACACCTGTTTTCTGGGGTTTTTACCACATTTCCATATGTACTAAGCCCTTGATTTCTGGGCTTCGGTTTGCAGGGTAACGTCAGCTTTTGCTGGCGTTACCCTATAGAAGCCTATTTGCTTCTTTCCGTATTCAGCACCAAAAGAGATCCAATTGAATAACTCCCAGCACTCCCCGCGTCACTCTGCGCATGCCTTTGTGTTGCCATATTAAAAACAATAAAATCTCTCTATGTATATTTTATACAGACAGAATTGTGAAGCATATGGAAGGATACAGGGATTATAGAGCACTACTATATATAAATCACGGCGCCTATTCTCACTTGAGCGCAAAAGCTGCCTACTGCATTTGAAATTAGTACAAATTTTGTCTCATTATTTTGCCAGAGGGATAAAGAACCTTAAACCAGCTAAAAATAAGATTTTACTTACCGATAAATCTATTTCTCGTAGTCCGTAGTGGATGCTGGGACTCCGTCAGGACCATGGGGATTAGCGGCTCCGCAGGAGACAGGGCACAAAAATAAAAGCTTTAGGACTAGATGGTGTGCACTGGCTCCTCCCCCTATGACCCTCCTCCAAGCCTCAGTTAGGATACTGTGCCCGGACGAGCGTACACAATAAGGAAGGATTTTGAATCCCGGGTAAGACTCATACCAGCCACACCAATCACACCGTACAACCTGTGATCTGAACCCAGTTAACAGTATGACAAACGTAGGAGCCTCTGAACAGACGGCTCACAACAATAACAACCCGATTTTTTTGTAACAATAACTATGTACAAGTATTGCAGACAATCCGCACTTGGGATGGGCGCCCAGCATCCACTACGGACTACGAGAAATAGATTTATCGGTAAGTAAAATCTTATTTTCTCTGACGTCCTAGTGGATGCTGGGACTCCGTCAGGACCATGGGGATTATACCAAAGCTCCCAAACGGGCGGGAGAGTGCGGATGACTCTGCAGCACCGAATGAGAGAACTCCAGGTCCTCTTTAGCCAGGGTATCAAATTTGTAGAATTTTACAAACGTGTTCTCCCCCGACCACGTAGCTGCTCGGCAGAGTTGTAATGCCGAGACCCCTCGGGCAGCCGCCCAAGATGAGCCCACCTTCCTTGTGGAATGGGCCTTGATAGATTTAGGCTGTGGCAGGCCTGCCACAGAATGTGCAAGTTGAATTGTGCTACAAATCCAACGAGCAATCGTCTGCTTAGAAGCAGGAGCACCCAGCTTGTTGGGTGCATACAGTATAAACAGCGAGTCAGATTTTCTGACTCCAGCCGTCCTTGAAATATATATTTTCAATGCCCTGACAACGTCCAGCAACTTGGAATCCTCCAAATCGCTAGTAGCCGCAGGCACCACAATAGGCTGGTTCAGGTGAAACGCTGAAACCACCTTAGGCAGAAACTGAGGACGCGTCCGCAGTTCTGCCCTGTCCGAATGGAAAATCAGATATGGGCTTTTATACGATAAAGCCGCCAATTCTGACACTCTCCTGGCTGAAGCCAGGGCCAGTAGCATGGTTACTTTCCATGTAAGATATTTCAAATCCACCGATTTGAGTGGCTCAAACCAATGGGATTTGAGAAAATCCAAAACTACATTAAGATCCCACGGAGCCACTGGGGGCACAACCGGGGGCTGTATATGTAGTACTCCTTTTACAAAAGTCTGGACTTCAGGAACTGAAGCCAATTCTTTCTGGAAGAAAATCGACAGGGCCGAAATTTGAACCTTAATGGACCCTAATTTGAGGCCCATAGACAATCCTGTTTGCAGGAAATGTAGGAATCGACCCAGTTGAAATTCCTCCGTCGGGGCCTTCCTGGCCTCACACCACGCAACATATTTTCTCCAAATGCGGTGATAATGTTGTGCAGTCACCTCCTTCCTGGCTTTTACCAGGGTAGGGATGACCTCTTCCGGAATGCCTTTTTCCCTTAGAATTCGGCGTTCAACCGCCATGCCGTCAAACGCAGCCGCGGTAAGTCTTGGAATAGACACGGTCCCTGCTGAAGCAGGTCCCGTCTTAGAGGTAGAGGCCACGGATCTTCCGTGAGCATCTCCTGAAGTTCCGGGTACCAAGTTCTTCTTGGCCAATCCGGAGCCACGAGTATCGTTCTTACTCCCCTTTGCCGTATAATTCTCAGTACTTTTGGTATGAGAGGCAGAGGAGGAAACACATACACTGACTGGAACACCCACGGTGTTACCAGAGTGTCCACAGCTATTGCCTGAGGGTCTCTTGACCTGGCGCAATACCTGTCCAGTTTTTTGTTGAGGCGGGACGCCATCATATCCACCTTTGGTTTTTTCCCAACGGTTCACAATCATGTGGAAGACTTCTGGATGAAGTCCCCACTCTCCCGGGTGTAGATCGTGTCTGCTGAGGAAGTCCGCTTCCCAGTTGTCCACTCCCGGAATGAACACTGCTGACAGTGCTATCACATGATCTTCCGCCCAGCGAAGAATCCTTGCAGCTTCTGCCATTGCCCTCCTGCTTCTTGTGCCGCCCTGTCTGTTTACGTGGGCTACTGCCGTGATGTTGTCCGACTGGATCAACACCGGCTGACCCTGAAGCAGGGGTTTTGCCAGGCTTAGAGCATTGTAAATCGCTCTTAGCTCCAGTATATTTATGTGAAGAGACATCTCCAGGCTTGACCACACTCCCTGGAAGTTTCTTCCCTGTGTGACCGCTCCCCAGCCTCTCAGACTGGCATCCGTGGTCACCAGGACCCAGTCCTGTATGCCGAATCTGCGGCCCTCTAACAGATGAGCACTCTGCAACCACCACAGAAGAGACACCCTTGTCCGTGGAGACAAAGTTATCCGCTGATGCATCTGCAGATGCGATCCGGACCATTTGTCCAGCAGATCCCACTGAAAAGTTCTTGCGTGGAATCTGCCGAATGGAATCGCTTCGTAAGAAGCCACCATTTTTCCCAGGACTCTTGTGCATTGATGCACAGACACTTTTCCTGGTTTTAGGAGGTTCCTGACAAGTTCGGATAACTCCCTGGCTTTCTCCTCCGGAAGAAACACCTTTTTCTGAACCGTGTCCAGAATCATTCCCAGGAACAGCAGACGTGTCGTCGGGGTCAATTGAGATTTTGGAAAATTCAGAATCCACCTGTGCTGTTGCAGCACTACTTGGGTTAGTGCTACTACGTCCTCCAGCTGTTCTCTGGACCTTGCCCTTATCAGGAGATCGTCCAAGTAAGGGATAATTAATACGCCTTTTCTTCGCAGAAGAAACATCATTTCGGCCATTACCTTGGTAAAGACCCGAGGTGACGTGGACAATCCAAACGGCAGCGTCTGAAACTGATAATGACAGTTTTGCACCACGAACCTGAGGTACCCTTGATGTGAAGGGCAAATTGGGACATGCAGGTAAGCATCCTTGATGTCCAGGGACACCATAAAGTCCCCTTCTTCCAGATTCGCTATCACTGCTCTGAGTGACTCCATCTTGAACTTGAATTTTTGTATGTACAGGTTCAAAGATTTCAGATTTAGAATAGGTCTTACCGAGCCGTCCGGCTTCGGTACCACAAATAGTGTGGAATAATACCCCTTTCCCTGTTGTAGGAGGGGTACCTTGACTATCACCTGCTGAGAATACAGCTTGTGAATGGCTTCCAATACCGTCGCCCTGTCTGAGGGAGACGTTGGCAGAGCAGACTTTAGGAACCGGCGAGGGGGAGACTTCTCGAATTCCAACCTGTAACCCTGAGATACTACCTGCAGGATCCAGGGGTCCACCTGTGAGTGAGCCCACTGTGCGCTGAAATTCTTGAGTCGATCCCCCACCGCCCCTGAGTCCGCTTGTAAAGCCCCAACGTCATGCTGAGGGCTTTGCAGAAGCCGGGGAGGGCTTCTGCTCCTGGGAGGGAGCTGCTTGGTGCACTCTCTTACCCTTTCCTTTGCCTCGGGGCAGATATGACTGTCCTTTTGCCCGCTTGTTCTTATAGGAACGAAAGGACTGCGGCTGAAAAGACGGTGTCTTTTTTTGTTGGGAGGGGACCTGAGGTAAAAAGGTGGATTTCCCGGCTGTTGCCGTGGCCACCAAATCCGATAGACCGACCCCATATAATTCCTCCCCTTTATACGGCAATACTTCCATATGCCGTTTGGAATCCGCATCACCTGACCACTGTCGCGTCCATAAACTTCTTCTGGCAGATATGGACATCGCACTTACTCTCGATGCCAGAGTGCAAATATCCCTCTGAGCATCTCGCATATAAAGAAAAGCATCCTTTAATTGCTCTATAGTCAATAAAATACTGTCCCTATCCAGGGTATCAATATTTTCAGTCAGGGAATCCGACCAAACCACCCCAGCACTGCACATCCATGCTGAGGCGATGGCTGGTCGCAGTATAACACCAGTATGAGTGTATATACTTTTCAGGGTAGTTTCCAGCCTCCTATCAGCTGGATCCTTGAGGGCGGCCGTTTCAGGAGACGGTAACGCCACTTGTTTTGATAAGCGTGTGAGTGCCTTATCCACCCTAGGGGGTGTTTCCCAGCGCGCCCTAACCTCTGGCGGGAAAGGATATAATGCCAATAACTTCTTTGAAATTAGCAGTTTTCTATCGGGGTTAACCCACGCTTCATCACACACTTCATTCAATTCCTCTGATTCAGGAAAAACTACAGGTAGTTTTTTCAGACCCCACATAATACCCCTTTTTGTGGTACTTGCAGTATCAGAGATATGCAAAGCCTCCTTCATTGCCGTGATCATATAACGTGTGGCCCTACTGGAAAATACGTTTGTTTCTTCACCGTCGACACTAGATTCGGTGTCCGTGTCTGGGTCTGTGTCGACCGACTGAGGTAAAGGGCGTTTTACAGCCCCTGACGGTGTCTGAGACGCCTGGACAGGTACTAACTGGTTTGCCGGCCGTCTCATGTCGTCAACTGATTTTTGTAACGTGCTGACATTATCACGTAATTCCATAAACAAAGCCATCCATTCCGGTGTCGACTCCCTAGGGGGTGACATCACCATTACCGGCAATTGCTCCGCCTCCACACCAACATCGTCCTCATACATGTCGACACGCACGTACCGACACACAGCAGACACACAGGGAATGCTCTTATCGAAGACAGGACCCCACTAGCCCTTTGGGGAGACAGAGGGAGAGTTTGCCAGCACACACCCAAGCGCTATAAATATATAGGAACAACCCTACAGAAGTGTTGTTTCCTTTATAGCAGCTTAATATATCAATATCGCCAAAAAAGTGCCCCCCCTCTCTGTTTTTTTACCCTGTTTCTGTAGTGCAGTGCAGGGGAGAGTCCTGGGAGCCTTCCTCGCAGCGGAGCTGTGCAGGAAAATGGCGCTGTGTGCTGAGGAGATAGGCCCCGCCCCCTATTTCGGCGGGCTCTTCTCCCGGTGTTTGTGAGACCTGGCAGGGGTTAAATACATCCATATAGCCCCAGGGGCTATATGTGATGTATTTTTAGCCAGAACAAGGTATTATCATTGCTGCCCAGGGCGCCCCCCCCCCAGCGCCCTGCACCCTCAGTGACCGCTGGTGTGAAGTGTGCTGACAACAATGGCGCACAGCGGCAGTGCTGTGCGCTACCTCATGAAGACTGAAAAGTCTTCTGCCGCCGGTTTCTGGACCTCTTCACTTTTCGGCATCTGCAAGGGGGTCGGCGGCGCGGCTCCGGGACCGGACTCCATGGCTGGGCCTGTGTTCGATCCCTCTGGAGCTAATGGTGTCCAGTAGCCTAAGAAGCCAATCCATCCTGCACGCAGGTGAGTTCACTTCTTCTCCCCTAAGTCCCTCGTTGCAGTGAGCCTGTTGCCAGCAGGACTCACTGAAAATAAAAAACCTAATAACTTTTTCTAAGCAGCTCTTTAGGAGAGCCACCTAGATTGCACCCTGCTCGGACGGGCACAAAAACCTAACTGAGGCTTGGAGGAGGGTCATAGGGGGAGGAGCCAGTGCACACCATCTAGTCCTAAAGCTTTTATTTTTGTGCCCTGTCTCCTGCGGAGCCGCTAATCCCCATGGTCCTGACGGAGTCCCAGCATCCACTAGGACGTCAGAGAAAAGATACTAACAATCTGAATATAACACACATTTGATTGATCTGTGATCCAAGGAATCGTGTTTGCACTTTGCATTGTGTGGGGAACACGATTCTATTAGAGTACTCACTTATTAGAATTGATTTTTGACTAATAAGAGATTTGTGTAAGGCACCGTGGCAGCTATACAGATGGACAAATGCAAAAGGTAAATTCAGCAATTATGCAGAGTTCCATTTACCACATTTATATGCGTTATACACCCAACAGAGTTCTCATACACCAACAACTGTAGGATGCTCCCAATTGCTCTCAGTGTCTTAAGAAGAAGAGGTTAAACAAGCCTGACTGGCTGCCTTACTAGCACCAAGCTATAAGCTACACACAGCCATGAAGCTGCAGTGCATCTGTACAGCCTCTCAGTTACTGAAACTGTTACTTTTGCTTCAGCAGCCATTTATCACACTCCTGTAGTTTATTAACCAACATGCACTAGTTCTCTCCCCTGTAGTAATTTGTGGGTTAATCTGGGTCCGTCATTAAATCCCTACACAGGGCTAAAACCCACATAAGCCCGTGCCGTTTCAGTGTCGCTTACACTGTCAGGCATAATGCATAAGAGAATATTTTGCAGACCATCCCTTAATAAAAAGCAAGGATTAAGACAATTGACCTAGATACACCAGTTCAGTTTTAGCTGTGCTGCTTTTTGCCTGAACTATAGAAGTGAGGCTCAGCAGTACAAACTAAGAGGAACATCAGTGTCCCCTGCAGCTCTCTTTCCAACAGACCATGAAATTCTACTTTCTCTCTCTCCAGAGCACTCATTTCTATCTATCTTAAAACAGGGCTTGCGTTAGGAAAAAATATCTTCCACTAAATGTAAACACAGAACAAATGTTGGTTTCAATGTACAGAAGACGTTCATTAAAATGGAGTTTCTGTACAAGTTTACGAAATAGCTGAAGACAGAAGAAATGTGAAAGAACTCCAACCAAAAATACACATTTATGATGCAGAGAGGGGGTTAATCGGGCGCAAGTTGCTCATAACCTGTATGCATGGGAAAATTGCACATATTCTCCCTTATGCAGTGTTAACTGATCCTATGGCTGGGTTATCACGATCATCAGTGCGGACATGCACCTACCCCATAATATACGCAGAACATACACCTCCAAACAGGTTTCATTCTCCCAATGTCCCTCTCCGCGTGAACCACCTTTGGGCTGACCTCACAAACAATACCTACAGTACATAAGACTGTACTACTGCAACCCAAAGTGTATGTGACACTGAAATGTGTACAGCTCTGCATCACCTAGACCTGTGTGCATGGCCAGACTGGCAGATGGCCAGTGGTAGGCTGGTCCGGCCGCTTGAAGGCCTGACCGAGCAGCTGGGCCTCTTGGCGCACTGCTTGTTGGGCATGATTAGAAGGCACGCCTTCGTGATGTGTGGCCACGTTCCATTATGCATGGCCACACACCCTTTCCCTGCATGTGGGAGGCCTATGGCATGCACACCTTAAGAATGCTGGAGCCGAATTTTAGCCCCACTCCATCCCTGCCGGCATGCATTTAGTTCCAAGTGAAAACACGCAAATAATGCTACGAAAATAAGAATTTACTTACCGATAATTCTATTTCTCGTAGTCCGTAGTGGATGCTGGGAACTCCGTAAGGACCATGGGGATTAGCGGCTCCGCAGGAGACTGGGCACAAAAGAAAAGCTTTAGGACTACCTGGTGTGCACTGGCTCCTCCCCCTATGACCCTCCTCCAAGCCTCAGTTAGGATACTGTGCCCGGACGAGCGTACACAAAAAGGAAGGATTTTGAATCCCGGGTAAGACTCATACCAGCCACACCAATCACACCGTACAACCTGTGATATGAACCCAGTTAACAGCATGATAACAGAGGAGCCTCTGGATTGATGGCTCACAACAACAATAACCCGAATTGTTAACAATAACTATGTACAAGTATTGCAGATAATCCGCACTTGGGATGGGCGCCCAGCATCCACTACGGACTACGAGAAATAGAATTATCGGTAAGTAAATTCTTATTTTCTCTGACGTCCTAGTGGATGCTGGGAACTCCGTAAGGACCATGGGGATTATACCAAAGCTCCCAAACGGGCGGGAGAGTGCGGATGACTCTGCAGCACCGAATGAGAGAACTCAAGGTCCTCCTCAGCCAGAGTGTCAAATTTGTAAAATTTTACAAAGGTATTTGACCCTGACCAAGTAGCAGCTCGGCAAAGTTGTAATGCCGAGACCCTTCGGGCAGCCGCCCAGGATGAGCCCACCTTCCTTGTGGAGTGGGCATTTACAGATTTTGGCTGTGGCAGGCATGCCACAGAATGCGCAAGCTGAATTGTATTACAGATCCAGCTAGCAATGGTCTGCTTAGAAGCAGGAGCACCCAGCTTGTTGGGTGCGTACAGGATAAACAGCGAGTCAGATTTTCTGACTCCAGCCGTCCTGGAAACATATATTTTCAGGGCCCTGACAACGTCTAGCAACTTGGAGTCCTCCAAGTCCCTAGTAGCCGCAGGCACCACAATAGGCTGGTTCAGGTGAAACGTTGACACCACCTTAGGGAGAAACTGAGGACGAGTCCTCAATTCCGCCCTGTCCGAATGGAAAATCAGATAAGGGCTTTTACAGGATAAAGCCGCCAATTCTGACACGCGCCTGGCCGAAGCCAGGGCCAACAGCATGACCACTTTCCATGTGAGATATTTTAATTCCACAGATTTAAGCGGTTCAAACCAATGTGATTTGAGGAACCCCAAAACTACATTGAGATCCCAAGGTGCCACTGGAGGCACAAAAGGAGGCTGTATATGCAGCACCCCCTTGACAAACGTCTGAACTTCAGGAACTGAAGCCAGTTCTTTCTGGAAGAAAATCGACAGGGCCGAAATCTGAACCTTAATGGATCCCAATTTGAGGCCCATAGACACTCCTGTTTGCAGGAAATGCAGGAATCGACCCAGTTGAAATTCCTCCGTTGGGGCCTTCCTGGCCTCGCACCAAGCAACATATTTTCGCCAAATGCGGTGATAATGTTTTGCGGTTACATGCTTCCTGGCTTTGATCAGGGTAGGGATGACTTCATCCGGAATGCCTTTTTCCTTCAGGATCCGGCGTTCAACCGCCATGCCGTCAAACGCAGCCGCGGTAAGTCTTGGAACAGACAGGGTCCTTGCTGGAGCAGGTCCCTTCTTAGAGGTAGAGGCCACGGGTCCTCTGTGAGCATCTCTTGAAGTTCCGGGTACCAAGTCCTTCTTGGCCAATCCGGAGCCACGAGTATAGTTCTTACTCCTCTCCGTCTTATAATTCTCAGTACCTTGGGTATGAGAGGCAGAGGAGGGAACACATACACCGACTGGTACACCCACGGTGTTACCAGAGCGTCCACAGCTATTGCCTGAGGGTCCCTTGACCTGGCGCAATACCTGTCCAGTTTTTTGTTGAGGCGGGACGCCATCATGTCCACCTTTGGTTTTTCCCAACGGTTTACAATCATGTGGAAGACTTCTGGGTGAAGTCCCCACTCTCCCGGGTGGAGGTCGTGCCTGCTGAGGAAGTCTGCTTCCCAGTTGTCCACTCCCGGAATGAACACTGCTGACAGTGCTATCACATGATTTTCCGCCCAGCGAAGAATCCTTGCAGCTTCTGCCATTGCCCTCCTGCTTCTTGTGCCGCCCTGTCTGTTTACGTGGGCGACTGCCGTGATGTTGTCCGACTGGATCAGCACCGGCTGACCCTGAAGCAGAGGTCTTGCTTGGCTTAGAGCATTGTAAATGGCCCTTAACTCCAGGATATTTATGTGAAGTGATGTCTCCAGGCTTGACCACAAGCTCTGGAAATTTCTTCCCTGTGTGACTGCTCCCCAGCCTCGCAGGCTGGCATCTGTGGTCACCAGGACACAGTCCTGAATGCCGAATCTGCGGCCCTTTAGAAGATGAGCACTCTGCAACCACCACAGGAGAGACACCCTTGTCCTTGGTGACAGGGTTATCCGCCGATGCATCTGAAGATGCGATCCGGACCATTTGTCCAGCAGGTCCCACTGGAATGTTCTTGCGTGGAAGCTGCCGAATGGGATTGCTTCGTAAGAAGCCACCATTTTTCCCAGGACCCTTGTGCATTGATGCACTGAGACTTGGCCTGGTTTTAGGAGGTTTCTGACTAGCTCGGATAACTCCCTGGCTTTCTCCTCCGGGAGAAACACCTTTTTCTGGACTGTGTCCAGGATCATCCCTAGGAATAGAAGACGTGTCGTCGGGATCAGCTGCGATATTGGGATATTGAGAATCCAACCGTGCTGCCGCAACACTACTTGAGATAGTGCTACCCCGACTACCAACTATTCCCTGGATCTTGCCCTTATCAGGAGATCGTCCAAGTAAGGGATAATTAAAACTCCTTTCCTTCGGAGGAGTATCATCATTTCGGCCATTACTTTGGTAAAGACCCGGGGTGCCGTGGACAATCCAAACGGCAGCGTCTGAAACTGATAGTGGCAGTTCTGTACCACAAACCTGAGGTACCCTTGGTGAGAAGGGTAAATTGGGACATGGAGGTAAGCATCCTTGATGTCCAGAGACACCATATAATCCCCTTCTTCCAGGTTCGCAATCACCGCTCTGAGTGACTCCATCTTGAATTTGAACCTCTGTATGTAAGTGTTCAAGGATTTCAGATTTAAAATAGGTCTCACCGAGCCGTCCGGCTTCGGTACCACAAACAGCGTGGAATAATACCCCTTTCCCTGTTGCAGGAGGGGTACCTTGATTATCACCTGCTGAGAATACAGCTTGTGAATTGCTTCCAATACCGCCTCCCTGTCGGAGGGAGACGTCGGTAAAGCAGACTTTAGGAAACGGCGAGGGGGAGACGTCTCGAATTCCAATTTGTACCCCTGAGATACCACCTGAAGGATCCAGGGGTCCACTTGTGAGTGAGCCCACTGCGCGCTGAAATTCTTGAGACGGGCCCCCACCGTGCCTGAGTCCGCTTGTAAAGACCCAGCGTCATGCTGAGGACTTGGCAGAAGCGGGAGAGGGCTTCTGTTCCTGGGAACTGGCTGTTTGCTGCAGCCTTTTTCCTCTCCCTCTGCCACGGGGCAGAAATGAGGAGCCTTTTGCCCGCTTGCCCTTATGGGGCCGAAAGGACTGCGCCTGATAATACGGCGTCTTCTTATGTTGAGAGGCTACCTGGGGTAAAAATGTGGATTTCCCAGCAGTTGCCGTGGCCACTAGGTCTGATAGACCTACCCCAAATAACTCCTCCCCTTTATAAGGCAATACTTCCATATGCCTTTTGGAATCCGCATCACCTGACCACTGCAGCGTCCATAACCCTCTTCTGGCAGAGATGGACAGCGCACTTACTCTTGATGCCAGTCGGCAAATATCCCTCTGTGCATCACGCATATATAAAAATGCATCTTTTAAATGCTCTATAGTCAGTAATATACTGTCCCTATCTAGGGTATCAATATTTTCAGTCAGGGAATCCGACCAAGCCACCCCAGCACTGCACATCCAGGCTGAGGCGATTGCTGGTCGCAGTATAACACCCGTGTGAGTGTATATACATTTTAGGATATTCTCCTGCTTTCTGTCAGCAGGTTCCTTTAGGGCGGCCGTATCAGGAGACGGTAGTGCCACCTGTTTAGACAAACGTGTGAGCGCTTTATCCACCCTAGGGGGTGTTTCCCAACGTGCCCTACCCTCTGGCGGGAAGGGGTATGATGCCAATAACCTTTTAGGAATTATCAGTTTTTTATCGGGGGAAACCCACGCTTCATCACACACTTCATTTAATTCTTCAGATGCAGGAAAAACTACAGGTAGTTTTTTCTCACCAAACATAATACCCTTTTTAGTGGTACTTGTACTATCAGAAATGTGTAAAACATTTTTCATTGCCTCAATCATGTAACGTGTGGCCCTACTGGAATTCACATTCGTCTCTTCATCGTCGACACTGGAGTCAGTATCCGTGTCGGCGTCTGTATCTGCCATCTGAGGTAACGGGCGTTTTAGAGCCCCTGATGGCCTTTGAGACGCCTGGACAGGCACAAGCTGAGTAGCCGGCTGTCTCATGTCATCAACCGTCTTTTGTAAAGAGCTGACACTGTCACGTAATTCCTTCCATAAGCCCATCCACTCAGGTGTCGACTCCCTAGGGGGTGACATCTCTATTACAGGCAATTGCTCCGCCTCCACATCATTTTCCTCCTCATACCGACACACAGCACACACACAGGGAATGCTCTGATAGAGGACAGGACCCCACTAGCCCTTTGGGGAGACAGAGGGAGAGTATGCCAGCACACACCAGAGCGCTATATATATACTGGGATAACACTATAAAGAGTGTTTTTCCCTTATAGCTGCTATTTATATTATTACTGCGCCAAATTAGTGCCCCCCTCTCTTGTTTTACCCTTTTCTGTAGTGCAGGACTGCAGGGGAGAGTCAGGGAGACGTCCTTCCAGCGGAGCTGTGAGGGAAAATGGCGCCCGTGTGCTGAGGAGATAGGCTCCGCCCCCTTCTCGGCGGACTTTTCTCCCGCTTTTTGCTGTATTCTGGCAGGGGTTAATATACATCCATATAGGCCTGGGGGTTATATGTGATGTATATTCGCCAGCCAAGGTGTTTTTATTGCTGCTCGGGCGCCCCCCCCTAGCGCCCTGCACCCTCAGTGACCGGAGTGTGAAGTGTGCCTGAGGAGCAATGGCGCACAGCTGCAGTGCTGTGCGCTACCTTGTTGAAGACTGATGTCTTCTGCCGCCGATTTTCCGGACCTCTTCTTGCTTCTGGCTCTGTAAGGGGGCCGGCGGCGCGGCTCTGGGATCGGACTCCGAGGCTGGGCCTGTGTTCGGTCCCTCTGGAGCTAATGGTGTCCAGTAGCCTAAGAAGCCCAAGCTGGCTGCAAGCAGGCAGGTTCGCTTCTTCTCCCCTTAGTCCCTCGATGCAGTGAGCCTGTTGCCAGCAGGTCTCACTGAAAATAAGAAACCTAAAACTAACTTTTTCTAAGAAGCTCAGGAGAGCCCCCTAGATTGCACCCTGCTCGGTCGGGCACAAAAATCTAACTGAGGCTTGGAGGAGGGTCATAGGGGGAGGAGCCAGTGCACACCAGGTAGTCCTAAAGCTTTTCTTTTGTGCCCAGTCTCCTGCGGAGCCGCTAATCCCCATGGTCCTTACGGAGTTCCCAGCATCCACTAGGACGTCAGAGAAAACAGGTGTATGTTCAGCTCTCCATCAGTGCAGGGTGTAGTTTATATAGAAAATGAGAGCATTTGATGCCATGGTTGTGACAGCCCCCTCATTGCCCCCCACTATAAGCTAACCACTCAGTTTCTAACAAGCTAAATGGGTGATGATGCCTCTTATCGTACATTTTCCATTAACGTGAAGATGACAGAAGTGCAGCATGCAACCATCCAGGCTTTCATTTTCTGATTCATGACTACATCTACACCCAAAACAGTTTTTGTGTATGCTGGAATTTAAATATAATTTCATTTAATTTTAAATGTGTTAAATGCATCACAAGCGACAACTTGCAGATGACTGAACCATTGTGCCAGGTATACTGCTTTTCATCAAGGAAAGTTTTTATCAATGGTGAAGATATCTGCCTGTGTTCCATAAGATTCTTAAAAATGTCAATTTACAAATCTGAAAAAAACAAAAAAAAGTTTCACATTTGATGGATTTAAGTATTATAATAAAACCCCTTTTTTATCTAGATGTTAAAAGGACTACCACCAACGTAGCATAAAGTCACATATACATGGTCATTATGTTCATATTATGTAACAAGGAGCCTGATCCAGAGGTGGACACAGTTAGATTCCCGGCGAATGGGATCCCGAGGGAGGACAAAATCCCGGCGTCCAAATACAGATGCCAAACGAGATGCCGGCCTGCAGCGGGGGAATGAGGGTAGGTTTAGGCAGCAAAAGGGGCGTTAGGCTTAGGGTGCAGACACGGGAAGGTTAGGGACCGGGGAGGGAGGGTTAGGTTTGGGAACATGGAAGGAGAGGATAGCGTTAGGCACCAAGCAGGGAGGGTTAGGTTTAGGCAGTGTGGAAGGGAGGGTTAGGGTTTGGGACCAAGTGGGTAAGGGTTAGGCACCCACAAGAGAGAGTTAGGGTAGGGAAAAGGTGTGGGCTATGGGGCTAAATGGGGGGCTGATGGGATTCTGATGGAAGGGATGCCGCTGTCGGTATACTGACCGCTGGCATCCCGTCCATCGGGAACTCATACTGAACCTGGACACAGTAGTGATTGGTGATGTGCCTTCGGTAGGGACAGATCTGAGATGGTATGTAAACGATGCAGGTGTCGTCTTTGAAATGAGACGTCCTCCTGTGCCTTCTCAGATCCGAAGCATGCGTGCAAGGACGCAGAATCAGATCACCACTGGCAACATTGGGTGCACCACTGGGCATCTGAATAATCCTAAAGTTACTACAACAAAGGTGCTGAAGCCACAGAATGTGTGTCAGAAAACGCAGTCTCTGGCCTCTGCACTCCCTCAAAATGGAAGCAAAACCATTGGTCAATTGTGACCGAATCATCCCCAAAGAACAATCTGCTATAAGCACCTCCAGTACTTATAAGTGATAATGTATCTGCCTATGATGCAAGGTCCATTGGACATACTGTAGTATAGCAGGACTCAATAGTCATCTGCTGGGGTCATGGGTTCTACTCTGACTAGGGAGCTATCTGTGTGGATGTTTTATGTTCTGGGTTTCTTTGAGTTGCTCCTGTTTTCTGCCACAGTCCAAATGCTGTGTTTTTGCAAGGTCCTGGGTTCATGATTAAGAAAGTACAATAAAATGATGCATAATATGTTGACAATTTAAACTTAAGGTTAATAATATATTGATCACCATAACAAAAGCTCCATCTTTAAGATGGGTCCTGGGTGCTGCATGGCACCTGATAAACACAGCGTTGTAGTTCCCTGGGGAAACCAGCCAGCACAAATCAGTGTGGTATAGAATGTCAACAGTTATTAGGTTCGTCAGTGTCTAGGTCGACTCCAAAATGTCGACTTGCACAAGGTCGACAGTGCCAAAATGTCGACATGGGAAAGGACAACACATTTAAAAGTTAGACATGAGGGTTTTTTGTGTCATTTTCTCCGTATTAGTACGTGAAACCCGAATAAGTATCGCTTTGCTCGACATGCTTCAAGGCAAGGTGCCTCGCTGGACTCTGTACAGGTTACTATTCCCAATCGTAGTCCACGTGGATAGTAAAGTATGCAAAAGGTAAAAAAAAAAAAAAAACACACACCTCATGTCAACCTTTTGCTGTGTTGACCATTGTCACGTCGACCATATGGTTTCCACCCAGTAAATGTCAACCTATCATCCGAACTCCCCAGCACATATACTACATACATCAGAACAGGTATGTTTATATTGCTAAGCGGTTCCCCCTTGCACTATGTGGTTGGCGCTGTAGCCGCTGCTGGTTAAAGGGTTAATCCATTATATGTACTGGAAAACAGTATGCAGAGCCCACTCTAGTGGTAAAGCTGCTCCAAAGTGAAATAACACCTTGTGGCATTAACAAATCTTTGGAACGCCTGCTGAAGGACCGAACAGCGGAGATACTGTACAATATAAAGCCTATAAAACTTGTACCTTTATAAACAAGATCATGCAGTGGTCAACAAAGCGACATTCTTTACATAACTTTCCACTTTTAAAGCAACTGCAGCATAAAGTGTAAGCGTTCAGGGAGCAATAGATCAACAAAATATTTAGTTGCAAGATTCGCACTAAATCATAGCAGAAACTCCCTTCATTGTTTAACTTGCACTAGACAAATAAAAGCTGGTTGTTATAAATGTAAAATACACAAAACCACACATACAGACATAGTAATCACTGAGGTGCTTGATGAATTAACAGCAACATCCTCAATAGATTAAGCTGGGGGGGGGGGGGTAAAGGAGTGTAGAAGTGAGTGAAGAAGTTGCCCTTGGTAACAATCAGCTTCTAGCTAGCATTCTGTAACATGATTGGTAGAACCTAGTTGGTTGCTATGGGCAACTTCTCCACTCTTTAGAAGGTTTGATACTGTACATCTCCCTCTTAGATCTGTAAATCACAAGTGGGTGGTTCTGGAATAACAGACAGGAAATTTAGCCACAGAAGGAATAAAATTGTAATTTGTATTCAATCAAGATCTCTACTTTTGTTTCCTTCTCACAGCTGCAATCCTGAGTAATGTTTTGGAGAAGCTACACATCATGACACTGGCCAATGAGATTACACGCTCTGCAGCAAATACTTTCCTTTGAAAATCATATCAACACAATGCTGGACTGGGTTTAGAGCATTTTTAATGATGCCGTTGCACAATGCAACACAGACTGTCTGCCTTAAAGATCACAGACCCAAATCACAAGAAGTAGGTTATTATACACTCATGTTAGATGATCAGAAACAAACTTCATTTAGATCTGGCAGAAGACACAAAAAATGTATTCTATTCAGCATGGCTCCTTCTGCCAATAAGCATTGAAGCTCCTTTAACAGGTAGTCAGAGAGACCAGTTTTAGCTTATATAAGCACTTCTGTCCAACTGATGATTTACGAGGGGCAGAATAACCTGGACATTCACAAAAGTAGTCAATAGGGGATGCGGTTATGTGACCAGCGGTTGGGTCACAATACAGATGCCGGGATCCCGAACCCTGAATATCCCGCCGGATGGAATGCCGACCAACGGGGACTATTCTCCGACACCCATAGAGTGGGACTAGAACCTGTGTCGAGCGCAGCGAGCCACCAAACCAGATGCGTGTCGACCGCAGCGAGCCTGCAAGGGCCTACTTTGTGCCCCCGACCTATCAGCTGAGATTCCGGCATTGGTATGGTGACTGCTGGTCATACAAACCCAACCCGTCAGTAGACCTGCTGAATGCTTTATTTTGAAATAACTTGTATTAGAAAGTTATTGAAATGCCTGAGTATTTTGGATGAACTAATTATGGTTCGGAGGAACAGCCATGATGAATTTTTTTAAACCTCTTCCTGATTGCCGCATAATTACAGTGACTACAGTGTTCATTACTCCTTCTAAGTCCATTCCTCTGCTAACTAGACACAGGAAATCAATACTCTATTTCTTGTGACAATTGCTGTTCTGTCAGGAATTATGTTAGGATTCCTAAGCCAATCTTTAGGGTGGTGTCACACCAGTGCTTTTCCAACTTCACAAACGCACAGGTCTAGCGCACAGGTCTAGTTAGAATGTTTTGTATTGCAGCTGGGAAAGCGCAGCATTTGTGAATATAACAGCTTGCAACAAGAGCTTAAAATGTGACAGAGTCTTCTGAAACATAATGCATGTGAATTGGAGAGAGGGTTTTTGATTGGGTGTGTATGAAAGTGGGGCTGAAGCAGAATTAAGTGCAACTTGTTCACAAATGCTCCACTTTGCATGCAGATTTATATGCATCTCTGTGACCAGGACGTACCAGTCTGCATTTTTTCTTTGTTTAGTTGGGCAGCATAGTTGGTGTAGTGGTTAGCATCAACTCCACAGCACTTAGGGGCTGATTTGGAGATGAACGCAGAGACGGTCACCTGTCTGCGACTCTATGCATATGCCACTCCAAATCTCTTCCTGTGTGTGTGTGTGTGTGTGTGTGTGTGTGTGTGTGTGTGTGTGTGTGTGTGTGTGTGTGTGTGTGTGTGTAGGCATGTGCAAGTACCAAGACTCTCTCTTTGAGCTAGTAATACCACCTGGCGCGTCTATAGATGCCACCATCGCTCGCACCATGGAAACTTGCACCAGCTTTATGACAGGTGCAGAGTTCCTGTCAGACTATGGCCTCCAACTATTAAGTGTATGAACATGCAAACACTTTAGCGAAACACCCATGGCACACCCATAAAACGGCTAATCTCTGTGTGTCCGTTTAGCCACCATTTAGGAATGCCTCGGCACTTTACCAAAACATTTCCGATACTGTGCATCTCAATTGCAACAGTGTGTTTGTGCGTACTCTCTGTGTAATGCATGCACTGTATGAGACGTTCCTAGGTCGGAAGGGAGTCCAACCTATTCAATGTCCCCTCAGATTTAAACACGTGGATCGGCGGAATAGCAGCGGATCCACGTTTTTTGAAGGAAGCAGCGGCCAAATCCGACAGGTTTTGGCCCCGTTTCCGCCAATGTCACAGACTTTAATTAAAGTCGGATTGGCATTGTTGTGAGCGGCCAAATCCTGTAGGATTTGGCCACTCATTGAATACTCAGATGTTGGATCCTTTCCGTCGGAAAAGGATCCGACACCAATTGAACATACCCCACTGCCTGCAACTCTCTGGATCAGGCGTGTAGTGCTTAGAATTCCATCAGATTAAAGTGTTCACATTTTACTCATAGAAATAATGGTGTCAGTCTGGAGTGAAAAGCACCTATGTCACTCCTCCCTTACTGTTAGCTGCCCCTATAGAAAACATAAACCAGAGTATAGCTTGCACTGCCAAATGACTGCAATTTCAAGATCACCCGATTCTGATTTTTTATTAAGAAATGTAATAACACAGAAGCATGCAACATTCTTATAGGCCCTACACACTGGGCAATAATCCTCAGAGATATGAACGATCTCGTTCATTAATGAACGAGATACCGTTCATATCTTTGAGTGTGGAGTCGTTCATCGCTGGTGCCCCGTCGACTGTGCATGCAGGCCAATATGGATGATCTCGTCCATATTTGCCTGCACTTCTACGGGGCCGGGTGACGGGTGGAGTGTAGAATCTTCACTCCCCCCGTCACTGCCCCTCCCGCCACCGGGTCGCCCGTATCGGCCGTCAGGCAGCTCGGCGGTGGATCGATCAATGTGTAGGGCCCTTTAGGCCGGATACACACCTGAGCGATGGACAATCGTCCCAATTCTGTCGGCCCGGACCAGAAGAGATTGGCTGTACACACCAGGAAGATTTAATGAAGGACGGAACAATGATTGTTCCAGCCTTCATTATTATGCAAGGCCCCTCATGTGATATCGTCTGGTTGACAGTACAGCACAGCCAACCGGAAGATTGGGCATGCACACTGCCCAATATGTCATTCCGAATTTGTCCAGAAATTACAAATCGACCAGATATTGGCATCGTGTGTACCCGGCACATTGCATCCGACACGGTAAGACCTGGATGAACATGGTCAGGTCAACCAACTTTACAGTATAGAAACTATCGGATTTGCCTACACCTCTGAATTAGGCCCTAGTTGAATAATTTTCTGGGGACACAGTATTTTTGTTTGACAAAAAAAAAAAAAAAAGTACAGTATACAATCCTGTACAAACTTCTAGGCCTTTTTAAAAGATTTTGTCCAGCTACAATACCTGGAACATGCTTTGGTACATTCACCTCTGCAACAGTCACATACAAGCTAAACAGCCCCAAACCAGAAATGGTCATTGTTGACAGATCCCTGAGGTGAAAATGAGGGTGTGGGATGGGATTAGGCACTAGGTGGAAGGGATATGGGGGGTCATTCCGAGTTGATCGCTCGCTAGCTACTAGCTACTTTTTTTTTTTTCAGCCGTGCAAATGCATAGTCACCGCCCACGGGGGAGAGCATTTTCGCTTTGCAAGTGTGCGAACGCGTATGCAGCCGAGCGGGATGAAAAAGTTTTTTGCAGTTTCTGATTAGCTCTGGACTTACTCAGCCCTTGCGATTACTTCAGTCTTTTTGGTCCCGGAATTGACGTCAGACACCCGCCCTGCAAACGCCTGGACACTCCCTGAAAACGGTCAGTTGACACCCATAAACGCCCTCTTCTTGTCAATCTCCTTGCGATCGGCTGTGCGAATGGATTCTTCGTTCAATCCATCGCCCAGCAGCGATCCGCTTTGTACCCCTACGATGCGCGTGCGCATTGCGGTGCATACGCATGCGCAGTAGTAACCTGATCGCTGCGCTGCAAAAAACCGCAGTGAGCGATCAATTCAAAATGACCCCCATGGTTAGGTTGCTTGGGGGAGGGAGGGGAAGGCTAGGGTAAGGAGTAGAGATAGGTGTAAAACATCTATCTGGAAGCCTTCTGCATTCTCAGCGTTGGGATTCAGCTGCCGGGATTCCGACTGCCCGGATTTTATACCCAATCCCATGGAACAGCTATCCTGAACACCCGTAAATATGTAAAGCTGGGTATACGCTACAGCAACGGGCATGTTTGCCAACCCAGATTGTGTGTACACACTGGAACAATGTTAATGAAGGATGGAACGTTCGTGTTCAGTCTTTCATTAGCGTACTACATGATGCTAGCGATACAGTCAGGTTTGATATGCAGCACTTCAAACCTGATAGTGACGGCGGGAGCGTGCATATTTGGCAACCACACTGAGTGATATGCCCAATATTTTGTTTCGATTCAGCATATAGGCCAATATCACTCCAGTGTGTACCCAGCTTTAGGATGAAAGCGTTTATGCTGCATATTATTTTGTATTGTACAATCATGATTCCAACTAGTACAGTATTTTAGCAAATTTTGCATTAGTAAAGCAATGCCTAACAGGTATAATGTAAATGATAAAAGGCATAACACCAAAGCAGTAAATACAATGTAGTACTGTTGATTGGCTGAGCAGACAGGCACAGCGTGTTCATATTAATCTATTAATATGTGGAAAGGACTTCCTCTTCAGCTTAATTAACTTAGTGTGGGACATCAACTCATACGTTTAATCTGTACAAATAACAAACGCTAACACTTCCTGTTAAGAAAAATCCTTTAAACGCAACTACAGCACAGAATTTATTATTGGAAGCCAAAACAGCATGTTCTGACTTCCACAAATTAACCATCTGCTGTCAATCTGAAAAGCACAATAATGCACGCCCTCAATACAAATCAAATTATTTAAATTCAACAAGAAGGAATGATTTGACATCCGATTAGCAAGAAGAAACAAAAATCACAAGCAAATCAATTTCAAACAGTCCTAACAGCAGCTTCTGCAAACAATGGAGAGATCTTTAGTTTCCAAATGTCACCGCAGAGCACGGCTGGTTGTATTTGTAGGGTATCAGCAAGCAAAATCCAGCCAAGGCCAGGTCTATAAGAGTGACTTAGAACAATAATAACATCTCATTGAGTCTGGCGTGCTGGTGGGAAGGAGAGAATTCATCATAGCAGCTGCAGTGCCATTGACTCCAGCCAATGCCGGCCCCCTCGTTCTGCCAGTAATTTGAAGCTCTGCAGGTCATACAAATAAGGCGGATGTGATGAGGTACAAGAGAATATATGGACTCTGCCATATCCAATACCATTCTGCCTCTAAGTAATGTATGGATGCTGAGCACGTATTCCCACACAGCCCTTCAATTCGCACAGATCTAAAACACATGTAATTAGGTCATTAATACATTACCTATAGATCACAAACTAATAATAGAATGTCATATCCTTCTTGAGTTCTTACAGTATTGCATGGTATTCAGCAATTTAGAAAGTGATCCTCCATTATCTAACATGGTGAATTTAAGAGGATTAAAAATAAATAAAATAGTAACACACACACACACACACACAAATATATATATATATATATATATATATATATATATATATATATATATATATATATATATATATATATATTACACACACATACTCTTCTCTCACAACAATGATCTATATCACACACACATTTACATTTTTAGAACATGCACACAAGAGAAAACAACATGTCGGACTTGTACTCCTTTAATTTAGCATTGTTTGCTATGATAATTATTTAGATGTTCCACTGTGCAAGATGATTTAATGGATGTAACTCAACATTGCACCTGACCATTTAGTGCCTATCAATGGCAGGCCTGGGTTGACATCTATTCTCCCAAGATTCCAAGTCCTCTTTGTCCCTCTGCTATAATAGAGCATAAATTGAATTTACTTATTATCCCTTATTTTTAAAGCGCCACCATATTAAGCAGTGCCTATCAGAAAATATTTCATCATTCACGGCAAACCTCAGCAGTCTAGATTTGTTTTGTTTTTTACTCCTTAGGGGTATATTCAGTTGGTGTCTGATCCATTCCGACATGCATTTGTCTGAATGGACCAGACAAGGCCTATTCAATGCAACCAAATCCGATTGTCGGATTTGGCAGTTCATGGTGTCCTGTCCGTGCTGCTGCTGTCAGCTGGAGAGAGCCTCAGATCCCCGCAAGCCACACTGTGCTGCCGGGAGAGAGAGGTGCCTGGTCAGAAGGGGGGGGGGGGCTTCCCCGCTCCCCCGTCCCCCCGTCTCCTCACCTCATTCTGGCTTTTTTTAAACCTGTCACATTTGGCCCCGTTTCCAACAAAAGCACGTGGATCGGCGGCTATTCCACCGATCCACATGTTTTTCGACTTGTTGGAAAATTCTGTGGTCTCGAAAACTGCCATCTTTCTGACAAACGGCAGCTTTCGACTTCAATTGAATATACCCCTTAGAATGCATACAAGTCCAGGGAAATGCACACATACACCAATTTAATGATACATGAGGACATAACTTGTTGAGAGAAGATATTTGTGAGTGATCTATGGGATTCGATCCTTTGCAAATATAACTTACCACACTAGCGTACAAACAGAAGTATCAATTACTAGTGCTCGGAATTTTAAGAAAGATTGTTAGGCAACTTTCTGAGATGTACTCTGCTGAAAATAGTGAGGTAGCCAATAAAGATACCATAATCACTTATGTCACAAAAACAATACAGAACAAAAACAAAGCTATTATGTGTTTAGTCAGGGTGGTGGTTCAAATTTTCTACACCTAATATCTGGGCAAAGTTATTGCTTGCAACATAATTCCAAATATTAGCTGCATTTTGTACTTTATGTGGCAGATGCAGAGGTAAGTGGCTGCGCAGGCGTAACACCACAAACCACAGGCGTAAAACAAAACAAGTAGCAAGGATGTGCATCTATGGTGGTAGGTGCCAACCCACACCTCAAGATGCAGGTAGGTTAGCCAGTAGCTTATATCCCCAGTTTAAACAATGCATACGTCACATACACTTACATTTATCTTACTAACAAATTATGCATTTGCTATTAGGCATCAATAAAACATAAAAAATTACTATTATACAGCAGCATCAAAAAAGGGCAATACAACAAATACAGAAAATATATATATTGCTAAAACAACCACTCAAAAACATGGAATATGCAAAAGTACCTATTACCATAAGTAATGCACTCACTATCAAATGCAAGTGGTTCAGTATCATTTGCACCCAAGCACCAGCAATTTACACCGCCTTCTCATATAGATTATATATATTGTGTTTTGTCAATTCGGGAAACACTCCTTTATTACATTTGGCCTATAAACACCCCTTCCATCACCCGTCTCAGTGCAGGCAAGCTTTACTGTCAGAATTACCAAAGGCTACATGCAGTAGGTGCCAGCGGTGCATCAAGAGAGGAGGAGGCCCGTCTGTAGTCTCCGTCCGGGCCTCCACTCTGTAGCCGGCAAGGCAATAGACTCTGGGCACTAGGGTCACTAGGAGACACTAGTCTAGTGTGCATGCGCAAGTCTCCGGGAAAATGGTGCGGTGGCCTGTGATTTACCTACTGCGCATGCAGTGTGCATGCACCGGGGAAAAAGACGTTGCTGCCGATGCGGGACTCCAGACGGTAAGTATTGCAAAAATGGGTGCAGGGTGTGCGTTGTGGGCCACCCTGCAACCCAAAGGCCTGTGCGCTCCAGTTACAGATACGCATGTGCTTTACTAGGCACAGAGCAATTTCACTCTGGATACGCTACACAATCTGGTGCACCATCCCTCTGCGTCAGCCCCAATGCTTGCAAAACTCGAAAAAGTTGCTAAAAGTGCCGCTTGTTTGTAAACGTGCCTTGTAGGAAGGAGGGTTGCGCATATGAAACCACCATGTCTTGTATTTATACAGTAGTGTCTGCTGGAAATTAGATGTAGGTTATGGGCAATTCCATTGTTACAGCCATCATTTAATCATACAAGTAAATCAGGGAGGCTAATGGGTACTGCTGGTGTCACACAGTGCGATACTGCAGCCGCTATATGGCAACATCCCGTATGATTCCCCGACTTAAATGTACATCATCTAAATGTAACCAGTTATGTTATATCTGCAGCTATTTGTTTGAAAACAAAAAACAAAACAAAAATACAATGACAATAATTAAGCCTACAAATATTGTGGTAATGTGTGGCTAATTAACCGTTGAATTTCTTAGTACAAACTTGACTTTTTTATTTTCTTATAAAATAAAATAGATTGTAAGATGGTAGATTGTAAGCTTTCGAGCAGGGCCCTCCTACCTCTATGACTGTTTGTTTCTAACCAGTTTTGTTTTATCATTGTTATTTCCAATTGTAAAAGCACAACGGAATTTGCTGCGCTATATAAGAAACAGTTAATAAAGAAATAAAATCATTAAAAAAAATTGTAATACAGTAGCAGGTCCCAATACCCACATTCTTGTTCGGAATACACTTTTTCACAACTGGCAGAGAGCTTAGCTTTTCCATATAAAAAATAAATAAAAAAATCAACACACTTCAAACTTGAAAGGGGATGTCCACCTTTGAACATACCATGGACCCAAGTAATCTGTGCAGTGTACAGCAGTCAGATAGGGTCCCTCCACGGGGTCCCCCCTATTAACTTTTATGGTCTCTCCTTCCTGGTCATAAAATGTCCAGTTGAGAGGAAGGAGTTCCAATCTGTGGAATGCTGAAACGAAACTGCCTTTGTCATATGCAAGCCACAATATCAGCTGCAAATCACTGAAGTAAAGCTTCAATTCACACATTTCAAGAACTGTATTACCGTGTATTAGACAGGAGGGAACAGCTTCTTACCAGGAAAGAGACCTAGGGGTATAAGGCCAAGTCAGGGTACTCAGTTTGGAGAAGGGGAATGCATCTGTAATATTTGTTGGGCACTATTCAGGTCGGGGATGTCTCCTTTGAGCAAGGTCTGTAAACTGGTCAGTGTGGGAGGTTTCTAACAACATCCAATGATTTTTATTAAAGAATATTTTAGTGGTCAGTATTACGGGTTGGATCGAACTAAGACAAAGGGTAGGATGTATCAACCTGTTGCGGTACAGCCCGCCACACATCAAGCTGACACTAAATGTATATGCACTAACATGATCGCACGAGCTGCCCTTCGCAATGCTCAGCGGGAGTCCGTCTGTGCAGAGGGACACGGCGGCCGCAGGGCATGCTGGGAGAGATACAGTTTCTCAAACAGCGTGTTGTGGAAAGCAGCCCCTAGGCTTCTATAGGGTAACACTAGCAAAAGCTGGCGTAACCCCCTGTGTCGGGGCCCTGGCGCCCAGGGCTTAGTACATTTAAAAATGCAGTAAAATTCCCCAAAACTTGTTTTTTTAACAGCATTTTTGTTTTAGTACATCCCGCCAAAAATCCAATAGTAAGCAGGTTGCCCAAATTTAAAAATGATTTACAGTGTATTTAGAAATACACACAAAAACACAGCCTCTGATCTAATCCCAGGCCTGTTTGAAAGCAGCACATTACATAGACATAACACTGTTTCTGTGTGTCACGTTCTTCTCAGAGCCCGTTGTCACGCCAGTGCTTTTGCTGTATAGAGGTGACCGCTGCCAAGCCATCAGGTCAAATCTTAGGCATTGCGTGGCAGAAGGAAACTCTACAACTGTATATGGAAACAAAGAGCAATATATGAGGGCATGTGAGCAGGATACATTAGTTTGCAGCGTTAGGACCATCATCACGTTTCTACATTTCACATGTGCTAATATATAACAAGGCAGTTGCCAAATTCCCGCAGAACAGACAAAAGTGCATGTATGCCTGGGCAGATAACAGCTAGATTTTCAGCCTGTGCCATGCTTCCTGGGTCCCTGTGGTAACATGGTAAGTCGAAGTTTATGTTCCCAGGCAGTAACCGCAGACTCATTTGGACCACGATATTTTGGAAGTTATTCCCACCTCATTATAACTTCACCTCTCCTTGTATTTCATGCTTTTTATCGCTCAATGTTCCAATAAGCCAGGCTAGGATTCTCCCTGGCTGCAGCTCATTATTTGGCAGAAGATATAATACATGTGAGACACAGAGTAGCTTGTTGGGCATCTTTCCTGACTATAAAAAGGCGATACAGCAGAGCAGAACATCCACACAAAACTCCCGTCTGGTTAAAGCAACCAAATAAATGTTCAGAGGCGATATACGCAAAATATGTAACTTTGCAAACAAAAGTGATCTATTTGCACAACTGACTCCATTCTCCACGCCTGTGGAAAAGGTGACCGCAGTCTCCCTTTGGTGTGACACCTGTGTTTCTTCTGGCTGCAAACCAAGTCTACAAATAGACAAAGCCCCCTTCTAATGAGAGAGAGAGACCCTTTTTCTAGAGGAGAGGAGATCCTTATAAAGCTCAACAGAACATGTTCAATCTTTTTAGCTCAGGATTTAAATGCTGGAGCTGGTAAAGAGAGCTGATAACCTTTACCTGCAGCAGGAGCAATATTACTAATGCAGTACTTCCAATAACACAAAGACATTCAGTTTCTCTATGTATTTTTATTTACTGCTATGATGAGTTATAATGAGGTACTGTCCGTCAGCAATGCAGATCCGCAGTGATGTCACTAGTCCCAAGACAGTTTAAGCTAAATAATGGTTCAGTACACAGGATGGCTGTGTACATTGAGGGTAGACGCAAAGGCGTATGTATAATGGGTGAACTGTGTGCGGCGCACACGCGCCCCCGGGGTCCAGGGGGGCTCACATACACCCTGCACCCATTATTTTAAATACTCACCCTCCAGAGTCCCTCTTCGGCAGCAGAAGAGTAGAAATCATTAGGAAATGGCACAGAGGCCATTTTCCCAGTGTTGCACACATGCGCAGTAAAGACATGCGCACTAGATTCTGAGACATCACAAGGGTCCCCTAGAGACCCTAGTGCCCAGAACTACAGTGTTGTCGGCTAGAGAGGAGGGGGCCCAGACTGAGTCTGCACATGGGCCTCCCCCTCTCCAGAGCCCCTGGGTAGACAGCATGTTATATATTTATTCCACACAACTATCTTTTCATCGGTCTTTGCCTTCAACACCATCATATCATAGGCGCTGCAACAGGGAGGGAAGGAGGTGGCTCGCCCCCGCCCCCCCCCCCCCCCCCCAACCTAATATTTGAAAGGTACCTGTCAAAGTACTGGGTCACGGTGCGCAGTGCGCCAACTACAGTTAATATGGGCAGTGTCAGGTGGAGATAATACCATTTCCAGTTGCTCCACCTTCTCCCTCCCCACAGCCCTTCACTGCCTGCCTCCGGGACCTACTCCTCCCCGCACCCAGCAGTGTGTAGATAGTTAGTGTGGGCTGGTCCCTCCTCTGGGGCCATCCCAGTACTCTTCTCACCTCCCACTTCATATGTTCCTCACCTATTCCCCCTCAGCTCCTCTTTGTCCTCCCACCCTGACCTCCAACCATTTCCAACTGGGTTCAGCTGAAAACATACACCGGTAAAGTCTCATTAACTTTAATGCACAGCCTCAGCCAGGGTGTGAGCTATGAGTGGATCCTGCCTCTTCGTCTTCTGCATAAAGTCACTCATATGTTACAGTTATGTTTTTTGGGGCATATGTATTAAAAATATTTTGTGAGAAATCACCTGAAAAAACAGGATACCCTTAAAATGTAAGTATCTCCTGAAAGCATTTCCTTGCCCTTTTTTCTGTGTCCCATCACAACATTTACCAGGAGAGGGATTGTCCGGATCCCTCCCCAATAACAGCCACTGGTGCAGGCGCCGTCTAACGGCCACGCAAGCGCAGTAGGTCTGCAACGCAAAGTAAAGTGATCCCTGATGTGATCACTTTAGCTTACAAATTGCTGGGATGGGCTTATATCGGAGCACCTGTTCCTGGATGTGATTTTTAATACATCTGGGTGAAAATGTATATGTTACTGCCCGAATAGAAATTCTATTTTTAGAGTAAATGGGCCCCTTAATGTTGTATTTTTCTTCTAATACACCATTAACTGCATTCCCCATAGCGTCCTCTGTGCTGGGTTTTTTTTTTCTTCACAAAAATGTGTGGCTGGATAGATGGATGACTCTGTCATCAGGTAGGTGGTGTGGTGGATAAGTCCAGCTGCCACTGAGGGGGTGACATTCAGTGATTTAGAGGCACCAAAATGAAATTATATCTTGTCCCCCACCCCCCAAACAAAAGAAGTTACGAGCATGGACACGAATACTATAATCAGCTTTGATACAAGGAAGATCACTACATTTTAAGTATCCAATTGTACAATGTGCTAAAAAAATAAAATTACATTTTCAAAGCAATAGCCAAACAATATAGACAATCGCACACTTGTGTTCCACAAATTAAAGAAAAAAACCCTAGAAATTGGGGATTTCCATATAAAATAGCATAGCTCACTTTAAAATATTTGACATGGTCTTGAGCTGTGCTGCTTCCATTACAGCAGCCTAGAAATGAATGAGTTACCTGATCCTTAAACATTAACCAGAGTCTATTGTGCAGCAAGGAGATAACACACAGGAGCAAAACACACATAAAGGAGCAAGCAGTGCACTAGGGGAAAAAACCTCCAGGTAGAACAAAAATCCATGAATAAGTCTACTGTGCAAACAGAGAGGAAATTCCACAGTTCACAGACAGACTTACTGGCCACGAGTTAAACATCCAGCACCTGTATGAAATAGATTACCCAAGTCATAAAGTGGGGGGAAAATTATTGGTATTATTTGTTTTCCAAAAATAATAATAAAAAGTTAAAATCAAATAAAAGCAATTTCAAACTTGTATTATTAGTTATAATAATTGTATGACTGTTAATGGTCAAGCCAATCACTGGCTAGTGCTAGAGAGTTTACCAGATCCATCACAAATGATGTGTTTAAGTCTAATCTTCACAAAAGTTGTGGAGAGCATGTGTGTAGAGGTGGTCACACTGTTTCTCCCTGCAGACGGACATAAAGTTCACAAATGTGATTCTGCTTCCTGTCAGGAAGCAGAACAATGCATAAGGCATACGCCCCCCACCCCCTACTCCTCTCAAGCAAGAGAGACCTATCCTCAACTCCAAAAAACACCAGAGAACACACAAGCTCATAGAGATGTAAGAATTAACCCTTGCAGAAAAACATCAAATCGTCCCTCAGTTTTCGGTTTAGTATTTTATGTTTATTACTTGAAGGATAGCTTCCTGAAAAGTCAAAATGATTAACCAACAATAGATTTTCCTATACTAAAGAGTGATTTAATTTCGCTTACATAAAAGTAGGCTGTCGTGAATTCAAAACACCTTGCAAGACAAATGTTACGGATTCGAATTTCTCATACAGATTACAGTAATCTCTTGAGCTGGACGCACCCTATGCTCACACACAATGAATAAACTTTATCGGTAGTAATGTTCTGGATGTTCTAGACATTTTTGTTTTATGTTGGGAGACTGCATACACACCAGGCAATAGGACCCAGAGTCTGCAAGAAGGTGCAACCTCCAATCTGATTTGCTACTGCGCATGTGCAGACTGCAGCCATCTTTATTGTCTAAGAGTGCCACATTACTGTAGCTCCTGAAGAGAGACACCCAGATTACTGCTATTACCCACTGTTAGCACTGCCCTGCATTACCACATTGTTTCTGCATTATTCAGTCACTGCTGTTTGCCCATAATCCCAGCAAACTGGTTAAGAACGCTCTGTTTGGCCTAACAGTATACTTGCCTACTCTCCCTGTTCCTGTGGGAGAGACACTATTTTTTGGGAAGTCCCCCGAACCACTAGAAAAGCAGGCACCCCTCCCGCATTTTGCCCACTGCTTAGTGAAGTGGGCAGAATGGGAAGATAAATAGAGTGAATCAGCGGTGCCTGCAGAGGGGCGGGGCCTAATGATGCAATTCTATGCTAATTGAACCATTTTTGCCCAACACCCTATTTATTTACCGTTTCTTATATAGCAATCCGTTGCACTTCACAATTTTGCCCCGTATGCAATATGCTCAAAATGCGAAATTTTCCCTGCATGGGGTGTGGCCTAATTACACAATTATTCCGCCCACCTGTTTCTCCTCTCTGATCATCTCCTGGAAAGGAAAGACGCAATGCCTAATGCCAGGTACACACTAGAAATTAAACGGATTGGAACTGTACATCATTCAAACCGTCTCTCGTGCATCATCAGCAACATCTTCCGTCTGACCTGCACGCAGGTCCAATGGGCGACATCACCAGTGAGAGCCATGTTGCGCCCCCGCTATCCCTGCCGTCACTCCGTTGCTGCCCCACCGCTATCATGAGGTGTACACATCGTCTAGTGTGTATCCAGCATAACAGTTACTTTCACATCCGCAGTGCTCCTACTGTGACCACCATCCCAATAGGCTATATATCAACATTATATTCATCCAATAAATGTCTGTATGTAGCACAGAAAGTAACTTTGCTCTGGGAAGAGCACAATAAGATGATGTGATGTGCAAATTACAAAGGTATAAAGACAAAAAAAAAACGTTTCATATTTGCTTAAATATCAGTAGAAATCTCTTATTAAAAGGCAATTACGTAATCAAATAAACCATGAGGACACAAGGACACACACAAAATGTAGCAGATATACTTGCACACACTGGAAATCTATGAGGTTGATGCAGTGTGGAACACTATTCCTCATCGGCTGCCCCTGTTCCCACACTACAGGACCAGAAAGATATGCAGACACATCACCCTTACGCACATGCTCGGTTCCACAGCAGTCATTATATTCAGTGCGCACTAGCCCCATATCTAGCCCTGGTGCAAGAGATCAGTAGGAAAATAGCTTGATCCCTGCATAAGCAAAAATCAACATACACTGTAGCCTTTGGTCCCTTCAACATGCGAACGCTCAGTAGTCTCTCAGTTATGAAGAATGTTCAGTGCAAATACATACAAAATGTGTACACAAAATGGACTTGCGTTAAACGCTGCATGATCCTCTATATGTTGAATATTATACAGGAACCAAGAATATCCCTTAGTAAAGATCTACAGGAATAAAGAACCAGGCATACTGTGCCTGATTACAAAACAATAAAGATAGGGCCACATAGGTGCAGCTCCTGGTAAAACATATCACACTATGGCAAGTGACTGATCAGCTCTTTGGTGACTAGATATGCCATCATTGCTTTGGCTGATGGAGAGCACAACAGTCAATGTATTATTGAACCTACAGTATGGGTGGGTGGGTAGATTAGATTAGATTAGATAGATAGATAGATGTCCTGCAGACAACTGATCGCAGGGACTACCACAAAGTAATTCTAGTCCAATAAAGGGGGAACAGTATTTTTAGAAGTTAAACCTGAATCACTTCATTACACTACAATGCATTAAATACATACAACATAGTCAAGTATAGGCTCAACGTTATTTGCATAACACTACTTTGGTCTGTAGAACCCAACGAAAGAAAAGAGAAAGAAAGAGACCTAATTTCAGCCACACAACAGACAGCTGGTTACTGGGTCAGATTTCAGATATTTCCCCTGGGGAGAAATACCGCAGGCTAAGAGAGGAGGAGGAGGTGCAGGGTTTACAGACCTGCCACTTCTTAGAGCTCAGATGACCACTGACCCTCCCAAGGAAAACCCAGACTGGGCTTAAAATAATAAACTCTCTCTCTATACAGTGGTATCTCTCTTCACACACACACAGACATTTGCACACAACATCCACTACTGACAGTAATGGCTAGACATCCATCTTTTGATTGTTTTCTTTCCCTAATTATTCACCTGCTCTCACAACAAAAACAAACAAGCAAAAACATAAAGGCATACTATACCACAGCCATTATGTAACGCCACCTGTATCATGTATTGTTAATCAACCAGCAGGCCTGTAAACTTTTTTTTGCTTCCAAGTATAAACTGTCACTCACATACTCTCGAATCAGTTATTAAATCTATTTTATGAGGCCTTGTAAACATGACTCTTGTGGTTAACAGAAAGGCTTTATTACTCAGCAGAATTATTGTAACATTTCAGTTGTACTTTATTTCATTGACGATTTAAAAATAATCTTTCAACGTGGACTATGTTATCACAGGAACGCCTACGTAATTAACAATATAGCACCTTCAGTTTCCCTGTGCCAGTGGAGCCTACAATCTAGACGTCTCTTCTGCAGACATACAAACACCTACACCAGGGACATTTCCTGTAGGCATGCAGCTAATTTACCAGGCTGTCTATGGAATACAAGGCAAAACCCATATGAACATAGGTAGAAATAATCTACTTACACAACACCCTGGACGGAATGGAATCTAATGCTCCTGCAGCTGCCTGTAACGCCAAGCCTAATGCCACCGGGATAATTCATCATATATCTTAATAATGTATTGGTTGTGCTGCATTTACAATAATACTGTCAGTTTACAGTATTGAAAGGGGGATCAGTATTAAATACCTACAATAAAAATCCCGACAAGGTCAAAATTCCAACGTTTAAAATGTCGACAGGTCAAAAAGGTTTTCATTATTTTTTGGTGTATGTCGACATAGGTTGAGATGGACACCGTATAAGTGTACCGCTGCGCTCGCCATGCTTCGGGCACTATTAATATTCCCACTCCAGGTCCCCTGGGATGGTAAAGTATGAACAAGTCGGTTTCAATAAAAAAAAAACATGAAAAATGCATGTCAACTTTTTGACCTGTCGACATTTTAAATGTCCATATTTTCACCTGGTCAGTATTGTAAATGTCGGGATTTTGACCATGTCGGGATTTTGACCGTCGGTCAATGGTGGTCGAGATTTTATCCGTCGGGATTTTGATTGAAGGTAAATTGACCACATCCCATTAAAAGGTTCTCAGGGAGTCTCGTGTCATTTTCCTTGGATAGCCAAGAACATTATATCTGTCTCAAAGACAGGCCGAACTCACATCTCTCGTATGCCCTAAGAAACAACTGGGGTGGCTCCCACACTGACCACAACAGGTCAATATTCAGAGAAAACAAACAAAAGGGGCACTCACCAGGATTTTCATCTTTGAAGCGCCAGATCACATCCTGTATTGGACATCCCTGGTCATGCGTTCTAGCTGGAATGCTAAAGTGATGGTTTTGGTGCTGGTTAGGTATGTATGGAGCTACAGGGGCATGGTAAGTCTGTAAAGCTATGGAGTGGTAATTGCTGCTGCATATTTGCTATGTGGATGTGCCTCTAGAAAAATGTTCGGACTTGGACTGAAACGTTGAGTACACACACCTTGGATATGTAAGGAATAAAGTTGCACTTTATAATTGTTCAATGTAAATACTGGTGAGTGCCCCTCTGTTTTCTCTCTCTCTCTCTCTCTACACACACACACACATTATTATTATTTATTAGCAGTTTCTTATATAGCGCAGCATATTCCGTAGCGCTTTACAATTAGAACAACAGTAATAGAATAAAACTGGGTAACAACAGACAGACATAGAGGTAGGAAGGCCCTGCTCGCAAGCTTACAATCTATAGGGAAATAGGCATTGATACACAAGGATAGATGCTACCTGTTATATAATGGTTCCCCAGATTGCTAGGTTCTTAGTGGGTTGTATGATATGATCACCCAGCAATGTTGGAAGACAAAATGTGAGGTTGTGTGTACTGTACAGAGGGGATGTAACTGGATAGGGAAGCATTGGAATTTGGTAGGCTTGTCTGAAGAGATGAACGTTTCAGGGAACGTTTAAAGGTTTGGAGACTAGAGGAGAGTCTTATTGTGCGTGGGAGGGCATTCCACAGAGTGGGTGAAGCCCGGGTAAAGTCCTGTCATTTTGAGTGGGAACAGGTAATACATGTGGATGAGAGACGCAGATCTTGTGCAGAGCGGAGAGGTCTGGTAGGGAGATATTTTGTGATGAGTGAGATGTAGTATGATGGTGCAGTTTGGTTAATAGCCTTGTATGTAAGTATAAGTATTTTAAATTTGACACGGTAGAATACCGGTAACCAATGGAGGGACTGACAGAGCGGATCAGCAGATGAAGAAAGTCTGGCGAGGAAGATTAGCCTCGCAGCTGCATTTAAAATGGATTGAAGTGGTGAGAGCCTATGTTTGGGAAGACCAATAAGGAGACTATTACAATAATCAATGCGGGAGATGATGAGTGCATGGATTAGAGTTTTTGCAGTGTCTTGTGTAAGATAAGGGCGTATTTTGGATATGTTTTTAAGGTGCATGTAACATGATTTAGAGACAGATTGAATGTATGGAACAAAGGACAGTTCAGAGTCAAGGGTGACACCTAGGCAGCGAGTTTGTGGGGTAGGGTGGATAGTTGCATTGTCAACAGTTATGGTAACTACTCTTAGCTGGTGGGAAAATAATTAATTCTGTTTTGGAAATGTTGGGTTTGAGGTGGCGAGATGACATCCAAGATGAAATGGCAGACAGGCATCCAGTGACACGAGCCAATACAGATGGCGATAAATCTGAGGAGGATAGGTAGATTTGAGTATCATCAGCGTACAAATGATACTGAAATCCGAAGGAGCTGATTAGTTTACCAAGAGAGGAGGTATAGATTGAGAAAAGCAGAGGACCTAAGACTGAGCCTTGCGGTAATCCAACTGATAAATGTAGAGAAGAGGAAGTAGAATCAGAGAAGTGAATACTGAAAGAGCGATTAGATAGGTAGGATGAGAACCAAGTAAGGGCTGTGTCCTGAAGTTCTAGGGATTGTAGTGTTTGTATGAGAAGAGAGTGGTCAACAGTGTCAAAAGCAGCAGAGAGATCTAGAAGAATAAGTAGTGTGTAATGGCCTTTTGATCTAGCAGTGACTAGATCATTCACTACTTTGGTCAGTGCCGTCTCTGTTGAGTGTTGGGCACGAAAGCCTGACTGAAGTGGGTCCAATAAGTTGTGGGAGTTAAGAAAGTGTGTAAGGCGAGTGTAGGCAAGTGTCTCAAGTAGCTTGGAGGGACTGGGTAGCTGAGAAATGGGACGGTAGTTAGAGAGTGTGTTTGGGTCAGAGTTGTGTTTTTGGAGTAATCACTGCATGTTTAAACAGAGAGGGAAAGATAGAGAGAGAGAGAGAGAGAGAGAGAGAGAGAGAAAGATACCAGGAGAGAGAGAGAGAGAGAGAGAGAGAGGGAAAGATACCAGGAGAGAGAGAGAGAGAGAAAGTTACCAGGAGAGAGAGAGAGAGAGAGAGAGAGAGAGAGAGAGAGGGGGGGGGGGGGAAGATACCAGGAGAGAGAGAGAGAGAGAGAGAGAGAGAGAGAGGGAAAGATACCAGGAGAGAGAGAGAGAGAGAGAGAGAGGGAAAGATACCAGGAGAGAGAGAGAGAGAGAGAGAGATACAGAGAGAGAGAGAGAGAGAGAGATACAGAGAGAGAGAGAGAGAGAGAGAGAGAGAGGGGGAAAGATACCAGGAGAGAGAGAGAGAGAGAGAGAGAGAGAGAGAGAGAGAGAGAGAGAGAGAGAGAGAGAGAGAGAGAGAGAGAGAGAGATTACAGATTTTAGTTAAGGTTGGGATAAGCACAGGAGACAAAGTTTTACTGACCTGTGAGGGTATAGGATCAAGAGGAGAGGTAGTGGAGTAGGAGGGTGAAAAGAGTGTTGACACTTCATCTTCACTTGTGGGAACAAATGAAGAGAAAGTGCCAGAGGGTTCAGATAGGGAATTGAGCATATATACACATACATATTATAATATAATATAATATAATATAATAATATATATATATATATATATATATATATATATATATACATACACACATATACACACACACATATATATATACATACATACACATATATATACATACATACACATATATATACATACATACATACACACACACACAGTGGGGCATAAAAGTATTTGGACAGCCACCGATTGTGCAAGTTGACCCACTTAAAAAAGATGAGAGTGAGAGAGGTCTGTAATTTCCATCATAGGTACACTTCAACTGTGAGAGAGACAGAATCTGGAAAAAAAAACTAGGAAATCACATTGTATGATTTTTAAACAATTTATTTGTATATTCTTGTGGAAAAATAAATATTTGGACAATCAAAAAGTTTAACTCAATACTTTAGAATATAACCTCGGTTGGCAATTACAGAGGTCAAACGTTTCCTGTAGTTCTTGACCAGGTTTGCACACATTGTAGCAGGTATTTTGACCCACTCTTCCATGCAGATCTTCTCTAGATCGGTCATGTTTTGGGGCTGTCGCCGGGCAACACGGATTTTCAACTCCCTCCACAGATTTTCTATTGGGTTGAGGTCTGGAGACTGGCTAGGCCACTCCAGGACCTTGAAATGCTTCTTATGGAGGCACTCCTTAGTTGCCCGGGCGGTGTGTTTGGGGTCATTGTCATGCTGGAAGACCCAGCCATGTTCCGTCTTCAATGCTCTTACAGAGGGAAGGAGGATTTTGCCCAAAATCTCACGATACATGGCCCCATTCATCCTCTCCTTAATACGGTTCAGTCGTCCTGTCCCCTTTGCAGAAAAGTAGCCCCAAAGCATGATGTTTCCACCCCCATGCTTCACAGTGGGTATGGTGTTCTTGGGATGCCATTCATCATTCTTCTCCCTCCAAATACGGTGAGTGGAGTTTATACCAAAAAGTTAGAATTTGCTCTCATCTGACCACATTACATTCTCCCAATCATCCTCTGGATCATCCAGATGGACACTGGCAAACTTTAGACGGGCCAGGACATGTGCTGGCTTAAGCAGGGGGGACCTTTCGGGCGCTGCAGGATTTCAATCCATGACAACGTAGTGTGCTACTAATGGTAACCTTTGTGACTGTGCTCCCAGCTCTCTTGAGGTCATTGACCAGGTCCCCCCGTGTAGATCTTGCATGGAGCCCCAGGTCGATGGAGAGATTGTCAGTGATCTTGTATTTCTTCCATTTTTTAATAATTGCGCCAACAGTTGATCTCTTCTCACCAAGCTGCTTGCCTATTGTCGAGTAGCTCATCCCAGCCTTGTGTAGCTCTACAGTTTTGTCCCTGGTGTCCTTAGACAGCTCTCTGGTCTTGGCCATGGTAGAGAGGTAGCAGTCTGACTGTTTGAGGGTGTGGACAGGTGTCTTTTATACAGATAACCAGTTCAAACAGGTGCTATTAATACAGGTAACAAGTGGAGGATAGAAGAGCTTCTTAAAGAAGTAGTAACAGGTCTGTGAGAGCCAGAAATCTTGCTGCTTGATAAGTGTCCAAATATTTATTTTCCACAAAGATATACAAGTAAATTGTTTAAAAATCATACAATGTGATTTCCTGTTTTTTTCTTCTGATTCTGTCTCTCACAGTGCAAGTGTACCTATGATGGAAATTACAGACCTCTCTCATCTTTTTAAGTGGGTCAACTTACACAATCGGTGGCTGTCCAAATACTTTTTTGCGTGTGTGGTGTGTGTATGTGTGTGTGTGTATGTATGTATGTATATTTATTGATCAGTCAATTAAAAATACACTAATATTGTGTAGGTCTCCCTCGGGCCACTAAAACAGCTCTGACCCATCAAGGCAGCCCACAGATACTACACCAGGTTCAAATTTGGAGCATTTGGAGGTAAAGTCAGTAGCTTGTACTCTGTCCTCAAACCATTCCTGAACAATTTTTGCTGTGTGGCAGGACACACATTATCCTGCTGAAAGAGGCCACTGTCATCAGGTAAGAAGTGGTGTACTTGGTCAGCAACAATATTTATGTAGGTGTTAAGTGTCAAAGTAGCATCCACACGAATTCAAGGACCCAAAGTTTCCCAGCAGAACATTGCCCAGAACATCACACGGTCGCCGCAGCTTGCCTTCTTCCCATAGTGCATCCTGGTGCCAACATCTTCCCCAGGTAAACATCGCACATGCACCCAGCTGCTCGTTCACAGGATATAAAAGAAAACGTGATTTATCAGACCAGGCCATCTTCTTCCAATGGCCATTGTATCAACTTTAGGCAGTGAACGGGGTCAGCATGGGATATGCACCAAGCTGTGATGCACTGTGTGTTCTGACACCTGTATATCTCAGCCAGCATTAACTTTTTCAGCAATCTGGGCTGGATAGCTATTCAGTGGACTCAGATCAGCCGGGCCAGCCTTCGCTCCTCATACGCACCAGTGAGCCTCTGGGCATTCACTGGTTGTCCTTCCTTGGAACTCTTTTCATAGGTATGTACTACTAACCACTGAATACTGCCGTTTTGGATGTGCTCTGACCCAGTTGTCTAGTGATCACAATTTGGCCCTTGTCACAGTCCACTGTCCCTCAAATCTTTACACTTGCCTATATACCCTGCTTCCAACACGTCAACTTCAAGAACTTACTGTTTACTAGCTACCTAGTATATCCTACTCCTTGACAGGTGCCATTGTAAAAAGACGATCAATGTTATTCACCTCACCAGTCAGTGGTTTTAATGTTATGGCTGATCAGTGTGTGTGTAAACACACACACACACATATATCCCCACACATGCACATAATATTTATTGTGAGCAAACCAGTAACCTCATTACGTATGCAGTAGGACATAAAAAGTAAACACCAGTCATACAAGTCATGTGTAAACATGAAACAATGTTGTTTTGGATCTAACTATGCATTTAATCCAAATATCCCTCGGTTTTTAAAGGTTTCTAGCGAAGCGGCAGGTAATCTTACATTTCTGTTACTGAGGTTCTGTATCACTCAGCTCTCCAGTAGCAGATAAGACTTCACACATAGGGGTATATGCAATTAGCGGCGAATCGCGGCAATTTTTCGGCCGTTTTTTAATTCGACCATCTAATTTCAGCAAGTGGGTGCCGAAATTGACCATATTCAATAAAAAACGGATTCGACAGTCCCGCTGACGAAAAACGGCCGATTTGACGGATTTTGTTCCGATTTTTAAAAAACGGGAAAAAAACCCGAAAAAAAATTGCGTGGGGTCCCCCCTCCAAAGCATAACCAGCCTCGGGCTCTTCGAGCTGGTCCTGGTTCTAAAAATCCGGGGGAATAATGGACAGGGGATCCCCCGTATTTTTAAAACCAGCACCGGGCTCTGCGCCTGGTGCTGGTGCAAAAAATACGGGGGACAAAAAGAGTAGGGGTCCCCCGTATTTTGTACACCAGCATCGGGCTCCACTAGCTGGACAGATAATGCCACAGCCGGGGGTCACTTTTATACAGCATCCGTAAATATCCAACTAGTCACCCCTGGCCGGGGTACCCTGGGGGAGTGGGGACCCCTTCAATCAAGGGGTCCCCCCCCAGCCACCCAAGGGCCAGGGGTGAAGCCCGAGGCTGTCCCCCCCATCCAAGGGCTGCGGATGGGGGGCTGATAGCCTTGAGAAAATGACAATATTGTTTTTTCCTGTAGTACTACAAGTCCCAGCAAGCCTCCCCCGCAAGCTGGTCCTTGGAGAACCACAAGTACCAGCATGCGGGAGAAAAACGGGCCCGCTGGTACCTGTAGTACTACTGGGAAAAAAAAATATCCAAATAAAAACAGGAGACACACACCTTGAGAGTAAAACTTTATTTCACACCTGCCGACACACACATACTTACCTATGTTGACCCGCCGACTGCCACGTCTCCTGATCTGACGATCCGGGGTACCTGTGAATAAAATTATACTCACCTCAATCCAGTGTCCAGATATAAATCCTCGTACTTGGCAAAAAAATAAACGAACACCCGGACCAGCGGACTAAAAGGGGTCCCATGTTTAGATTCGGTTTTACTCAAAACCGAATCTTATTGGCTATCCAAAACACGTGACATCAGTGAGTCAATAAGATTCGGTTTTGAGAACAGAGTAAAACCGAGTAAAACCGAATCCGCTCATCACTAACATTGTTTACACATGGGACCCCTTTCCCCGAATGCCGGGACCCCACGTGACTCCTGTCACAGAGGTCCCTTCAGCCAATCAGGAAGCGCTACTTCGTTGCACTCACCTGATTGGCTGTATGCGCGTCTGAGCTCAGACAGAGCATCGCACAGCTCCCTCCATTACTTTCAATGGTGGGAACTTTGCCGTCAGCGGTGGGGTTACCCGCGGTCAGCGGCTGACCTCACCACTAACCGCAAAGTTCCCACCATTGAGTATAATGGAGAGGCTTTGCGATGCGCTGTCTGACAGCTCAGACGTGCAGCCAATCAGCAGAGTGCCAGGACGTTGCGCTCGCTGATTGGCTTAAGAGACCTTTCTGTGACAGCAGTCACGGGGGGGGGGGGGTCTCTGCATTCGGGGAAAGGGGTCCCATGTGTAAACATGGGACCCCTTTTAGTCCGGCTTGGTCGGGTGTTCGTTTATTTTTTTTGCCAAGTACGAGGATTTATATCTGGACACTGGATTGAGGTGAGTATAATTTTATTCACAGGTACCCCGGATCGTCGGATCAGGAGACGTGGCAGTCGGCGGGTCAACATAGGTAAGTATGTGTGTGTCGGCAGGTGCGAAATAAAGTTTTACTCTCAAGGTGTGTGTCTCCTGTTTTTAGTTGGGTATTTTTTTTCCAGTAGTACTACAGGTACCAGCGGGCCCGTTTTTCTCCCGTATGCTGGTACTTGTGGTTCTCCAAGTACCAGCTTGCGGGGGAGGCTTGCTGGGACTTGTAGTACTACAGGAAAAAACAATATTCTTGTCATTTTCTCAAGGCTATCAGCCCCCCATCCGCAGTCCTTGGATGGGGGGGGGGGGGGACAACCTCGGGCTTCACCCCTGGCCCTTGGCTGGCTGGGGGGGGGGACCCCTTGATTGAAGGGGTCCCCACTCCCCCAGGGTACCCCGGCCAGGGGTGACTAGTTGGATATTTAATGCCACGGCCGCAGGGCGCTGTATAAAAGTGACCCCCGGCTGTGGCATTATCTGTCCAGCTAGTAGAGCCCGATGCTGGTGTAAAAAATACGGGGGACCCCTACTCTTTTTGTCCCCCGTATTTTTTGCACCAGCACCAGGCGCAGAGCCCGGTGCTGGTTTTAAAAATACGGGGGATCCCCTGTCATTTTTCGCCCCCCGGATTTTTAGAACCAGGACCGGCTCGAAGAGCCCGAGGCTGGTTATGCTTTGGAGGGGGGACCCCACACCATTTTTTTCTGGGATTTTACCATTCCATCTAAAAAAAAAATTTTTTTTAAATATATACTTGTGCCTCCCAAAAAGACAAACCAAGTACCTAATCCCTTCTAATATTAATAGATATGCTATTACCAATAAAAAAAAAAACACCAAAAAAAACATGTTTTAAATTTTTTTTTATTAGATTCCCCCACCAAAGTGTGGCGGATTGAAAATGATGAATTTACTGTCTAAAAGCACTGTTGTCGAATTTCCAAACTTCAATTGAATATACTTTTGTCGAATTGCCGCATTTGTACCATTGCAGAAATGTCGAATTTGACAAATGTCGAATTTCAAAAAGTCGAATTTGGAAAGTCCGTTTTTTTGACGGAAAGTACTGAATTGCATTGTCGAATTTTTTGGGGGGGCGAAAAAGTCCAGTTTTTCGACAATTTCGGGAATTCGACCGCAATTGCATATACCCCATAGTATCTGCCAAAAGACAGGTTAGCACAAGGTCTCAGCTCTCTGCAATTACATGCAGGGTTGGGGGTTGGATTATTAAAACACACACCAATATAAATACTGAACTGTAAATAATCATCCCAGCATTAGTATCCTGAGTTACTATCTATTTCATCTTATACCAACAAATGTAACAGGACAATAACTCCTCGCAAAGGGTATGCTTACATGATTCTTTGCCTTAATTAGATTCTATTTTGAAATTATATTTACACATATAGTATACATTATTATACAACAATTTATTCATTTTGGGACAATCCACCCGTTTTAGAATAGGATTTCCCTGCAAAGAACACACTAAGAAGAGCCCTTACACAGCGGATCACTCAGATATATACTGTAGTACAACCAAATGTTTATCTATTATGTAACTTAGGCACCTTCTAACCATTCTTTACTCGACATTAAACTACTGAAGCACACTATCCTGGTTCAAACCTTTTATAACTTGTAGCTATCAGTATATTAATGGTAATGTACTTTTAAAAAAATAATTGAAATATATATGTTTAATAATAAGAATTTACTTACCGATAATTCTATTTCTCGGAGTCCGTAGTGGATGCTGGGGTTCCTGAAAGGACCATGGGGAATAGCGGCTCCGCAGGAGACAGGGCACAAAAGTAAAGCTTTACGATCAGGTGGTGTGCACTGGCTCCTCCCCCTATGACCCTCCTCCAAGCCTCAGTTAGGTACTGTGCCCGGACGAGCGTACACAATAAGGAAGGATTTATGAATCCCGGGTAAGACTCATACCAGCCACACCAATCACACCGTACAACCTGTGATATAAACCCAGTTAACAGTATGATAACAGAAGAGCCTCTAAAAGATGGCTCCCTACAACAATAACCCGAATTAGTTAACAATAACTATGTACAATTATTGCAGATAATCCGCACTTGGGATGGGCGCCCAGCATCCACTACGGACTCCGAGAAATAGAATTATCGGTAAGTAAATTCTTATTTTCTCTATCGTCCTAGTGGATGCTGGGGTTCCTGAAAGGACCATGGGGATTATACCAAAGCTCCCAAACGGGCGGGAGAGTGCGGATGACTCTGCAGCACCGAATGAGAGAACTCCAGGTCCTCCTTAGCCAGAGTATCAAATTTGTAAAATTTTACAAACGTGTTCTCCCCTGACCACGTAGCTGCTCGGCAAAGTTGTAATGCCGAGACCCCTCGGGCAGCCGCCCAAGATGAGCCCACCTTCCTTGTGGAGTGGGCCTTTACAGATTTAGGCTGTGGCAGGCCTGCCACAGAATGTGCAAGTTGGATTGTGCTACAGATCCAACGAGCAATCGTCTGCTTAGACGCAGGAGCACCCATCTTGTTGGGTGCATACAATATAAACAACGAGTCAGATTTTCTGACTCCAGCTGTCCTTGCAATATATATTTTCAATGCTCTGACAACATCCAGTAACTTGGAGTCCTCCAAGTCACTTGTAGCCGCAGGCACTACAATAGGCTGGTTCAGATGAAATGCTGACACCACCTTAGGGAGAAAATGCGGACGAGTCCGCAGTTCTGCCCTGTCCGAATGGAAAATCAGATATGGGCTTTTGTAAGATAAAGCTGCCAGTTCTGACACTCTCCTGGCCGAAGCCAGGGCTAGTAGCATGGTCACTTTCCATGTGAGATATTTCAAATCCACATTATTTAGTGGTTCAAACCAATGAGATTTGAGAAAGTCCAAAACAACATTGAGATCCCACGGTGCCACTGGGGGCACCACAGGAGGCTGTATATGCAGCACTCCCTTAACAAAAGTCTGGACTTCAGGAACTGAAGCCAATTCTTTCTGGAAGAAAATCGACAGGGCCGAAATTTGAACCTTAATAGATCCCAATTTGAGACCCATAGACAATCCTGATTGCAGGAAATGTAGGAATCGACCCAGTTGAAATTCCTCCGTCGGAGCACTCCGATCCTCGCACCACGCAACATATTTTCGCCAAATGCGGTGATAATGTTGCGCGGTTACTTCCTTCCGTGCTTTAATCAAAGTAGGAATGACTTCTTCCGGCATGCCTTTTTCCTTTAGGATCCGGCGTTCAACCGCCATGCCGTCAAACGCAGCCGCGGTAAGTCTTGAAACAGACAGGGACCCTGCTGAAGCAAGTCCCTTCTCAGAGGTAGAGGCCACGGATCTTCCGTGATCATCTCTTGAAGTTCCGGGTACCAAGTTCTTCTTGGCCAATCCGGAACCACTAGTATCGTTCTTACGCCTCTTTGCCGTATAATTCTCAATACTTTTGGTATGAGAGGCAGAGGAGGAAACACCTATACCGACTGGTACACCCAAGGCGTTACCAGCGCGTCCACAGCTATTGCCTGCGGATCTCTTGACCTGGCGCAATACCTGTCCAGTTTTTTGTTGAGGCGAGACGCCATCATGTCCACCATTGGTCTTTCCCAACGGTTTACCAGCATGTGGAAAACTTCTGGATGAAGTCCCCACTCTCCCGGGTGAAGGTCGTGTCTGCTGAGGAAGTCTGCTTCCCAGTTGTCCACTCCCGGGATGAACACTGCTGACAGTGCTATCACATGATTTTCCGCCCAGCGAAGAATCCTTGCAGCTTCTGCCATTGCACTCCTGCTTCTTGTGCCGCCCTGTCTGTTCACATGGGCGACTGCCGTGATGCTGTCCGACTGGATCAACACCGGCTTTCCCTGAAGCAGAGGTTCTGCCTGGCTTAGAGCATTGTAGATTGCTCTTAGTTCCAGAATGTTTATGTGAAGAGACGTTTCCAGGCTCGTCCACACTCCCTGGAAGTTTCTTCCTTGTGTGACTGCTCCCCAGCCTCTCAGGCTGGCGTCCGTGGTCACCAGGATCCAATCCTGTATGCCGAATCTGCGGCCCTCCAATAGATGAGCACTCTGTAACCACCACAGAAGAGATACCCTTGTCCTTGGAGACAGGGTTATCCGCTGGTGCATCTGAAGATGCGACCCTGACCATTTGTCCAACAGATCCCTCTGGAAAATTCTTGCGTGGAATCTGCCGAATGGAATTGCTTCGTAAGAAGCCACCATTTTTCCCAGGACTCTTGTGCATTGATGTACAGACACCTTTCCTGGTTTTAGGAGGTTCCTGACAAGCTCGGATAACTCCTTGGCTTTTTCCTCCGGGAGAAAAACCTTTTTCTGAACCGTGTCCAGAATCATCCCTAGGAACAACAGACGTGTTGTCGGCATTAACTGGGATTTTGGAATATTCAGAATCCACCCGTGCTGTTTTAGCACTTCTTGAGACCGTGCTAAACCCATCTCTAGCTGTTCTCTGGACCTTGCCCTTATTAGGAGATCGTCCAAGTATGGGATAATTAATACGCCTTTTCTTCGAAGAAGAATCATCATCTCGGCCATTACCTTGGTAAAGACCCGAGGTGCCGTGGACAATCCGAACGGCAGCGTCTGAAACTGATAGTGACAGTTCTGTACGACGAACCTGAGGTACCCCTGGTGTGAGGGGTAAATTGGAACGTGGAGATACGCATCCTTGATGTCCAAGGATACCATAAAGTCCCCTTCTTCCAGGTTCGCTATCACTGCTCTGAGTGACTCCATCTTGAACTTGAACTTCTTTATGTACAGGTTCAAGGACTTCAGATTTAGAATAGGTCTTACCGAGCCATCCGGCTTCGGTACCACAAATAGAGTGGAATAATACCCCTTTCCTTGTTGTAAAAGAGGTACCTTGACTATCACCTGCTGAGAGTACAGCTTTTGAATGGCTTCCAAGACCGTCACCCTGTCGGAGGGGGACGTTGGTAAAGCAGACTTCAGGAAACGGCGAGGTGGATTCGTCTCTAGTTCTAACCTGTACCCATGAGATATTATCTGCAGGATCCAGGGATCTACCTGCGAGTGAGCCCACTGCGCGCTGAAATTCTTGAGACGACCCCCCACCGCCCCCGAGTCCGCTTGAGAAGCCCCAGCGTCATGCTGAGGCTTTTGTAGAAGCGGGGGAGGGCTTCTGTTCCTGGGAAGGAGCTGCCTGTTGCTGTCTCTTCCCCCTTCCTCTGCCTCGTGGCAGATATGAATATCCCTTTGCTCTCTTGTTTTTAAAGGAACGAAAGGGCTGCGGTTGAAAAGTCGGTGTCTTTTTCTGTTGGGGAGTAGCTTGAGGTAAAAAGGTGGATTTCCCGGCTGTAGCCGTGGCCACCAAATCCGATAGACCGACTCCAAATAACTCCTCCCCTTTATACGGCAAAACTTCCATATGTCGTTTTGAGTCCGCATCGCCTGACCACTGTCGCGTCCATAAACTTCTTCTGGCCGAAATGGACATAGCACTTACCCGTGATGCCAGTGTGCAGATATCCCTCTGTGCATCACGCATATAAAGAAATGCATCCTTTATTTGCTCTAAAGACAGTAAAACATTGTCCCTATCCAGGGTATCAATATTTTCAATCGGGGACTCTGACCAAGCTACCCCAGCACTGCACATCCAGGCTGTCGCTATAGCTGGTCGTAGTATAACACCTGTATGTGTGTATATACTTTTTTGGATATTTTCCATCCTCCTATCTGCTGGATCTTTAAGTGCGGCCGTCTCAGGAGAGGGTAACGCCACTTGTTTTGATAAGCGTGTGAGCGCCTTGTCCACCCTAGGAGGTGTTTCCCAGCGCGCCCTAACCTCTGGCGGGAAAGGGTATAAAGCCAATAACTTCTTTGAAATTAGCATTTTTTTTATCGGGGGCAACCCACGCTTCATCACACACCTCATTTAATTCTTCTGATTCAGGAAAAACTATAGGTAGTTTTTTCACACCCCACATAATACCCTGTTTAGTGGTACCTGTAGTATCAGCTATATGTAACGCCTCCTTCATTGCCAAAATCATATAACGTGTGGCCCTACTGGAAAATACGGTTGATTCGTCACCGTCACCACTAGAATCAGTGCCTGCGTCTGGGTCTGTGTCGACCGACTGAGGCAAAGGGCGTTTTACAGCCCCTGACGGTGTTTGAGGCGCCTGGACAGGCACTAATTGATTGTCCGGCCGTCTCATGTCGTCAAACGACTGCTTTAGCGTGTTGACACTATCCCGTAATTCCATAAATAAAGGCATCCATTCTGGTGTCGACCCCCTAGGAGGTGACATCCCCATATTTGGCAATTGCTCCGCCTCCACACCAATATCGTCCTCATACATGTCGACACACACGTACCGACACACAGCAGACACACAGGGAATGCTCTTAACGAAGACAGGACCCCACTAGCCCTTTGGGGAGACAGAGGGAGAGTTTGCCAGCACACACCAAAAGCGCTATATATGACAGGGATAGCCTTATAATAAGTGCTCCCTGTATAGCTGCTTTAATAATATATTTTTGCCACAATTTTGCCCCCCCCTCTCTTTTTTACCCTGTTTCTGTAGTGCAGTGCAGGGGAGAGCCTGGGAGCCGTCCTGACCAGCGGAGCTGTGTAAGGAAAATGGCGCTGTGTGCTGAGGAGATAGGCCCCGCCCCTTTTTCGGCGGGCTCGTCTCCCGCTCTTTAGTGGATTCTGGCAGGGGTTAAATATCTCCATATAGCCCCCGGAGGCTATATGTGAGGTATTTTTAGCCAAATTAGGTTTTCATTTGCCTCCCAGGGCGCCCCCCTCCCAGCGCCCTGCACCCTCAGTGACTGCCGTGTGAAGTGTGCTGAGAGGAAAATGGCGCACAGCTGCAGTGCTGTGCGCTACCTTTAGAAGACTGAGGAGTCTTCTGCCGCCGATTCTGGACCTCTTCTCGTTTCAGCATCTGCAAGGGGGCCGGCGGCGAGGCTCCGGTGACCATCCAGGCTGTACCTGTGATCGTCCCTCTGGAGCTAATGTCCAGTAGCCAAGAAGCCAATCCATCCTGCACGCAGGTGAGTTCACTTCTTCTCCCCTAAGTCCCTCGTTGCAGTGATCCTGTTGCCAGCAGGACTCACTGTAAAATAAAAAACCTAAGCTAAACTTTTCTAAGCAGCTCTTTAGGAGAGCCACCTAGATTGCACCCTTCTCGGCCGGGCACAAAAATCTAACTGAGGCTTGGAGGAGGGTCATAGGGGGAGGAGCCAGTGCACACCACCTGATCGTAAAGCTTTACTTTTGTGCCCTGTCTCCTGCGGAGCCGCTATTCCCCATGGTCCTTTCAGGAACCCCAGCATCCACTAGGACGATAGAGAAAATAATAAAAAAAAAGCAAATAAAGATGAAAGGGGGGGGGGGGGTTAAATTGTTTTGCAGACGGGTGCGAGGCACCCATTACTTATCGCTCGTCATGCCCGAATGCACCAGATTTGGACACGTAAAGCTTCTACAACTGTGCAAATCACTGGGCAGGCAGCCTGACTTTTCATGGATTTCTGCTCACCACCCACCTCAGGAGGGTGCAGAAATCATGGGTGCCCACAGCATTCACGTCTGTAAACATAAACAATTGAATAGCTCCGTCCCATGCCCAAGACTTACGGGCGCGCAAAAATAATTGAATTTCCCCAAAGATGACTGTGGAAATTATGTTCAGCAGTTCCTAGCAGATCACATGCAAGGAACGAACAAAAGCACAATTTACAATTGTATAAAAGGTTACTCCTCTAACATGTTAATGGAGGTCAACTTTCTACAGTGTTTTACTCAAACAACCATTTAACAGTTGCTCATTGCACACTGCCATATTAGGTCTACTGAAAACATGTTCTTTTCAGAAGTCACTGACATTGGTCATAACTATATCTCCTACCATCAGATGAAAGACCTCATCAGGGTTGCTCTTTCTCGCCAACAGATTCATTAGAGATTGTTGACCTAAAAGGTTAGTAAATACTAATTTATCACTTTTATGTAGTGTTCACTATAGCACCTTTCAAAACCTGTGCAGTTCCTCTTTCCTGCCAGGGGTGTTGCTCTCTGCTTTGGTGCTTCTAGCACAGTCTGGTCTGTATCTCAGCACTGCAATACAGGCCAGAGTGTCCTAGAAGCACCACAACAGAGAGTAATACCCTAGGCAGGATAGAGCAACTGCATCGGTTTTGAAAGGAGCAGGGTGCTAGAATACACACTATTCACGTAATAGATTGATGCCTATTGCATCAAGTTTTAGACTTTGTTTTTTTTAGATTAAGTTCCTCTTAACAGAAGCACACAGTATTTTAAACATCTACATTTTTCAAATGTGTACTGGATGCGTATATAATATGCAAACGTCTATATCATGATTAACTTTCAAAAACATTGTGTGATATTTTAGTGCCACAAAAAAGCCTGCTGTTGTGTAGCTTGTGTATGCAAAACCCACCTGTTATTCCAGGTATGGATTAGGGAAAACCTAGAACATGGCTCAGTTCCACCCAAAGCAAACGCTAGCCACCCCTTTTTCCAGTACCCAACTAATACAGCAATTTAGCACTGTACTCCCATTTCATTTCAACTCCATATTGTGGAGCTGCAAAAAGTGGCTATAGTTGCCGGTGGGCGCAGTAGCTAGATTCACTACCTTTTGCTAATGCAAGATTCCATGCAGCTAAAGTGAGGATCCATGCATTGACAAGCATAAAGTCTTGTTGACCACCAGTCTTACTCCCTCTGCCCTTATTAATATTGGCCCATGGTAGGTGCAAGAGATAAATCAGAACAGATTTCCCTTCCCCGTACCCAGGACTCTGAATAACACACAGCTTTAGATACACTGACACAAGTCAGGGCAGTTGCGTGCACACGTTTTGGAGCCACCAGTTCCTACCTACAGCTACCGATTTCACAGTAGACGGAGCGAGTCACATTCCGTTCAATTTAGAATAGGACCGAGATACGCTAAAACAGAAATTTGCATCTACGTGGGCTAGAAATCGTCATTTGCCTCCTTGAGATCCGTCCGACTCAGTATCAGCCATGTGTCTCAATGAGAAACTGAATTCAATCTTCAAACTTTACGAGGGAAGTCACCTGTCATTACAGGGTATGGTTTCAGCACCTTCAATGCTATAGATAGGGGCTAATGTAGAGGTGAACACAACCAATTTTTACAGCAGTATATTACAAGTTTTTGCTCTTTGCATGTTCTGATGCTGAGTGTAGGCAAGCATGGGTGGACAGCACAGATGGTACAATGGTTACCTCACAGCACTGAGGTCTTGGGTTCAAGTCCCACCACAGCCCTGTGAGGAATTTGTATATTCTCCACGTGCTTGCGTGGGTTTCCTCTGAGTACTCTGGTTTCCTACCACCCTCCAAAAATATACTAGTACGGTAACTAGCTCCAAACAAAAATGAACCCTATGCATGTGTGTGTGAACATGTGGTAGGGGAAATAGATTGTAAGCTCCACTGGGGCAAGGACAGATGGGAATGCCAAATGTTCTCTGCAAAGTACTGCAGAATTTGTGTATGATATATAAATAACTGGTAATAAATAAATGGGTGATGCTTAGTTTTGGTTCATGGCTGATGGGGAGTAATGAGGCATGAGGGCTTGCTGACGGAACTGCAAGCTTTGGGGGTTATTCAGAGTTGTTAACAAACCAAAAAGCACACTATTGGGCAAAATCATGTTGCAGGGCAGGTGGGGCAGATCTAACATGTGCAGAGAGATTTCTATTTTGGTGGGTTATATTGTTTCTGTGCAGGGTAAATACTGGCTGCTTTATTTTTACACTGCAATTTAGAGTTCAGTTTGAACACACCCCACCCAATTCTAAATCTCTCTGCACATGTTATGTCTGCCCCCCCTGCAGTGCAACATGGTCTTGACCATTAGTGTGCTTTTTCAGTTTGCCAACAACCCTGAATAAGGCCCTATGTAAAGTTGTGCTTATTCACTTTCATATGGCTCTTTTACACCAGAGACAGAGCTGGTCCAAGTGTGCACTGATAATGATGAAATCCAGTGTACATAGGGGGCGTCCAGTTGGAGACAGGAGGCGAACATCAACATTTAGTGCCATGCACGCCATGTGGGGGCTGTGATGGCCAAATCTGCACAGGACCCTAAAGGAGGGTACTCACAGAGCGATCGCTGCTTAAAATCTAAGCAATCTGACTAGATTGCTTAGATTTTAAGCATGGTTGCTCCGTGTGTACCCCCCACATCGATAGCGATGCGCAGTCCCGCGCATCGCTATCGCTGGTGCTAGATTGGCCTGCCATGCAGGCCAATCTAGCAGGTCGCTCATTTCACCCGCTGGGTGAAATTAGTGCCCCCCCCGTCTTCCCCCGCATGCTCAGCACACATCGCGCTGTGCTGAGCGGCAGGAGAGATGTGTGCTGAGCGATTCGCTCAGCACACATCTCTCCCACATCGGGCCGTGAGTACTGGCCTTTAGACTGTAAGCTTTGTGGCACTTCCCCATTCTTAGAATTTAGGAAATGGTCTGTCTTGAAATTATTATAAGTTATTCCAATACAACAGCAGCTCTGCCATTTAGAGAAAACTAATTAAACTACATACCACTTAAAATTCTAAGTACTTATACTGTCCTAGTTTTCTGAATTAAAAACAAGATGTTCTGTGTATACTTCCCAGATAAGTTAAAAAGAGCCTTTCAAAATTGCCAAATAGTGAAACTTGTTTATTATTTCCTAATGTAATACCACAAAGGGTGGGGAGACATAACTAAATTCAGTCAGCCCTCATTCAGCTCAAAGTCACACGTGCTCTGCTGCAGACCTTGCTACTCAATGTGCCTTTTGTCTGAAGGCTGGTGTTTCAACATCCTAGTCTTGAACACAAGAAGAAGAAAAAAAAAGCAAAGAAAAAAAAGGGGTCAGCACAAGTCTTCTGTCATTCATAAACCTGAATCACTGCTTAGCGAACACCAGTCTCTCCTCCCCTTTTTCTGTAGAAGACCGATGCCACAATAAAACAACAAAACACAAAACAAAACAAAACAAAAAAGTCTAAAAAAACAGGAGATCACTAAAACCTGTCTGCAAATCTCTCTCAAAAAGATAAAAAATAAATAAATAAGATATTAAGGATTTAAGATCAGACTTAAAACTGCTTTTAAGTCTCTGTTTTAAAATAATAGTGTAATATTCACAACAAAAACAAAAGGGATACAACTAGTTCAAAAGGGAACACATAGTAACAACATAATAATAATAATTATTATAATCACACATTAAACAATGGACAGAATTGTTTCAAAAGAAAGCACTTCCACACTGGAATATTACAGCTAGCAGTTTTAATCAAGTTAATCTGTATATTAAAATTGTATTTATGAACACAGAATACAGGTCCAGTAACTGGATAAAACAAAGTTTAATAGGAAGATTTTATTACATTATTTGAATAATTGTTGCACTGTGCCACTAACTATGTTGCATTACAACAGCTAAATACCAATGTAATGCACCATATTTATCATCACCACAGCACAGGCCATTCTGACATTAACATTTGTAATTTAGTTCACAATTTCCCCTAATAAAATCTAAGACAGAATGTGGCTAAATGCAAAATCAGGTACTTAGAAACCACTCTTGTGGCTATAGGCACTATATTTTATTTGCCATTCTGCAATTGTATGACTTTGCAGAGGTATTCAGCTCTCACTGTCCATTTTTAAATGAGACCACTTGCTTAGGTACCATGATTGCTAAAGAAAAAAAAAAACCTATCCTTGGTTAGTCTCCTTCACTGCTCTCATACCATCTCTTTGGAAACCTCTGAAAGAGCATTTGTTCAGGCTGCCAAGTTAAATCCTCCTTTCTCATGTCAAGGCTTTGAAAAAGCAGTCAGAACACCAGCTATACCGAGGTCTGCTGGAGAAAAGCAATTCCTTTGGCACCACAGAACCATTAAGCCGTTTGCAGATTATGAACTGAAGCACAAGAAAATCCACTCTGCCCAACCAGACAGTAATGCAGTCTTATGTAGGTTCTGTACATCATACCTACATCTTTGCACCTCCAGAGAGGATATAGGAGACAAAGATTAGCACGCTAGCAGGGGGAATGCTTTGCTGTTTCTGCAGCACATCAGCTGTGCAAATTTTATGCATTAGCAAAAAATAGACAAAAAACACACACAAAAGTACAAACACTTTGCACCTCGCCAAGCAGTAATAACAACAGAATACATTTCTAAACAAAACGGACCTGGTAGCCCTTAATAAACAGCTGCCAGATCTTTATTTTTTAAAAATATTCTATGACTGCTAGAGGCTTTCAGTAAAATCTATTTATGATATGAAAGGTGTGAATATTATTGTAGTGTTCACTCCCAGAATAAAGAGTAATGCTGTATGTCACCACTGGCATCTCCTTATGTACCAGGAAACAGTTCTTTAATAAAATGTCATAGCATTTAACTACGTAATCCAGCAGCCTAACCCTGTACATACGCTTATACGCAAGATAACATATAGTGGCATCATTAATTCCTAACAAAAACTAAGAAAACGCCAGAACAATGGAAAGGTTGAAGATGGAATGTTAAGCATTGTTAATTGCAGCATTTTTACTGAATGGTTTCCCAGGGCACACAGGGTTAAACAAATTCAGGCACTGACTGCAGACATTAAAAGGGGAGTGTTTGCAATACATAACACCACTAAACATCAGCTGGTTTTGTAAAACAAGTTCCATAGCAAAGGCCTGGGTTTTGCTCCTCATCTGCTGACATTCTTACATTTGTTCACAACTTTTAAGTTTGAATCTGACTTTTTTTTGTAATGTTTTTGCTCCATTGAGGAGGAGGGGAGAGAAAGCACACATTCCTTAAGTGTTTTAAAGGAGCATTTCTTGAGGCTGCTAACTCACACACTGATTGGAATCCCTGCCCCCTTCACAGGACTAAGAAAGCAAGAGTTCCTTTTCAAATCTCTTTTCCTCCTCTTGTGCTACTTTACTGGGACATCAGTATACCCAAAATATTGCAGTGGCTGGAATCATGCATACAGTAGTTTTCAAAATAAACTTCTCTGTACCATAGTTGAGTTCAGTAATCCAGAGAGAAGATATTAACAACAGGGATCTCGGGAAAAAATAAAAATACAAATCTGCCATTTCCAAACTATTTCATCAACTGGGACTCCAGCATTGTAAGTGGTATTAGGTTTCACTAAAAACCCAATTAACACCAAAAAACATGTTGACAGCATATAAAAACCATCATAAAACATGCAATTGAAAAGACAAACACAACACTGGAATCTATGTACATAAATGCAAATGTACACACATAACATGGAATATTATTTATGACATTGCAGGCAGAAACAGAGACGTTTAACCTATTAAGCACCCTTGTTTAAAAACAAAACAACAATAACCAGCTAATTATTCAGTGACCCTACTAATTACATTCTAACATAAGCCTAAAAGGGACTTACATGTATACCAGCAAAAGGGGGTAATTACTAATAGTGCAATATATAATAAACACAAAGTATTGAGTGATTACTTGAAAAGAGAGTATCCCTTGTCCACAGAGCTTGCAATCTTCTTTGCTACTGCTGAGTGCAATCTATTTATACCTCCACATCACAACCACACGAGGAATACACAAAAAGCACGAGTAGAATGCAACTTCCAACTTTGCAAATTGCAGTACACAATGCACAGTGTAAGAGCGACCACAGAAACCAGTGACCTTACCCAGGCTTCTACCATGCCTTCCCCCACTACCACTCTCGGCAACCTCCCGGTGCCCACGATCAGAACACCCAGCAATCCATTCCCACCCCCCAACCAGCCAGCCAGCTAGCTCTGATCCCCCTCACCTCCATAGCAAGCACACACACAGACAGCGTGTCCCTACAGAGAGCCCTGAACACATCCCCTGCAAATCTTCCATGATCCATTGTTTGCGTGGATCTCTCTCATTCAGAAAGCAAAAGCCTCTAACAGGGGGAAGAGAGGTGTGAAAGGAGATATTAAACTTACCAGCAGAAGACAAGGCAGCCTGGAAGCTCAGCAAATGAACAATATCCTCTTTTTCTAGGTAGATTTCAGACTTCCACTGTACTCCCCCCTTATTTCTGCTTCTTTCCCGTCCCTTCTTTTTTTTTTTTTTTTTCGCTCACAGACAGTAAAAAAAAAAAAAAAGGAGCTCAGTGTTAGTGGGTGAGTAAGTGAATCAACTAGCAGGGAGCACAGTAAGTTGAAGTGTCAAATTACATAGCCTATTCTATTACCATGCTTGCTGGTGGGGAGGAAAATCTGTTCCAGATTCCTGTCTGAGTGGAGCCGAGTGGAGGAGAGAGCATGTTCCTTTTCCTGTGCCTGGAGAATGATTGGACATGGAATAGCCTGGCTGGCTGCTCAGTGCTGTAAACAAATAAATGGATATTCTTTATCCGTTTCAGCAAGTGTATTCACCCACTGCCCACACACAGCTTACCTATTATATATATATATATATATATATATATATATATATATATATATATATATATATATATATATATTAGCACCTTTTATATTAAAATTATTATTACTAAATATATTTGCCAGCTATTCTAGAGGGAGCTAGAGACACTTAACATATTATTTAATTTATTAACATTTACTAACATAGCGTGAGCATACTCAGTTACGCTTTACAATTGGGAACAAAACACTAATATAACAGTAATAAAACTATTATCCGCGATATTGCGGTTTCGCAATAAATTATTAGAAATGCGATAATTCGGTATCCTATTAGCGATGATAAGTTATCGGCCATAAGTCTTCATAGGGTTTCTCTCCACCATCTTTGTGAAGAGGATAAGTAGTGTAAAATCCCTATTTTAAGGTAAAAATGTCCAGATCTGGTTCTGAACCACGCCCCCCTCTCCGCTGCCCCTGAATGACTAATTAGGACCTTAGAAGTTTTAAATTAGCCAATAATGTCATGTCATTTTTGGGGACAAAAAATCAAACTGGTGAAAGATTGTGGTACAAGGTATGGGACAGGTATATTGGAGTCCTTTATGAGTGGGACAAGTGTTCTTAGGATTGCAGGTGGGAGTAATCTATTTCCACTTTTGTTAAAAAAAAGTCCCCTAAAATGACCCAAATATATACTTATACTCATTTTTATGTACCCCAAATTTAATGAGAGCACTTATTATGCTGAAAAAAAAATAGCTTTCTATCATTTTTCAACCTTTAAAAAAAAACCTGCCATTTGACCCAGTTTAATGACACTGATAGGCTTCTATAATGTTTTCCTATGTTAGTTTGGCATTTGGGGGAGCACAGGCAGATTTCCCCACTTTCTCCTATACTTATCTCTGCTTTTGCTGGCTAAAATTATCGCAGACTGCGATAACCCAATTTTTTCGTGAGATAGGTGCAATAACATTAGCGCGATCGCTGATCGCATTATTGCGGCTTATTGGATACCCACTTAGTTAACTTTATAATCTGCTGACAACTTAAAAACCTATAATATGTATGTAAGCACAAATAATATATGAAAGTTATCAAAATAATAATGTAAACAAGAAATAGAAACGTTTTTACAATCATTACATACAATTCAAAACAATAAATACACTTAAAGTTATCTTATCTGCAATCTTAACTATGGGCTTAATTCATGTTTGGACGCAATGTGCAATGTACACGTAATGCAGTGATTATCATCAGAATGCGCATGTGTCAAGGTGCTGCTGTGATTCCACTTGCACTGAGGATTTCATAGAGAAGTGACTGACAGGGATGTGACAATTTGGAGGTTTTAACGGGGAGTGGTTGGAAAAATGCAGGCGTGTCATGGCAGTTTTCGGGGCATGTATCTGCCGTCAGCTACAAGCTCATACATGCAAAAACATGGCTCATGCGTTGCTATTGCTGTGTCCAGTCTGCGTAGCCATAGGGCTAAACTAGCAGTCAATGGAGGGTCATTCCGAGTTGATCGCAAGTAGCAACTTTTTGCTGATCATGCAATCAACTAGACGCCACCTATGGGCGAGTGTATTTTAGCAAAGCAGGGCTGTGATCGCTTGTGCAGCCCTGCTAGGCTAAAAAATATACCTTATGGTAAGAACTTACCGTTGATAACGGTATTTCTCCTATATCCACAGGTTTCCACAGGATAACAATGGGATATGATGGAGCGACAGCGGATTGGCACCAAACGATCAAACGCTTTCAGTCCTCCCAGGATGCAACGGGCCCATCCATATATCCCCGCCCACTGGCTCACGCAAGTCAGTTGGATTCCAAAGCATTTAGGCAGGAGCATTATGCAGAACTCTATTCAGGTGAGAAGAACACACATGCACACCCTTCTATGCAAGAGGGAAGAGTTTAGTGAGTATAAAGATCCTCAAATCAGGTGCGTCAGGGTGGGATCCCTGTGGAAACCTGTGGACATAGGAGAAATACCGTTATCAACGGTACGTTCTTACCATAACGTATATTTCTCCGGCAGGGTCCACAGGTTATCCACAGGATAACAATGGGATTTCCCAAAGCAATTTTTAGTGGTGGGGATGCTCCTGATTAGACAGGAGAACCTTACGCCCGAATTCAGCGTCATGAAAGGCAAAAGTATCCAAAGCATAATGTCTAACGAATGTGTTAATGGAAGACCATGTGGCTGCCTTACATATCTGTTCTGTTAAAGTACCATGTTGTGCTGCCCATGAAGGACCTACCTTACATGTAGAGTGAGCAGAGACATTAGCCGAAACAGGGAGATCAGCTTGAGTATGCTTCTGAAATCGTCATTCGAAGCCATCTTGCTAGCGTATGTTTAGTAGCAGGCCATCCCCTCTTGTGAAATCCATAGAGAATGAAGAGAGAATCTAACTTTCTGATGGCACTGGTACGATCCACGTTGATTCTTAATGCCCGGACTACGTCCAGCGACGCTTCTCCTGCAGAAAGACCCGATACCTGAAAAGCCGAGACTACAATTTCTTCATTAAGGTGGAATTTAGATACCACCTTAGGAAGATACCCAGACCTAGTTCTGAGAACTGCTTTATCTGGATAAAAAATCAGAAAAGGAGATATACATGACAGCGCTCCTAAATCTGATACTCTTCTAGCTGACACCATAGTCAGTAGAAAGTGAACTTTAGCTGTCAACCATTTAAGATCCACTTTATCGAGTGGTTCAAATGGAGCACCTTGAAGGGCTTTGAGAACCAGACTTAAATCCCAAGGCAATGCAGGAGGAACAAAAGGCGGTTGAATGCGCAGAATTCCCTGGAAAAAAGTATGCACATTCTGTAAATTTGCTATTTTCTTTTGAAACCATACAGTCAATACTGATACTTGCACTCTCAAGGAAGCCACCTTCAAACCCTTATCCATTCCTGCCTGAAGGAAATCTAAGACCCTGGATACTCTAAAAGATTTTGGGTCCATACTTTATTCACTGCACCAATGAATATAGGTTTGCCATATTCGGTGATAAATGCGAGCTGAGGAGCGTTTCCTTGTTCTGAGCATAGTTTGAATTACCTGTTGTGAGAATCCTCTTGACTTCAGGATAGAGGTTTCAACAGCCACGCCGTCAAAGACAGTCGATCCAGATTTCTGTGATAACAAGGACCCTGCATCAGTAGATCTGGACGTTGAGGGAGCAGAATTGGCGCATCCATCAACATCCTCTGCAGATCTATGTACCAATGCCTTCTGGGCCAAGCCGGAGCTATTAAAATCACGGCACCCTTTGCTTGATTTATTTTCCTCACCACCCTGGGTAACAGGGTGAACGTAGGGAAACAGATAAGCCAGATGAAAGTCCCATTTCACCGACAAAACGTTGACAAAGATCGCTCTGGGATCCTTTGTTCTTGACCCGTATACGGGTACTTTGTTGTTCAGACGGGACGCCATGAGATCTATCTCTGGCAAACTCCACTTGTCTACTAGAGTCTGGAAGACCTCCGGGTGTAGAGCCCATTCACTTGCTTGAATGGTGTGTCGACTGAGAAAGTCCGCTTCCCAGTTTAGGACTCCCGGAACGAACACTGCGGACAATGCTGGAAGATGGATTTCTGCCCACTTTAGTATGTGAGTTACCTCCTTCATTGCTTTTTGGCTGCAAGTTCCTCCCCGATGTTTGAGGAACGCTACTGCTGTTGCAATGTCCGATCGGATCTGGACTGGTTTTCCTTGCAGAGTGTCCTTTGCCTGAATTAGTGCCCTTTATATGGCACGAAGTTCCAACAGGTTTATTGGTAGGCAACTTTCTTCTGTGGTCCACTGTCCCTGGAACCATAATTTTCCGGACACTGCTCCCCAGCCCTGAAGACTGGCATCTGTTGTCAGGATCTCCCAATCGGATATCCAAAAGGGTCTCCCCTTGTCTAGATGGGATGTCTGCAGCCACCAGGCTAACAACCTTTTTACCTTTACTGGAAGTACCATCGTCTGTTTCTTTATTGTCTGATGTACTCCATTCCATCTGGCCAGAATCAGACACTGCAGAGGTCTTGAGTGGAATTGTGCATACTCCATCACGTCGAATGTTAACACCATCAAACCCATCACTTGCATTGCTGCGTGAATTGATATTGTTTGACTGTGTAACAACTCCTGAGTCATTAACTGCACCTTGGATATTTTGTTCCGAGGTAAGAATATTTTCTGCAGACTTGAGTCCAATACAGCCCCCAAGTGAATCATCCGTTGTGATGGAATCAGAGATGACTTTGCCCAATTTATGAGCCATCTGTGCTTCTGTAGACAAGTTATTGTCTGTTGGAGATGGCTCAAGAGCAGTTCCTGGGATTTTCCCAGGATTAACAGATAGCCGAAGTATGGAAAAATTCTTATCCCCTGCTTGCGGAGATAAGCTGCCATAACCACCATAATCTTGGTTAATACTCTGGGGGCTGTGGCTAACCCAAAGGGTAATGCCTGGAACTGAAAATGTTGCTGGAGGATGGCGAACCTGAGGTAACACTGATGAGACAATGCTATAGGAACATGCAGGTAAGCATCCTGTATATCCAGAGATACCATGTAATCCCCTGGTTCCATGGCCAAAACTATGGAGCGTAACGTCTCCATGTGGAACCGTAGTACCCAAATGTATTTGTTTAACATTTTGAGATTGAGAATGGGCCGGAACGACCCATTTGGCTTCTGAACTAAAAAAAGGTTGGAGTAAAAACCCTGTCCCCATTGTGCAGGGGTTACTGCAATAATTACTCCTGACTGAAGCAATTTCTGAACTGCTACTTGCAGAGCTTTGGCCTTCGCCTCTACCCGAGATGGGCTGGTGCAGAAGAACCTTCGAGGAGGCTGCTTCTTGAAAGGGAAACATAACCCAGAGATACCGCTTCTTGCACCCAAGCATCTGTTGTTGACTGCTGCCATATGTGTGCAAACTGAAGAAGTCGGCCCCCTACCCTGGAGTCCCCCAGGCGGAGGCCGGTACCATCAGGCTGATGGTTTATGTTCTGGTTTGGAAGCTGGCCCTCTGGTGGCCCATTGCTTCTTTGCCTTACCAAACTTATTGTATTGGGGCTGCATAGATTCACTTTTTCCTTTTGTTTTTCCTTGTGACCGAAATGTCCGAAAACCCAAACCCCTAGCCCTGGGGTTATAATTGGAAGGAAACCTGACCTTCTTGGATTCTGCTTCTGACTCCAGAATATCTATCAATTCCTTACCAAACAGAATATTCCCAACAAAAGGCAATGATTCCAGAACCTTCTTAGATTCTGAAACAGCTTTCCATGTACGTAGCCAAATTGCTCTGCGAGCAGCTACCGTTAAGGCTGACGCCTTGGAAGCAATAGTACCCATATCTTTTGCCGCGTCCTCTAAGAATACAGCAGCCTGCTTCATGTGAGCTATATGGGATTCCTGCTCCCTAGTAGGTGCCGAAAGCCCGTCTTCCAGTACATCAGCCTATTCAGCTACCGCCTTTGCCATCCAGGCTGAAGCCATAGCTGGCCTTAAGACTGCCCACGACAAAGAAAATATGGTTTTCAAAAACCCATCCACTCTTCTGTCTGTGACATCATTTAATGATGTTGACGGTAAAGGCAAAATAGATTTTCGCACTAATCGAATGACGTGTGTATCTACCTTAGGAGGCACTTCTCTTTTTAAACAGTCCCCAGTTGGAAAAGGGTAATAGGAATCCCATTTTTTGGGAATTCTATATTTTTTATTGGGTGTAGCCCAAGCTTTCTCCATGATTTCCGTCAGCTGATCTGACCCTGGAAACTCGACCCTAACTGTTTTGGGACGTTTAAACACAGGTGCCTTAGTTTTTAACACAGACTCTACTAAATCCTCTAAGGACAGAATAGCCTTCATTGCTCCAATTCAGCTATATCCTCTGAGCTGATACCCTCTACCTGTTCTTCATATGCTCAAGCAGAGTATATAGAGCTATCATCATCTGGTGTATCATCCTGTGTAGCCTGTGAATCAGATGATATATTTACACTCGGTTTATCAGCTTGCTTCCTTGGAGAAGCTGTTGGGGCTATACCGTAAGAAGGGAGCTGCATGTATGGGTTAATAGTGTACCCTACTCCCGGTATTGAAGCTGTAGGGATTACCCGTTCAGCTATACTGGACAAGGTCTGTGCAAACATAGCCCAAGGTGGATCTACCTGTCGCTGAACAAAACAATTTGTACATAACCCATCATGTGGCAGATCCTGAGAGGGTAATCCCACTTTGCAAGACAAACATGTTATGAGTGTTGGTGTTACTGTTAATGTTACCTCTTCACATTTGCCGCTCTTAGACATGATAATCAGTTTTTCCCAAAATACTACACGATTTGTGACTGTAATCACTTTACTATATTAAAGTAATATCAGTCTGACCCCAACCCATGCACCAGCATTGAGGCTCAGAAGAAACCACTGACAAACATATATAAAGTCAGCATTCACACTAGCAGTCAGTCACATGTTATATATATTAGTCATATGAGCATATTACGATCGGGTCGGAATGACCCCCAATGTTCCTCATTATTGTGTATAGTCTCCAAATGTGTACGCAATTGTGAATGGGTTTGCAATGGCTCCGGTGGGCGCCTCTTTGATTTCTGGACGGCAGCTTCACTTGCTAACATTAACAGTTCCGTAGCATAGAAAATAATACAAACATGAATCACCATATCAATGCACTGTTAGATAGTTTACATACATAAATAAGACTATCTACCTTCTTTCCTGGGAGGGGAGTATGTTTATATAACCCTTTCATTACCAAAGGGTCTAACTCATACTTGCCAAATTTCTGACTGCCTTCTCCGGGAGGGAGCAACCAGGTCGGCTCAGCTGGGGTAGGAGGGGGTCACGGGAAAGTGGGCAGGCTGGTGGGTATGAAGGTGGGATTGCGTCACTGTGGCCCTGTCGCTTCCCATTAAAGAAGAGTAGGCAAGTTTGGTCTAATTTATTCCCCAAAAGACCACTATGTCATGTTCAATGGGCATAACTTTTTTTTTTTCATTACATATTCATTGTATGTCTTTTGAGACCAATATGGCTTCCTTTTGGTGTCATTCTCACTTATATTTGTTGGTTTATTGCCATTATTATGGGGATCCCGAATAACCCCCCCCCCCCTTCACACACACACACACACACACACACACACACACACACTTATTAGTGATTGTTCCATTAACTATTTCCAGAAACATTAATCGATTGCATTATCGTGGCTCCACCCCCCTCTACAAAACTGCATTTACAGGTGCTGTAAAACAGAGCTAGGACCACGATGAGTGGATTCTGTGTGAATCCATCGCCAAGCACATGGACCGGCCACTTCACACAGGTATTGGGTAAAAGTGGCCAACAGGTGCCTATTGGGGGAGACTTGCCTTCCCTTCCCATTGGTCTGGGAGTTCCACCTGAAAATTCGGAGTCTCCTGGAAGTTCCAGGAGAGTAAGCAAAGATGATTTAGAGTTGTACGTATCTAACTCCGGTGGCGTCACTAGGGGGGTGTGGACTACAACACCAGATTACACTAACCAAGGTGGTAACAGCTAAAGCTGGATTTTGCAATTTTGCAAAAGGGCGAACAGGCCAGTGCCATTTTAAATAAAGTTAATTTCTCTTACGTCCTAGAGGATGCTGGGGACTCCGTAAGGACCATGGGGTATAGACGGGCTCCGCAGGAGACATGGGCACTCTAAAGACTTTAGAAGGGTGTGCACTGGCTCCTCCCTCTATGCCCCTCCTCCAGACCTCAGTTAGATCCTGTGCCCAGAGGAGACTGAATGCACTGCAGGGGAGCTCTACTGAGTTTCTCTGAAAATACTTTTGTTAGGTTTTTTTATTTTCAGGGAGCACTGCTGGCAACAGGCTCCCTGCATCGTGGGACTGAGGGGAGAGAAGCAACCTACTTAACTGATAGACCCTGCTTCTTAGGCTACTGGACACCATTAGCTCCAGAGGGTCGGAACACAGGTCTCATCCTCGCTGTTCGTCCCGGAGCCGCGCCGCCGTCCTCCTCACAGAGCCGGAAGATAGAAGCCGGGTGAGTATAAGAAGAAAGAAGACTTCACAGACGGCAGAAGACTTTAGATCTTCACTGAGGTACCGCGCAGCATTACCGCTGCGCGGTACCTCAGCTCCCACATTCACACACACTGACGGCACTGTAAGGGTGCAGGGCGCAGGGGGGGTGCCCTGGGCAGCAAGAATTACCTCAAGGGACACTGGCTGACATATTATATACTGCGGAGGCTGTATATTAAAAAAAACCTGCCAGTATAAAGAATTTGAGCGGGACCGAAGCCCGCCGTTGAGGGGGCGGAGCTTGATCCTCCAGCACTAACCAGCGCCATTTTCTCCACAGCACGCTGCAGAGAAGCTGCTCCCCGGACTCTCCCCTGCTGAGCAAGTACCGAGGGCAAAAACGAGGGGGGGGGGGCACATTTAATTGGCGCAGTGAGTGTATTATTGATCTATAAAAGCGCTGTACAGACTGGGATTTTGTTCGTGTCCAGTGGCGCTGGGTGTGTGCTGGCATACTCTCTCTCTGTCTCTCCAAAGGGCCTTATTGGGGGACTGTCCCCATATTTATTTATCCCAGTGTGTGTGGGGGTGTCGGTACTTGTGTGTCGGCATGTCTGAAGCGGAAGGCTCGTCTAGGGAGGAGGTGGAGAAGATGATTGTGGTGTCTCCGTCAGCGCCGCCGACACCTGATTGGTTGGATATGTGAAATGTTTTAAATGCAAATGTGACGTTATTACATAAAAGATTGGACAAAGCAGAGTCCAGGGAAAAAGCAGGGAGTCAATCCATGGCTTTGACTGTGTCACAAGGCCCTTCGTGGTCTCAAAAACGTCCCCTTTCCCAGGTAGCAGACACTGATACCGACACGGATTCTGACTCCAGTGTCGACTATGATGATGCACGGTTACACCCACGGGTGGCCAAGAGTATTCATTATATGATTATGGCTATAAAGGATGTTTTGCATATCACAGAGGGTATGCATGTTTAAAGAAAATAAACCTGAGGTAACATTTCCCCCATCTCATGAGCTGAACGCCTTATTTGAAAAAGCTTGGGAAACTCCAGACAAGAAACTGCAGATTCCCAAGAGAATTATTATGGCGTATCCTTTCCCCTCACAGGACAGGTTACGGTGGGAATCCTCGCCCACGGTGGACAAGGCTTTGACGCGCTTGTCCAAAAAGGTGGCGCTACCGTCTCCAGACACGGCAGCCCTCAAGGATCCTGCTGATCGCAGACAGGAAACTACCTTGAAATCGATTTATACACATACGGGTGCCTTGCTCAGACCGGCAGTAGCGTCGGCATGGGTGAGTAACGCAATTGCAGCATGGGCAGATAACTTGTCATCTGACATTGACACCTTAGATAAGGATAGCATTTTATTGACCCTAGGTCACATTAAAGACGCAGCATTATATATGAGAGAGGCAGCGAGAGACATTGGGCTGTTGGGTTCAAGAGCTAATGCCATGGCAATTTCTGCTAGGCGGTCCCTGTGGACCCGCCAATGGACGGGTGATGCAGATTCAAAGAGGCATATGGAAACATTACCTTACAAGGGTGAGGTTTTATTTGGCGAGGGCCTCGCGTGACCTAGTTTCCACAGCTACCGCGGGTAAGTCTTCTTTTTTGCCTTATGTTCCCCCACAGCAAAAGAAAACACCTCAATATCAGATGCAGTCCTTTCGGTCGCATAAGTTCAGAAAGGGTCGGGGCTCTTCCTTCATCGCCAGAGGTAAAGGCAGAGGGAAAAGAAAGCCTGCTACGGCTAGTTCCCAGGAACAAAAGTCCTCCCCGGCTTCTACAAAATCCACCGCATGACGCTGGGGCTCCACTGAGGGAGTCCGCGCCGGTGGGGGCACGTCTTTGACTCTTCAGCCAGGTCTGGGTTCAGTCGGATGTGGATCCTTCGGCGATCGAAATTGTATCCCAAGTCTACAATCTGGAATTCGAAGAAGTGCCTCTTTGACGATTTTTCAAAACGGCTTTGCCAGCTTCTCCCCCAGAGAGGGAAATAGTTTCAGCTGCCATACAAAAGCTGTGTCAACAACAAGTGATTATCAAGGTTCCCCTGATGCAACAGGGGAAAGGGTACTATTCAACCCTATTTGTGGTCCCGAAGCCGGATGGCTCGGTCAGACCCATTCTGAATCTAAAATCCCTGAACCTGTATTTGAAAAAGTTCAAATTCAAGATGGAATCTCTCCGGGCAGTGACCTCCAGCCTGGAAGGGGGGAATTTTATGGTATCACTAGACATAAAGGATGCATACCTTCATGTACCCATTTATCCCCCTCATCAGGCGTACCTGAGATTCGCTGTACAGGACTGTCATTACCAGTTTCAGACGTTGCCGTTTGGGCTTTCCATGGCCCCGAGGATTTTCACCAAGGTAATGGCGGAAATGATGGTGCTCCTGCGCAGGCAAGGAGTCACAATTATCCCATACTTGGACGATCTCCTGATAAAAGCGAGATCGAGAGATCAATTGCTGAAAAGCGTGTCGCTCTCCCTGAGAGTGCTGCAGCAACACGGCTGGATTCTAAATCTACCAAAGTCGCAGTTGATTCCAACGTCTCGGCTATCATTTTTGGGCATGATTCTGGACACGGAAGGGTTTTTCTCCCAACAGAAAAAGCCCAGGAACTCCAGAACATGGTCAGAGACCTGCTAAAACCAAAAAGAGTGTCAGTTCATCAATGCACTCGTGTACTGGGAAAAATGGTGGCGGCCTACAAGGCCATCCCCTTCGGCAGGTTCCATGCGAGGACGTTTAAGTGGGACCTTCTGGACAAGTGGTCGGGGTCCCATCTACAAATGCATCAGAAAATAAGCCTGTCCCCCAGGGCCAGGGTGTCTCTCCTGTGGTGGCTGCAGAGTGCTCACCTTCTAGAGGGTCGCAGGTTCGGCATTCAAGACTGGGTTCTGGTGACCACGGACGCGAGCCCCCGAGGATGGGGAGCAGTCACACAAGGAAGAAATATTCAGGGCCTATGGTCAAGCCAGGAGGCTTGTCTACACATCAACGTGCTGGAATTAAGGGCCATATACAACGGCCTACGGCTAGCGGAGAATCTTCTTCGTGACCTACCCGTTCTGATTCAATCAGACAACGTCACAGCCTTGGCTCATGTAAACCGCCAAGGCGGGACAAGGAGCAGAGTGGCAATGGCGGATTCTTCGCTGGGCGGAAAATCACGTAAGCGATCTGTCAGCAGTTTTCATTCCGGGAGTGGACAACTGGGAAGCAGACTTCCTCAGCAGACACGATCTCCATCCAGGAGAGTGGGGTCTTCATCAAGAAGTTTTTGCAGAGATTACAAGTCGTTGGGGACTTCCTCAGATAGACATGATGGCGTCACGCCTCAACAAGAAGCTTCGGAGGTATTGTTCCAGGTCAAGGGACCCTCAGGCAGTGGTGGTGGACGCCTTGGTGACACCATGGGTGTTTCAGTCGGTCTATGTGTTCCCTCCTTTTCCGCTCATCTCAAAAATATTGAGAATCCTAAGACGAAAAAGAGTGCAGACAATACTCATTGTTCTGGATTGGCCCCGAAGGGCCTGGTATTCAGATCTTCAGGAAATGCTCACAGAAGATCCGTGGCCTCTTCCTCCCAGGGAGGACCTGTTGCAGCAGGGGCCCTGCGTGTTCTAAGACTTACCACCTGGGCCATTTTCTCCACTTTCTACAGACAGGAGTGGATATGGGCCTAACGTTAGGCTCCATTAAGGTGCAGATTTCGGCCCTATCAATATTATTTCAGAAGGAATTGGCTTCTCTCCCAGAAGTCCAGACTTTTGTAAAGGGAGTGCTGCACATCCAGCCTCCTTTTGAGCCCCCAGTGGCACCATGGGACCTTAACGTGGTGTTACAGTTCCTTAAATCACACTGGTTTGAACCTCTTCAAACGGTTCAATTAAAGTTTCTCACTTGGAAAGTGGTCATGTTGCTGGCCTTGGCATCTGCAAGGCGGGTGTCCGAATTGGCGGCTTTGTCTCACAAGAGCCCCTATCTGATTTTCCATGTGGATCGAGCAGAATTGAGAACTCATCCGCAATTTCTGCCTAAGGTGGTTTCGTCGTTTCATATGAACCAACCTATTGTGGTACCGGTGGCTACGGGGGACTTGGAGGATTTCAAGTCTCTTGATGTAGTCAGGGCCTTAAAAATGTATGTAGCCAGGACGGCTCGAGTTCGAAAAACAGAGGCACTGTTTGTCCTGTATGCGGCCAACAAAGTTGGCGCTCCTGCTTCTAAGCAGACTATTGCTCGCTGGATCTGTAGCACAATTCAGCAGGCTCATTCTACGGCTGGATTGCGGGTACCTAATTCGGTAAAGGCCCATTCCACTAGGAAGGTGGGCTCTTCTTGGGCGGCTGCCCGAGGCGTCTCGGCTTTACAGCTTTGCCGAGCAGCTACTTGGTCGGGTTCAAACACTTTTGCAAAATTCTACAAGTTTGATACCCTGGCTGATGAGGACCTCATGTTTGCTCAATCGGTGCTGCAGAGTCATCCGCACTCTCCCGCCCGATCTGGAGCTTTAGTATAATCCCCATGGTCCTTACGGAGTCCCCAGCATCCTCTAGGACATAAGAGAAAATAAGATTTTAAACCTACCGGTAAATCTTTTTCTCCTAGTCCGTAGAGGATGCTGGGCGCCCGTCCCAGTGCGGACTAATTTTCTGCAAGGCTTGTATATAGTTGTTGCTTACATAAGGGTTATGTTACAGTTTAGATCAGTCTTTGGCTGATGCTGTTTTGTTCATACTGTTAACTGGTTTGGTATATTCCATGTTGTACGTTGTGTATGGTGTGGGCTGGTATGTATCTCGCCCTTAGATTAACAAAAATCCTTTCCTTGTACTGTCCGTCTCCTCTGGGCAGAGTTCTTTAACGGAGGTCTGGAGGAGGGGCATAGAGGGAGGAGCCAGTGCACACCCATCTAAAGTCTTTAGAGTGCCCATGTCTCCTGCGGAGCCCGTCTATAACTCATGGTCCTTACGGAGTCCCCAGTATCCTCTACGGACTAGGTAAATCTTTTTCTCCAGTAGGTTTAAAATCTTATTTTTTCCACTGCCGAAATAACCTGGGTGATTGCCGGGTCTAGCCAGATCGTAGCTTAATGTAAAAGGGTCCTTGAAAAATAACCCGGGTTGAGTGACTCTGGAATATAACCCTGGTAGCTGCCATTGTCTGACTAGGGTAGGGTGTAGTGTAAACGGCGCAACTCGGGATATCCGACCTGGATACCCTCTTCCTCTGCCTTCCACCCTCTTCCTCTCTCCGTTGGCCACTGACTCTCCCTGTCACCCACTGCCATGTGACATATTGTTAACTATTATGTACTAAGGGCACTACAATGTGGCATGAAGCGTTCTAAGGGCACTACAATGTGGCATAATGCGTACTAAGGGCGCTGCAATATGGCATAATGTGTACTAAGAATACCGTAATGTGCCATAATGTGTACTAAGGGCACTGCAGTGTAGCATAATGTGTGCTAAGGGCACTAAAATGTGGCATAATGTGTACTAAGGGCACTATGATGTGGAATTATGTGTGTTAAGGGCCACACCACTGCCATCAGTCTCCCCGTCTCTCTCTTCGGAACCAAGAAGAGAATGGTTTAAAAAAAGACATCAGCTTTCATTTTGATTGATTTTGTTGATTAGTAATATTTTGTTTTATGTGGATGTGGCTTTTTCAATGTATTTTATGTGGATCTGGATTTAGGTGTGTGTGTATATAGAAATGATGTGGCTTTCACTGCAGTGGGGCAAAAAAGTATTTGGACAGCTATCGATTGTGCAAGTTGACCCACTTAAAAAGATGAGAGAGGTCTGTAATTTCCATCATAGGTACACTTCAACTGTGAGAGGCAGAATCTGAAAATAAAAAACAGGAAATCACATTGTATGATTTTTAAACAATTTACTTGTATATTCTTGTGGAAAATAAATATTTGGACACCTACCAAGCAGCAAGATTTCTGGCTCTCACAGACCTGTTACTTCTTCTTTAAGAAGCTCTTCTATCCTCCACTTGTTACCTGTATTAATAGCACCTGTTTGAACTGGTTATCTGTATAAAAGACACCTGTCCACACCCTCAAACAGTCAGACTGCTACCTCTCCACCATGGCCAAGACCAGAGAGCTGTCTAAGGACATCAGGGACAAAATTGTAGAGCTGCACAAGGCTGGGATGCAAGATCTCACCTCGTGGGGTATCAATGATCTTGAGAACGGTGAGGAATCGGGCCAGAACTACACAGGGGGACCTGTCAATGACCTCAAGAGAGCTGGGACTACAGTCACAAAGGTTACCATTAGTAACACACTACGTCGTCATGGATTGAAATCCTGCTGTGCCCGAAAGGTCCCCCTGCTTAAGCCAGCATATGTCCAGGCCCGTCTAAAGTTTGCCAGTGACCATCTGGATGATCCAGAGGAGGATTGGGAGAATGTATCGAACATTTTGGTATAAACTCCACTTGCCGTGTTCGGAGGGAGAAGAACACCATACCCACTGTGAAGCATGGCGGTGGAAACATCATGCTTTGGGGCTGCTTTTCTGCAAAGGGGACAGGACGACTGATCCGTATTAAGGAGATGATTAATGGGGCCATGTATCGTGAGATTTTGGGCAAAAACCTCTGTCACTGACCTGAGTTCGGAGTGCTGAGAACTCGGGGGTTCTTCCGATGGTCGGGAAGAGGAGCCACAGCTGGGCCGGAGCAGGGAGGGCCGGATGTAGGTTTTCCTCATGCAGAACTAGCCGTAGTAACTGGCATGTAATGCTAGAGAATTGATTGATGATTTGAGAACGGTGGTGAAGCACACAGAAGAATGAAGAGCTTGTGAGCGATGCTGAAGAAATTAATGAGGATTTGAGAACGATGGTGAAGCACACAGGAGAATGAAGAACTTGTTGGCGATGCTGAAGAAATGAATGAGGATTTGAGAACGATGGTGAAGCACACAGAAGAATGAAGAACTTGTGAGCGATGTTTGAAGAATGAGGAACTTGAGAGCGATGTTGAAGAAATAAATGAGGATTTAAGATTCAGTGTATCTCTGGAAGTATGGGAGAAGTTCCACTTAGAGATAACATGTAATACTGGAAACACAGGAGGTGTCCCTCTAAGAGAAACACTGTAGCTTAGAGAATGTCCCACTGAGTGATACACTGTAACGCTGGTAGCACAGTGATTGTTCCACTGAGTGATACTCTGCAAACACTGGAAGCACAGGAAATGTTCCACTGAGTGATCCTCTGCAAACGCTGGTAGCACAGTGTTTGTTCCACTGAGTGATACTCTGCAAACGCTGGTAGCACAGTGTTTGTTCCACTGAGTGATACTCTGCAAACGCTGGTAGCACAGTGTTTGTTCCACTGAGTGATACTCTGCAAACGCTGGTAGCACAGGAAATGTTCCACTGAGTGATACTCTGCAAACGCTGATAGCACAGGAAATGTTCCACTGAGTGATACTCTGCAAACGCTGGTAGCACAGGAAATGTTCCACTGAGTGATACTCTGCAAACGCTGGTAGCACAGGAAATGTTCCACTGGGAGATACTCTGCAAACGCTGGAACTCAGGAGACGTTCAGTTAGAGAACTCACTGAACGCTGCTAGCACTGATGATCATAGTAGAGACGATACTCAGGCTCCGGAGCCCTGCACGGCGTCTTCCTTTGAACTTCCCGCTCTCTCTCAATTGGCGGAAGGGGCTGATGATGTCACCCGCCCACCACGCTCCCGTGAACGCCGGGCGCAATGGCGGCGCCCACACCCCGGGAACCCGCCGGAGGCAGCGCCAGCAAGACGCGACAACCCGGAGCCCACCGGGGGCGGCGACCGCCGGGAGACCCAGTGCACCCGGAGCGGTAAGCACGGCAGCCGCAGTGCTGCAAGTGTGACAACCTCCTTCCCTCAGTAAGAGCATTGAAGATGGAACATGGCTGGGTCTTCCAGCATGACAATAACCCAAAACACACCACCCGGGCAACTAAGGAGTGGCTCCATAAGAAGCATTTCAAGGTCCAGGAGTGGACTAGCCAGTCTCCAGACCTCAACCCAATAGAAAATCTGTGGAGGGAGTTGAAAGTCCGTGTTGCCCAGCGAACATGACCAATCTAGAGAAGATCTGCATGGAAGAGTGGGCAAAAATACCTGCTACAATGTGTGCAAACCTGGTCAAGAACTACAGGAAATGTTTGACCTCTGTAATTACCAACAGAGGTTATATTACAAAGTATTGAGTTAAACTTTTTAATTGTCCAAATATTTATTTTCCACAAGAATATACAAATAAATTGTTTAAAAATCATACAATGTGATTTCCTGTTTTTTTTATTTTCAGATTCTGTCTCTCACAGTTGAAGTGTACCTATGATGGAAATTACAGACCTCTCTCATCTTTTTAAGTGGGTCAACTTGCACAATCGGTGGCTGTCCAAATACTTTTTTGCCCCACTGTATATATTTAGTATAGATTCTGGTTTTCTCTGGGTGTATGAATTTACAGCAGTTTTCTCTCCTATATTTCTGTATTTTTATAGTATATATTATATGATTGATAGATTAACATGTTACACCCACAGCCCAAACTTTGGCAATTTATTCTTAAACTGGTTTACGCACCAATTGATGTCCCACTCCCGCTGTAGCTCCACCCACATTATTCACAGCTCCGGCCACCTCTGTGTCCCGCCTTTCCCTGGGGAAAGGGTGGGGGCCCTGCCAGGGCCGGTGCTAAGGTGTTCGGCGCCCTCCTGCAAACTATTAATTTTGCGTCCTCCTAAAAATACAGATGTGGCCACTCTCATCTTACCTGCTAGCAGCCGCATCGTAAGCTGCGTCCTGTTTGCGGGAGCGTACACACCATACGATCCTATGGATCGCGGATACATGCACACCACGGGCATGCTTATTGCGAATAACGAGTTGTGTTAGCCGCAATTAGTCTTTACACTGAAAAGGGACACATCAGTACGTATTTTTGACATGTGTCTTTACAATGGCCCTCATTCCAAGTTGATCGCTCGCTAGAGTGGATGGGGAAAGGGTAGCGGCAGGGAGAGGTATACTTTAGATCCTGTGCGCCGGCATTACATACTAAGGCCTGATACCAAAATTATTTTTTCAGGCGGTGTAAGTGTGTTGGCACTTACACCCCCCAAAAAAATGTAATAGCCCCAAATTACTGTCCTTAATGTATGAGGAGAGTATAGGCATAAAAAAAAAAAAAAAAACATTTAATAATACATATTGCATATACAATTCTAAATGAAAACACACATGGCAATGTGTAAAGTGGCAACAGTGCAGGTATACTTTAGTCCAAAAGCAGGGTCTCTCACCGTCTAGGGGTGCTGCGGTAGTGTTAGCTTTAAGTAAAGCAAAAGAAGGTCCTGGGCTGGAGAGCACGGCACCACCACAGGTAGTATAAAAGCCTGTTCGCACTGGATCCTGCTGGCAGGGCAAGGACAGAGGTCTCAGATGGGGAATGGCTGCCAGCGGTGAGTGACAGGGGAGACGGCCACTGAGGAAGGAGCAGGTCCTGCAAGACGCACAGCGAGTCAGAGTCCTGTGTGCGTCCCAGCCAATAGCATTTCAGTAGTGGCTGAGGCGCACACAGGTCTCTGACTCACAGCGCCTCCTGCAGGACCCACTCATTTTTAAAAAGTGAGTCCCACGAGCGCTGTAGCGCGTATTTTGCGATCACTGAGCACACACTAAAATAAGCAGCACACACTAATATACTCACCCCACATCCCCAGCACACACTAATATACTCACCCCCCTCCCCAGCACACACTAATATACTCCCCCCCCAACCCCCCCTCCCCCGTGTGTCAGCTGCAGAATGTACCTGAGTCACTGCTCCTCGGTATGGGATGCCTGCTGCTGCTGGACCTTCTGGGCTGCTGCTCCTCATGTCTGAACGATCCTCCAGTGCAGTCACATGTTGTGCACCACCTTCCCGTTCCTGCCTAATCAGGAAGCAGGCTCAGCAGAGCGTCGGGAGGTGGATGCCCGGCTTTGCTATGAGGACAAATGAAAAAATAAAAGTGCCCAGGTCCCAAAAATAACACTGATGGGAGGGGAGAGAAGGGGGATAGGGGAGGGAGCGGGCAGCTACTGAAGACTGCTGTGTCGAAGGGGATGGGGGCAATGCTGCTGCCTGTGTTATCTATCTTGACAGGAGGTGTGGGGAGGAGCCGGGAGTAGAGGGAAGGGCCCTGATACCAGATCAGCTTCTGATTTTGCTGCCGGCGCTGCTGCTGCTGTCATACATCAGTGTGACAGGCGCGGGCTGCGGCGGCCGGCAGCAAGTTGTACTAGCAGAGCAGGGAAAGCGCCTCATGAGTCCAGCGCCTACCTGCTTTGCAGGCTTTGCTGAGCGGATAGCGCCGGCACTGGGCCCTGCCCATTTGGTCAGTCCCGGGCCCCACAATTTCTGATGCCAGCTCTGCCTAATGGAATGGGTAATGTCAGAGAGTATGATTCAGGCTGGTGGAGGCAATATTAAACAGATGCAGTTAATCACATTTAGGCTAATATTCCCCAACAAAAATAATGACAGTTAGTAGAATCTATGCCTAGAAAAACTCAAGCCGTAGTAAGGGCAAAAGATGGCTCAACAAAGTACTAACATGGTGGTCATAATAATTTGCATAAGCATATACATATATACTGTATGTGCAGGTGTGTATTGTTATAATGAAGTAGCCACCCCTTTACGACTTGATTGCATAGCTGTTGTAGAGAGCAGTGGCGTAAGTTCGTCACAGTTGCCAGGAGGCAAGATAAATATTGGTGCCCCCCTATTTCCTATATTAAGATAAATATATGTATGTATGTGTGTGTATATATATATATATATATATGTGTGTGTGTGTGTGTATGGAGTGTTCTGAAAAAAATGTAGATACTGTATTTATACATTTCATTGTCTTTTATTTAAATCACACATTTCTTAGCAGGATTAGAACCCATGACCTGTTACACTGACAGCAGACACTTTAGTGATGGAGCTATTTGCTCCTATAGAGGAAGTATGAGAATTCTAACTATATGAAGTTACGTGTAATTGTCAGAGAAGTATCTTCATATAGTTAAAATTCTCATATTTCCTATACAGGAGCAAACAGCTTCATCAGTAAGGTGTCTGCTTCCAGTGTAATAGGTTGTGGTTTCTAATCCTGGGTATGACACTTGTAAAATGTGTATATTCAGTATAATAAAGAGGGTGTGATGTGTAAGGTGCAGGGACCAGTGAGGAAGTCGGTCACTGAAAAGACAGCGACAGCTATCAATTAACTTAATTCAATGGTGTCACAGAATGGGAGGAGAGGTGCCCCCTTCAGAGCAGGAGCCCGGCGGCAAATGACTCCGTTGCCTCCCAGAGTTCTGCCTCTGGTAGAGAGGTTTGGAACTGAAAGTCAATAGCACAATATATTTCCCCCATTATCCAAACAGAGTGGGCTGTGCTGGTAGAGTCACATCCCTGCCATTAGACATTGATGTGTAATTGCCTAGTTCTTACTGTGATCGTTTCAGAAGTAAAAGTCAACAGTGGGGAAATGTAACAAGTTTATATTGATTTGATTTAGGACTCCTGAGATATCAATCATGCGGCTTATCAGATAGGATGAGTGCATTGTTTTGATATGTGTCAGATTACAAGTTTCTGAAATTCCATTGCACTTTTTTTGAACAGTTGCTCTATAAATATATGGTGAGTGCATGATAAGGCTAAAAATCTTCCCAACTCAGTATAAGCTTTTCCAAGTTCATCCTTCAAGTTGTTGTTTTTTATTTATATACTCTTAGTCATAGAGTATTTTATATCCTCTAACTATAGATAACCTCTGGTAGAAAATTAGATTGTAAGTTCCACTGGGGCAGAAACTGATGTGAATGAATATGAATTCAGTAGGGGGGATGAAATCTCAATGATGTGCGCTTACATGCACATCTCTGAGAATTACATTGCAGATTTCATGTTCACCTCATTGGGCTGCGAAACAAAAAGCTGAAATATTTTTGCCAACGAGTTGCTGGGGAAACGTCCGAATGCCGACAACACGTGATCATAGCAATCAATTGAATTGTTCCCTTGGATTGTAAAGCACTATTTGTGTTGCTGTATAAATAAAGAATGATAACAGTAATATCTCACATTTGATTATAAATGCATAGGGATACATTTACTAAAGTGGGAGGTTTTTTTTTAGAACTGATGATGTTGCTCATAGCAACCAATCAGATTCTACTTAACATTTATCTAGCTGCTTCTAGATGATAACAGATATAATCTGATTGGTTGCTATGGGCAACATAACCAGTTCTAAAAAAAACTCCCACCTTAGTAAATTTACCCCATAGTCATAGTGTCTTGTCCAATTCCACCTTTACCTTTCCGGCAATTGGTGGTGGGGCTTAGTGATGTAACACATGTATAATAGGAAGGCGATCACAAGACCACCTGTCTGGATCCCGGCAGTCACAATACCGACGCTGGAATCCCGACAGGCGGTGAAATCCCACCGCCGGAATACCAACGCCACAGGCTTTTCTCCTTCTGTGGGTGTCCACGACACCCATAGAGGGAGGATAGATCCAGCGGCGAGCGTGAGCCTGCAAGGGGATTTATAGTGTTCGCCCCGCTGCCGGCATACAGGTAGCCGGGATCCCACTGTCGGGATAATGACAGCCGGGATCCCGGCCGCAGGTATAAGGTATGTATTCCATATAATATATTGTATGTGTACTTATTCAGGGGTATAGCGAAAGCACGTCCAGTACGGATTAATACTTTCTGGTGAGGAATTTTGCCTGCCTTCTTTTATATGTATGCTTCTATATAAATGTACCCTACTTATTTACAATACCAAATATGCCATTACTTGCCAAAAAGCAGATCAATAATGATCTAACTTTACTTGTGTCTTGCCAAAAAAAGCATGATGCACTGAGTTAACCTGTCTGCAATTAGCAGCACTATATAATTTGCCCATTTGAAAAGTTGTCCATTAAGACGGGATAAAAAATAAATAAAAGATGTTTGCATTCACCTCTGAAAATCAGCTTCCTAAATCTGTTAATTATTAACATTTCTTATCAACTATCCACTAAATGACACTCTTAAAGAGTAAGTAAACCTAGTATTTGACATTAATATACAACAAAAGGTGTGTGTGTATTACACAGATGGATAACATATAAGAAATTACTAGTGTTTATATTTAACTAGATGTGTCTACTATACTCTGTTTTAAGGCCCATACACACTGGACGATTTTGAGCTGAGAGCAGGTCACTTTTGGTGTGTTGAGCTGCTTTCAGCTCAAAGCCTCCCAGTGTGTATGCACAAGCAATGAGCAGTGAGCGCTGATGCGCGATACAGCTTCATCGCTGGCGGCCGCCGTATTACCAGTAGATGAACTGCGGGGTGAGCGGCTTTCCATAGCGTCCTGCTATGGGAAGACGTTCACCCCCGCTGTCGTCGCTGGGCAAGGGGAAAAGCGCGTATTTGCACTGAGCGCTTTTCAGCCTAGCGATGTCAGCGATCATTGCTGTGCATACACGCTGGGCAAAAACACCCAGTGTGTATGCACCGTTACTCCTACGCAGAGATCTTGCATGTTAGGTGATGCTCCTATAATGCAACAGCTCAGCTGTGCAGATTTGTCTTTTCATAATAAGGGACAGTGATGTCACAGCAGCTCAAATGACTGTAATCTCATTTTTTCTTATTAGGATACAATCCTGCAGATGTCGCAACCTGAACTCCATGGCTGCAGAGGTTTGACAGCACCAGGGAAATGTAAAAGAAGCAGCCTTCAGCTTCCCTGTGTACACCTGGCTGCTGCAGGGAGGAGCAGCATAAGAAAATGTAAAGCCGCAATGTCATGATGGTCCGATATATTGGTCCTCAATGTTTAAATTGACGTTTATAAAAATGTTTCCTTTAAAACAAAAAATCATGTTGAATATGTTGTAAATAGACTCGTCAATTTCTGTCTATTTTCCGGAAAAAAAGTATTAGCCACTTAAGTGGTTAAGAAACAAGAAATATACATTAACACTCATTATTATGAATGACTTATATACAGTATGTCATAAAAAGGTGATTGACAAAAATGGCCTATTTTGGGTATTTGACCTGGCTATAAAGCATATATTGATTCATTCCTTGGTTTGTTACCTAACCTTAGTAAATAACTGAATGATATTGAACTGTATTTTTACACTGCGTTTTGTGTCCTCAAGTCCTTTTAAGTATATTGGGGGTAATTCCGAGTTGATCGCTCGCTAGCAGCTTTTAGCAGCCGTGCAAACGCTATGCTGCTGCCCACTGGGGAGTGTATTATAGCTTAGCAGAAGTGCAAACGCACGTGCAGCCGAGCTCTGCAAAAACAGTTTGTGCAGTTTCAGAGTAGCTCTGAACCTACTCAGCGCTTGCAATCACTTCAGACTATTTGTGTCCGGATTTGACGTCATACACCCGCCCAGCGAACGCCCAGCCACGCCTCAGTTTTTTCAGACACGCCTGCCTTTTTGCAAACACTCCCTGAAAACGGTCAGTTGACACCCAGTAACGCCCCATTCCTGTCAATCTTCTAGCGGCCGCCAGTGCGAAGAAAAACTTCGCTAGACCTGAGCGCAACCACAAAGGGCTTTGTACCCGTACGTCGCACATGTGCATTGCGGGGCATACGCATGCGCATAAATGCCATTTTTTCACCTGATCGCTGCACTGCAAAAATCGGCAGCGAGCGATCAACTCGGAATGACCCCCATTGTCTCTATGGTCTGTCAGGGAGAATCTGGGGGGTACCCGAACACTGGTAAGCTGTTCTGCCATAGGAATGAAAAACAGCCACTGAAACGCGACGATCATGCTACAACTAGCAGTCCTGGTGATGTCACAACAAATGTTACTGCCAGCAAGTATCAATCTGTATGAATCTGCATGAATCTCAGTGATGCTCTGACAAGTTAGCACCTTGTTCCCCATTTATAATGTATTTATAAGAATAATGGGGGTCATTCCGAGTTGTTAGCTCGGTAAATTTCTTCGCATCGCAGCGATTTTCCGCTTAGTGCGCATGCGCAATGTTCGCACTGCGACTGCGCCAAGTAAATTTGCTATGTAGTTAGGAATTTTACTCACGTTTTTTTCCTCGTTCTGGGGATCGTAATGTGATTGACAGGAAGTGGGTGTTTCTGGGCGGAAACTGGCCGTTTTATGGGTGTGTGTGAAAAAACGCTACCGTTTCTGGGAAAAACGCGGGAGTGACTGGAGAAACGGAGGAGTGTCTGGGCGAACGCTGGGTGTGTTTGTGACGTCAAACCAGGAACGACAAGCACTGAACTGATCGCAGATGCCGAGTAAGTCTCGAGTTACTCAGAAACTGCACAGAGATGTCTTATCGCAATATTGCGAATCTTTCGTTCGCAATTTTAAGAAGCTAAGATTCACTCCCAGTAGGCGGCGGCTTAGCGTGTGCAAAGCTGCTAAAAGCAGCTTGCGAGCGAACAACTCGGAATGACCACCAATATTCTAGTTGAAAATTACTTCCCAACTGTACTTAATGAAAAATCTGAATAAACAATTCCACTCCCTGATCACTTGGCATGACCTGTCACAAGAGATCATTCCTCTTCTAATTACTTTTAAATTACCTGCCTGTTGTCAGGGGTCTCATGCTCGTTGCCGAGGGTTTCATACACGTTGTCAGAGGTTTCATGCTCCGGGTTCCATGCTCGTAGGGGTCTTCTGCGCATTGCCAGAGGTTTCGTACGCGTTGTCAGGGATCTCCAGCACGTTGCCAGGGGTTTCATGCGTGTTGCCAACAAAGTATGGAAGGGACACACACACACACACACACACATACACACATACAGTGGGTCTTAGGGGAGGGGGGCCTGGTGTCACACATACACACACATACATACATACAGTGGGTCCTGGGGGAGGGGGGCCTGGTGTCACACTCACATACATACAGTGGGTCCTGGGAGAGGGTGGGGGGGTGGGGGCTTGGTGATAGTTTGCCACTGCTGCTAGCCGACGCAGCCCCCGCAGTGCATTGAGATGCGCTGGGGGCTGCAGAGTTTGGTATAGTGCAGTGTAAAAAAAAAACCTTAACATGGCCACCGCCGGCGCTGGGGAGACAGGCGCTAGAAGTCAAATGTGACCTCAAGCATCTGTCTGCTCCTTGGCGGTGGCCATTTTTGGTGGGGGTTTTTGTACACTGCACTGTACGGAACTCTGCAGCCCCCAGTGCGTCTCAATGCACTGCGGGGCTGCGGCAGCTAGCGACAATTTGGCCAGCGCGGCTGCTTTCTGTGGGTGCTCCTGAGTGTCCGTGGGTGCTCCCGGCGCCTTTGTTCCCACCTCAGAATCAGCCGCACACCTTTGATTTACCAAAATCTGAAAATTTGTACTATCGGTATTTTCATTGTTCGGGATGCAGGGTGAGGTCATGTGCCTGTCATTCACATAAGTGCATGTCGGCGGGAGGAGGAGGTTTCTAGTTGCCAAAGGCTTTTTGTGATAGTGATGGGGGGAGCAGTGGCGTAACTATAAATTCAGACACGCCTGCCTTTTTGCCAAAAAAAGTCCCCCCCCTTTGTATTTTGGTAAAAAACATAAGCCCTTGTCTAGGCAATTTGGCTCTCAGTGTGAACAGTTAAAACTACGCCCTCCACCCCATAGACATTTTAAAAATAAAGAATTTGTGCACACTTTAGGCGCTTGAGCCCCAAAAAGGGGTGTGGCCTCACTGCAAGGGAGTGGCCTTGTGGGAAAAGTCTACCGTATACTCCAGTTTTGCAACCTACATGCTAGACATTGGCCACCAGAGGAAAAAAAAAAATACTGATTCATGCCCCTTACATTATTTTTCCTTCCTATAGTAATGCCCTTACACATTATGCCACACACTGTAATGCGCATTCCATATTATGCCGCACACTGTAATGCCCATTCCAAAATATTCCACACACCATACTGCCCATTCCTCAATATGCCATACACCGTAATGTCCCTTACACAATATGCCACACACCATAATGCCCATTACACATTATGCCACACACTATTATGCCCTGACACCATAATATGCCCCACACACAATAATTCCTCGTACAAAGTATGCCCCACAGTAGTAAGGCTTCTAATTACTTTGTAATTACCTGCTTGTTGTCAGGGGTTTCATAATCGTTGCCAGGGGTTTCATGCTCTGGGTACCATTCTCGTCGTCAAGGGTTTTACGCTCTGAATTCCATGCTCGTTGCCGGGTATTTCATGCTCGTTGCTAGGGGTTTCACGGTAGAAAATACAATTTTCTGAAACTTCTGCCGGTGGCTCCAGCGTTCCAGGTAACATTATACCGCTGAGCTTCCCTAACATATGCTAGAGGCCAAGTAGGACCTCTTGCATCTGTCTCCTCCTAGGAGCAGCCATTTTTGGAGGGATATTTTTAGCAGATACCATGGGGCGAGCTAGACCGCATGAAATTAAATTAACATAAACACTAGCGGGAGCATCAGCGCTTGAACCCCAAGCCACCGTGGGTTCTGCAGGGGTTGATGCTACTCCACAGGGAAGGGGGGATGTTACAACCCCCCCCCCTCGCCTTCACAACCAGCAGATTGTAGTAGTAGTATATAATACGCTGTGAGTGTTGGCCCTGTAGTATCACATACACTGCACTTTCTACGAGGCAGACTGTAGCATCTTAAATGCTACTCATGGACTTGCCACACTTGCTCTAACATCAAACATTTTTAAACCCCTTCTAGAAATCCTGTGTTTGCCCCTGGCAATAAGTCTGCCAATGTCTATAGACGTACATAAAGGAAGTCACTCAACTGACAGTGAGTGACAGGAAGACAGCGTTTGGGGTGGTAACGGGGAGTGGTCAGCCAAACGCAGACATGTTATGGCCATTTAGATGCAATGTTCTGAGCGTGCATAAATTAGTGGTTGCGATCTTACTTGCTACTGGAGAGCTCTCAGCGTCCCAGGAGAGCAGCTCATCCTGCGTGTCCCGCGATTTGCGACAATGGTAGCAGTGTATCAGCAATTATACACTGTTGGATTTAAATGATGCGACTGCAGTAGGCGTCCCTATGCTCAGGCTAGCTTTTGCCCATATTATCATATAATCGCAATTGTGTACGGCAAAAGATAGCAACAGCAGCAGCAAAATCAACCATATCTGAATCAGGCCCATAGTGCAAACACACATCCACTGTATACATGCTGTGCAAACATTTTAAAAAGTTTTTACATTTTTCTGGCTTCATCATGATGGTTATTTGCCTCTATACCCGACCTCAATGACTAATCCATTTGTTTCCTGTTGCTCCAATCATTGAGTAGAGTTTAAAGGTAAATAATGCATTCTACAGGGTGATTCAAAAGTCACAGTACACCCTTTTGTTTCAAAAACTGTGCAGGAAATGTGAAAAATGAATACTACAGTAAGGTATGGGTGAGGTGGGCTATCTTTTAGGGTATGTACCGAACATGAGCGCTTTGAAATCGGCCATCTTGAATTTAAGGCAGTTTTTCAAATGGAAAGGGGGTCGTGCAACATGTCAAACAACATCAGAATTTGCTGAAAATATACGTTATGGTAAGAACTTACCACAGGATCCACAGGATAACAATGGGATATGATGAAGCGACAGCGGATTTGCTCCAATTGGTCAATGCTTTTCCGGCCTCGGTCATTCCGAGTTGATTGCACGCAGCAACTTTTTGCAGCCTGTGCGATCAACTAGACGCCGCCTATGTGGGAGTGTATTTTTGCATAGCAAGGCTGCGATCGCTTGTGCAGCCCTGCTATGCAAAAAGTTTTGTGTAGAACAAGACCAGCGTAAGAGTTACTTACCCTGTGCGATGAATCCAGCATTGCAGGTCCCGGAATTGACGTCAGACATCCGCCCTACAAACGCCTGGACACACCTGCGTTCGTCGCACCACTCCCAGAAAACGGTTAGTTGATGCCCCGGAACGTCTTCCTCCTGTCAATCTTCTCGTGATCGCTTTATTCGTCTGCTTGTCGTTGCCCAGCAACGGCCGTCGCTGGGCAACGACGCGCCTGCGCTTTGCGCCCGCTGCGCTTGCGCAGAACTGACCCGTTTGCACAGCTGCGAAAAACAGCAATCAGAAATGGGGAATTACATGATAATGCCCCTAAATCTGATACTCTTCTAGCTGACACCATAGTCAGTAGAAAGAGAACTTTAGCTGTCAACCATTTAAGATCCACTTTATTAAGTGGTTCAAACGGGGCAACTTGAAGGGCTTTCAGTACTAGTCTTAAGTCCCAAGGCACTGTAGGAGGAACAAAAGGAGGTTGAATGTGCAGCATTCCCTGGAAAAAAGTAAGCACATCCTGTAAATTGGCAATTTTCTTTTGGAACCATACAGTTAATGCCGACACTTGCACTCTCAAGGAAGCCACCTTCAAACCTTTATCCATTCCTGCCTGAAGGAATGCTAAGACTCTGGAAACTCTGAAAGACTTACAGTAGGACCCATTTTCCGTTCACTGCACCAATGAATATAGGTTTGCCATATTCGGTAATAAATGCGAGCTGAGGAAGGTTTCCTTGCTCTGATCATAGTTTGAATTACCTGTTGTGAGAATCCTCTTGGCTTCAGGATAGAAGTTTCAAGAGCCACGCCGTCAAAGACAGTTGATCCAGATTTCTGTGATAACAAGGACCCTGCATCAGTAGATGTGGACTTTGAGGGAGCAGAAGTGGAACATCCATCGACATCCTCTGCAGATCTGTGTACCAATTCCTTCTGGGCCAAGCCGGAGCTATTAGTATCACGGCACCTTTTCCTTGCTTTATCTTTCTCACCACCCCGGGTAACAGGGTGATTGGAGGAAACACATAACCCAGATGAAAGTCCCATCTCACCGACAGGGCATCCACAAAGATCGCCCTGGGATCAGGGGCAAACGCAGGATTTGCAAGAGGGGGTTTCCAGAGAGAGGTGGAGCCAAGTACGGGGATGGAGACTGAGGTGACCCAGTATTTGCTGGGACTGTTAAACTAGTGTAGATAGACCTACATGAGAAGATAGATAGATAGATAGATAGATAGACAGTCAGACAGACAGACAGACAGACAGACAGACAGACAGACAGACAGATAGATAGATAGATAGATAGATAGATAGATAGATAGATAGATACCAAATGTATTTTATAATAGTCATAGAGCAATCTCCAGTCTAAAAATGTACTGGAAAAACACCACTATATGGAAAATGACAATGTTAGGTGGTACACCTTGAGGGGGTTAACTAAAAGCCAGACTAATATCCATACAATATATATATATTGTTGCCCATGATGCATTCGCATGGTAGGCTGTAAGTGGCGGCATCCCATTCCATTGCACGCTTCCGCTACCAACACAGTCTAATGAGCAGGGGGAGCTGTAGCACGTAATAGGCAGCTGTGCGTATATAAAGGGAGCCAGCACAGGGTAATAAATGTGAGCTCCCGCTACCCATTACTTGTGTAGCGGGAAGGCGACAGTACGTTCTATGACAGACTATGGGAAAAAAGCTGCGGCCCGCTGCGCTATGTTGCGATGAGTATGCATCACAGCAACACCACGATGTGCAGCCTCCTGCAGCAAGGATGTTAGAGGACACATTTGTGTAGATACAGTATATATATATATATATATATATATATATATATATATAGACGAGAGGCGGTAAAGCAATCAGCCGCACTCAGGGTCTTGTAGTAGCAAACAGATGTATTAAAAATCACTGCATGAAAACCAACGTTTCGGGACAGACAAGTCCCTTTGTCAAGGTGAGTAACAGATGAACAAAAAAAGAAAACATACCTTTATACCATGAAGTGAAAGCCCCTCAGGTGCTTGTGCGCCCGGCGCCGCCCGCTGCTCCCCGGCGTCTTCCGCTTGCGTCATCCAGCGGCGTCCGCCGGTGCCATGGAGACCGGACAACGCCGGCGCCCCCCGCGTGACGTGCTATAGTAAACAGAGAAAGAACAAAACACAGTGCTGCTATGGTTAATAGCGCCCCTCACCGAGAGCTGCTGTAGCCATATTAGACGGACTAGTAGAGTATCTGAGTACTGTAGTGAAAAACGTGCATATTCTTTGCTCGTGGACGTGAATGAAAACCTGAGTGAGGACTGTGCAGAGGTCACAAGCTACAGTATTGCAGCTAATAAAAAATAAAGGCTGTTCACACCAAGTCCGAACGGTTCTGTACGTTAGCTACAAGAGATCTGGAAATATTCTACACTGGTTCATACTAATTATAGGATTTTAATACTGGGATAAGCTATATGGGTTTGTCCCATTTATTTTCACAATTAAGACATTGCTCTTACATATAAAAAACACCCCTGAGGAAGTCTATTAGACGAAACGCGTTGGGTGATTTAACCTTTGTGGGTTGGACGGGCTGTCATAGGAGCTCCTCCCCGGCTGGGGTAGACAGCAGTGCCATTAAGACCTTATCCCATGAATGTTAATATTGATGTAAGAGTCATTCATTTTAAAAAGAAGAAAAGATTTTATTAATAATAAATTTCATGGAAGTTTTAATTAACGAGTGATGCTGTTATCTGGGTGAATCTGGTGAGAGGGTATTTTGCAGAATTATCTATCTTCTCATGATCAAATCCCAAATTGAAGGACTATCCTAAAGAGAAAAAAGTTAAAGAGACACTACTACCTGTTGTGAGCGCTCTCCATACAACCATCTACATCAGGCATTCCCAACCACGGTCCTCAAGGCACACCAACAGTGCAGGTTTTAGTGATATCCAGGCTTCAGCACAGGTGACTTAATTAGTAGCTCCGTTATTTTGATTTAACCATCTGTGCTGCAGCCTGGATATCACTAAAACCAGCACTGTTGGTGTGCCTTGAGGACCGTGGTTGGGAATGCCTGATCTACATTGTTAACCGCCTGGTTCTCGACTGGCAGGAGGACCTATTTGGAGAATAGCAGCTGACCTTCCCCAAGGACATTTTGGGTCTAAGGCGAATTATTATAGTGCAATTTGGTTATATATATAATTCTTTGTTGATATATATATATATATATATATGCGCCAGTAGGTGTCCAGCACTCTGTAGCCTGCTTTATTTGTCCCTGAGGGGCAGATTTATTAAGCTCGGTGAAGTGATAAAGTGGAAGGTGATAAAGGACCAGCCAGTCAGCTCCTAACTGTCACTTTTCAAACCCAGCTTGTGACATGACAGTTAGGATCTGATTGGCTGGTACTTTATCACCTTCCACTTTATCACTTCACCGAGCTTAGTAAATCTGTCCCACTGTGCCAGATACCATTTGGAGGTCTATATATATATATGTGTGTGTGTGTGTGTGTGGCATGTGAATATATGTGTGTGTGTATATGTATGTATGTATGTAAATATATATATATATATATATATATATAATTGAAATTATTTTGCAGGAGTAACTAGATATATAGGTATTTTGGAAGAATCTAAACTTGAAATACCTGGCTTTATTAAGCACTTACAAGGGCATCCAGGAAGAGGATCTGTCACTCAGATAGGAAGTGGAGGGACTGAGGCAGAGTGGAGATTGCAGCAGCTGTCCAGCTGCCAAGACACACAGCAAACCTGACTAGTGCACAACCCGCTATTTGCGGATCTTTGGAAAGGGGCGTAGCCAAATGCTGGAGGGGCGGGGCTTAAATCGCAGGCCGCTGCAATGGCTTCTTTACCTGAAAAAATCAGTTTGGTCTGTCAGGGGGGGTTTCTGGGTACTCAGAACCCTCCCCCCCCCCTGCATGTGCTAGTGGGGATCCTTTGTTCTGGAAGACCTCCGGGTGTAGAGACCATTCGTTTGCCTGAATGGCGTGTCGAATGAGAAAGTCCGCTTCCCAGTTTAGGACTCCCAGAACGAACACTGTGGACAAGACTGGATGATGAAGTTCTGCCCACTTTAGTATGTGACTTACCTCCTTCATCACTTTTTGGCTGCGAGTTCCCTCCTGATGGTTGAGGTATGCTACTGCCGTCGCATTGTCCGAGCGGGTCTGGACTGGTTTTCCCCGAAGAATGTCCTTTGCCTGGATCAGTGCCATGTATATGGCCCAAAATTCCAATAGATTTATTGGCAGGCAACTTTCTTCCTTGGTCCATTGCCCCTGAAAACACAACCTTCCTGACACTGCTCCCCAGCCCTGGAGACTGGCATCTGTCATCAGAATTTCCCAATCTGATATTCAAAAGGGTCTCCCCTTGTCCAGATGGGATGTCTGTAGCCACCAGGCAAATGACCTTCTTACTTCTAACGTAAGAACCATAGTCTGTGTTTTTATCGTCTGATGCAACCCATTCCATTTGGCAAGAATCAGACGCTGCAGAGGCCTCGAGTGGAAGTGAGCATACTCCACCATGTCGAATGTTGACATCATCAAACCCATCACACGCATTGCTACGTGCATGGATACCTTTTGACTGTGTAACAAGTCCTGAATCCTTGACTGAACCTTGGATATCGTGTTCAGAGGTAAAATTACTCTCTGAAGCCTTGAATCCAGTACAGCTCCCAAGTGAGTCATCCGCTGTGACGGAACCAGAGACGAGTTTGCCCAATTTATGAGCCACCCTTGGGTCTGCAGACACATTATTGTCTATTGCAGATGACATAAGAGCAATTCCTGCGTCTGTGCCAGGATTAAAAGATTGTTGAGGTATGTAAATATTCTTATCCCCTGCTAACGGAGATAAGATGCCATTACCACCATAATCTTGGTAAATACTCTGGGGGCTGTGGCTAACCCAAAAGGTAGGGCCTAGAACTGAAAATGCTGTTGGAGGATAGCGAACCTGAGATAGCACTGATGGGACAGTGCTATAGGAACATGTAGGTAAGCATCCTGTATATCCAGGGATACCATATAATCCCCTGGCTCCATGTCCAAAATGATGGAACGTAACGTCTCCATGTGAAACCGAGATACCCAAATGTATTTGTTCAGCACTTTGAGAGATTGAGAATGGGCCGAAATGACCCATTTGGCTTCTGAACTAAAAACAGGTTGGAGTAAAAACCCTGTCCTCGTTGTGCAGGAGGAACTGGAATGACTACTTCTGGCTGAAGCAATTTCTGGACTGCCTCTAACAAAGCCCTGGCCTTCGTCTCTACTTGAGACAGGCTGGTACAAAAAACCTTCGAGGAGGGTGCTTCTTGAAGGCAAACACATAACCTAGAGATACCGCTTCCTGCACCCAAGCATCTGTTGTAGACTGCTGCCAGATCTGTGCAAACTGAAGAAGTCGGCCCCCCACTATGGGGTCCCCCAAGAGGAGTCACGCACCATCAGGCTGATGGATTATTATTAGAGATGAGCGGGTTTGGTTTTACTCGGATTTACTCGGGTATTTCGGGTTTTGCTTATTGGCTATCCAAAACGCGTGACATCCGTATTCCAATAAGATTCCGTTTCAAGCCCCGAGTTAATCCGAGTAAAACCGAACCCGCACATCTCTACTTATTATCTGTTTTCCCAACCGGTACCCTGGTAGCCCAATGCTTTTTAGTCTTGCCAGACTTGTATTGGGGCTGCTTGCCATCACTTTTTCCTTTAGCTTTTCCTTGAGAACGAAAGGGCCGAAAAGCGGGAACTTTAGGTTTGAAATTGTATGTGGAAGGAAACTTGAACTTCTTTGAGTCTGCTTCTGACTCCAGAATATCTGTCAATTCTTTACCAAAAAGAATATCTCCAGAAAAGGGCAAAGATTCCAAAACCTTCTTTGATTCTGAATCAGCTTTCCATGTACGTAGCCAAACTGCTCTGCAAGCAGCTATTGTTGAAGCTGATGCCCTGGAGGCAATAGTACCCATATCCAATGCTGCTTCTTCCAAGAACATTGCAGCCTGTTTTATATGTGCTATATGGGATTTTCGCTCTTTAGAAGCTATTAAAAAATCCCCCTTCAATGCATCAGCCCAGGCAGCCACTGCCTTTGCCATCCAAGCTGAATCCATGGCTGGCCTTATGACTGCCCTAGACAGGGAAAAAAATGTTTTTTAGAAAACCATCCACTCTCCTATCCGTGACATCATTTAATGATGTTAAAGGAAAAGGTAATGTAGATTTTCGCACTAATCGAATTACGTGCATATCTACTTTAGGAGCCACCTCTCTTTTTAAACAATCCCAGCTGGAGGAGGATAATTGGAATTCCATTTCTTAGGAATTCTGAAATTCTTATTGGGCGTAGCCCAAGCCTCTTCCATGATTTCCGTCAGCTGATCTGACCCTGGAAACTCAGTCTTAACTGTTTTTGAACGTTTAAACACAGGTGCCTTGGTTTTTAACACAGGCTCTGCTGAATCATCTAAGGACAGAATGGCTTTCATAGCTTTAATTAACTCGCTATATCCACTGAGCTGAGACCTTCCTCCTCCTCTTCGTATGCCGAAGTAGAATTAATTGAGCCTTCATCTTCCGATGAATCCTCATCTGAATCATGTGTAGCCTGTGAGGGTGAAGATTTACTTACTTTGAGTCATAACTGCCATTTCAAATCTGTTAACATTTTCAGCAAATTCTGATGTTGTTTGACATGATATATGACCCCCTTCACATTTCAAAAAACTGACTTAGTTTTTATCTGCAATCCTGACGAAGCCCCACCACAGGCGAAACGCGTCGAGCGCAGAGGACATCAATCCCGAGCAACGCTGCTTTAGCGGTAAGAGCAGACTGCACGGGAATCCGCCGGCGGACTTCGGATCTCATCTCTCCACGGGAGACCACCCGAAACGGAACCTCTAACGAGGTAAAGCTCTGGGGCAACTACCACGAGGTATCTTATAGCCATAAGACTGTCACACAATACCATCAGTGGCCGGGCAGACGTACTTGATCACGTCATCGGAGTGGAATCGATTACTAGCGTCTGTTAAGACTACCTGATACAGAATAACAATCACCACTTCTTCCATATGTTGAGGGAGTAAGTCGCAGAAGCGCATCTCCTCCCCTATTCATATATAGAGACTATACATGCTGGAGACTCTAAATTAGGACTATGGGACAAAAGTCTGGTTGCTTTGATTTATAATATAATATATGTTATATGTTGGTTTGTCTTGTTATTGTTTACCGGTAATAGGCAGTCTCACACCAGTACCTTTTAAAGTGTTTTATACCATAAAACATGTTTTGAGGTAAATCTAACTGATATACCACATATCCATTTAAATAAAGAATATATTCATATTTTAATTCTATTGAATCACTCTGTGTTTTTTGCGCTGGGGTACCCTGTTTTTTGTTTATGTCTGCATTTAGTGGAGCCAGGTAGTGACTCCGCCCCTTTCAGCAGCACTTCCAGGGTCACCCTATCACGCTTTTTAGCGCAGTGCCATTCCTTCTTCTGTTTGACTTAGATTCAAGATTGACGATTTCAAGATGGCACCCATGTTCGGTACATACCCTAATAGATAGCCCACCTCATCCATACCTTACTGTAGTATTCAGTTTTCCCATTTCACGCACAGTTTTTGAAAAATAAGGGTGTACTGTGACCCTGTATACAAAGAAACACTGGAAAACTCTGTACATTTAAAGGAGAGCGATGTGACCTCATCAAGTGAAGTTATTACTTATACTGGAATACAAGCTTGGGATGTTGCACGGGAGACCTCAATTATGCAAGGCTGCACTAATAAATCCACACTAATATGGATCTAATAGCAGTTGCTCTAAAAGTTCTATTCAGACCCAGTTTACATCTGATATATTAGCAATAATAATGAAGGTAACAAATCTGCTGTTGGGAAAATATGCAGAGTTGGCCTAAGTTCACTAAAACCTTTAGAGCAGTATTTTGAACTAGTATAACAGACCTTTGTCAGTCATTTGTGTTGCCTGGCTTTACACCCACTCCCTCATCACCATCTCTCTCCCTCTTCCCCCTTCTCTTATACCTTTCTTTTTCCCCTTCTTCCCCCATTTCTCTCCCTCTCCACCTCTCTCTGCCCCTTTCCCCAATCTCTGTCACTCCTTATTCTTTCCCATGTCTTTATCTCTCTGCCTCTCCCCTCCATCTCCCTCTCTGCTCCGCCTTTCTCTTTTACCCTTTTCTCTGCCCACCTTTTCTCTCTCCCTGTTTCCTATATATCCTTTTTTCTCATTCTCTTTGCTATCAGAACTTCATTCTTCCATTCATGCAGTATATATAATGCCTCCATATATACAGTATACACACTGGGGATAAGTATAATAATGCCTCTATTATAGAAATACGATATACACTGGGAATAAATATAACGCTTTTGTCTCTAGTGTCAATCACATGAATAACCTCACCCTGTTCATTCTTTACCATGACAATCATAAACCTGCTCCCTCTACCCAGATAATCGAGTGCTATAATTGCTGCCACATGGAATTTCCTGGTTCATGCCAGCATTGACGAAGAGTAGACTGGAATCTCCCTGGAGCGGGAGAGAGGCGTACAGGTTGTTTTTGTATTAATAATAATAATAATAATAATAATAATAATAATTATTTGATTTATATAGTGCTTTTCTTCAGTAGGATGCAAGGTGCTTTACATCTGACGATAGCAGTACATAATAAAGTTTAGGTGAGGAAGCCAACTTGGGGCCATTACAATAGTTATACTGAGGAAACTACAACATACGCAGTACAATTATAATTGTAGCAAATAGCAAGACAAAAGACTAGTGATGAGCGGGTTCGGTTCCTCGGAATCCGAACCCCCCGAACTTCACCCATTTTACACGGGTCCGAGGCATACTCGGATACTCCAGTATTGCTCGGTTAACCCGAGCGCGCCCGAACGTCATCATCCTGCTGTCGGATTCTCGCGAGATTCGGATTCTATATAAGGAGCCGCGCGTCGCCGCCATTTTTCAATCGTGCATTGGAAATTATAGTGAGAGGACGTGGCTGGCGTCCTCTCACTTTGTTTCAGAACTTTCAGGGGGCTGCAAATATCTTTATTCTGGGGACCAGCAGTATTATAGGAGGAGTACAGTGCAGAGTTTAGCTGACCAGTGACCACCAGTATTATACGTTCTCTGCCTGAAAAACGCTCCATATCTGTGCTCAGTGTGCTGCATATATCTGTGCTCACACTGCTTTATTGTGGGGACTGGGGACCAGCAGTATTATATAGGAGGCGTACAGTGCAGAGTTTTGCTGACCAGTGACCACCAGTATTATACGTTCTCTGCCTGAAAAACGCTCCATATCTGTGCTCAGTGTGCTGCATATATCTGTGCTCACACTGCTTTATTGTGGGACTGGGGACCAGCAGTATTATATAGGAGGAGTACAGTGCAGAGTTTTGCTGACCAGTGACCACCAGTATTATACGTTCTCTGTCTGAAAAACGCTCCATATCTGTGCTCAGTGTGCTGCATATATCTGTGCTCACACTGCTTTATTGTGGGGACTGGGGACCAGCAGTATTTTATAGGAGGAGTACAGTGCAGAGTTTTGCTGACCAGTGACCACCAGTATTATACGTTCTCTGCCTGAAAAACGCTCCATATCTGTGCTCAGTGTGCTGCATATATCTGTGCTCACACTGCTTTATTGTGGGGACTGGGGACCAGCAGTATTATATAGGAGGAGTACAGTGCAGAGTTTTGCTGACCAGTGACCACCAGTATTATACGTTCTCTGCCTGAAAAACGCTCCATATCTGTGCTGCATTGTAGTATATAGTAGGAGTACAGTGCATAATTTTGCTGACCACCAGTATATAATATATAGGAGTACGGTACAGCAGGCCACTGCTCTACCTACCTCTGTGTCTTCAAGTATACTATCCATCCATACCTGTGGTGCATTTCAGTTTTGCACAGTTTGCTGACCACCAGTAAATAATATATAGCAGTACGGTACAGTAGGCCACTGCTCTACCTACCTCTGTGTCGTCAAGTATACTATCCATCCATACCTGTGGTGCATTTCAGTTTTGCACAGTTTGCTGACCACCAGTAAATAATATATAGCAGTACGGTACAGTAGGCCACTGCTCTACCTACCTCTGTGTCGTCAAGTATACTATCCATCCATACCTGTGGTGGATTTCAGTTTTGCACAGTTTGCTGACCACCAGTATATAATATATAGCAGTACGGTACAGTAGGCCACTGCTCTACCTACCTCTGTGTCGTCAAGTATACTATCCATCCATACCTGTGGTGCATTTCAGTTTTGCACAGTTTGCTGACCACCAGTATATAATATATAGCAGTACGGTACAGTAGGCCACTGCTCTACCTACCTCTGTGTTGTCAAGTATACTATCCATCCATACCTGTGGTGCATTTCAGTTTTGCACAGTTTGCTGACCACCAGTATATAATATATAGCAGTACGGTACAGTAGGCCACTGCTCTACCTACCTCTGTGTTGTCAAGTATACTATCCATCCATACCTGTGGTGCATTTCAGTTTTGCACAGTTTGCTGACCACCAGTATATAATATATAGCAGTACGGTACAGTAGGCCACTGCTCTACCTACCTCTGTGTAGTCAAGTATACTATCCATCCATACCTGTGGTGCATTTCAGTTTTGCACAGTTTGCTGACCACCAGTATATAATATATAGCAGTACGGTACAGTAGGCCACTGCTCTACCTACCTCTGTGTCGTCAAGTATGCTATCCATCCATACCTGTGGTGCATTTCAGTTGTGCGCAGTATATATAGTAGTAGGCCATTGCTATTGATACTGGCATATAATTCCACACATTAAAAAATGGAGAACAAAAATGTGGAGGGTAAAAATAAGAATTTACTCACCGGTAATTCTATTTCTCGTAGTCCGTAGTGGATGCTGGGAACTCCGTATGGACCATGGGGAATAGCGGGCTCCGAAGGAGGCTGGGCACTCTAGAAAGATTTATGACTACCTGGTGTGCACTGGATCCTCCCACTATGACCCTCCTCCAAGCCTCAGTTAGGACACTGTGCCCGGACGAGCTGACATAATAAGGAAGGATTTTGAATCCCGGGTAAGACTCATACCAGCCACACCAATCACACCGTACAACTCGTGATACTATATCCAGTTTGACAGTACGAAAACAACTGAGCCTCTCAACAGATGGCTCAACAATAACCCATTAGTTAGCAATAACTATTTACAAGAATTGCAGACAATCTGCACTTGGGATGGGCGCCCAGCATCCACTACGGACTACGAGAAATAGAATTACCGGTGAGTAAATTCTTATTTTCTCTGACGTCCTAGTGGATGCTGGGAACTCCGTAAGGACCATGGGGATTATACCAAAGCTCCCAAACGGGCGGGAGAGTGCGGATGACTCTGCAGTACCGAATGAGAGAACTCCAGGTCCTCCTCAGCCAGGGTATCAAATTTGTAGAATTTTGCAAACGTGTTTGCCCCTGACCAAGTAGCTGCTCGGCAAAGTTGTAAAGCCGAGACCCCTCGGGCAGCCGCCCAAGATGAGCCCACCTTCCTTGTGGAATGGGCATTTACAGATTTTGGCTGTGGCAGGCCTGCCACAGAATGTGCAAGCTGAATTGTACTACAAATCCAGCGAGCAATAGTCTGCTTAGAAGCAGGAGCACCCAGCTTGTTGGGTGCATACAGGATAAACAGCGAGTCAGATTTTCTGACACCAGCCGTCCTGGAAACATATATTTTCAGGGCCCTGACAACGTCTAGCAACTTGGAGTCCTCCAAGTCCCTAGTAGCCGCAGGCACCACAATAGGCTGGTTCAGGTGAAACGCTGACACCACCTTAGGGAGAAACTGAGGACGAGTCCTCAATTCTGCCCTATTCATATGGAAAATCAGATAAGGGCTTTTACATGATAAAGCCGCCAATTCTGACACTCGCCTGGCTGAAGCCAAGGCCAATAACATGACCACTTTCCACGTGAGATATTTCAGATCCACGGTTTTTAGTGGCTCAAACCAATGTGATTTTAAGAAACTCAACACCACGTTGAGATCCCAAGGTGCCACAGGAGGCACAAACGGGGGCTGAATATGCAGCACTCCTTTCACAAATGTCTGAACTTCAGGTACTGAAGCTAGTTCTTTTTGAAAGAAAATCGACAGAGCCGAGATCTGTACTTTAATGGAGCCTAGTTTTAGGCCCATATTCACTCCTGCTTGCAGGAAATGCAGAAATCGACCTAGTTGAAATTCCTCTGTTGGGGCCTTTTCGGCCTCGCACCATGCAACATATTTCCGCCATATGCGGTGATAATGATTTGCCGTAACATCTTTCCTGGCTTTAATAAGCGTAGGAATGACTTCCTCCGGAATGCCCTTTTCCTTCAGGATCCGGCGTTCAACCGCCATGCCATCAAACGCAGCCGCGGTAAGTCTTGGAACAGACAGGGCCCCTGCTGTAGCAGGTCTTTTCTGAGCGGCAGAGGCTACGGGTCCTCTGAGATCATCTCTTGAAGTTCCGGGTACCACGCTCGTCTTGGCCAATCCGGAACCACGAGAATTGTGTTTACTCCTCGCTTTCTTATTATTCTCAATACCTTTGGTATGAGAGGCAGAGGAGGGAACACATAAAACGACTGGTACACCCACGGTGTCACTAGAGCGTCCACAGCTATCGCCTGAGGGTCCCTTGACCTGGCGCAATATCTTTTTAACTTTTTGTTGAGGCGGGACGCCATCATGTCCACCTGTGGTTTTTCCCAACGGTTTACCAGCATCTGGAAGACTTCTGGATGAAGTCCCCACTCTCCCGGGTGGAGGTCGTGTCTGCTGAGGAAGTCTGCTTCCCAGTTGTCCACTCCCGGAATGAACACTGCTGACAGTGCTAGTACATGATTCTCCGCCCATCGGAGAATTCTTGTGGCTTCTGCCATTGCCATCCTGCTTCTTGTGCCGCCCTGTCGATTTACATGGGCGACTGCCGTGATGTTGTCTGACTGGATCAGCACCGGCTGGTGTAGGAGCAGGGATTTTGCTTGACTTAGGGCATTGTAAATGGCCCTTAGTTCCAGAATATTTATGTGAAGGGAAGTCTCTTGACTCGACCATAGTCCTTGGAAGTTTCTTCCCCGTGTGACTGCCCCCCAGCCTTGAAGGCTGGCATCCGTGGTCACCAGGACCCAGTCCTGTATGCCGAACCTGCGGCCCTCTAGAAGATGGGCACTCTGCAGCCACCACAGTAGAGACACCCTGGTTCTTGGAGACAGGGTTATTAAGCGATGCATCTGAAGATGCGATCCGGACCATTTGTCCAACAGGTCCCACTGAAAGATTCTGGCATGGAACCTGCCGAAGGGAATTGCTTCGTAAGAAGATACCATCTTTCCCAGGACCCGCGTGCAGTGATGCACCGATACCTGTTTTGGTTTCAGGAGGTCTCTGACTAGAGATGACAACTCCCTGGCTTTCTCCTCCGGGAGAAACACTTTTTTCTGGACTGTATCCAGAATCATACCCAGGAACAGTAGACGTGTCGTCGGAACCAGCTGTGACTTTGGGATATTCAGAATCCAGCCGTGCTGGTGCAGCACTTCCTGAGATAGTGCTACTCCCACCAACAACTGTTCCTTGGACCTCGCCTTTATTAGGAGATCGTCCAAGTACGGGATAATTAAAACACCCTTTTTTCGAAGGAGTATCATCATTTCCGCCATAACCTTGGTAAATACCCTCGGTGCCGTGGACAGTCCAAACGGCAGCGTCTGGAATTGGTAATGGCAATCCTGTACCACAAATCTGAGGTACTCCTGGTGAGGATGGTAAATGGGGACATGCAAGTAAGCATCCTTGATGTCCAGGGATACCATGTAATCCCCCTCGTCCAGGCTTGCAATAACCGCCCTGAGCGATTCCATCTTGAACTTGAATTTTTTTATGTATGTGTTCAAGGATTTCAAATTTAAAATGGGTCTCACCGAACCGTCCGGTTTCGGCACCACAAATAGTGTGGAATAGTAACCCCGGCCTTGTTGAAGTAGGGGTACTTATCACCTGCTGGGAATACAGCTTGTGAATTGCCGCTAGCACCGCCTCCCTGTCTGAGGGAGCAATCGGCAAGGCAGATTTTAGGAACCGGTGGGGTGGAGACGCCTCGAATTCCAGTTTGTACCCCTGAGATACTATTTGAAGGATCCAGGGATCTACCTGTGAGCGAGCCCACTGATCGCTGAAATCCTTGAGGCGGCCCCCCACCGTACCTGGCTCCGCCTGTGGAGCCCCACCGTCATGCGGTGGACTTGGAAGAAGTAGCGGGGGAGGACTTTTGCTCCTGGGAACCTGCTGTTTGTTGCAGCCTTTTTCCCCTACCTCTGCCTCTGGACAGAAAAGACCCGCCTTTTCCACGCTTGTTTTTCTGGGTCCGAAAGGACTGAACCTGATAAAACGGCGCCTTCTTAGGCTGTGAGGGGACATGGGGTAAAAATGCTGACTTCCCAGACATTGCTGTGGAAACTAGGTCCGAGAGACCATCCCCAAATAATTCCTCACCCTTGTAAGGCAAAACTTCCATGTGCCTTTTAGAATCTGCATCTCCTGTCCACTGGCGAGTCCATAAGCCTCTCCTAGCAGAAATGGACAATGCACTTACTTTAGATGCCAGCCGGCAGATTTCCCTCTGTGCATCTCTCATATATAAGACTGAGTCTTTGATATGGTCTATGGTTAGCAGAATCGTGTCTCTGTCTAGTGTGTCAATATTTTCTGACAGTTTATCTGACCACGCAGCGGCAGCACTGCACATCCATGCTGACGCAATAGCTGGCCTAAGTATAATGCCTGAGTGTGTGTATACAGACTTCAGGATCGCCTCCTGCTTTCTATCAGCAGGTTCCTTGAGGGCGGCCGTATCCGGAGACGGTAGTGCCACCTTTTTAGACAAACGTGTGAGCGCTTTATCCACCCTAGGAGGTGTTTCCCAACGTGACCTATCCTCTGGCGGGAAAGGGAACGCCATTAGTACCTTCTTAGGAATTACCAATTTTTTATCAGGGAAAGCCCACGCTTCTTCACACACTTCATTTAATTCATCTGATGGGGGAAAAACTACGGGTAGTTTTTTCTCCCCAAACATAATACCCTTTTTAGTGGTACCTGTATTTATATCAGAAATGTGTAACACCTCTTTCATTGCCTCAATCATGCAGTGAATGGCCTTAGTGGGCATCAGGTTAGACTCATCGTCGTCGACACTGGTGTCAGTATCAGTGTCGACATCTGCGTCTGCGATCTGAGGTAGCGGGCGTTTCAGAGCCCCTGATGACCTTTGAGACGCCTGGACAGGCACAAGCTGAGAAGTGGGCTGTCCCACATTTGGCATGTCGTCAAATTTCTTATGCAAGGAGTCTATACGTGCACTCATTTCTTTCCATAAGCTCATCCACTCAGGTGTCTGCCCCGCAGGGGGTGACATCCCTTCTAAAGGCATCTGTTCCGTCTCCACATCATTATCCTCATCAAACATGTCGACACCGCCGTACCGACACACCGCACACACACAGGGAATGCTCTACAGAGGACAGGACCCACAAAAGCCCTTTGGGGGGACAGAGTGAGAGTATGTCAGCACACACCAGAGCGCTATATAATGCAGGGACTAACTGAGTTATGTCCCCTATAGCTGCTTTTTCTATATAAATGTATACTGCGCCTAAATTTAGTGCCCCCCCTCTCTTTTTTACCCTTTTCTGTAGTGTAGACTGCAGGGGAGAGCCAGGGAGCTTCCTTCCAGCGGAGCTGTGAGGGAAAATGGCGCCAGTGTGCTGAAGGAGATAGCTCCGCCCCTTTTCCGCGGACTATTCTCCCGCTTTTTCCTATATTCTGGCAGGGGTATTTTCCACATATATAGCCTCTGGGGCTATATATTGTGGTATTTTTGCCAGCCAAGGTGTTATTATTGCTTCTCAGGGCGCCCCCCCCCAGCGCCCTGCACCCTCAGTGACCGGAGTGTGAAGTGTGTGTGAGGAGCAATGGCGCACAGCTGCAGTGCTGTGCGCTACCGTGGTGAAGACTGATGTCTTCTGCCGCCGATTTTCCGGACCTCTTCTTGCTTCTGGCTCTGTAAGGGGGACGGCGGCGCGGCTCCGGGACCGAACACCAAGGACTGGGCCTGCGGTCGATCCCTCTGGAGCTAATGGTGTCCAGTAGCCTAAGAAGCCCAAGCTGGCTGCAAGCAGGCAGGTTCGCTTCTTCTCCCCTTAGTCCCTCGCTGCAGTGAGCCTGTTGCCAGCAGGTCTCACTGAAAATAAAAAACCTAATTTCTATACTTTCTTTCTAAAGGCTCAGGAGAGCCCCTAGTGTGCATCCAACCTCGGCCGGGCACAAAATCTAACTGAGGCTTGGAGGAGGGTCATAGTGGGAGGAGCCAGTGCACACCAGGTAGTCATAAATCTTTCTAGAGTGCCCAGCCTCCTTCGGAGCCCGCTATTCCCCATGGTCCTTACGGAGTTCCCAGCATCCACTAGGACGTCAGAGAAATAGGGAAAGATCAAGATCCACTTCCACCTCGTGCTGAAGCTGCTGCCACTAGTCATGGCCGAGACGATGAAATGCCATCAACGTCGTCTGCCAAGGCCGATGCCCAATGTCATAGTAGAGAGCATGTAAAATCCAAAACACAAAAGTTCAGTAAAATGACCCAAAAATCAAAAGCGTCTGAGGAGAAGCGTAAACTTGCCAATATGCCATTTACGACACGGAGTGGCAAGGAACGGCTGAGGCCCTGGCCTATGTTCATGGCTAGTGGTTCAGCTTCACATGAGGATGGAAGCACTCATCTTCTCGCTAGAAAAATGAAAAGACTTAAGCTGGCAAAAGCACAGCAAAGAACTGTGCGTTCTTCTAAATCACAAATCCCCAAAGATGAGTCCAATTGTGTCGGCTGCGATGACTGACCTTCCCAACACTGGACGGGAAGAGGTGGCGCCTTCCACCATTTGCACGCCCCCTGCAAGTGCTGGAAGGAGCACCCGCAGTCCAGTTCCTGATAGTCAAATTGAAGATGTCACTGTTGAAGTACACCAGGATGAGGATATGGGTGTTGCTGGCGCTGAGGAGGAAATTGACAAGGAGGATTCTGATGGTGAGGTGGTTTGTTTAAGTCAGGTATCCGGGGAGATACCTGTTGTCCGTGGGACGAATATGGTCATTGACATGCCTGGTCAAATTACAAAAAAAATCACCTCTTCGGTGTGGAATTATTTTAACACAAATGCGGACAACAGGTGTCAAGCTGTGTATTGCCTTTGTCAAGCTGTAATAAGTAAGGGTAAGGACGTTAACCACCTCGGAACATCCTCCCTTATACGTCACCTGCAGCGCATTCATCAGAAGTCAGTGACAAGTTCAAAAACTTTGGATGACAGCGGAAGCAGTCCACTGACCACTAAATCCCTTCCTCTTGTAACCAAGCTCCTGCAAACCACACCACCAACTCCCTCAGTGTCAATTTCCTCCTTAGACAGGAACGCCAATAGTCCTGCAGGCCATGTCACTGGAAGGGTGGTCTTCTGTATGCCGACTGACGGGATCCCGGCGCACAGTATACCGGTGCCGGGATCCCGACAGCCGGCATACCGACACTTATTCTCCCTCGTGGGGGTCCACGACCCCCCTGGAGGGAGAATAAAATAGAGTGGCGAGCGTGTTTGTGTCGGCCACTTGTGTCGCTTAGCTTAGCCATCCAACGACCTTGGTGCACCTCTTTTTTTCTTTGCATTATGTGCTGTTTGGGGACTATTTTTTTGAAGTGCCATCCTGTCTGACACTGCAGTGCCACTCCTAGATGGGCCAGGTGTTTGTGTCGGCCACTTGGGTCACTTAGCTTAGTCACACAGCTACCTCATTGCGCCTCTTTTTTTCTTTGCATCATGTGCTGTTTGGGGACTATTTTTTGGAAGTGCCATCCTGTCTTACACTGCAGTGCCACTCCTAGATGGGCCAGGTGTTTGTGTCGGCCACTTGGGTCGCTTAGCTTAGTCATCCAGCGACCTCGGTGCAAAGTTTAGGACTAAAAATTATATTTTGAGGTGTGAGGTGTTCAGAATAGACTGGAAATGAGTGTAAATTATGGTTATTGAGGTTAATAATACTATGGGATCAAAATGACCCCCAAATTCTATGATTGAAGCTGTTTGAGGGTTTTTTGTAAAAAAACACCCGAATCCGACAAAAAATTTTCAGGGAGGTTTTGCCAAAACGCGTCCGAATCCAAAACACGGGCGCGGAACCGAATCCAAAACCAAAACACAAAACCCGAAAAATGTCCAGTGCACATCACTACAAAAGACACACGTCATTGTTTCATGCACAATTTTTTCCAATGCACAACCGATGAGGCAGCTATCTTTGGTGCACTACGTGGTTCAGGATAGCAATGTAATGCACAGTGGTATAAATACAGAAAGTACGTCAGATATCTAGATCACACCAAATAAATACATAGTTATACATAAAAATATGACATGTAAAATACGACACACGACATGCAGCGAATAAACAATTCCATGGATTATTTATCGTACACATAAAAGTACCAGACAAGGCAGCTATTTTGGGCACACTACACAGATTACTCCGGACGGGATATAAAGTACCTGTAGACGTTGTAAAGAATGGGAAAAAATATGGAGGGTGACATACGATATAAAAGATACCCACAGAGCCATGAGATCCATGGTTTGTTCAAGCTGCACACAAGACTACCAGGCAAGGCACCCATATTGTGAGCACCATATAAGACACAGTGGGCCTCTGTTTTTATAGTTTCATACAGACACTCTATCTCCAAACATTTTTTTGCAGGATTTGATAAACAGATATTTGCAACAGACTAAGGCCCTCATTCAGTATGGATCACATTTGTAAAGTTAAAAAAACACACTACTTGTGCAGCGCCTAACTACTACTATGAATAAGATTAAAATAAAAACAAGAATGGAGAACTACTGAGACACTGCGCTTGCCGTGACCACTATGTGAAGAATGGATGGACAGACTAAAACAACGAAAATGGCTGCGCTGTGTGTCAGTAGTTATGCATAAAGGAGAGCAAACGTGTAGTATGTAAATCTTGTAATTTAATAATAGAAATGCAGAATAAAATTAACATTAAAATTAATATCAGCACACCTATATCTGTCTCAGGTGATTATTGACTAATAGGTAATGAATGAGGAAAGTTCATATTCCACAGTTCAAGAGAAAATTCAGTGTAGTGCAATTCCAAATGGTTATCTCGTATACATCACCTGGTGAATCGTTGGAAGCATATAATACCTCTCCGAATGGGCTGGTAAAGATTAGCCGAGCGTCCCCGGCTAAACAGTCCTGCTTTGCCCAATGTACTGCACAACGGAGGGAAAACTGAATGCTGTCTGATGATTAACACTCGCCACGGCGAGGAGATGAACGGCAGCCTCCTGCGGCAGAAAGGATAGCCCGGCAATTATCACCAGTCGCAGCGGTGAGATGGGCAGCAGCCTGTTAAGGTGATGAGCCCGTCAGTGGAAATGAAGGAGAGACCAGTATGGATTGCACAGAGGTGTATCACCTGGACCAGGTGTGCTAAGAGGCGGGGTCCTGACGTGTTTCGTCACGATCACGTGACTTTATAAAAGGTACACTGAATTTTCTCTCCTTTATGCATAACTACTGACACACAGCGCAGCCATTTTCGTTGTTTTACATTTGTAAAGTTGCTCGCAGACAGCTTTGCAAACGCGATCCATTGTAATGCAAATGCAGTAAGAGGTGTTAAACACCTCCTTGTTGCATTTGCAATCCCAGCGCTGCGACAGCGTCGTAGTCTGGGATCAACATCGCGACTGATGGTTGCAATGTTCTTCGCAGACTTCCAGGGGGCCTGACCTTTGCCTTGCCACTACTAGAAAGTGGGGGCAACATGCCCACTTTTCTGAAAATGCTGGCCGTCTCTGTTCCCGAACGCCTTTGCCTATCAAAAAGGTAGTTGCTGTTGTAAAAGTACGAGCCACATGCAGGGCCCGCTCAGCACATGCGCAGAATGGGTCCTGCGTCTGCGGTTTCCCAATAATTAGGAAACTGTGCAGGCAGCATCGGGCTGGCTGACCGTGGAGCTGCTTCCGGTCCATTTATGTTGGGACAATGTTTAGAAGAACCTGTCACCTTATACCTGCATCACAGGTAGGGTGGCCAATCCCAGGCCATTTATTCAATCCCGGGAATCGGGAGTGAAAAATTATCAATTGGCCAATTTTAAGCTAGGATCCCGCCAATCTCGATCCCGGGATTGGCCACCCTAATCGCAAGTGATTGCAGGTGCGAGTGCAGAGAGCCGGGTGCCTCTAAACATTGTCCTGGCATAAATCAACCGGAAGCGGCTCCACGGTCAGCCAATTCAGTGATGTGCACAGGGGATCACTTGTGCGATCTATCCTGAATGAGGTCCTAAATAACCAAACATGCGCCAGCCACTAGTCGCAATATTGCAAACAGCCCTGGTCTAAATTAGTCAGAATGGTTGTGGACAACTGGGGGAATGAGTGCGGTATAATTTATGTATTGTTCAGCATGTCTCTATATAAATTAGCTATTTAAAATTACTAATGCACCCACAGCCCAATAATGTAAATATTATTACAAATAATTTAAATTACAGTGGTTTAGCCTTTCAATTTCACACTGGATAATGGGGGTCATTCCGACCCATTCGCACCTTGCAGTTCTTCGCTGCGATGCGAACGGGTTGGGACTGCGCATGCACGGCTGTCGCTGGGCAATGACGCCGGGAACGAGGAAAGCGGTCGCAGTGGTGACCGCAAGAAGATTGACAAGAGTAAGGCTTGTTGGGGCATCAACTGACCATTTTCCGGGAGTGGTCCAGCGAACGCAGGCGTGTCCAAGCGTTTTGAGGGCGGATGTCTGACGTCAAATCCAGGACCTGCATCACTGGATCCGTCGCAAATGGTAAGTAGGTATAGGGCTGGTCTTGTTTTGCTATAAACTTTTTTAGCATAGCAGGGCTGCACAAGCGTTCGCAGCCCTACTATGCTAAAATACACTCCCCCATAGGCGGCGTCAGGTTGATCGTACGAGCAGCAAAAAGTTGCTACGTACAATCAACTGAGAATGACTCCCCAGGTCACTTTTGCTTATACAAACAGATGCAAGGTACTTGATCACAATCATCCTATCTATGCCATTCCATTGCAAATTGTATAGATCCATAGTTTGATGTGTAGATATGAATGAATAAACCACTGTATTGTTTCCTAAACGCATTACCTTTGCTCCTAATGCACAATATATATAGTCCGCCCTGTAGGTAAATGCAGGCTTCCGTATTGTTGTGGTAATAGAAGCTATGTTTGGAAAAATTACGTTTTGTCATCATTTGTATTGTATATGTTAATGCACAGGTCTATGAAAACATGGTAAATGAATTTTTATAGAACACATTTTAATCATTCCTTTTCAGTTTGTTTGGGCTATATATTCATATCAAAATAGCAAGGATCATTTGGTTTCTGCCAGAAGGAAGACAAATGACAGAACTCCAGCACATCTGTACATTTACATTGTATTCACAATATTAAGTGTATCAAAATATGGAAAGGCCTAGGGTTGGGTATATGCTATGTGATATATATTGACGTTCAGCCAACAGACAATATATCGCTAGCGTATTAGCGGGCGCGTGCAGCCGATATGTCTGTAATTTTGTTCACAAAATTATCAGGTCGGCCCTGCAGCACAGCAGATAACGATATATCATGCAGATGCACTGGTAAATATACCTGTGTCTACGGCTGATTCGCTGAACACGCAATCCGTTGAATATGTCTCAGGTGGATGGGCATATTTACATGGTCTGCTAGCCAGACACATCAGATGGACAAGTGGTAAGTGTGTATGCACAAGATCGTGCATAAATCTTACCAACTGATAAATCCGTTGGTAGGTTGGACAGGCGGCCAATCGTCAGCTACGTGTGTACCCAGGCTAAAATTAGCACCTGGGATAAACCAGTGCCTGCGTGTCACTTATCAGCACCAGGCAATCCGGACCGCATAGGAGCTTCTACTTGTGGGTGGTTATACACACCTGGACCTGAAAATAATTATCTATTGATTATTATGAATAATGGGCCTAATTCTGAGTTGATCGTAGCAGCAATTTTGTTAGCAGTTGAGCACAAACCATGTGCACTGCAGGAGGGGCAGATATAACATTTACAGAGAGAGTTAGATTCGGGTGGGGTGTATTCAAACTGAAATCTAAATTGCAGTGTAAAAATAAAGCAGCCAGTATTTACCCTGCACAGAAACAATGTAACCCACCCAAATCTAACTCTCTCTGCACGTTATATCTGCCCCCCCCCCCCCTGCAGTGCACATGGGCCCTCATTCCGAGTTGTTCGCTCGCTAGCTGCTTTTAGCAGCATTCCACACGCTAAGCCGCCGCCCTCTGGGAGTGTATCTTAGCTTAGCAGAATTGCGAACAAAAGATTCGCAGAATTGCGAATAGAAATTTCTTAGCAGTTTCTGAGTAGCTCCAGACTTACTCAGCCATTGTGATCAGTTCAGTCAGTTTCGTTCCTGGTTTGACGTCACAAACACACCCAGCGTTCGCCCAGACACTCCCCCGTTTCTTCAGACACTCCCGCGTTTTTCCCAGAAACGCCAGCTTTTTTCGCACACACCCAGAAAACGGAGTTTCCGCCCAGAAACACCCACTTCCTGTCAATCACACTACGATCACCAGAACAATGAAAAATCCTTGTTATGCCGTGAGTAAAATACCTAACTTTTGTGTAAAGTAACTAAGCGCATGCGCTCTGCGAACCTTGCGCATGCGCAGTAAGCAACTAATCGCAATATAGCGAAAATCGTCAACGAGCGAACAACTCGGAATGACCACCATGGTTTTGCCCAATTGCTAACAAACTTGCTGCTGCGATCAACTCAGAATTACCCCCAATGTACCCATGACTACTATATATATATATATATATATATATATATATATATACACACACTGCTCAAAAAAATAAAGGGAACACTTAAACAACACAATGTAACTCCAAGCCAATCACACTTCTGTGAAATCAAACTGTCCACTAAGGAAGCAACACTGATTGACAATCAATTTCACATGCTGTTGTGCAAATTGAATAGACAACAGGCGGAAATTATAGGCAATTAGCAAGACACCAATAAAGGAGTTGTTCTGCAGGTGGTGACCACAGACCACTTCTCAGCTCCTATGCTTTCTGGCTGATGTTTTGGTCACTTTTGAAAGCTGGCGGTGCTTTCACTCTAGTGGTAGCATGAGACGGAGTCTACAACCCACACAAGTGGCTCAGGTAGTGCAGCTCATCCAAGATGGCACATCAATGCGAGCTGTGGCAAGGTTTGCTGTGTCTGTCAGCGTAGTGTCCAGAGCATGGAGGTGCTACCAGGAGACAGGCCAGTACATCAGGAGACGTGGAGGAGGCCGTAGGAGGGCAACAACCCAGCAGCAGGACCGCTACCTCCGCCTTTGTGCAAGGAGGAACAGGAGGAGCACTGCCAGAGCCCTGCAAAATGACCTCCAGCAAGCCACAAATGTGCATGTGTCTACTCAAACGATCAGAAACAGACTCCATGAGGGTGGTATGAGGGCCCGACGTCCACAGGTGGGGGTTGTGCTTAAAGCCCAACACTGTGCAGGACGTTTGGCATTTGCCAGAGAACACCAAGATTGGCAAATTCGCCACTGGCGCCCTGTGCTCTTCACAGATGAAAGCAGGTTCTCACTGAGCACATGTGACAGACGTGACAGAGTCTGGAGACGCCAAGGAGAACGTTCTGCTGCCTGTAACATCCTCCGGCATGAGCGGTTTGGCAGTGGGTCAGTAATGGTGTGGGTTGGCATTTCTTTGGGGGGCCGCACAGCCCTCCATGTGCTCGCCAGAGGTAGCCTGACTGCCGTTAGGTACCGAGATGAGATCCTCAGACCCCTTGTGAGACCATATGCTGGTGCGGTTGGCCCTGGGTTCCTCCTAATGCAAGACAATGCTAGACCTCATGTGGCAGCAGTTCCTGCAAGACGAAGGCATTGACGCTATGGACTGGCCCGCCCGTTCCGCAGACCTGAATCCAATTGAGCACATCTGGGACATCATGTCTCGCTCCATCCACCAACGCCACATTGCACCACAGACTGTCCAGGAGTTGGCGGATGCTTTAGTCCAGGTCTGGGAGGAGATCCCTCAGGAGACCATCCGCCACCTTATCAGGAGCATGCTCAGGCGTTGTAGGGAGGTCATACAGGCACGTGGAGGCCACACATACTACTGAGCCTCATTTTGACTTGTTTTAAGGACATTACATCAAAGTTGGATCAGCCTGTAGTGTTTTTCCACTTTAATTTTGAGTGTGACTCCAAATCCAGACCTCCATGGGTTAATAAATTTGATTTCCATTGATAATTTTTGTGTGATTTTGTTGTCATCACATTCAACTATGTAAAGAACAAAGTATTTAATAAGAATATTTCATTCATTCAGATCTAGGATGTGTTATTTTAATGTTCCCTTTATTTTTTTGAGCAGTGTATATATGGGTGTAGTACTGCTGACCGGCGGTCAGGAGACCGCCGGTCAGCTTACCGATGCCGGGATCCCTGCAGCATACCGACGCCGGGATCCCTGCGGGGAGGGCTCGGTGGCGGCCTGCAGTCGCCATTGGTTCTATTCCCACTCTATGGGTGTCGTGGACACCCACGAGTGGAAATAGTCCCTGTTGGTCGGCATGCCGACCATCGGGATAGTGAGCCGTCGGGCTGGTGGAGGAGGTCATGTGACTGTCAGTCAGCTGACCGGCGGTCACATGAATACCACCCGTGTATATATATATATATATATATATATATATACAGTGTCTTGTCGGCGGCACTCCGATAAACAAACAGGTACAAACACAGGTACGTGGAATACTTTCTCTCTCTATATATATATATATATATATATATATATATATATATAGTAAGCAAAAAATCTGCGGCACTCGGGGTCTTGTAGAAAAATAAGTTGTATTTAAGACATCAATGTGGTATCCATCAACGTTTCGGGGAATTAAACCCCTTTGTCAAGATGTGTCACATCTTGACAAAGGGGTTTAATTCCCCGAAACGTTGATGGATACCACATTGATGTCTTAAATACAACTTATTTTTCTACAAGACCCCGAGTGCCGCAGATTTTTTGTTTACTATCTGATCCGATACTGAGGGCACCAGGGCATCTTTACCACACAGAGGAGTGCCGGGCTGTGTCTATTCGATATATATATATATATATATATATATATAAATAAAGTTTCCAGGATGTTGACCTATTGATTGATAAGAATAAGACCAGGAGTGCCACTTACCTCTGTTACCATGCATTCATACTTACGCATTTAAGAGGGCACCGGGCGATTAGCTGTTAGCTGTATCCAATGTGGAGTGCCGAGTACCTGCATGTGCTATATATTAGTGATGTGCATCGGAAATTTTTCGGGTTTTGTGTTTTGGATTCGGTTCCGCGGCCGTGTTTTGGATTCGGACGCATTTTGGCAAAACCTCCCTGAAAATTTTTAGTCGGATTCGGGTGTGTTTAGGATTCGGGTGTTTTTTTACAAAAAACCCTCAAAAACAGCTTAAATTATAGAATTTGGGGGTCATTTTGATCCCATAGTATTATTAACCTCAGCAACCATAATTTCCACTCATTTTCAGTCTATTCTGAACACCTCACACTATTATTTTTAGTCCTAAAATTTGCACAGAGGTCGCTGGATGACTAAGCTAAGCGACCCAAGTGGCCGACACAAACACCTGGCCCATCTAGGAGTGGCACTGCAGTGTCAGACAGGATGGCACTTAAAAAAATAGTCCCCAAACAGCACATGATGCAAAGAAAAAAAGAGGCGCAATGAGGTAGCTGTGTGACTAAGCTAAGCGACACAAGTGGCCGACACAAACACCTGGCCCATCTAGGAGTGGCACTGCAGTGTCAGACAGGATGGCTCTTCAAAAAAATAGTCCCCAAACAGCACATGATGCAAAGAAAAAAAGAGGTGCACCAAGGTCGCTGGATGGTTAAGCTAAGCGACACAAGTGGCTGACACAAACACCTGGCCCATCTAGGAGTGGCACTGCAGTGTCAGACAGGATGGCACTTCCAAAAATAGTCCCCAAACAGCACATGATGCAAAGAAAAATGAAAGAAAAAAGAGGTGCAAGATGGAATTGTCCTTGGGCCCTTCCACCCACCCTTATGTTGTATAAACAGGACATGCACACTTTAACAAACCCATCATTTCAGCGACAGGGTCTGCCACACGACTGTGACTGAAATGACTGGTTGGTTTGGGCCCCCACCAAAAAAAGAAGCAATCAATCTCTCCTTGCACAAACTGGCTCTACAGAGGCAAGATGTCCATCTCTTCCTCTTCCTCCGATTCCTCACCCCTTTCACTGTGTACATCCCCCTCCTCACAGATTATTAATTCGTCCCCACTGGAATCCACCATCTCAGGTCCCTGTGTACTTTCAGGAGGCAATTGCTGGTGAATGTCTCCACGGAGGAATTGAGGTAGAGCAGTGGCCTTCTGTACCGTACTGCTATATACTATATACTGGTGGTCAGCAAACTGTGCAAAACTGAAATGCACCACAGGTATGGATGGATAGTATACTTGACGACACAGAGGTAGGTAGAGCAGTGGCCTACTGTACCGTACTGCTATATATTATATCCTGGTGGTCAGCAAACTGTGCAAAACTGAAATGCACCACAGGTATGGATGGATAGTATACTTGACGACACAGAGGTAGGTAGAGCAGTGGCCTTCTGTACCGTACTGCTATATATTATATCCTGGTGGTCAGCAAACTGTGCAAAACTGAAATGCACCACAGGTATGGATGGATAGTATACTTGACGACACAGAGGTAGGTAGAGCAGTGGCCTTCTGTACCGTACTGCTATATATTATATACTGGTGGTCAGCAAACTGTGCAAAACTGAAATGCACCACAGGTATGGATGGATAGTATACTTGACGACACAGAGGTAGGTAGAGCAGTGGACTACTGTACCGTACTGCTATATATTATATACTGGTGGTCAGCAAACTGTGCAAAACTGAAATTCACCACAGGTATGGATGGATAGTATACTTGACGACACAGAGGTAGGTAGAGCAGTGGCCTACTGTACCGTACTGCTATATATTATATACTGGTGGTCAACAAACTGTGAAAAACTGAAATGCACCACAGGTATGGATGGATAGTATACTTGACGACACAGAGGTAGGTAGAGTAGTGGCCTTCTGAACCGTACTGCTATATATTATATACTGGTGGTCAGCAAACTGTGCAAAACTGAAATGCACCACAGGTATGGATGGATAGTATACTTGACGACACAGAGGTAGGTAGAGCAGTGGCCTACTGTACCGTACTGCTATATATTATATACTGGTGGTCAACAAACTGTGAAAAACTGAAATGCACCACAGGTATGGATGGATAGTATACTTGACGACACATCAGGTAGGTAGAGCAGTGGACTACTGTACCGTACTGCTATATATATAGTTATACTGGTGGTCAGCAAACTTCTGCACTGTCCTCCTACTATATACTACAAGACCTGAATCCAATTGAGCACATCTGGGACATCATGTCTCGCTCCATCCACCAACGCCACATTGCACCACAGACTGTCCAGGTCTGGGAGGAGATCCTTTAGGAGACCATCCGCCACCTCATCAGGAGCATGCTCAGGCGTTGTAGGGAGGTCATACAGGCACGTGGAGGCCACACATACTACTGAGCCTCATTTTGACTTGTTTTAAGGACATTACATCAAAGTTGGATCAGCCTGCAGTGTTTTTCCACTTTAATTTTGAGTGTGACCAGACCTCCATGGGTTAATAAATTTGATTTCCATTGATAATTTTTGTGTGATTTTGTTGTCATCACATTCAACTATGTAAAGAACAAAGTATTTAATAAGAATATTTCATTCATTCAGATCTAGGATGTGTTATTTTAGTGTTCCCTTTATTTTTTTGAGCAGTGTATATATGGGTGTAGTACTGCTGACCGGCGGTCAGGAGACCGCCGGTCAGCTTACCGATGCCGTGATCCCGGCAGCATACCGACGCCGGGATCCCGGCGGGGAGGGGCGAGTGCTGCAAGCCCCTTGCGGGCTCGCTGCGCTCGCCACGCTGCGGGCTCGGTGGCGACCTGCGGTCGCCATTGGTTTCTATTCCCACTCTATGGGTGTCGTGGACACCCACGAGTGGAAATAGTCCCTGTTGGTCGGCATTATACTGGTGGTCAGCAAACTTCTGCACTGTCCTCCTACTATATACTACAATGCAGCACAGATATGGAGCGTTTTTCAGGCAGAGAACGTATAATACTGGTGGTCACTGGTCAGCAAAACTCTGCACTGTACTCCTCCTATATAATACTGGTGGTCCCCAGTCCCCACAATAAAGCAATTAGCACACTGAGCACAGATATTTGCAGCACACTGAGCACAGATATGGAGCGTTTTTCAGGCAGAGAACGTATAATACTGGTGGTCACTGGTCAGCAAAACTCTGCACTGTCCTCCTACTATATAATACTGCTGGTCCCCAGTCCCCACAATAAAGCAATTAGCACACTGAGCACAGATATTTGCAGCACACTGAGCACAGATATGGAGCGTTTTTCAGGCAGAGAACGTAGATATTTGCACTTGCAGCACACTGAGCACAGATATTTGCAGCACACTGAGCACAGATATTTGTAGCACACTGAGCACAGATATTTGCAGCCCACTGAACATAGAAACTGAGAGGACGCCAGCCACGTCCTCTCACGATCATCTCCAATGCACGAGTGAAAAATGGCGGCGATGCGCGGCTCCTCATATAGAATACGAATCTCGCGAGAATCCGACCGCGGGATGATGACGTTCGGGCGCGCTCGGGTTAACCGAGCAAGGCGGGAGGATCCGAGTTGCTCGGACCCGTGCAAAAAAAGGTGAAGTTCGGGCGGGTTCGGATCCCGAGGATCCGAACCCGCTCATCACTACTATATATATATATATATATATATATATACATACACACAAACACACATACCGATGAGAACTGTTTCTGTGATTCAGCTTCTGATCTTCCAGCTTCTCTCCACATCATTACAGAGCGCCTGATTTTGTCCAAACTGTGAGTTCTCCAGGAAAAAGTTGCATGGAGTTACTCACTGGGCTCTGCTGTATGGCAGTAGGGTGGATTTCTCACCTTACCTGGGATTGCTATATTTAAGAATAATGGGGGATCATTCAGAGTTGATCGTAGCTGTGCTAAATTTAGCACAGCTACGATCATTCACATTGACATGCGGGGGGACGCCCAGTGCAGGGCTAGTCCACCCCACATGTCAGTGACGCCACCCCCCCCGCACAAGTGCAAAGTAATCGCACAGCGGCAATGCCTTTGCACTTCAAGAGTAGCTCCGACCAGCGCAGCTTTAGCGCTACTCGTCACGCAGCCGCCGCGGCCCGCCCCCCCCCAACGATCCAGCCACGTCTGTGTTAGCCGGACCGTGCCCCCTAAATGGCGGCTTAACGCCGCCATCCAGCCCCCTCCCGCCCAGCGACCACCTCTGCCTCAGAGGCGATCGCTAAGCAACGACGACTGGCATGCGCGAGAAACTGCAGCGAGCGATCGGGTCGGAATGACCCCCCAATATGCTGTATGGAATAAAGCAGTATAAGGCTGGTTAAGGTCATTGGTCGAATCTGAACTGGGTTCATTTGCAGAGAAAATACATCATTAATATCACTTGAAATTATTTAGTAATGTTCACACAGCTTTGGTATTACATGATAGAGGTACTGCAAAGTAATCCAAACATTACAAATACCATGTGTACTTCTCCATAGTGATTAATGATGGTAGATATATCAGGTTCTGAACACATCTGGACGGTCCACTGACGCATGTAATGTCCCGTACACATGAGGAAATTTCCACACAGATGTGTGCTGAGCGATCTAGCACAGACCGCTCAACACATATCTCTCCCCCGCTCAGCAAACAGCGCGATGTGTGCTGAGCGAGGGGGAACGCTCATTTTACCCAGCGGTGAAGTAAGCGATGTCCCCCCATGTGTACTGGGTCCATGCCACCACTCTAGGGGGAATATAATAGTGTGGCGAGTAAAGCTTGCCACCAAGCCTGAAGCGTAGTGAGCATAGTGAGCCCGCAAGGATCCGACAGTCGGGAATTCATACAGAATCCTGAGACCCCCACAAGCACACCCATTTGTGCTTGTTGATCATCTTACTCCAAAACCACTGACATTAATATGGCGTTGGTCTCCACTTTGAAAATGAGGTGAAGAGCTGCCCACTGAAGAGGTAGCAGTCAATAGAGGTAAAGCTAAAATGGGGGAATGGATGGGGTCTATGTGGGTTTAGAGATAACATGTTGATGCGGGAGGGGTGAATACTATAAATTGGGGTATTACTATGGGGCTTAAAATAAACTAGGCACTTATATGGGGCATACAATAAACTAGGGCACTACTGTGGGGCTTAAAATAAACTAGGCACTTATATGGGGCACACAGTTAGACAGAACACTACTGTAGGGTATACATTTTTGGTATTAAAGGGTGGAATATTATGACTTAGGGGTACTAATGTGTGACATATTTACTTGTACAGTGTACATTTGATCAATATATAATTGTATTTAACAGACGTCAACTATTATTTTATTTGCGGTGGTTACTGGGCTTATTTGCAACAAGGATGAAAACACAACCAGCCCAGGAGCCGGACAAAAGGTAGTTGTTAGGACTTTTACTACTAAAAGTGTTTTTTGGTTATTATAATATGCAGTAATGACTATGATGGAAGAAGATGATGCTGAAATGGGAGGATGTGAAAATTATGAAGATACTTGAGGATGTTAATGCACGCAAATGATAGGCGACAGTAAGCACTGTCTGTGGGCCACACTAGGCATGCTCATTCGGTTCAGCATTGCAAGGAGAGGGACTTTCTAACATTCATGGCCCACTAACTTCTAGTTACGCCCCTGAATTGAAGTCAAGACTCTGTGCAGACCACACCTCAGTAAATCATTTTTTATGGATGTCACTTTGTGCATGAGGGCATTGTCAGGGCCAGATTAAAGTTTGTGGAGGACCCAGGACAACTTACTTGTGGGAGGTCACTACCAATACAACTGTCAGTACATATGCTGCCAATGTTATTAAAAAGTATAATGTGCAAATACTCCCAGCACCACAAATGTGTGAAATACACTGTTATGTTCCCAGTTACACAGAAACATAGAAGTTAACGAGAATCACTTGGCAAATCTAGTCTGCCCATGTACACACACTTACACGCTAGGGTTAATATAATTGGGAGCCAGTTAACCTACCAGTATATTTTTGGACTGTGGGAGGAGACCAGAGTACCCGAAGGAAACCAACGCAAGTATGGGGAGATTATACAAACCCCACACAGTTAAGACCATGGTGGTAATCAAACCCATGACCTCAGTGCTGTGAGGCAGTAATGCTAACCATTAGGAACCCCAGTTCAAGTACAGTATGCCACAGTGTCCCACTCTGGTGATGTAGCTAACTATGGTGGCCATTTGGCGACCGCCCCAGCCACCCTGTGATTAATCCATCACTTAGCATTGTCATGCTGATACGGGAAAGACCCTTACCTAAACTGTTGTAAGTTCTATAAAATGTCACTGCACAACAGTATTGGTATTTCCCATAACTGCAGCTAAAGGGCCCAGGCCAATACAAGAACAACTTCTGCTGACCATTATTCGTCCTTCACCAAAGTTTGCAGTTGGAAATATAAATGTCGGGATGAAGCATTCTCCCGGTATCCTCCAAACAAAATAGTGACATGTGAATCATTACTTTGGAGTATGCATTTCAAATGCTCCAAAGTCCAATAGCATAACAGTCTTTGGAACTGTACATGGTGAGCTGAGGTTTATGTTTGCGGCTGCTTGGTCATGGAAAACTAATCCATGAAGCTACTGATGAACAGCGCAGATGTTGCTTCCGCAGGCAGTTTGGAACTCAGGGGCAGATGTATTAACCTGGAGAAGGTATAAGGAAGTGATAAACCAGTGATATGTGCAAGGTGATAAAGATACCAGCCAATCAGGTCCAATATGTAAATGAACCGTTAGGATCTGATTGGCTTCTGCCTTTATCACCTTGCACATATCACTGGTTTATCACTTCCTTATGCCTTCTCCAGGTTAATACATCTGCCCCTCAGTGGTGAGTGTTCCAGCTAAGGGTAGACAAATTGTACTTGCTTCAGCAGTAAGTGTTACCAGTCTTTGAGCTTGTGCGGCATAACTCACTCCACAAGAAAAGCACTTACTAGGACATAAATTTGACAAACTGACTTGTTGGAAAGGCGGCATCCTATGACAGTACCTTTGCTGAGGTCTTCAGTATGACCCATTCTATCACTTATGTTTGATTATGCATAACTGTATGCTTGATTTTATACAATTGTGTACAATGGCCATGGCTGAAATGTTGAAACAAACCAATTAGGGCACGCCCACATACCTTTGGCCATTTAGTATATGTATATATGCATGTATAATTAATGTTATTATTTTTTATCTATCTATCTGTCTGTCTATCAATCGATATAAACGGCTAAACATGTTCATCAGCTCTAACATTAAAACCACCTGCTGCCAAAACAGGCATGGACTTCACAAGATCTCTGAAGCTCTCCTGTGGTATCTCGCACCAAGACGTTTGCAGAAGATCCTTCAAGTCCTGTAAGTTGCGAGCTGGGGCCTCCATGACTCCGACATGTTTTTCCAGCAAATACTACAGATGCTTGATCGGATTGAGATCTGGGGCCCTGCTGAACGAGGCCACTACCATCAGGAAATACCAGTGCCATGAATGGAGTGTACTTGATCTGTAACAATGTTTAGGTAGGTGACACATGTTAAAGTAACATCCACATAAATGCCAGAACTCAAGATTTCCAAGCAGAATATTGGCCAGATCATCACACTGCCTCTACTGGCTTGTCTTCTTCCCATTGTGCATCCAGCTGCTATCTCTTCTCCAGGTAAACAACACACATGCTCCCAACTTAGACAAGAAAATGTAATTAATCAGATAGGTCACATTCTTCCATTGCTCCATGGTCCAGTTCTTCCGTTCACATTGTATGAGCTTTCGGTGGTGAACAGGATCAGTCTGGTATGCTGCTATGCAGCAAGTTGCAATGTACTCTGTGTTCTGACACCTTTCAATAATATGAAAAAAGGGGAAAGAACAAAGGGGGTAATTCCAAGTTGATCGCAGCAGGAATTTTGTTAGCGGTTGGGCAAAACCATATGCACTGCAGGGGAGGCAGATTTAACATGTGCAGAGAGAGTTAGATTTGGGTGTGGAGTGTTCAATCTGCAATCTAATTTGCAGTGTACAAATAAAGCAGCCAGTATTTACCCTGCACAGAAATAAAAAAAAACCACCCAAATCTAACTCTCTATAATAATAATATAATATAATATAATATAATATAATAGGATTTTGGTACTTACCGGTAAATCCTTTTCTCTTAGTCCGTAGAGGATGCTGGGGACTCCAAAAGGACCATGGAGACGGATCCGCAGGAGCTTGAGCACACTATAAAGACTTAAACTGGGTTTGAACTGGCTCCTCCCTCTATGCCCCTCCTCCAGACCTCAGTTAGAAACTGTGCCCAGGAGAGATGGACATTTCGAGGAAAGAATTTATAAACACGGTGAGTGTCATACCAGCTCACACCACGAACATACCGCAGAACGTGGCATTCAAGGGAAAACCAGCCTACGGCAGGAAAAAGACACAGCCACCTGCTGAAAGAATATGTAACACAACCTGTGTGCCAACACAACCAATAATAAGACACCGCATGCCATTGCCTGAACATCGTCAGCAACAGCCAGACATAGAAGAAACACCACCAAAGTGCAACCAAAACAATAACTGCAGACACAGTACGCACTGGGACGGGCTCCCAGCATCCTCTACGGACTAAGAGAAAAGGATTTACCGGTAAGTACCAAAATCCTATTTTCTCATACGTCCTAGAGGATGCTGGGGACTCCAAAAGGACCATGGGGTCAATACCAAAGCTCCAGAACGGGCGGGAGAGTGCGAACGACTCTGCAGCACCGATTGAGCAAACAAAAGGTCCCCCTCAACCAGGGTATCAAACCTGTAGAGCATAGCAAACACGTTCGACCCCGACCAAGTCTCCACTCAGCAGAGTTGAACCGCCGAGACTCCTCGGGCAGCCGCCCAGGAGGAGCCCATCCTCCCAGTAAAATGGGCCTCCACCGACTTCGGTGACTGCAATCCAGCCGTAGACCGAACATGCCAAATATCATTACAGAACCAACGTGTAACCGACTGCCTAACCCAGTCACCCAAATCATACTGGGAACATATCAGACAAACAGAGACCCTGTTTCTCCAGTCTGAACCAAAATGGCGACTTAAATATTCAAATCCCTGGCTACATCGAGAGAATTTGAATCAAATAATGCCTAAGTAACCACCAGCATCAAAATAGGCCAAATTTCTGCGAAACCCAGAAACCACTCTCGGCAGAACTACTAACCGAGTTCTCAATTCCTGTCTATCCACATGAAAGAACAAACAAGGCTCTTGTGAGACAAAACCACCGCTTCCGACACCCGCCCTGCGGATGTCAAAGCCAAGAGCATGACCACTTTCCAAGCGAGAAATTTTTGTAAAAAATTTATTAGGCCACACTCCCAACTTTAAACTTGCATCCACACTGGTTTGTAAAGTATGGATAAGAACGACCTAGCTGAAAGACTTCCATAGGAGCCTTCCTGGATACATCCAACACATAGTTCCGCCCATTACAGTGGTAAAGCTTAGCCGTTACTTCTTTCTTAGCTTGAAGAATTGAGGAAAGAACTACACTGGGAACACCCTTTCGGCTTAGGATATGGCATTCCACCGCCATGACGTCAGCCGCAGCCGCGGTAAGTCTCGAAACACGCCCTGATCTTGTTGTCACAGATCCTCACGTAGAGAAACAGGGCAGGAATCTTCTTATGAGGAAATCATGAAAACCTGGATAGCAAACCTTTCTTGGCTAGACCGGATCCAAGAGAATCGCCTGTACCTTTGTTCATACCACGTTTATCAACCACGGTGTCACGAGGTTGTCCACTGCTATAGCTTAAGCGTCCCCTGACCCGGAACAATATCCCTGAGGCCTCTTCTTGAGGCTAGACGCCAACATATCCAATTGCGACAATCCTCACAGACTTGTCACGTCTGTGAAAACTTCTCGATGACGACCAAATTTTTCCCGGATGGAGATCACGTCAACAGAGGAAATCCATTTCTCCATCGTTCACCTCCGGAAAGGAAGACTGTTAATATGGCGTTTACCAGACTTTCCACCCAACGGCAAAATTGTGCATCTACTGCCATTGCCGCTTTGCTCCTTGTTCGCCATAGCGGTTTACCTATACCACTGCTGACAAGACGTCCAGTAGAACTAACACGGCAGAACACGAAAAATACGGTTGTCGAACTAACTCTTAATTCAAGAAAGTTTATAGCAGACCAACTTTCCAACTCGACTCTATCCCCTGGAAACACGTCCCTTGCAAGTACTGCTCCTCCTCCTCGGAGACCTGTATGCACGGACACCAGGATCTACACCTAGAACTCAAACCTTCATCCCTCTAGAAGGAGAGAACCGAGCAGACACCACCAGAGCGATGTCCTGGCCGTTAGGATTATATTCACGTGCATGTGCCGGTGAGACCGGGACCACGTTTCCAACTGGTCTCTTGAAAACCACTCTGGCAATAAAGCCTCTCACCAAAAAAGGCCTCTCCGGCCGCAACCAACCGGCTAAGTAACGGAACACCTTGATAAAGTGTCACAGTAAAACCGATCCAACCCTGGATCTTCAGACCTCTTTTCACATGGAAAACACCGAACTTTTACCGGTCATTATCTACTCTGAAAACCACCTCCAACAGCAGTGTCGTTGGAAACAACAGCCAATCCCTGTGTCGAAGAACAGTCAGAGAGAACCAAGGATTTGCACCTTTATACAGGGACCACCGGACAATGTTCTTATCCTGACGCACCACTGTATGGCATCGCGTACTATCTTCCCTTCCAAAGTGGAACGGCAAGAACTATTAGAAAAACAGTACGGGGAAACAACCGTAACTCGAATGTTCCCCTTTGAACTCTATAAATAACCCACAGGTCCTAGTCTATTCCTGGACCAACTGAAACCTAATAAGACTAGAATAGACTAGTGCCCACCGGAGTGGGGACCAGCCCGATAGACTCAGCGACAAATGGTGGATGTGGAGGAAATAGAAAACGACATCCACTACTGCGACCCTAACAAGGCTGCAGAACTCTTACCTTTTCACCTCCCCTGTCTGCACTGAAAAGGAAACACGACGGTATTGAACCGGTAAAGCGACTGCATCCCACAAAAGAATGCGTCACCAACCGTTGCGAAAGAGGCTAACTCACAAAGCTAGACTTACCAGTGGAATCCGCCGAGATTGACTGAACAGAGGCCACACCAAATAGCTGCCTACCTCCCTCCAGCATCTCCCGGAGACATCCTCCGCATTTTTCCGGTCCCACCACCTGCTGTCACGTAGCAGCCTGCTGTAACGTTATAAGGTAGAATAAACATAGGCAAGCCTACCCACACTGGATAGGGTAAATCTATCGGATGCTTAACCGAATACAACACTCCCTCAAGTGCACACAGCGCAAACAAGGTCAAAGCATAGAAATAAAATTTCACTTAGCTGCCTGTGTATGATCCATTGCGACCGGGCTCTGCGTTGACCAGGAGTTGACTGTCATAATTTCCTCTCCGCGTTGTGAAGAGAATAATAATCGGACTCCTCAAGAGGATCGAAACCAACTCGTCCCGGCCAATCTAGAGCTTAATCAACAGAGCGACCAGCACATGATAAGAACACCATTATTTCAGCATTCATGGATATACATCATGTAATACACAATCAAACACATATATCCCAACCCTGCATATATAAACCTATATCTACGTATAAACACATATAGATATAACCTATACGCAAGTGGATTGTCCAGACCTGTCAGGTCCCTAGTGACAGTAATGTGTTGTGAATGTGTATGACCATGTACTGACATGCCCCCGATGTGGATCTACCAGGAACGTTATGGTCGACAGAAACTTAGTAAATGTCGACAGCAAGGAATAGTAAGCGGGCAAAAAATAATTCCAGAACCCGAGAGGTCTGAGGGAAGGAAATCAATACAAGTTTGATAACACTCCCCCCACATATACCAATAAATATATATATATATATATATACATACACAGGTATAAGGCAACAAGAGTCTGATAATTGTGTTAACCAGGAAATACCGTCGATGCCGACAGGGCATCCGCAAACAACTGTATCTCCCCTATCGTGTTTTCTGTTTTAAGCACACAAACATCAATTTCCTAGTACTTAATTTCCCGAATCAAGCACCACCATGCGCCGGCGAAGCCGACAGTTATCCCCTCAGCAGCTTGTGACAAAGCCCTCACACCTGCCGACATATGCCGACTAACTAATAGGGGGTACAAACAGGGAAACATTGAATTTCTGTAATATAAGAGTGATTATGCGTCCATTATCAACCATAAAGCTATATGATCCCCATATAGCTTTAAAACACTGTGCCCCCCCTCCATCTTACTGTCCAGCAAGTCCTGGCGGGGATCTGAAGAAAAATGGCGCTGACTCCTGTATGAAGGCTAAGCTCCGCCCCTTCCCGGCGCGCTTAAGCCCGCTCAAATAAATAAATATATATGTAAATGAGCTGGGGAACCTATATACATATAGGGAGTAAGCCCCTGTTAGTTTAATACGCAGCCCAGGGCGCCCCCCCCCTGCGCCCCGCACCCACAGAAGCCGTTGGTGTGTGGGAGCCACTGAGCGCAGCGCGCACGCTGCGGTACCCCGGCGGCCAAAGACACCCAGTGTCCGGGTACGTTCCCCCGCCCGGGAAAAGTCACTAGATGCTGCCCAGGGCGCTCCCCCCCCAGCGCCCTGCACCCTGCAGGCCGATGGCGTGCGGAAGCAGGGAGCGCAGCGCTACCGCTGCTGCTCCCGCCCGTTCTCGGCGTACTGGCGGGGCGGGCACCGAAGCATGTCCCCCCGCCAGTGAAGTACACAATATACAACTATATATATATATATATATATATGCTGCCCAGGGCGCCCCCCCAGCGCCCTGCACCCTGCAGGCAGATGGTGTGTGTGGGAGCAGGGAGCGCAGCGCTACCGCTGTTGCTCCCCCGTGGCACCCTGGCGGGGTGAACGTACCCGGTCCCCGGGCACCTATGTCCCCCCCGCCAGCTCCTAGACCCTCAGCAACATGCCCCCAGGGCGCTCCCCCCCAGCGCCCTGCACCCTCCAGAGACGTTGGTGTGTGGGAGCCTGGAGCGCAGCACTACCGCTGCTGTTACCTCCGTTACTGAAGTCTTCTGCCGTCACTGAAGTCTTCTTTTCTTCCAATACTTACCCGGCTTCTTTCTTCTGGCTTCTGTGAGGGGATTGACGGCGCGGCTCCGGGAACAAGCAGCTAGGCGCACCAAGCGATCGAACCCTCTGGAGCTAATGGTGTCCAGTAGCCGAGAAGCAGAGCCTTTAAACTAAGAAGAAGTAGGTCCTGCTTCTCTCCCCTCACTCCCACGCTGCAGAGAGCCTGTAGCCAGCAGGTCTGCCTGCAAATAAAAAACCTAACATAAAGTCTTTCAGAGAAACTCAGTAGAGCTCCACTAGTGTGTGACCCATCACTCCTGGGCACAAAGTCTAACAGAGGTCTGGAGGAGGGGCATAGAGGGAGGAGCCAGTTCACACCCAGTTTAAGTCTTTATAGTGTGCCCAAGCTCCTGCGGATCCGTCTATACCCCATGGTCCTTTTGGAGTCCCCAGCATCCTCTAGGACGTATGAGAAATTATTGAAAATTTATATCATATTAAAACTTAGCCTTCAATGCTCAAAATATAAAAATTGTCCCAATCTCGGGATATATACAGTGAAATATAGAGGTTAAAATATATTAATTGACATACAAATAGGTGAGAAAGTTAGAATAACGTGAAAAATAGGATTTTAATACCTACTGGTAAATCCTTTCTCTTAGTCCGTAGAGGATGCTGGGGACTCCGTAAGGACCATGGGGTATAGACGGGATCCGCAGGAGACATGGGCACACTATAAAGACTTTGAATGGGTGTGAACTGGCTCCTCCCTCTATGCCCCTCCTCCAGACCTCAGTTAGAAAACTGTGCCCAGGGAGACGGACATTTCGAGGAAGAATTTATTGTTTAACACGGTGAGTGTCATACCAGCTCACACCTCGAGCATACCGCAGAACGTGGCATTCAATAGAATACCAGCCAACGGCATGAAAAAATACACAGCCATATGCTGAGAGAATATGTAACACAACCTGTGTGTCAACACCACCAATAATAAGATACCGCATGCCATGGCATGAACGTCAGCAACAGCCTGACAGAAAAGAAACACCACAAGAGTGCACCCACAACCAATAACTGCAGACACAGTACGCACTGAGACGGGCGCCCAGCATCCTCTACGGACTAAGAGAAAAGGATTTACCGGTAGGTATTAAAATCCTATTTTCTCATACGTCCTAGAGGATGCTGGGGACTCCATAAGGACCATGGGGTTTATACCAAAGCTCCAGACCGGGCGGGAGAGTACGGACGACTCTGCAGCACCGATTGAGCAAACATGAGGTCCCCATCAGCCAGGGTATCAAACTTATAGAGCTTAGCAAAAGTGTTTGAAACCGACCAAGTATCCGCTCGGCAAAGTTGAACCGCCGAGACTCCTCGGGCATCGGCCCAAGAAGAGCCCATCTTCCTAGTATAATGGGCCGCCACCGACTTCGGTAACGGCAATCCAGCCGTAGAACGCGCACGCCGAATCGTATCACAGATCTAGCGTGTAACAGACTGCAGAGACGCAGGTGCCCCAATCACGCTGGGAGCATACCGGACAAACAGAGCCTCTGTTTCCCCAATCTGAGCCAGATTGGCGACATAAATATTCAAAACCCTGACTACATCAAGAGATCTTGAAACAGCCAATGCTTAAGAAACCACAGGCATTAAAAAGGCTGGTTTCTGCGAAACACCGAAACCACTTTTAGCAGAACTATTATCCGAGTTCTCAATTCCGCTCTATCCACCTGGAAGATCAAACAGGGGCTCTTGTGAGACCCAGCCACTACTTCCGACATCCGCCTTGCGGACGCCAAAGCCAAAAGTATGACCACTCTCCCAGAGAGAAATTTTAATACAACCTTTCATAAAGGTATCAATCCTTGTGACACAAGAAAACGCAACACCACGTCACGGTCCCACGGTGCCAATGGGGGCACAAATGGAGGTTGGATGTGCAGTACTCCTTCCACGAAGGTCCCAACTTCCAGAAAGGTTGCCAAGTCTTTCTTGAAAGAAAATTTAGAAGGCCAAAACCGCACTTAAATGGAGCCTAACTTTAGGCCAGCAGCCACACCTGCTTGCAAAGAAAGGAGAAGAACGACTCAACAGAAATCTTCCGAAGTAGCCTTCTTGGATTCACACCAAGACACATATTTTCACCAAACCTGGTGGTAAGGCTTTTCCGTTACCTCTCTTCTAGCCTGAAGAAGTGTTGAAACGACTTCACTGGGAATACCCTTTCTGGCTAGGATATGGCGTTCAACCGCCACGCCGCCAAACGCAGCCGCGGTAAGTCCTGATACACTCCCGGATCTTGCTGTAACAGTTCCTCATGTAGAGGAATAGGCCAGGGATCTTCCATGAGTAAATCTTGAAGAACTGGATACCAAGCCCTCCTTGTTTAGACCGGAACAATGGGGGTAATTCCAAGTTGATCGCAGCAGGAATTTTGTTAGCAGTTGGGCAAAACCATGTGCACTGCAGGGGAGGCAGATATAACATGTGCAGAAAGAGTTAGATTTGGGTGGGTTATTTTGTTTCTGTTCAGGGTAAATACTGGCTGCTTTTTTTTTACACTGCAAATTAGATTGCAGATTGAACACACCACACCCAAATCTAACTCTTTCTGCAAATGTTATATCTGCCCCCCCTGCAGTGCACATGGTTTTGCCCAATTGCTAAAACCCCAATGAGGATCGCCTGAACCTTTGTTCTTCTTACGTTTATCACCTTCAGAAGAGTGAAAATGGAGGGGACCCATAGACCGACTGAAAACACCCAAGGTGTCCCGAGGACGTTCACCGCCATAGCTTGAGTGTCCCCTGACCTGGAACAATATCCCTGAGATCTCTCGTTGAGGTGAGACGCCAACATGTCCCATTGAGGCACTCCTCCGAAACTTGTCGCTTCAGTGAAAACTTCTTGATGACGACTGTATTTCTCCCGGATGGAGATCGCGTCTGCAGAGGAATCTATTACTCCGTCGTTCACATCCGGAACGAAGACTGCTAATATAGCGTTTACTAGTCTTTCCACCCAGCGGAAAACTTTTTTCGGCATCTGCCATTGCCGCTTTTCTCCTTGTTCCGCCCTAGCGGCTTACTTACACCACTGCTGTCAAGTCGTCCGACAGACTTAACACGGGCAGATCACGAAGCATATGTTCATTGAAAATAGTTCTTAATTCAAGAAAGCTTATTTCAGACAAGCTTCCCAGCTTGACCTTTTCCTCTGGAAATATTTCCCTTGCAAGGACTGCTCCCCAGTCTCGGAGATCTGCATGCATGGACACCAGGATCTAATCCTGGATTCCGAACCTTCGTCCATCTAGGAGGTGAGAACTGAGCAGACACCACAGGAGCGATATCCTGGTTATTAGGATTATATTCCGGCTCATGTGCAGGTGAGACCCGGACCACATTTCCAACTGGCCCCGTGAAAACCACTCTGGCATTTTAACTGCTCACAGAAAAGGCCTCTTAGGCCGCACCCATCTTCTTTATCAACGGAACAATATTGCTGGATCGCCACAGCAAATCTGATCCGACTCCGGATCCTCAGACCTCTTTCCACAGGAATACACAGAACCTCAACCGTTCAGTATCTACTCTGATACCCACCTCCGACGTCTGCGCCTTCCCCTGTGTTGAAGAACAGTCAGAGAGAAGCAACGATTTGACCTTGTGTCTTGACCTTGCCTTAATCAGGAGAGTGTCCCCGAACAGAATAACAATGGCTCTCACTATTGAAATAATACCATCCTACTGCCATCACTCCGGTGAAATGGCAAAGACAATCCTTGTTTTTTTTGTAAACAGGGACAGCAGGACCACGCCTTGAACCTGACGCAACTCTGGGATGGCGTTGCGTACTACCGGCCCTTCCAGAGGGGAAACGGCAAAATGTATTTGAAAAATCAGTGAGGGAAACCATCTGTAACGCCAGTATGTCCCCCTTTGGATTCTATAATTGACTCACAGGTCCAAGTCCATTCCCGGACTGACTGAAGAGTAGTAAACGAGCTCCAGCCAGATAGACCCAGCGACATGCAGTGGATGTGACAGAACAGAAAACGACATCCGCTTCTGCGAACCTAACGACGCTGCAGAACTCTTACCTTTTCACCGTCCACAAACAGCACCGAAAGGGAAAAAAGAACTGTATCGAGACGGTTAAAATGACTGCATTCCACAACAGAATGCGTCACCAACCGTTGTGAGGGAAACTAACTCACGAAGTTAGACTTACCAGTGGTATTCGCCGAGAATGACTGAACTGAGGCCTTCCCAAAAAGCGGTACACCGTATCAGGGAAAAAATAAGAATTTACTTACCGATAATTCTATTTCTCGGAGTCCGTAGTGGATGCTGGGGTTCCTGAAAGGACCATGGGGAATAGCGGCTCCGCAGGAGACAGGGCACAAAAAGTAAAGCTTTAGGATCAGGTGGTGTGCACTGGCTCCTCCCCCTATGACCCTCCTCCAAGCCTCAGTTAGGATACTGTGCCCGGACGAGCGTACACAATAAGGAAGGATTTTGAATCCCGGGTAAGACTCATACCAGCCACACCAATCACACTGTACAACCTGTGATCTGAACCCAGTTAACAGTATGATAACAGCGGAGCCTCTGAAAAGATGGCTCACAACAATAATAACCCGATTTTTGTAACTATGTACAAGTATTGCAGATAATCCGCACTTGGGATGGGCGCCCAGCATCCACTACGGACTCCGAGAAATAGAATTATCGGTAAGTAAATTCTTATTTTCTCTATCGTCCTAGTGGATGCTGGGGTTCCTGAAAGGACCATGGGGATTATACCAAAGCTCCCAAACGGGCGGGAGAGTGCGGATGACTCTGCAGCACCGAATGAGAGAACTCCAGGTCCTCCTTAGCCAGGGTATCAAATTTGTAGGATTTTACAAACGTGTTTGCCCCTGACTAAGTAGCCGCTCGGCAAAGTTGTAAAGCCGAGACCCCTCGGGCAGCCGCCCAAGATGAGCCCACCTTCCTTGTGGAATGGGCATTTACATATTTTGACTGTGGCAGGCCTGCCACAGAATGTGCAAGCTGAATTGTATTACACATCCAACTAGCAATAGTCTGCTTAGAAGCAAGAGCACCCAGTTTGTTGGGTGCATACAGGATAACAGCAAGTCAGTTTTCCTGACTCCAGCCGTCCTGGAACCTATATTTTCAGGGCCCTGACAACATCTAGCAACTTGGAGTCCTCCAAGTCCCTAGTAGGCGCAAGGCACCACAATAAGCTGGTTCAGGTGAAACACTGACACCACCTTAGGGAGAGAACTGGGGACGAGTCCGCAGCTCTGCCCTGTCCGAATGGACAAACAGATATGGGCTTTTTTGAGAAAAAAACCACCAATTTGACACTCGCCTGGCCCAGGCCAGGGCCAAGAGCATGGTCACTTTTCATGTGAGATGCTTCAAATCCACAGATTTGACTGGTTTTAAACCAATGTGATTTGAGGAATCCCAGAACTACGTTGAGATCCCACAGTGCCACTGGAGGCACAAAAGGGGGTTGTATATGCAATACTCCCTTGACAAACTTCTGGACTTCAGGAACTGAAGCCAATTCTTTCTGGAAGAAAATCGACAGGGCCGAAATTTGAACCTTAATGGACCCCAATTTGAGGCCCATAGACACTCCTGTTTGCAGGAAATGCAGGAATCGACCGAGTTGAAATTTCTTCGTGGGGCCTTCCTGGCCTCACACCACGCAACATATTTTCGCCACATGTGGTGATAATGTTGTGCGGTCACCTCCTTCCTGGCTTTGACCAGGGTAGGAATGACCTCTTCCGGAATGCCTTTTTCCCTTAGGATCCGGCGTTCCACCGCCATGCCGTCAAACGCAGCTGCGGTAAGTCTTGGAACAGACATGGTACTTGCTGAAGCAAGTCCCTTCTTAGCGGCAGAGGCCATAAGTCCTCTGTGAGCATCTCTTGAAGTTCCGGGTACCAAGTCCTTCTTGGCCAATCCGGAGCCATGAGTACAGTTCTTACTCCTCTACGTCTTATAATTCTCAGTACCTTAGGTATGAGAAGCAGAGGAGGGAACACATACACCGACTGGTACACCCACGGTGTTACCAGAACGTCCACAGCTATTGCCTGAGGGTCTCTTGACCTGGCGCAATACCTGTCCCGTTTTTTGTTCAGACGGGACGCCATCATGTCCACCTTTGGTATTTCCCAACGGTTCACAATCATGTGGAAAAACTTCCCGATGAAGTTTCCACTCTCCCGGGTGGAGGTCGTGCCTGCTGAGGAAGTCTGCTTCCCAGTTTCCATTCCCGGAATGAAACACTGCTGACAGTGCTATCACATGATTTTCCGCCCAGCGAAAAGTCCTTGCAGTTTTTGCCATTGCCCTCCTGCTTCTTGAGCCGCCCTGTCTGTTTACGTGGGCGACTGCCGTGATGTTTTTCCCACTGGATCAATACCGGCTGACCTTGAAGCAGAGGTCTTGCTAAGCTTAGAGCATTATAAAATTACCCTTAGCTCCAGTATATTTATGTGGAGAAAAGTCTCCAGACTTGATCACACTCCCTGGAAATTTTTTCCTTGTGTGACTGCTCCCCAGCCTCTCGGGCTGGCCTCCGTGGTCACCAGCATCCAATCCTGAATGCCGAATCTGCGGCCCTCTAGAAGATGAGCACTCTGTAACCACCACAGGAGAGACACCCTTGTCCTTGGATATAGGGTTATCCGCTGATGCATCTGAAGATGCGATCCGGACCATTTGTCCAGCAGATCCCACTGAAAAGTTCTTGCGTGAAATCTGCCGAATGGAATTGCTTCGTAGGAAGCCACCATTTTTACCAGGACCCTTGTGCAATGATGCACTGACACTTTTCCTGGTTTTAGGAGGTTCCTGACTAGCTCGGATAACTCCCTGGCTTTCTCTTCCGGGAGAAACACCTTTTTCTGGACTGTGTCCAGAATCATCCCTAGGCACAGCAGACGTGTCGTCGGGATCAGCTGCGATTTTGGAATATTTAGAATCCACCCGTGCTGTTGTAGCAGTATCCGAGATAGTGCTACTCCGACCTCCAACTGTTCCCTGGACTTTGCCCTTATCAGGAGATCGTCCAAGTAAGGGATAATTAAGACGCCTTTTCTTCGAAGAAGAATCATCATTTCGGCCATTACCTTGGTAAAGACCCGGGGTGCCGTGGACAATCCAAACGGCAGCGTCTGAAACTGATAGTGACAGTTCTGTACCACGAACCTGAAGTACCCTTAGTGAGAAGGGCAAATTTGGGACATGGAGGTAAGCATCCCTGATGTCCCGGGACACTATATAGTCCCCTTCTTCCTGGTTCGTTATCACTGCTCTGAGTGACTCCATCTTGATTTGAACCTTTGTAAGTGTTCAAATTTTTTTGATTTAGAATAGGTCTCACCTAGCCTTCTGGCTTCAGTACCACAATATAGTGTGGAATAATACCCCTTTCCTTGTTGTAGGAGGGGTAATTTGATTATCACCTGCTGGGAATACAGCTTGTGAATTGTTTCCCATACTGCCTCCTTGTCGGAGGGAGACCTTGGTAAAGCAGACTTCTGGAGCCTGCGAGGGGGAAACGTCTCGACATTCCAATCTGTACCCCTGGGATACTACTTGTAGGATCCAGGGGTCCTGTACGGTCCCAGCGTCATGCTGAGAGCTTGGCAGAAGCGGTGGAAGGCTTCTGTTCCTGGGAATGGGCTGCCTGCTGCAGTCTTCTTCCCTTTCCTCTATCCCTGGGCAGATATGACTCTTATAGGGACGAAAGGACTGAGGCTGAAAAGACGGTGTCTTTTTCTGCAGAGATGTGACTTAGGGTAAAAACGGTGGATTTTCCAGCAGTTGTCGTGGCCACCAGGTCCGATGGACCGACCCCAAATAACTCCTCTTCCTTTATACGGCAATACACCTTTGTGCCGTTTGGAATCTGCATCACCTGACCACTGTCGTGTCCATAAACATCTTCTGGCAGATATGGACATCGCACTTACTCTTGATGCCAGAGTGCAAATATCCCTCTGTGCATCTCGTATATATAGAAATGCATCCTTTAAATGCTCTATAGTCAATAAAATACTGTCCCTGTCAAGGGTATCAATATTTTTAGTCAGGGAATCCGACCAAGCCACCCCAGCTCTGCACATCCAGGCTGAGGCGATCGCTGGTCGCAGTATAACACCAGTATGTGTGTATATACTTTTTATGATATTTTCCAGCCTCCTGTCAGCTGGCTCCTTGAGGACGGCCCTATCTATAGACGGTACCGCCACTTGTTTTGATAAGCGTGTGAGCGCCTTATCCACCCTAAGGGGTGTTTTCCACCGCATTTAATTTATCTGATTCAGGAAAAACTACAGGTAGTTTTTTCACATCCCACATAATACCCTCTTTTGTGGTACTTGTAGTATCAGAAATATGTAACACCTCCTTCATTGCCCTTAACAAGTAACGTGTGGCCCTAAAGGGAAATACGTTTGTTTCTTCACCGTCGACACTGAAATCAGTGTCCGTGTCTGTGTCTGTCGACCGACTGAGGTAAAAGGACGTTTTAACGCCCCTGACGGTGTTTGAGACGCCTGGACAGGTACTAATTTGTTTGCCAGCCGTCTCATGTCGCCAACCGACCTTGCAGCGTGTTGACATTATCACGTAATTCCATAAATAAGCCATCCATTCCGGTGTCGACTCCCTAGAGAGTGACATCACCATTACAGGCAATTTGCTCCGCCTCCTCACCAACATCGTCCTCATACATGTCGACACACACGTACCGACATATAGCACACACACACAGGGAATGCTCTGATAGAGGACAGGACCCCACTAGCCCCTTGGGGAGACAGAGGGAGAGTTTGCCAGCACACACCAAAACGCTATATTTTACAGGGATAGCCTTATAATAAGTGCTCCCTTATAGCTGCTTTTATAAAATCACAATTTCGCCAAATTTTGCCCCCCCTCTCTTGATTTAACCCTGTTTCTGTAGTGCAGTGCAGGGGAGAGCCTGGGAGACTTCCTGACCAGCGGAACTGTGTGAGGAAATGGCGCTGTGTGCTGAGGAGATAGGCCCCGCCCCCTTTTCGGCGGGCTCGTCTCCCGCTTAAAAATGGATTCTGGCAGGGGTTAAATATCTCCATATAGCCCCGGAGGCTATATGTGAGGTATTTTTTGCCAAAAAAAGGATTTTCATTGCTGCCCAGGGCGCCCCCCCCAGCGCCCTGCACCCTCAGTGACTGCCGTGTGAAGTGTGCTGAGAGCAATGGCGCACAGCTGCAGTGCTGTGCGCTACCTTAAGAAGACTGAGGAGTCTTCTGCCGCCGATTCTGGACCTTCTTCTCTTTTCAGCATCTGCAAGGGGGCCGGCGGCGAGGCTCCGGTGACCATCCAGGCTGTACCTGTGATCGTTCCTCTGGAGCTAATGTCCAGTAGCCAAAGAAGCCAATCCATCCTGCACGCAGGTGAGTTCACTTCTTCTCCCCTAAGTCCCTCGATGCAGTGATCCTGTTGCCAGCAGGACTCACTGTAAAATAAAAAACCTAAGCTAAACTTTTCTAAGCAGCTCTTTAGGAGAGCCACCTAGATTGCACCCTTCTCGGCCGGGCACAAAAACCTAACTGAGGCTTGGAGGAGGGTCATAGGGGGAGGAGCCAGTGCACACCACCTGATCCTAAAGCTTTACTTTTTGTGCCCTGTCTCCTGCGGAGCCGCTATTCCCCATGGTCCTTTCAGGAACCCCAGCATCCACTAGGACGATAGAGAAACTTCAGTATCTCTCGGAGTTAGCCTCAGCACTTCCCCGACCACATCTCCTGTAGTCGCAGGGCAGCCTGCCGCAATGTTATAGAGTAGAATCAATATAAGAAACATCCCCCATTCACTTTAGGGTAATTCCATCGGATGGCTTTCCAAATATAAACTCCCCCCCATGTGCATGTAATGCAAATAACATCAAAGCATAGAAATAAAATATCACTTAGCTTCCTGTGTACGATCCTTTGTGACAGGGCCCCGTATCGACCAGGAGTTGACTTCCACAGTATTATATCCGCGGCAGGAAAAGAATAATCATTCGGAGTCCTTAATAGGATCTGAGACCAACTCGTCATGGCCGACCTAGAGCTTTATCAACAGAGCGACCAGCACATGAGAAGGAATACTTTTACTTCAGCATCCATTAAGAATCGTAATATGAATATACATAATGTAATACACATATACCCACATATCCTATATATACATATAATCGGATTGTCCGGAACCGTCGGGTCCCTAGTGACATTAATGTGTTCTGAATGTGTATGACCATGTACCGAATGCCCCAGTTGTGGATCTAACAGGAGACCGTATGGTCGACAGAAAACCTAGTATTTGTCGACAGCAGAGAGTAGCAACCAGGCAAAATAACATTCTTGCGACCCCGAGGGGTCCGAGGGAAGTATACATACATAATTTTAATAACACTCCTCCACAAATATTACCATGTCTGTGCTCGAGCTACAGGCCCATGGAACCGTACCATACATATACCTAGAGAGATATATATATATATATATATATATACAGGTGTAAGGCAGTTACAGCATGTTAATTTACACCCAGTAACAACAGATGGTGCCGACAGGGTCACCCACATACTACTGTGTCTCCCATACAGTGTTTACTTATGAAAAACATACAGTACCGACCTGCTGACACTGTATCTGCTGACTTAAGTACCAACAGGCGTCGGCGATGCCGACAGTGATCCCCACAGCTACTTGTGACAGAGCACTCCCGTATGTCGACACATGTGGGCTAACAAACTATAGTGGGTACATCTGACAGGGAACCCACGGACTTATATGCACCACAATAATGATTATACGTCCATTATAGAAAACAGTGATATATTTTTCTCAATATAGCACTAACAACTCTGTGTCCCCCCTCGTTTGTACAGTATACACTTCTTTGGCAGGGATATGAAGAAAAATGGCGCTGAATCTATTGTGAGGACTAAGCTCAGCCCCCTCCCGGCGCGCTTCAGCCCCGTTAAATACATTGCTTTTAAACCGGTGGGGGTCCATAAACAGCACCTACATACTGTATATTTGCTCTTATGCACCCCTCAGAGAGGTACATATTGCTGCTCAGGGCGCCCCCCCCCCCTTCGCCCTGCACCCTCGGAAAGCCGTTGGTGTGTGGGCGCAATGGCGCGCAGCATGACCGCTGCTTTCACTGGCGGGGGTATCAGACACGGTGCCCGGGCACCGAATATTCCACTCTTGCCCGCGTGTTTGACCCTCAGTAACCTACTGCCCAGGGCGCACCCCCCCAGCGCCCTGCACCCTGTGAAGTGCCATTGGTGTGTGGGAGCATGGAGCGCAGCACGACCTCCGCACTGTACCTCCGTTACTGAAATCTTCTGCCGTCACTGAAGTCTTCTGTTCTTCTAATACTCACCCGGCTTCTTTCTTCTGGTTTCTGTGAGGGGGTTGACGGCGCGGCTCCGGGAACAAGCAGCTAGGCGAACCAAGTGATCGAACCCTCTGGAGCTAATGGTGTCTAGTAGCCTAAGAAGCAGAGCCGTTGAACTAAGAAGAAGTAGGTCTGACTTCTCTCCCCTCACTCCCACGATGCAGGGAGCCTGTAGCCAGCAGGTCTCCCTGAAAATAAAAAACCCAACAATAAAGTCTTTAGAGAAACTCAGTAGAGCTCCCATAGTGTGTGTCCAGTCACTCCTGGGCACAGAGTCTAACTGAGGTCTGGAGGAGGGGCATAGAGGGAGGAGCCAGTTCACACCCATTCAAAGTCTTATAGTGTGCCCATGTCTCCTGCGGATCCCGTCTATACCCCATGGTCCTTACGGAGTCCCCAGCATCCTCTAGGACGTATGAGAAATAATAAGAATTTACTTACCGATAATTCTATTTCTCGTAGTCCGTAGTGGATGCTGGGGACTCCGTCAGGACCATGGGGATTAGCGGCTCCGCAGGAGACAGGGCACAAAAGTAAAAGCTTTAGGATCAGGTGGTGTGCACTGGCTCCTCCCCCTATGACCCTCCTCCAAGCCTCAGTTAGGATACTGTGCCCGGACGAGCGTACACAATAAGGAAGGATTTTGAATCCCGGGTAAGACTCATACCAGCCACACCAATCACACTGTACAACCTGTGATCTGAACCCAGTTAACAGCATGATAACAGCGGAGCCTCTGAAAAGATGGCTCACAACAATAATAACCCGATTTTTGTAACAATAACTATGTACAAGTATTGCAGACAATCCGCACTTGGGATGGGCGCCCAGCATCCACTACGGACTACGAGAAATAGAATTATCGGTAAGTAAATTCTTATTTTCTCTGACGTCCTAAGTGGATGCTGGGGACTCCGTCAGGACCATGGGGATTATACCAAAGCTCCCAAACGGGCGGGAGAGTGCGGATGACTCTGCAGCACCGAATGAGAGAACTCCAGGTCCTCCTCAGTCAGGGTGTGCCCCTGACCAAGTATCAGCTCGGCAAAGTTGTAAAGCCGAGACCCCTCGGGCAGCCGCCCAAGATGAGCCCACCTTCCTTGTGGAATGGGCATTTACATATTTTGGCTGTGGCAGGCCTGCCACAGAATGTGCAAGCTGAATTGTACTACACATCCAACTAGCAATCGTCTGCTTAGAAGCAAGAGCACCCAGTTTGTTGGGTGCATACAGGATAACAGCAAGTCAGTTTTCCTGACTCCAGCCGTCCTGGAAACTATATTTTCAGGGCCCTGACAACATCTAGCAACTTGGAGTCCTCCAAGTCCCTAGTAGCCGCAGGTACCACAATAAGCTGGTTCGGGTGAAACACTGACACCACCTTAGGGAGAAACTGGGGATGAGTCCGCAGCTCTGCCCTGTCCGAATGGACAATCAGATATGGGCTTTTTTGAGACAAACGCCGCTAATTCTGACACTCGCCTGGCCGAGGCCAGGGCCAACAGCATGGTCACTTTCCCTGTGAGATATTTCAAATCCACAGATTTGAGCTGTTTAAACCAATGTGATTTTAGGAATCCCAGAACTACGTTGAGATCCCACAGTGCCACTGGAGGCACAAAAGGGGGTTGTATATGCAGTACTCCCTTGACAAACTTCTGGACTTCAGGAACTGAAGCCAATTCTTTCTGGAAGAAAATCGACAGGGCCGAAATTTGAACCTTAATGGACCCCAATTTGAGGCCCATAGACACTCCTGTTTGCAGGAAATGCAGGAAACGACCGAGTTGAAATTTCTTCATGGGGCCTTCCTGGCCTCACACCACGCAACATATTTTCGCCACATGTGGTGATAATCTTGTGCGGTCACCTCCTTCCTGGCTTTGACCAGGGTAGGAATGACCTCTTCCGGAATGCCTTTTTCCCTTAGGATCCGGCGTTCAACCGCCATGCCGTCAAACGCAGCCGCGGTAAGTCTTGGAACAGACATGGTACTTGCTGAAGCAAGTCCCTTCTTAGCGGCAGAGGCCATGAGTCCTCTGTGAGCATCTCTTGAAGTTCCGAGTACCAAGTCCTTCTTGGCCAATCTGGAGCCACGAGTATAGTTCTTACTCCTCTACGTCTTATAATTCTCAATACCTTGGGTATGAGAAGCAGAGGAGGGAAGACATACACCGACTGGTACACCCACGGTGTTACCAGAACGTCCACAGCTATTGCCTGAGGGTCTTTTGACCTGGCGCAATACTTGTCCAGTTTTTTGTTCAGGCGGGACGCCATCATGTCCACCTTTGGTCTTTTCCAACAGTTCACAATCATGTGGAAGACTTCCCGATGAAGTCCCCACTCTCCCGGGTGGAGGTCGTGCCTGCTGAGGAAGTCTGCTTCCCAGTTGTCCACTCCCGGAATGAACACTGCTGACAGTGCTATCACATGATTTTCCGCCCAGCGAAAAATCCTTGCAGTTTCTGCCATTGCCCTCCTGCTTCTTGTGCCGCCCTGTCTGTTTACGTGGGCGACTGCCGTGATGTTGTCCCACTGGATCAATACCGGCTGACCTTGAAGCAGAGGTCTTGCTAAGCTTAGAGCATTGTAAATTGCCCTTAGCTCCAGTATATTTATGTGGAGAAAAATCTCCAGACTTGATCACACTCCCTGGAAATTTTTTCCCTGTGTGACTGCTCCCCAGCCTCTCAGGCTGGCCTCCGTGGTCACCAGCATCCAATCCTGAATGCCGAATCTGCGGCCCTCTAGAAGATGAGCACTCTGTAACCACCACAGGAGAGACACCCTTGTCCTTGGAGATAGGGTTATCCGCTGATGCATCTGAAGATGCGATCCGGACCATTTGTCCAGCAGATCCCACTGAAAAGTTCTTGCGTGGAATCTGCCGAATGGAATCGCTTCGTAATAAGCCACCATTTTTCCCAGGACTCTTGTGCAATGATGCACTGACACTTTTCCTGGTTTTAGGAGGTTCCTGACTAGCTCGGATAACTCCCTGGCTTTCTCCTCCGGGAGAAACACCTTTTTCTGGACTGTGTCCAGAACCATCCCTAGGAACAGCAGACGTGTCGTCGGAAACGGCTGCGATTTTGGATATTTAGAATCCACCCGTGCTGTCGTAGAACTACTTGAGATAGTGCTACTCCGACTTCCAACTGTTCTCTGGACCTTGCCCTTATCAGGAGATCGTCCAAGTAAGGGATAATTAAGACGCCTTTTCTTTGAAGAAGAATCATCATTTCGGCCATTACTTTGGTAAAGACCCGGGGTGCCGTGGACAATCCAAACGGCAGCGTCTGAAACTGATAGTGACAGTTCCGTACCACGAACCTGAGGTACCCTTGGAGAGAAGGGCAATTTGGGACATGGAGGTAAGCATCCTTGATGTCCAGGGACACCATATAGTCCCCTTCTTCCTGGTTCGCTATCACTGCTCTGAGTGACTCCATCTTGATTTGAACCTTTGTATGTAAGTGTTCAAAGATTTCCCATTTAGAATAGGTCTCACCGAGCCGTCTGGCTTCAGTACCACAATATAGTGTGGAATAATACCCCTTTCCTTGTTGTAGGAGGGGTACTTTGATTATCACCTGCTGGGAATACAGCTTGTGAATTGTTTCCAATACTGCCTCCCTGTCGGAGGAAGACGTTGGTAAAGCAGACATCAGGAGCCTGCGAGGGGGAGACGTCTCGAATTTCCAGTCTGTACCCCTGGGATACTACTTGTAGGATCCAGGGGTCCACTTGCGAGTGAGCCCACTACGCGCTGAAACTCTTGAGACGACCCCCCACCGCACTTGAGTCCGCTTGTACGGCCCCAGCGTCATGCTGAGGACTTGGCAGAAGCTGTGGAGGGCTTCTGTTCCTGGGAATGGGCTGCCTGCTGCAGTCTTCTTCCCTTTCCTCTATCCCTGGGCAGATATGACTGGCCTTTTGCCCGCTTGCCCTTATGGGGACGAAAGGACTGAGGCTGAAAAGACGGTGTCTTTTTCTGCTGAGATGTGATTTCGGGTAAAAAAAGGTGGATTTTCCAGCTGTTGCCGAGGCCACCAGGTCCGATGGACCGACCCCAAATAACTCCTCCCCTTTATACGGCAATACTTCCATGTGCCGTTTGGAATCTGCATCACCTGACCACTGTCGTGTCCATAAACATCTTCTGGCAGATATGGACATCGCACTTACTCTTGATGCCAGAGTGCAAATATCCCTCTGTGCATCTCGCATATATAGAAATGCATCCTTTAAATGCTCTATAGTCAATAAAATACTGTCCCTGTCAAGGGTATCAATATTTTCAGTCAGGGAATCCGACCAAGCCACCCCAGCGCTGCACATCCAGGCTGAGGCGATCGCTGGTCGCAGTATAACACCAGTATGTGTGTATATACCTTTTTAGGATATTTTTCAGCCTCTGAGCTGGCTCCTTGAGGGCGGCCCTATCTGGAGACGGTACCGCCACTTGTTTTGATAAGCGTGTGAGCGCCTTATCCACCCTAAAGGGTGTTTCCCAACGCGCCCTAACTTCTGGCGGGAAAGGGTATACCGCCAATAATTTTCTATCGGGGGAAACCCACGCATCATCACACACTTCATTTAATTTATCTGATTCAGGAAAAACTACAGGTAGTTTTTTCACACCCCACATAATACCCTTCTTGTGGTACTTGTAGTATCAGAAATATGTAACACCTCCTTCATTGCCCTTAACATGTAACGTGTGGCCCTAAAGGAAAATACGTTTGTTTCTTCACCGTCGACACTGGAGTCAGTGTCCGTGTCTGTGTCGACCGACTGAGGTAAATGAGCGTTTTACAGCCCCTGACGGTGTTTGAGACGCCTGGACAGGTACTAATTTGTTTGCCGGCCGTCTCATGTCGTCAACCGACCTTGCAGCGTGTTGACATTATCACGTAATTCCTTAAATAAGCCATCCATTCCGGTGTCGACTCCCTAGAGAGTGACATCACCATTTCAGGCAATTGCTCCGCCTCCTCACCAACATCGTCCTCATACATGTCGACACACACGTACCGACACACAGCACACACACAGGGAATGCTCTGATAGAGGACAGGACCCCACTAGCCCTTTGGGGAGACAGAGGGAGAGTTTGCCAGCACACACCAAAAACGCTATAATTATACAGGGACAACCTTTATATAAGTGTTTTTCCCTTATAGCATTTTAATATATATATATATATATATATATATCGCCAAATAAGTGCCCCCCCTCTCTGTTTTAACCCTGTTTCTGTAGTGCAGTGCAGGGGAGAGCCTGGGAGCCTTCCCACCAGCATTTCTGTGAGGGAAAATGGCGCTGTGTGCTGAGGAGAATAGGCCCCGCCCCCTTTTCGGCGGGCTTCTTCTCCCGTTTTTCTGAGACCTGGCAGGGGTTAAATACATCCATATAGCCCCCAGGGGCTATATGTGATGTATTTTTAGCCAGAATAAGGTACTATCATTGCTGCCCAGGGCGCCCCCCCCCAGCGCCCTGCACCCTCAGTGACCGCTGCTATGAAGTGTGCTGACAACAATGGCGCACAGCTGCAGTGCTGTGCGCTACCTTATGAAGACTGAAGAGTCTTCTGCCGCCGTTTCTGGACCTTCACTTTTCGGCATCTGCAAGGGGGGTCGGCGGCGCGGCTCCGGGACGAACCCCAGGGTGAGACCTGTGTTCCGACTCCCTCTGGAGCTAATGGTGTCCAGTAGCCTAAGAAGCCAATCCATCCTGCACGCAGGTGAGTTCACTTCTCTCCCCTAAGTCCCTCGTAGCAGTGAGCCTGTTGCCAGCAGGACTCACTGAAAATAAAAAACCTAACAAACTTTTACTCTAAGCAGCTCTTTAGGAGAGCCACCTAGATTGCACCCTTCTCGGCCGGGCACAAAAATCTAACTGAGGCTTGGAGGAGGGTCATAGGGGGAGGAGCCAGTGCACACCACCTGATCCTAAAGCTTTTACTTTTGTGCCCTGTCTCCTGCGGAGCCGCTAATCCCCATGGTCCTGACGGAGTCCCCAGCATCCACTTAGGACGTCAGAGAAAAAGATATTAAAAAGCGAAGTACACCACTGTAACTCTTGCATTAATTATTAATGTGGTGTAACCTGTTCGAGCCACTCAGGGGCTGTCAGTCTAATACTGCATGGATACACACTCCATAGACAGTGTGAGCATCTGCCACAATAATACGGTATATGTCCAGTGCTGGATTATATTTGTTGACTATTTGACCTGAAATTACCACGTTATTGTCCTTCTTCACTATCTGTTTATCAATTAAGGCGTCAATTCATCTGTGGTTGTGGGTCCTTATTATCTAGTATATATTATAATTGCATGTATTCACAATTCAACAACTGCCTGTACCACCTTTTATTCTGTAGTTGTTGTGTTGCTCTTATAAACTCCCCTTCTTTCATAGTTACCTGGTTGAATTAGGGCTGCACCCCCAGAAACTAAAAACTAATTAAGGTACAATACAATTAGGGTTAATAAGGTGAACCAAATTCATCAATAGTGTGCAGTGTGATACAGTTTTTTTCTCTCTTTATGACCTCTCTATACTAGTCAGCATTAACTGTTTCAGCAATTTGTGTTAAGTAGCCTTTCTGTGGGATAGGACCGGACGGGCTACCCTTCAATCCCCATGAGCATCAATGAGCCTATGACTCTATTGCCAATTCAACGGTTGTCCTTCCTGGGACCACTTTTGGTTGGTACTAACCATGGACTACAGGGAAAACCGCAAACGACCTACCACTTAGAACATGCTCTGACCCAGTTGTCACAATTTGGTCCTTGTCAAAGTTCCTCGGATCCTTGCACTTGCCCATTTTTCTCGCTTCCAACACGTCAACGTCAAGAAGTGACTGTTCACTTGCTGCCTAATATATTCCACCCCTTGACAGGTGTCACTGTAATGAGATAATAAACGTTATTCACTTCACCTGTCAGTGGTTTTAATGTTATGGCTGATAGGTGAATGTGTGTGTTTATGTATGTACTGATCTGACTGATGTAAATGGGTAAATATTCTATGTCATATGCTGAGTAATAATAAGATTTTACTTACCGATAAATCTATTTCTCGGAGTCCGTAGTGGATGCTGGGGTTCCTGAAAGGACCATGGGGAATAGCGGCTCCGCAGGAGACAGGGCACAAAAAGTAAAGCTTTTTCCGATCAGGTGGTGTGCACTGGCTCCTCCCCCTATGACCCTCCTCCAGACTCCAGTTAGGTACTGTGCCCGGACGAGCGTACACAATAAGGGAGGATTTTGAATCCCGGGTAAGACTCATACCAGCCACACCAATCACACCGTACAACTTGTGATCTAAACCCAGTTAACAGTATGATAACAGCGGAGCCTCTGAAAGATGGCTTCCTACAACAATAACCCGAATAAGTTAACAATAACTATGTACAATTTATGCAGATAATCCGCACTTGGGATGGGCGCCCAGCATCCACTACGGACTCCGAGAAATAGATTTATCGGTAAGTAAAATCTTATTTTCTCTATCGTCCTAGTGGATGCTGGGGTTCCTGAAAGGACCATGGGGATTATACCAAAGCTCCCAAACGGGCGGGAGAGTGCGGATGACTCTGCAGCACCGAATGAGAGAACTCCAGGTCCTCCTTAGCCAGAGTATCAAATTTGTAAAATTTTACAAACGTGTTCTCCCCTGACCACGTAGCTGCTCGGCAAAGTTGTAATGCCGAGACCCCTCGGGCAGCCGCCCAAGATGAGCCCACCTTCCTTGTGGAGTGGGCCTTTACAGATTTAGGCTGTGGCAGGCCTGCCACAGAATGTGCCAGTTGGATTGTGCTACAGATCCAACGAGCAATCGTCTGCTTAGACGCAGGAGCACCCATCTTGTTGGGTGCATACAATATAAACAACGAGTCAGATTTTCTGACTCCAGCTGTTCTTGCAATATATATTTTTAATGCTCTGACAACGTCCAGTAACTTGGAGTCCTCCAAGTCACTTGTAGCCGCAGGCACTACAATAGGCTGGTTCAGATGAAATGCTGACACCACCTTAGGGAGAAAATGCGGACGAGTCCGCAGTTCTGCCCTGTCCGAATGGAAAATCAGATATGGGCTTTTGTAAGATAAAGCTGCCAATTCTGACACTCTCCTGGCAGAAGCCAGGGCTAGAAGCATGGTCACTTTCCAAGTGAGATATTTCAAATCCACCTTATTTAGTGGTTCAAACCAATGAGATTTTAGAAAATCCAAAACTACATTGAGATCCCACGGTGCCACTGGAGGCACCACAGGAGGCTGTATATGCAGCACTCCCTTCACAAAGGTCTGGACTTCAGGGACTGAAGCCAATTCTTTTTGAAAGAAAATCGACAGGGCCGAAATTTGAACCTTAATAGATCCCAATTTGAGACCCATAGACAATCCTGATTGCAGGAAATGTAGGAATCGACCCAGTTGAAATTCCTCCGTCGGAGCACTCCGATCTTCGCACCACGCAACATATTTTCGCCAAATTCGGTGATAATGTTGCACGGTTACTTCTTTCCTTGCTTTAATCAAAGTAGGAATGACTTCTTCCGGCATGCCTTTTTCCATTAGGATCCGGCGTTCAACCGCCATGCCGTCAAACGCAGCCGCGGTAAGTCTTGAAACAGACAGGGACCCTGCTGAAGCAAGTCCCTCCTTAGAGGTAGAGGCCACGGATCTTCCGTGATCATCTCTTGAAGTTCCGGGTACCAAGTCCTTCTTGGCCAATCCGGAACCACTAGTATCGTTCTTACGCCTCTTTGCCGTATAATTCTCAATACTTTTGGTATGAGAGGCAGAGGAGGAAACACATACACCGACTGGTACACCCAAGGCGTTACCAGCGCGTCCACAGCTATTGCCTGCGGATCTCTTGACCTGGCGCAATACCTGTCCAGTTTTTTGTTGAGGCGAGACGCCATCATGTCCACCATTGGTCTTTCCCAACGGGTTACCAGCATGTGGAAGACTTCTGGATGAAGTCCCCACTCTCCCGGGTGAAGATCGTGTCTGCTGAGGAAGTCTGCTTCCCAGTTGTCCACTCCCGGGATGAACACTGCTGATAGCGCTATCACATGATTCTCTGCCCAGCGAAGAATCCTTGCAGCTTCTGCCATTGCACTCCTGCTTCTTGTGCCGCCCTGTCTGTTCACATGGGCGACTGCCGTGATGTTGTCCGACTGGACCAACACCGGTTTTCCCTGAAGCAGAGGTTCTGCCTGGCTTAGAGCATTGTATATTGCTCTTAGTTCCAGAATGTTTATGTGAAGAGACGTTTCCAGGCTCGTCCATACTCCCTGGAAGTTTCTTCCTTGTGTGACTGCTCCCCAGCCTCTCAGGCTGGCGTCCGTGGTCACCAGGATCCAATCCTGTATGCCGAATCTGCGGCCCTCCAATAGATGAGGACTCTGCAACCACCACAGAAGAGACACCCTTGTCCTTGGAGACAGGGTTATCCGTAGGTGCATCTGAAGATGCGACCCTGACCATTTGTCCAACAGATCCCTTTGGAAAATTCTTGCGTGGAATCTGCCGAATGGAATTGCTTCGTAAGAAGCCACCATTTTTCCCAGGACTCTTGTGCATTGATGTACAGACACCTTTCCTGGTTTTAGGAGGTTCCTGACAAGCTCGGATAACTCCTTGGCTTTTTCCTCCGGGAGAAAAACCTTTTTCTGAACCGTGTCCAGAATCATCCCTAGGAACAGCAGACGAGTTGTCGGCATTAACTGGGATTTTGGAATATTCAGAATCCACCCGTGCTGTTTTAGCACTTCTTGAGACAGTGCTAATCCCATCTCTAGCTGTTCTCTGGACCTCGCCCTTATTAGGAGATCGTCCAAGTATGGGATAATTAATACGCCTTTTCTTCGAAGAAGAATCATCATCTCGGCCATTACCTTTGTAAAGATCCGAGGTGCCGTGGACAATCCGAACGGCAGCGTCTGAAACTGATAGTGACAGTTTTGTACAACGAACCTGAGGTACCCCTGGTGTGAGGGGTAAATTGGAACGTGGAGATACGCATCCTTGATGTCCAAGGATACCATAAAGTCCCCCTCTTCCAGGTTCGCTATCACTGCTCTGAGTGACTCCATTTTGAACTTGAACTTCTTTATGTACAGGTTCAAGGACTTCAGATTTAGAATAGGCCTTACCGAGCCATCCGGCTTCGGTACCACAAAAAGAGTGGAATAATACCCCTTCCCTTGTTGTAGAAGAGGTACCTTGACTATCACCTGCTGAGAGTACAGCTTGTGAATGGCTTCCAAAACCGTCTCCCTTTCGGAGGGGGACGTTGGTAAAGCAGACTTCAGGAAACGGCGAGGTGGATCCGTCTCTAATTCCAACCTGTACCCTTGAGATATTATCTGCAGGATCCAGGGATCTACCTGCGAGTGAGCCCACTGCGCGCTGTAATTTTTGAGACGACCGCCCACCATCCCCGAGTCCGCTTGAGGAGCCCCAGCGTCATGCTGAGGCTTTTGTAGAAGCCGGGGAGGGCTTCTGTTCCTGGGAAGGAGCTGCGTGTTGCTGTCTCTTCCCTCGACCTTTGCCTCGTGGCAGATATGAATAGCCCTTTGCTCTCTTATTTTTAAAGGAACGAAAGGGCTGCGGTTGAAAAGTCGGTGCCTTTTTCTGTGGGGGAGTGACTTGAGGTAGAAAGGTGGATTTCCCGGCTGTAGCCGTGGCCACCAAATCTGATAGACCGACTCCAAATAACTCCTCCCCTTTATACGGCAAAACTTCCATATGCCGTTTTGAATCCGCATCACCTGACCACTGTCGCGTCCATAAAGCTCTTCTGGCCGAAATGGACATAGCACTTACCCGTGATGCCAGTGTGCAGATATCCCTCTGTGCATCACGCATATAAAGAAATGCATCCTTTATTTGTTCTAACGACAGTAAAATATTGTCCCTGTCCAGGGTATCAATATTTTCAATCAGGGACTCTGACCAAACTACCCCAGCACTGCCCATCCAGGCAGTCGCTACAGCTGGTCGTAGTATAACACCTGCATGTGTGTATATACTTTTTTGGATATTTTCCATCCTCCTATCTGATGGATCTTTAAGTGCGGCCGTCTCAGGAGAGGGTAACGCCACTTGTTTAGATAAGCGTGTTAGCGCCTTGTCCACCCTAGGAGGTGTTTCCCAGCGCTCCCTAACCTCTGGCGGGAAAGGGTATAATGCCAATAATTTCTTTGAAATTATCAGTTTTTTATCAGGGGCAACCCACGCTTCATTACACACGTCATTTAATTCTTCTGATTCAGGAAAAACTATAGGTAGTTTTTTCATACCCCACATAATACCCTGTTTAGTGGTACCTGTAGTATCAGCTAAATGTAACGCCTCCTTCATTGCCAAAATCATATAACGTGTGGCCCTACTGGAAAATACGGTTGATTCGTCACCGTCACCACTGGAGTCATCGCCTGTGTCTGGGTCTGTGTCGACCGACTGAGGCAAAGGGCGTTTCACAGCCCCTGACGGTGTTTGAGTCGCCTGGACAGGCACTAATTGATTGTCCGGCCGCCTCATGTCGTCAAACGACTGCTTTAGCGTGTTGACACTATCCCGTAGTTCCATAAATAAAGGCATCCATTCCGGTGTCGACTCCCTAGGGGGTGACATCCTCATATTTGGCAATTGCTCCGCCTCCACACCAATATCGTCCTCATACATGTCGACACACACGTACCGACACACAGCAGACACACAGGGAATGCTCCTAACGAAGACAGGACCCACTAGCCCTTTGGGGAGACAGAGGGAGAGTTTGCCAGCACACACCAAAAGCGCTATATATATATCAGGGATAGCCTTATAATAAGTGCTCCCTTATAGCTGCTTTGTTATATCAAATTATCGCCATAAATGTGCCCCCCCCTCTCTGTTTTACCCTGTTTCTGTAGTGCAGTGCAGGGGAGAGACTTGGGAGCCGTCCTGACCAGCGGAACTGTGAGAGGAAATGGCGCCGTGTGCTGAGGAGATAGGCCCCGCCCCTTTTCTGGCGGGCTCGTCTCCCGCTATTTAGAGAAATCAGGCAGGGGTTAAATATCTCCATATAGCCTCTAGGGCTATATGTGAGGTATTTTTAGCCTTTATAGGTAATCATTTTGCCTCCCAGGGCGCCCCCCTCCCAGCGCCCTGCACCCTCAGTGACTGCCGTGTGAAGTGTGCTGAGAGGAAAATGGCGCACAGCTACAGTGCTGTGCGCTACCTTTTGAAGACTGCAGGAGTCTTCAGCCGCCGATTCTGGACCTCTTCTGTCTTCAGCATCTGCAAGGGGGCCGGCGGCGTGGCTCCGGTGACCATCCAGGCTGTACCCGTGATCGTCCCTCTGGAGCTTGATGTCCAGTAGCCAAGAAGCCAATCCATCCTGCACGCAGGTGAGTTGACTCCTTCTCCCCTCAGTCCCTCGCTGCAGTGATCCTGTTGCCAGCAGGAATCACTGTAAAATAAAAAACCTAGCTAAACTTTTTCTAAGCAGCTCTTTAGGAGAGCCACCTAGATTGCACCCTTCTCGGCCGGGCACAAAAATCTAACTGGAGTCTGGAGGAGGGTCATAGGGGGAGGAGCCAGTGCACACCACCTGATCGGAAAAAGCTTTACTTTTTGTGCCCTGTCTCCTGCGGAGCCGCTATTCCCCATGGTCCTTTCAGGAACCCCAGCATCCACTAGGACGATAGAGAAATCATTATATGAACATACATATCATTATATGAACATACAGTATTAGTACATACTGTATTTGCACAGGCATACATGCAGCATTATTATTATATTTATAGGGCACCACAAGGTGCCTGTAACTCTGTACATGGAGAATTACAATAGGGTAAGCAAACAATACAGTATAAAAGGGATCAAACCAACAGTAGAAGGACAAAAATCACACTGTGGAATAATTATACAGTAAAATGAGATACTTAATAACAGTAACACTCTGTGACCCCATGGCTGAAAGGTGGACAGAAAATCAGTCACTATGAGTGGGAGTGTACTGGAGACAAGGAGACTGCAAAGTGAGAACAAAGAGGGTAGGGGGCCCTGCTTGTGATAACCTACAGTCAACAAATAAATACCTGTTAACAAAATATACACACATACATGTGTGCACATACACAAGATAGCTAATGGTTCAGGGCTCTCTAGCTCTTCTAAAAAGAGCCTTTTGAGACACCTTTGGCTGCCCACATCATCAGTTGAAACACTACTATACTGCCCAGGGAATTATAGAATCTTAACCAGTACCACCACAGTTGGTTTGTATGCTGTGATTATTAGTTTATGTTGGTATTTTGAATGCTGTAAAAATAAAAGCTTTCTCTAAATGTAAAAAGAGCTACTGTATATACCTTCTTGATCTGTCCTTAGTAAAGACTGTACTCTGGCTATCATCGTCAACTGGTCAAAAATTAGTGCCTTGTCAGTTGAGCTGCCTGTTGACGTCCCTGCATCTTACAAAAGCTGGACAGTGAGGTGCACTTTATATTTTTTGTTATTCTACCAAGTAATCACTGGCGTATTTATAATGGGTGCAGTGGACACGTGCCCCCGGGACCCATTTTTTCAATACTAATGTGGTACCCCGGTCTGAAGGTGTCTTGAACTTTTAACTGCAGCTAACAATCTTTAGGTATTTTATTGCTACCAGCACACCGTGACACCGAGAGGCAAGCGTATTGTTCCCCTTTTTTAAGCAGACACAGACTGGCCGTAATTGATACAACACAATTTTATTGTATTACACTAATAGAAAATCACAGCAGTAACGGTGACAGTGAAAGTATACGAACAAATTACACCTTGAAATTTTTGTTCAGTTGTAAAACAGGTAACATGTAAGTAAGCTGGTTTTGGCTCTACGTAACACAGTTGGGCGGAGCTTGCATAAACACAGTCAATGACGTACCAGCATTAATAGAATAGCAGACAGGTGCATAAGCTTTACCTGGAACACTGCTGGGTGGAGCTTGCATAAACAGTCAATGATGTACTAGCTTTAATAGAATAGCGGACAGGTGCATAAGCTTTAACTGAAACACTGCTGGGCGGAGCTTGCATAAACAATCGATGATGTACCAGCATTAGTAGTATAGCAGACAGGTGCATAGGCTTTATCTGGAAACACTGCTGGGCGGAGCATGCATAAACAGTCAATGAAGTACCAGCATTAATAGAATAGCGACAGGTGCATAAGCTTTACCTGAAACACTGCTGGGCGGAGCTTGCATAAACAGTCAATGATGTACCATCATTAGTAGAACAGCAGACAGGTGCATAGGCTTTAACTGGAAACACTGCTGGGAAGAGCTTGCATAAACAGTTTATGATGTACCAGCATTAATAGAATAGCAGACAGGTGCCTAAGCTTTAAATGGAAACACTGCTGGGCAGAGCTTGCATAAACAAGTCAATGAAGTACCAGCATTAATAGAATAGTGGACAGGTACATAAGCTTTAACTGAAACACTGCTGGATGGAGCTTGCATAACAGTCAATGAAGTACCAGCATTAATAGAAGAGCAGAGAGGTGCATAAGCTTTATCTGAAACACTGCTAGGAGGAGCTTGCATAAACAGTCAATGATGCATTAGCATACCCTCCAACATGACCCGCCCCACTAGGTACAAAATGCTCTGTTTCTGGACTTCCCTCTTAATTTATTATTGCTATCACCTGTGAAGAAACAGCTTTCTTATCATTTAACTAGTTCAACACAGGTGATGGAAATCATAAATTAAGAGGGAAGTCCAGGAACAGAGCATTTTGTACCTAGTGGGGCGGGTCATGTTGGAGGGTCTGCATTAGTAGAATAGCAAACAGGTGCATAAGCTTTAACTGGAAACACTGCTGGGCGGAGTTTGCATAAACAGTCAATGATGTACCAGCATTAGTAGTATAGCAGACAGGTGCATAAGCTTTAACTGGAAACACTGCTGGGTGGAGCTTGCATAAACAGTCAATGAAGTACCAGCATTAATAGAATAGCAGACAGGTGCATAAGCTTTACCTGAAACACTGCTGGGTGGAGCTTGCATAAACAGTCAATGATGTACCAACATTAGTAGAATAGCAGACAGGTGCATAAGCTTTAACTGGAAACACTGCTGGGCGGAGCTTGCAGAAACAGTCAATGATGTACCAGCATTAATAGAACAGAGGACAGGTGCATAAGCTTTACCTGGAAACACTGCTGGGCAGAGCTTGCATAAACAGTCAATGAAGCAGACATAAAACAAACCCCTATTCTCTTAATTGCTCAGTACAAGTTATTCTCATTTACAAAACCACTATTTCCATGACTGGCCATAATGAGCATAAAACACCCAGCCTCTGAGAGCACATAACCAAACAAAAAGAAACAATCAATTTTCCAATACTTCAACATTAATTATCAAGGGGAATACACGCCTCTACCCCCTTTTTGTAGCCAATGGGGCACCAATAACTAAGAGAACCCCACCCCCTTATTAGCTTTATGTGCAGGGGCACAGCTCCAGTGGGGATCCTACCCCGCACCACGCTTAAAGGGAGCCTACCCCTATTTAATTAAAACATAACCCGGGGCAAGAGGGGGGGAGCCCAACCCCTATTAACTAAATTGGGCTGGATACAGTTGGTTTTAGGAGAGCCTACCCCCTTTCCTAAATGCTGGCTAACTGCAGAGTCTTGCAGCGGAAGGGCATTAAAAGGGGCAGAGTCCTGCAGCAGAAGGGCATAGAGGTGATCTCACCCTTGTTGCAGCTCTTCTGCCACCTCCGACCAGGTCCTGGGTCTTCGCCGCCACCCAGGATTCAAAGCACCGCACCGGGGATGCACCCTAGAACCGATGCTGGTGTAGGAGTCCTCTTTCTTCTCTGCTCGGCGGGCGCTCCTCTCCTGGGCTGGATTTTTCTCTCCCGGCTGCGTAGTCCTCTCCCGCAGGCTGCTAGGGGTCCTCCGCGAAGGTCCTTTGTCGCCAGGTCATCCTCAGAGGTGCCTGCGCGATCACCACCAGCTGGTCTTCTCCCGTTTCGCTGGATGTTGTTTAGGTAGGCTTGTCCGTGTCTTCCCCAGTCTCTGGCCACGTCGCCTTCCTCCGCGTCGATTCCCCACCACTCTTCATGCGAGTGGAAGCACAGGCACCGTTGCGGTCTGCTCCTCTCCCCAGGGGTCCTGGATGCTGGTTCAAGAGGCTTCTCTCCCTCTGTGATTCTCCCCAAGCGGCTCCATACACACCCCACTTTCCCCATTCCTGCACGGGCGGTCAGCTCTTCTGATCCTGTGGACTACACAGGCGATCCTCTCTCACAACCTTGGTGAGAGCAGTCTTTTTGGCAATCCTGCCTCCGGACTCCTCTTCCTGCACTGGGGAACTTGTTATATGGGTCCCTCTCTCTCAGGACCTTCCCTGACCTCGGACCTCACTGGTTACCTGGCCTCAGTAACAGACCGCCCTAGGTGACTTCTGCCCTACAACCTTGGGGGCCCAATAGTGTCCCAGAGATTTTCCCGGGCTACAGCTGTTGCCGGCCAGGGGTGAAAGCTTCCTAACTAAGTGGTGCCAAGGCTCTCTAACAGGGGTGCCTGGATAGTAAAAGTACAGCCCACAGTCCACTCTGGGCTCTGTAGTACCTCTGCCTTTGTGAGGGCAAATAAACAAAGGGGAGCCCCTGTATTTTCAATAAAAAAAAAAAAAAAGGTATGCGTGGGTACACTAACCCTCCGGAGTCTCGCGCCGGCTGCAGCAGCGCTGCAGAAATCACCTGGAAAATGGCATGGTGGCCATTTTCCTTGTGTTGTGCGCAGTAACAAAATCACTGTGAAAACGGCTGCCATGCCATTTTCCCAGAGACCTACGCATGCGCAGAACTCCGTGAAAATGGCCGCTGAGCCATTTTCACTGTGTTCTAATAGCGCTGCGGATGCCGGCGCTGGACTTGGGAGGGGTGAGTATTTTAAAAATGGGTGCAGTGTGTGCGGTGGGGGCCCCCTCTGGACCGCACATACTGCACCCATTATAGAAACGCCAGTGGGTCCCCTAGTGCCCAGAGTACAGGACTGCCGGCTAGAGAGGAAGCCCATATGGAGCCTGCACACAGGCATTCTCCTAGTAATCACAGCTTACAGAATAGTCCACGCCATGTATAGTGTTCGGATGAAAAAAAATGATGCCACATTATGTGCAATAAGATGGAGGGACCACTGGTGCCATCTAGCAGGGTATGATACTTTGAGGATCCAATGGTATCACACAAAAACAGGACCAATAATTAGGGATGTAGTTATGTGACCAGCGGTCAGGAGACTTCCGGTCACAACACCTCCCAGTACATCCCACCCCCTGAAAATCCTTGCCGACCAACAGGGACTATTTCCACTCGTGGGTGTCCACGGCACCCATAGAGTGGGACTAGAACTCGTGTCACCGAGCCGGCAAGGGGCTTCTTGCACTTTCCCCCTCCCCCTGCCATTCCGCTGCCGGGATACCGGCGGAGGTATACTACCGGCGGTCACGCATACCCAACCCAATAATTCTGTAACACACAAAAACCATGATATATACCAAAGGTATTTCAGCTATATAATAAAATAATAACATATCAGCTCATGTGGTCTTGTGGGTGACCTTCTCCATTATTTGTCCTTCTTTAGTCATCAGAAATATAGGAGAGCTGCCAAAACAATAAGATTGCAATTGTCTCCCAGGAAACATGTATTAAAGTACTAAAGGGGATTAACTATGATGTCAGGAAACCTCTTCATTACAGAGAGGGCACCCAAGATAACAGCAGTAACTGTAATGGATAGTTTGTATCATATTCTAAAAGAAAAAGTTTAATCTAGAATGATGATAAAGAGCTTTTGCCTTGAGAAAATAAGATTTTACTTACCGATAAATCTATTTCTCGTAGTCCGTAGTGGATGCTGGGGACTCCGTCAGGACCATGGGGAATAGCGGCTCCGCAGGAGACAGGGCACAAAAGTAAAAGCTTTAGGATCAGGTGGTGTGCACTGGCTCCTCCCCCTATGACCCTCCTCCAAGCCTCAGTTAGGATACTGTGCCCGGACGAGCGTACACAATAAGGAAGGATTTTGAATCCCGGGTAAGACTCCTACCAGCCACACCAATCACACTGTACAACCTGTGATCTGAACCCAGTTAACAGCATGATAACAGCGGAGCCTCTGAAAAGATGGCTCACAACAATAATAACCCGATTTTTGTAACAATAACTATGTACAAGTATTGCAGACAATCCGCACTTGGGATGGGCGCCCAGCATCCACTACGGACTACGAGAAATAGATTTATCGGTAAGTAAAATCTTATTTTCTCTGACGTCCTAGTGGATGCTGGGGACTCCGTCAGGACCATGGGGATTATACCAAAGCTCCCAAACGGGCGGGAGAGTGCGGATGACTCTGCAGCACCGAATGAGAGAACTCCAGGTCCTCTTTAGCCAGGGTATCAAATTTGTAGAATTTTACAAACGTGTTCTCCCCCGACCACGTAGCTGCTCGGCAGAGTTGTAATGCCGAGACCCCTCGGGCAGCCGCCCAGGATGAGCCCACCTTCCTTGTGGAATGGGCCTTGACAGATTTAGGCTGTGGCAGGCCTGCCACAGAATGTGCAAGTTGAAATGTGCTACAAATCCAACGAGCAATCGTCTGCTTAGAAGCAAGAGCACCCAGTTTGTTGGGTGCATACAGGATAACAGCGAGTCAGTTTTCCTGACTCCAGCCGTCCTGGAAACCTATATTTTCAGGGCCCTGACAACATCTAGCAACTCGGAGTCCTCCAAGTCCCTAGTAGCCGCAGGTACCACAATAAGCTGGTTCAGGTGAAACGCTGACACCACCTTAGGAAGAAACTGGGGACGAGTCCGCAGTTCTGCCCTGTCCGAATGGACAATCAGATATGGCTTTTGTGAGACAAAGCCGCCAATTCTGACACTCGCCTGGCCGAGGCCAGGGCCAACAGCATGGTCACTTTCCATGTGAGATATTTCAAATCCACAGATTTGAGCGGTTTAAAATGTGATTTGAGGAATCCCAGAACTACGTTGAGATCCCACAGTGCCACTGGAGGCACAAAAATGGGGTTGTATATGCAATACTCCCTTGACAAACTTCTGGACTTCAGGAACTGAAGCCAATTCTTTCTGGAAGAAAATTTACAGGGCCGAAATTTGAACCTTAATGGACCCCAATTTGAAGCCCATAGACACTCCTGTTTGCAGGAAATGCAGGAATCGACCGAGTTGAAATTTCTTCGTGGGGCCTTCCTGGCCTCACACCACGCAACATATTTTCGCCACATGTGGTGATAATGTTTTGCGGTCACCTCCTTCCTGGTTTTGACCAGGGTAGGAATGACCTCTTCCGGAATGCCTTTTTCCCTTAGGATCTGGCGTTCAACCGCCATGCCGTCAAACGCAGCTGCGGTAAGTCTTGGAACAGACATGGTACTTGCTGAAGCAAGTCCCTTCTTAGCGGCAGAGGCCATGAGTCCTCTGTGAGCATTTCTTGAAGTTCCGGGTGCCACGTCCTTCTTGGCCAATCCGGAGCCACGAGTATAGTTCTTACTCCTCTACGTCTTATAATTCTCAGTACCTTGGTTATGAGAAGCAGAGGAGGGAACACATACACCGACTGGTACACCCACGGTGTTACCAGAACGTCCACAGATATTGCTTGAGGGTCTCTTGACCTGGCGCAATACCTGTCCAGTTTTTTGTTCAGGCGGGACGCCATCATGTCCACCTTTGGTCTTTCCCAACGGTTCACAATCATGTGGAATACTTCCCGATGAAGTCCCCACTCTCCCGGGTGGAGGTCGTGCCTGCTGAGGAAGTCTGCTTCCCAGTTGTCCACTCCCGGAATGAACACTGCTGACAGTGCTATCACATGATTTTTCGCCCAGCGAAGAATCCTTGCAGTTTCTGCCATTGCCCTCCTGCTTCTTGTGCCGCCCTGTCTGTTTACGTGGGCGACTGCCGTGATGTTGTCCCACTGGATCAATACCGGCTGACCTTGAAGCAGAGGTCTTGCTAAGCTTAGAACATTGTAAATTGCCCTTAGCTCCAGTATATTTATGTGGAGAGAAGTCTCCAGACTTGATCACACTCCCTGGAAATTTTTTCCCTGTGTGACTGCTCCCCAGCCTCTCAGGCTGGCATCCGTGGTCACCAGGACCCAGTCCTGAATGCCGAGTCTGCGGCCCTTTAGTAGATGAGCACTCTGCAGCCACCGCAGAAGAAACACCCTTGTCCTTGGAGACAGGGTTATCCGCTGATGCATCTGAAGATGCGATCCGGACCATTTTTCCAGCAGATCCCACTGAAAAGTTCTTGCGTGAAATCTACCGAATGGAATCGCTTCGTAAGAAGCCACCATTTTTCCCAGGACCCTTGTGCAATGATGCACTGACACTTTTCCTGGTTTTAGGAGGTTCCTGACTAGCTCGGATAACTCCCTGGCTTTCTTCTCCGGGAGAAACACCTTTTTCTGGACTGTGTCCAGAATCATCCCTAGGAACAGCAGACGTGTCGTCGGAAACAGCTGCGGTTTTGGAATATTTAGAATCCACCCGTGCTGTCGTAGAACTACTTGAGATAGTGCTACTCCGACCTCCAACTGTTCTCTGGACCTTGCCCCTATCAGGAGATCGTCCATTTTCTTTGAAGAAGAATCATCATTTCGGCCATTACCTTGGTAAGGACCCGGGGTGCCGTGGACAATCCAACCGGCAGCGTCTGAAACTGATAGTGACAGTTCTGTACCACGAACCTGAGGTACCCTTGGTGAGAAGGGCAAATTGGGACATGGAGGTAAGCATCCCTGATGTCACGGGACACCATATAGTCCCCTTCTTCCTGGTTCGCTATCACTGCTCTGAGTGACTCCATCTTGATTTGAACCTTTGTATGTAAGTGTTCAACTATTTCAGATTTAGAATAGGTCTCACCGAGCCGTCTGGCTTCAGTACCACAATATAGTGTGGAATAATACCCCTTTCCTTGTTGTAGGAGGGGTACTTTGATTATCACCTGCTGGGAATACAGCTTGTGAATTGTTTCCACTACTGCCTCCCTGTCGGAGGGAGACGTTGGTAAAGCAGACTTCAGGAACCTGCGAGGGGGAGACGTCTCGAATTTCCAATATGTACCCCTGGGATACTACTTGTAGGATCCAGGGGTCCACTTGCGAGTGAGCCCACTGCGTGCTGAAACTCTTGAGACGACCCCCCCCACCGCACCTGAGTCCGCTTGTACGGCCCCAGCGTCATGCTGAGGACTTGGCAGAAGCGGCGGAGGGCTTCTGTTTCTGGGAATGGGCTGCCTGCTGCAGTCTTCTTCCCTTTCCTCTATCCCATGGCAGATATGACTGGCCTTTTGCCCGCTTGCCCTTATGGGGACGAAAGGACTGAGGCTGAAAAGACGTTGTCTTTTTCTCCTTTATACGGCAATACTTCCATGTGCCGTTTGGAATCTGCATCACCTGACCACTGTCGTGTCCATAAACAACTTCTGGCAGATATGGACATCGCACTTACTCTTGATGCCAGAGTGCAAATATCCCTCTGTGCATCTCGCATATATAGAAATGCATCCTTTAAATGCTCTATAGTCAATAAAATACTGTCCCTGTCAAGGGTATCAATATTTTCAGTCAGGGAATCCGACCAAGCCACCCCAGCGCTGCACATCCAGGCTGAGGCGATCGCTGGTCGCAGTATAACACCAGTATGTGTGTATATACTTTTTAGGATATTTTCCAGCCTCCTATCAGCTGGCTCCTTGAGGGCGGCCCTATCTGGAGACGGTACCGCCACTTGTTTTGATAAGCGTGTGAGCGCCTTATCCCCCCTAAGGGGTGTTTCCCAACGCGCCCTAACTTCTGGCGGGAAAGGGTATATCGCCAATAATTTTCTATCGGGGGAAACCCACGCATCATCACACACTTCATTTAATTTATCTGATTCAGGAAAAACTACAGGTACTTTTTTCACACTCCACATAATACCCTTTTTTGTGGTACTTGTAGTATCAGAAATATGTAACACCTCCTTCATTGCCCTTAACAAGTAACGTGTGGCCCTAAAGGAAAATACGTTTGTTTCTTCACCGTCGACACTGGAGTCAGTGTCCGTGTCTGTGTCGACCGACTGAGGTAAAAGGACGTTTTAACGCCCCTGACGGTGTTTGAGACGCCTGGACAGGTACTAATTGGTTTGCCGGCCGTCTCATGTCGTCAACCGACCTTGCAGTGTGTTGACATTATCACGTAATTCCTTAAATAAGCCATCCATTCCGGTGTCGACTCCCTAGAGAGTGACATCACCATTACAGGCAATTGCTCCGCCTCCTCACCAACATCGTCCTCATACATGTCGACACACACGTACCGACACACAGCACACACACAGGGAATGCTCTGATAGAGGACAGGACCCCACTAGCCCTTTGGGGAGACAGAGGGAGAGTTTGCCAGCACACACCAAAAACGCTATAATTATACAGGGACAACCTTTATATAAGTGTTTTTCCCTTATAGCATTTTAATATATATAGTCATATCGCCAAATAAGTGCCCCCCCTCTCTGTTTTAACCCTGTTTCTGTAGTGCAGTGCAGGGGAGAGCCTGGGAGCCTTCCCACCAGCATTTCTGTGAGGGAAAATGGCGCTGTGTGCTGAGGAGAATAGGCCCCGCCCCCTTTTCAGCGGGCTTCTTCTCCCGTTTTTCTGAGACCTGGCAGGGGTTAAATACATCCATATAGCCCCCAGGGGCTATATGTGATGTATTTTTAGCCAGAATAAGGTACTATCATTGCTGCCCAGGGCGCCCCCCCCAGCGCCCTGCACCCTCAGTGACCGCTGCTATGAAGTGTGCTGACAACAATGGCGCACAGCTGCAGTGCTGTGCGCTACCTTATGAAGACTGAAAAGTCTTCTGCCGCCGGTTTCTGGACCTCTTCACTTTTCGGCATCTGCAAGGGGGTCGGCGGCGCGGCTCCGGGACGAACCCCAGGGTGAGACCTGTGTTCCGACTCCCTCTGGAGCTAATGGTGTCCAGTAGCCTAAGAAGCCAATCCATCCTGCACGCAGGTGAGTTCACTTCTCTCCCCTAAGTCCCTCGATGCAGTGAGCCTGTTGCCAGCAGGACTCACTGAAAATAAAAAACCTAACAAAAACTTTTACTCTAAGCAGCTCTTTAGGAGAGCCACCTAGATTGCACCCTTCTCGGCCGGGCACAAAAATCTAACTGAGGCTTGGAGGAGGGTCATAGGGGGAGGAGCCAGTGCACACCACCTGATCCTAAAGCTTTTACTTTTGTGCCCTGTCTCCTGCGGAGCCGCTATTCCCCATGGTCCTGACGGAGTCCCCAGCATCCACTAGGACGTCAGAGAAATGATAATACCCCTTTGCTTTGCTATTAGTATGTTATAATGCCTGACACCTACATTCATATTCACACATCTCTTGTCATACCAGCCCAGGGACTTCCAAACTACTCCCCATTTCCTCTTAATGGGAGGAGAGCAGTAGTATAAAGCATCTAGCAAGAAATCAATATTTGATGAGAATTTGCCAGAGGAGCCTAGCTCAGTGCCTGCTGCCTCCGAAGGGGGGACTGTCAGATCAGGCAATTAGGAAAAGCAATTAAAAACAAACATGCAATAAATAATGAGGAGGCCCAAGCTCACAGCAAGGCTGCAGCAGATCCACCCAATAAGGGGGCCCTAGAAGCAGGTTTTATATGTTTTATTAAAAGGTTGGAGGTGGAGATGCTCAATAAACATACTATTAAGCAGGCTTTGGCACAGCTACAAAACAAATGGAAGCATGCAACAGCTGCACTGACAGTGCGTGAAGATAGCAGCTGCACACAGAATACATATATTGCAATAAGCTGCAGGAGGAGGCTCTTCCAGCTGTTCTGTCTACAAACATGCAACCTGCTGCACATGCATGCTAGAACCCACTGCTCAACATGCACCACGTCATATGCATCTAAATATGGAAACCAGCATCCTAAACACGCACTGTGACCCGCATACTCTCTCTGCTGTCACTATAGTGCTAGTCGAATACAGCAGGTGCTCTAGCAGCATTTTGTGCAGAAGTTCCCTACACCGAGGTAATACAGTGTATACTGTGAGACCGCCGGAACCAGCTGGGGACAGCATGGAAAGAGAACATCAGGGACTTCTCGGGCATCCAGGTTTTGTCAGGATTAATCCAGTCCGCCTATTGCAGCCTGCCCCGTGTCAGCCGGAGAGCTCGGAATAACAAAGGCGAGTTACAGAGCAGCGCCAGGCAGCAGGGGGCGGGGAAAAGTGACGTTAGGAGCAATGTCTGCCTACGGGCCACGCATGCGCATTGGGTTGCAGTTTGTGCTCAGTCAGAATACCTGTCCTGTGTATTCAGTTCTTTCTTGTATTCATCTGTCCTTAGTTTGCAGGCACATTCTAATCTGCATGTCCAAGTAAATAGCCCTTATTTTTCAGATTGCTCATTACCTGCAATTCTTATTATCTATTCTTAGCAGCTGTGGTCTATGCAGAGAGAATTAACATAAAAATGCATTTATTTTATGAAATATTAAATTTTTCAGTCTAAAGGGAGCAATTCATTTCTCTACGAATTACGATAGGCCAGCATCGCACATGTTCCAGGGGACCTCTATAGGATGCGAGTGATGTGCCGGCTTTCCGAATATTTCTTTGCAATCATCGCTTTGAGTACAGATGCCCCCTTAATGTACCACAATGCTGTGTAATAAGGTCCACCCATGCAGCATTGTTCTTTGATTGATATGTGTTGCATCATGGCTGCTCAGGAAGTCACATAAAAATGTCGGCAGTAATACGTTTAAAATAATCTTAATATATTTTGCTAAGAACATTATTACCCTTTATAAAAGTGCTGTTCAGCACAATTAAAAAATAATTTCTAGAGATGAGCGGGTTCGGTTTCTTTGAATCCGAACCCGCACGAACTTCACTTTTTTTTCCACGGGTCCGAGCGACTCGGATCTTCCCGCCTTGCTCGGTTAACCCGAGCGCGCCCGAACGTCATCATGACGCTGTCGGATTCTCGCGAGGCTCGGATTCTATCGCGAGACTCGGATTCTATATAAGGAGCCGCGCGTCGCCGCCATTTTCACTCGTGCATTGAGATTGATAGGGAGAGGACGTGTCTGGCGTCCTCTCCATTAGAATAGAGATAGATAGATTAGATAGAGAGAGATTGTGCAGAGTCGCAGACAGAGTTAGTTTACCACAGTCAGTGACCAGTGCAGTTGCTAGTTAACTTTTATTTAATATAATATATCCGTTCACTTCTCTCTGCTATATCCGTTCTCTGCCTGAAAAAAAAAACGATACACAGCACAGTCAGTCACACAGTGTGACTCAGTCTGTGTGCACTCAGCTCAGCCCAGTGTGCTGCACAGTCATCAATGTATAAATTAAAAGCTTATAATTAATTGTGGGGGAGACTGGGGAGCACTGCAGGTTGTTAGCAGGAGCCAGGAGTACAATTATATTAATTAACAGTGCACACTTTTGCTGCAGGAGTGGTGACCAGTGCCTGACCACCAGTATAGTATTGTTGTATACTACTAATATCTCTTTAAATATCAACCAGTCTATATTAGCAGCAGACACAGTACAGTGCGGTAGTTCACGGCTGTGGCTACCTCTGTGTCGGCACACGGCAGGCAGTCCGTCCGACCAGAATTGTATTATTTATTATTATATACCTACCACCTAACCGTGGTTTTTTTTCCATTCTTTATACCGTCATAGTGTCATCCTAATTGTTACGAGTATACTACTATCTCTTTATCAACCAGTGTACAGTGCGGTAGTTCACGGCTGTGGCTACCTCTGTGTCGGCACACGGCAGGCAGTCCGTCCGACCAGAATTGTATTATTTATTATTATATACCTACCACCTAACCGTGGTTTTTTTTTCATTCTTTATACCGTCATAGTGTCATCCTAATTGTTACGAGTATACTACTATCTCTTTATCAACCAGTGTACAGTGCGGTAGTTCACGGCTGTGGCTACCTCTGTGTCGGCACACGGCAGGCAGTCCGTCCGACCAGAATTGTATTATTTATTATTATATACCTACCACCTAACCGTGGTTTTTTTTTCATTCTTTATACCGTCATAGTGTCATCCTAATTGTTACGAGTATACTACTATCTCTTTATCAACCAGTGTACAGTGCGGTAGTTCACGGCTGTGGCTACCTCTGTGTCGGCACACGGCAGGCAGTCCGTCCGACCAGAATTGTATTATTTATTATTATATACCTACCACCTAACCGTGGTTTTTTTTTCATTCTTTATACCGTCATAGTGTCATCCTAATTGTTACGAGTATACTACTATCTCTTTATCAACCAGTGTACAGTGCGGTAGTTCACGGCTGTGGCTACCTCTGTGTCGGCAGTCGGCAGGCAGTCCGTCCATCCATAATTGTATTATTATTATAATATATACCACCTAACCGTGGTTTTTTTTTCATTCTTTATACCGTCATAGTGTCATACTAGTTGTTACGAGTATACTACTATCTCTTTATCAACCAGTGTACAGTGCGGTAGTTCACGGCTGTGGCTACCTCTGTGTCGGCAGTCGGCAGGCAGTCCGTCCATCCATAATTGTATTATTATTATAATATATACCACCTAACTGTGGTTTTTTTTGCATTCTTTATACCGTCGTCATAGTGTCATACTAGTTGTTACGAGTATACTACTATCTCTTTATCAACCAGTGTACAGTGCGGTAGTTCACGGCTGTGGCTACCTCTGTGTCGGCACACGGCAGGCAGTCCGTCCGACCAGAATTGTATTATTTATTATTATATACCTACCACCTAACCGTGGTTTTTTTTTCATTCTTTATACCGTCATAGTGTCATCCTAATTGTTACGAGTATACTACTATCTCTTTATCAACCAGTGTACAGTGCGGTAGTTCACGGCTGTGGCTACCTCTGTGTCGGCACACGGCAGGCAGTCCGTCCGACCAGAATTGTATTATTTATTATTATATACCTACCACCTAACCGTGGTTTTTTTTTCATTCTTTATACCGTCATAGTGTCATCCTAATTGTTACGAGTATACTACTATCTCTTTATCAACCAGTGTACAGTGCGGTAGTTCACGGCTGTGGCTACCTCTGTGTCGGCAGTCGGCAGGCAGTCCGTCCATCCATAATTGTATTATTATTATAATATATACCACCTAACCGTGGTTTTTTTATACCACCTAACCGTGGCAGTCCGTCCATAATTGTATACTAGTATCCAATCCATCCATCTCCATTGTTTACCTGAGGTGCCTTTTAGTTCTGCCTATAAAATATGGAGAACAAAAAAGTTGAGGTTCCAAAATTAGGGAAAGATCAAGATCCACTTCCACCTCGTGCTGAAGCTGCTGCCACTAGTCATGGCCGAGACGATGAAATGCCAGCAACGTCGTCTGCCAAGGCCGATGCCCAATGTCATAGTACAGAGCATGTCAAATCCAAAACACCAAATATCAGAAAAAAAAGGACTCCAAAACCTAAAATAAAATTGTCGGAGGAGAAGCGTAAACTTGCCAATATGCCATTTACCACACGGAGTGGCAAGGAACGGCTGAGGCCCTGGCCTATGTTCATGGCTAGTGGTTCAGCTTCACATGAGGATGGAAGCACTCAGCCTCTCGCTAGAAAACTGAAAAGACACAAGCTGGCAAAAGCACCGCAAAGAACTGTGCGTTCTTTGAAATCCCAAATCCACAAGGAGAGTCCAATTGTGTCGTTTGCGATGCCTGACCTTCCCAACACTGGACGTGAAGAGCATGCGCCTTCCACTATTTGCATGCCCCCTGCAAGTGCTGGAAGGAGCACCCGCAGTCCAGTTCCTGATAGTCAGATTGAAGATGTCAGTGTTGAAGTACACCAGGATGAGGAGGATATGGGTGTTGCTGGCGCTGGGGAGGAAATTGACCAGGAGGATTCTGATGGTGAGGTGGTTTGTTTAAGTCAGGCACCCGGGGAGACACCTGTTGTCCGTGGGAGGAATATGGCCGTTGACATGCCAGGTGAAAATACCAAAAAAATCAGCTCTTCGGTGTGGAGGTATTTCACCAGAAATGCGGACAACAGGTGTCAAGCCGTGTGTTCCCTTTGTCAAGCTGTAATAAGTAGGGGTAAGGACGTTAACCACCTCGGAACATCCTCCCTTATACGTCACCTGCAGCGCATTCATAATAAGTCAGTGACAAGTTCAAAAACTTTGGGTGACAGCGGAAGCAGTCCACTGACCAGTAAATCCCTTCCTCTTGTAACCAAGCTCACGCAAACCACCCCACCAACTCCCTCAGTGTCAATTTCCTCCTTCCCCAGGAATGCCAATAGTCCTGCAGGCCATGTCACTGGCAAGTCTGACGAGTCCTCTCCTGCCTGGGATTCCTCCGATGCATCCTTGCGTGTAACGCCTACTGCTGCTGGCGCTGCTGTTGTTGCCGCTGGGAGTCGATGGTCATCCCAGAGGGGAAGTCGTAAGCCCACTTGTACTACTTCCAGTAAGCAATTGACTGTTCAACAGTCCTTTGCGAGGAAGATGAAATATCACAGCAGTCATCCTACTGCAAAGCGGATAACTGAGTCCTTGACAACTATGTTGGTGTTAGACGTGCGTCCGGTATCCGCCGTTAGTTCACAGGGAACTAGACAATTTATTGAGGCAGTGTGCCCCCGTTACCAAATACCATCTAGGTTCCACTTCTCTAGGCAGGCGATACCGAGAATGTACACGGACGTCAGAAAAAGACTCACCAGTCTCCTAAAAAATGCAGTTGTACCCAATGTCCACTTAACCACGGACATGTGGACAAGTGGAGCAGGGCAGGGTCAGGACTATATGACTGTGACAGCCCACTGGGTAGATGTATGGACTCCCGCCGCAAGAACAGCAGCGGCGGCACCAGTAGCAGCATCTCGCAAACGCCAACTCTTTCCTAGGCAGGCTACGCTTTGTATCACCGCTTTCCAGAATACGCACACAGCTGAAAACCTCTTACGGCAACTGAGGAAGATCATCGCGGAATGGCTTACCCCAATTGGACTCTCCTGTGGATTTGTGGCATCGGACAACGCCAGCAATATTGTGTGTGCATTAAATATGGGCAAATTCCAGCACGTCCCATGTTTTGCACATACCTTGAATTTGGTGGTGCAGAATTTTTAAAAAAACGACAGGGGCGTGCAAGAGATGCTGTCGGTGGCCAGAAAAATTGCGGGACACTTTCGGCGTACAGGCACCACGTACAGAAGACTGGAGCACCACCAAAAACTACTGAACCTGCCCTGCCATCATCTGAAGCAAGAAGTGGTAACGAGGTGGAATTCAACCCTCTATATGCTTCAGAGGTTGGAGGAGCAGCAAAAGGCCATTCAAGCCTATACAATTGAGCACGATATAGGAGATGGAATGCACCTGTCTCAAGTGCAGTGGAGAATGATTTCAACGTTGTGCAAGGTTCTGATGCCCTTTGAACTTGCCACACGTGAAGTCAGTTCAGACACTGCCAGCCTGAGTCAGGTCATTCCCCTCATCAGGCTTTTGCAGAAGAAGCTGGAGGCATTGAAGAAGGAGCTAACACGGAGCGATTCCGCTAGGCATGTGGGACTTGTGGATGCAGCCCTTAATTCGCTTAACAAGGATTCACGGGTGGTCAATCTGTTGAAATCAGAGCACTACATTTTGGCCACCGTGCTCGATCCTAGATTTAAAGCCTACCTTGGATCTCTCTTTCCGGCAGACACAGGTCTGCTGGGGTTGAAAGACCTGCTGGTGACAAAATTGTCAAGTCAAGCGGAACGCGACCTGTCAACATCTCCTCCTTCACATTCTCCCGCAACTGGGGGTGCGAGGAAAAGGCTCAGAATTCCGAGCCCACCCGCTGGCGGTGATGCAGGGCAGTCTGGAGCGACTGCTGATGCTGACATCTGGTCCGGACTGAAGGACCTGACAACGATTACGGACATGTCGTCTACTGTCACTGCATATGATTCTCTCAACATTGATAGAATGGTGGAGGATTATATGAGTGACCGCATCCAAGTAGGCACGTCACACAGTCCGTACTTATACTGGCAGGAAAAAGAGGCAATTTGGAGGCCCTTGCACAAACTGGCTTTATTCTACCTAAGTTGCCCTCCCACAAGTGTGTACTCCGAAAGAGTGTTTAGTGCCGCCGCTCACCTTGTCAGCAATCGGCGTACGAGGTTACATCCAGAAAATGTGGAGAAGATGATGTTCATTAAAATGAATTATAATCAATTCCTCCGCGGAGACATTGACCAGCAGCAATTGCCTCCACAAAGTACACAGGGAGCTGAGATGGTGGATTCCAGTGGGGACGAATTGATAATCTGTGAGGAGGGGGATGTACACGGTGATATATCGGAGGGTGAAGATGAGGTGGACATCTTGCCTCTGTAGAGCCAGTTTGTGCAAGGAGAGATTAATTGCTTCTTTTTTGGGGGGGGTCCAAACCAACCCGTCATATCAGTCACAGTCGTGTGGCAGACCCTGTCACTGAAATGATGGGTTGGTTAAAGTGTGCATGTCCTGTTTTGTTTATACAACATAAGGGTGGGTGGGAGGGCCCAAGGATAATTCCATCTTGCACCTCTTTTTTCTTTTCTTTTTCTTTGCATCATGTGCTGATTGGGGAGGGTTATTTGGAAGGGACATCCTGCGTGACACTGCAGTGCCACTCCTAGATGGGCCCGGTGTTTGTGTCGGCCACTAGGGTCGCTAATCTTACTCACACAGCTACCTCATTGCGCCTCTTTTTTTCTTTGCGTCATGTGCTGTTTGGGGAGGGTTTTTTGGAAGGGACATCCTGCGTGACACTGCAGTGCCACTCCTAGATGTGCCCGGTGTTTGTGTCGGCCACTAGGGTCGCTAATCTTACTCACACAGTCAGCTACCTCATTGCGCCTCTTTTTTTCTTTGCGTCATGTGCTGTTTGGGGAGGGTTTTTTGGAAGGGCCATCCTGCGTGACACTGCAGTGCCACTCCTAGATGGGCCCGGTGTTTGTGTCGGCCACTAGGGTCGCTTATCTTACTCACACAGCGACCTCGGTGCAAATTTTAGGACTAAAAATAATATTGTGAGGTGTGATGTGTTCAGAATAGGCTGAAAATGAGTGTAAATTATGTTTTTTGAGGTTAATAATACTTTGGGATCAAAATTACCCCCAAATTCTATGATTTAAGCTGTTTTTTAGGGTTTTTTTAAAAAAACACCCGAATCCAAAACACACCCGAATCCGACAAAAAAAATTCGGTGAGGTTTTGCCAAAACGCGGTCGAACCCAAAACACGGCCGCGGAACCGAACCCAAAACCAAAACACAAAACCCGAAAAATTTCCGGCGCTCATCTCTAATAATTTCAGGATTGACAGCCAAGGTACAGAATAAATAATATCTAGAGCAATGATCTCCAACTCGTAGCTCGCGAGCTACTGGTAGCTCGCCGTAGTATTTTTGGTAGCTCACAGAGCGCACGGGCTTGGGCAGTCACTGGCACTCCTCCCTTCATTTTTAATATGGTGCCGGCCGTCAGCCAATTAGAGCTCGTGGACCGGCAGTGGCGACACCTGATTGGGTCCCGGACCGCGAGTTTTGATTGGCTCACTTACCGGCACCATATTTTAAATGCCCGCCGCAGCCGGAGACTCTGTCACCCTCGCTGCAGCCGCTCTCCGGACTTCACAGGAGAGGCGCGCGCTGCGCTCTCCTCCCCTTCTGTCGTTCATACAGGAGGAGCAGCATCGGCGGCAGTAGAAGAAGCCAGCAAGGGTTAGCACTGTGTGGGGCACTGTATCGGACACTGCAGGGGGGGGGGGGGGCATTTTATCTGGCGCTGCGGGGGGAATTGTATCTGGCACTGGTGGGCGCATTGTATCTGGCAGTGCTGGGGTCAATATTTGTGTATCTGGCACTGCTGCGGGCATTATTTGTGTATCTGGCACTGCTGAGAGGCATAATTTGTACACTGCTCAAAAAAATAAAGGGAACACTAAAATAACACACCCTAGATCTGAATGAATGAAATGTTCTTATTAAATACTTTGTTCTTTACATAGTTGAATGTACTGACAACAAAATCACAAAAAAATGATCAATGGAAATCAAATTTATTAACCCATGGAAGTCTGGATTTGGAGTCACCCTCAAAACTAAAGTGGAAATACACACTACAGGCTGATCCAACTTTGATGTAATGTCCTTAAAACAAGTCAAAATGAGGCTCATTAATTTGTGTGGCCTCCACGTGCCTGTATGACCTCCCTACAACGCCTGGGCATGCTCCTGATGAGGTGGCGGATGGTCTCCTGAGGGATCTCCTCCCAGACCTGGACTAAAGCATCCGTCAACTCCTGTACAGTCTGTAGAGCAACGTAGCGTTGGTGGATGGAGCGAGACATGATGTCCCAGATGTGCTCAATTGGATTCAGGTCTGGGGAACGGGCGGGCCAATCCATAGCATCAATGCCTTCGTCTTGCAGGAACTGCTGACACACTCCAGCCACATGAGGTCTAGCATTGTCTTTCATTAGGAGGAACCCAGGGCCAACCGCACCAGCATATGGTCTCACAAGGGGTCTGAGGATCTCATCTCGGTACCTAATGGCAGTCAGGCTACCTCTGGCGAGCACATGGAGGGCTGTGCGGCCCCCCAAAGAAATGCCACCCCACACCATTACTGACCCACTGCCAAACCAGTCATGCTGGAGGATGTTGCAGGCAGCAGAACGTTCTCCTTGGCGTCTCCAGACTCTGTCACGTCTGTCACATGTGCTCAGTGAGAACCTGCTTTCATCGGTGAAGAGCACAGGGCGCCAGTGGCGAATTTGCCAATCTTGGTGTTCTCTGGCAAATGCCAAATGTCCTGCACGGTGTTAGGCTGTAAGCACAACCCCCACCTGTGGACGTCGGGCCCTCATACCACCCTCATGGAGTCTGTTTCTGATCGTTTGAGTAGACACATGCACATTTGTGGCTTGCTGGAGGTCATTTTGCAGGGCTCTGGCAGTGCTCCTCCTGTTCCTCCATGCACAAAAGCGGAGGTAGCGGTCCTGCTGCTGGGTTGTTGCCCTCCTCCACGTCTCCTGATGTACTGGCCTGTCTCCTGGTAGCGCCTCCATGCTCTGGACACTACGCTGACAGACACAGCAAACCTTCTTGCCACAGCTCGCATTAATGTGCCATCCTGGATGAGCTGCACTACCTGAGCCACTTGTGTGGGTTGTAGGGAGGTCATACAGGCACGTGGAGGCCACACACACTACTGAGCCTCATTTTGACTTGTTTTATGGACATTACATCAAAGTTGGATCAGCCTGTAGTGTGTTTTTCCACTTTAATTTTGAGGGTGACTCCAAATCCAGACCTCCATGGGTTAATACATTTGATTTCCATTGATCATTTTTGTGTGATTTTGTTGTCAGCACATTCAACTATGTAAAGAACAAAGTATTAAATAAGAATATTTTATTCATTCAGATCTAGGATGTGTTATTTTAGTGTTCCCTTTATATTTTTGAGCAGTGTATATCTGGCACTGCTGAGGGGCATTATGTGTGTATCTGGCACTACGCGGGGGGGGGGGGGGGGGCTTTACTTGTAGTTGTGAGGCCACACCCACTTTTGTGAGGCCACACCCACTTTTGGAGGAACGCACGCGCATTGGGGGGAGGGGGTTGCTCCTTCAAAAGGTTTAATTTTCCGAAAGTAGCTCACACCCCAATTAAGGTTGGAAACCACTGATGATTATTATTATTATTATTATTATTATTATTATTATCCTTTATTTATATGGCGCCACAAGGGATCCGCAGCACCCATTACACAGTACATAATAAAATGAGCACACAAGAAAACCGCACTTACAGTACAGGACAAAATAGGACAGGTATAGAAAACCCGGGGCTAGGTGCCATCAAAGGGAGTATGGAGTATGAGATAGTGTAAGTAAGAAAAGGAAAGGCACATGAGGAAAGAAGTCCCTGCTCTTGCGAGCTTACAATCTAAAAATCTAGAGTAACACTGTATAAACTGTAAATAATATATAGGTGGTGATTCAAGTACACGCAGACTGCTCCGAGAAGCTTGAGCCGTGCTTATAAGCAGTGGCGTCACTAGTGGGGTGTGGGCCGGGTGACACCGTCGAAGGGGGAGACAACAAATAGCAGACATGCACTACTATTATGGGGTCACCTGCTTGGATTGTGTCACTGAGCAGCCGGGAGAGGAAGCGGGTGACCACAGAGGAGGCAGGCAGCTGAGAAGTTGCGGACAGAGTCACACGAAGGGGTGTCACACGAGGGTGTGTGGCTTCATGGACACAAGATCAAACCTCCATCACAACACTCTCGTGCTGCACCTGGTCTCACCACACCTGATGATGCCACTGCTTATACGCACGCTTATAGTAGGCAGATCTCTGCTCACACCCTCATAGGCTGACAGCTGAAAGCAGCTGCTGGAAAATATTCCCTGAAACTGGTTTGGGAGCACTTGTGGGTAATCTGTCTAATTTCATAGTCTATGGGCCTGATTCAGAGTCGCATGTAATGCAGATATTCACATAGGGGGTCATTCCGACCCGTTCGCACGCAGCGGTTTGTCGCTGCGGTGCGAACAGGTCCAGAATGCGCATGCACGGTGGCCGCACTGCGTATGCGTGTCGTTGTGGGTTACGTCGCGGACAACTAAGAAAGCGGTCCCAGAGACGTCCGCAAGAAGATTGACAGAAAGAAGGCGTTCCTGGGCATCTCCGGACCGTTGGCAGCCGTTTTCGGGGAGTCGAGAAGAAAACGCAGGCGTGTCCAGGAGAACGGAGGGCGGATGTCTGACGTCAAAGCCGGCCCCAGCATCGCTGAGATCGTCGCACAGGGCTAGTCTTGCTCTGCTTGAATTTTTTTTAGCTTAGCAGGGCTGCACAAGCGATCGCAGCCCTGCTTAGCTAAAATACACCCCCCCACAGGCGTGGACTAGTTGATCGCAGCAGCAGCAAAAAGTTGCTGGCTGCGATCAACTCGGAATGACCACCATAGTTCAGTGATTTTTTTGCAACTGCGCATGCATGAAAATTCCTAAAAATTCCTAAGGAACCTGCATAACACAGAGTGTACGTTAAGAGGTGCTGATGCGATGAAGACGCACAGCATTACAAATGTTGCGGAAAAGTGATGGGTGATACTGGGTGGTGACTGGGAGGGGTGGTGGATAATAGCATGGTGCAAGTTTCCATGGTGCAACCGATGGTGGCGCGCCAGTCTGTATTACTGCATGTTCGGATGCTGACAGTGGGTGTATCATTCCTTTCCCATTTGGGCCACATGGATGTACACAAAGGAGTTTGCACTAGAATTTGCATAAAGTCACAGATGGACGACAGCCAATAAACGCTGCTGTGTGTGCTTCATCGCGTGCTTCTGCATTCACCTCTGAATAAGGCCCTTTGTGTCTTCACTATCATATCACATAATCAGCACAAATACAGTGATAACAATCAGCTTTGTAGATATCCTCTGGGCCAATTACATGTACTTTATCAGACTCATATGTACAGTGTTAGGGCTGTAACACACTGGCCGGTTTCTCCCGGATGGCAAAAAGCTGGACAAACTTTGTCCGGCTTTTTGCCATCCGGGAGAAACCGGCAGAGTCGCTCACACAGGACGGCTTTGAGCCGTGTGTGATGCTGTGCACATGCGCAGCATCAGACACGGCTTGAGAAAACACACGGTTTACTGGCTGCAAAGACGGCCCGGCGCCGGCCCGGCAGCCGGACCTTCCAGTGGATAGTTCCAGGTGCAACCCGGCAGCCGGGCCGGGACCGTGCCGTATGTAAGGACACATTGCGCTGCATGTGTCTTTGCATCACGGCAGCGGTTTAAAGCCGGCCGGGTTTTTGCCGGGCGGCTCCAGCCGGCTCGTGTGTTTTAGCCCTTACCGTCTGTGTGACTGATCACAGAATTACAGGTGTGGAATATGGCCTAACTTCCACAGCAGCTGAGGAAAGAAGTCTGAGACACTACTCACTGTAGCAACAATTCTTGCACATGACACTGGTTCTGATTCTGAAGATGGGGGGGGGGGGCTTCAACTGGCTGCAGTAATTTACCATGAGCTAATCAATCACCTTGGGCTATTCAATTGTCCCTGATGCCGCGACCAGGCATCAGAGCCACCACTAGTCTGTCCTGAGACAGGCATGTGCAGTAAGAGTGCCCTTCCCCTTTGATGCTCACACTGCAGGAGACAGAGGGCCTAATTCAGGGGCTAATTCAGATCTGATCGCTGGGCTGCATTTTTTGCTGCCCTGCGATCAGATAGTCGCTGCCTACAGGGGGAGGGGAAATCGATGTGCAAGTGTGCGATCGCTTCGTTAGCAGAGCTGCACAAAAATTAGTTTGTGCAGTCTCTGCGCAGCCCAGGATTTACTCAGCCGCTTGGATTGAATCCTCCTGATCGGGGCCGGAGCTGACATCAGACACCCTCCCTCAAAACGCCTGAGCCCGCCTGCATTTTTCCGGACACTCCTGGAAAACGGTCAGTTGCCACCCACAAATGGCCTCTTCCTGTCAATCTCCTTGCGATCGCCGGTGCAAATGGATTTTTCGCACCATCCCGTTGCAGGGCGCAGATGCCCGTTGCAGCCATGTGACGCGCCGGCGCATTGGGCTCAGCTGCATGTGCAGGACTTACCTATTGGACCTGTGGACATTTACAACATCCAGAATATTTGGACGGTGGACCTATAACAGCCTGGGACTTTTTTGCACTTCCATCCTATTACTACACGGAGGACTCATTCATTTCCCACAACTGGTGCGTTGGAAATTGTGCTTTGCTGGACCATTGCCAGGGAATTCTTCATTGTCACCTCCAGGATTGGTAACTATTTGTGGAAAGACAGTCTCTTGCATTTGGCTTAGGAAAACTGAGGCCCACCAACCACTGGACATTTAATCACTATTATGTCCCTTATCAGGTCCTTATTTGGATACATCAAAGTCAGTCATGTTTTTTTAAAACATTTTAATTCATATATTAAAAAACTTATTTTTTGGAGCAAAATAAATTTTTTAATTTTGATGTACTGTAATAAATTGCTGATTGTTCTTATACGCCTGTCTGCATAGATTTACTATCAGCGCTGTTATTAGTACATTTCGTACAATTGTTCTTTGTTTAGTTTGGATTGACTATCCAATTTTATACAGCTGCTTGGGTGAAACAGCTCTATCGAGCACGAGGTACACCCACTCTATTGAGTGAGGGGAATTTTTATCGCATGTACAGTTCGGATCTGATCGCATGCTGTGTGAAATTGCACAGCAGCGATCAGATCTGAATTGCCCTCTAAGACCTGATCGCAGCAGCAAATTTGTTATCTAATGAGCAAAACCATGTGCACTGCAGGGGGGCAGATATAACATTTGCAGAGAGAGTTAGATTTGGGTGGGTTATTTAGTTTCTGTGCAGGGTAAATGCTGGCTGCTTTATTTTTACACTGCAATTTAGATTTCACTTTGAACACACCGCACTCAAATCTAAAGGGCCGTACTGAAGGGGAGATTTCTACAGAGATGTGTGCTGAGCAGTCTAGCACAGACCGCACAGCACACATCTCTCCTCCCGCTCAGCACAGCGCGATGTGCTGAGCGAGGAGGGCGGACCCGGGGGGCCGCTAATTTCACCCAACGGTGAAATGAGCGACCTGCTAGATTGTGCCTGCATGCATCGCTGTCGCCGGCACCCCTACACATGGGGGTCATTCCGAGTTGTTTGCTCGTTGCCGATTTTCGCAACGGAGCGATTAAGGCAAAAGTGCGCATGCGGTAAGTATTTTAGCACAAAACTTAGTAGATTTACCCACGTCCTAACGAAGAATTTTCATCGTTGAAGAGATCGGAGTGTGAATGACAGGAAGTGGGTGTTTCTGGGCGGAAACTGGCCTTTTTCTGGGAGTGTGCGGAAAAACGCAGGCGTGCCAGGAAAAAACGCGGGAGTGTCTAGAGAAACGGGGGAGTGGCTGGCCGAACGCAGGGCGTGTTTGTGACGTCAAACCAGGAACGAAACGGCCTGAGCTGATCGCAATCTGTGAGTAGGTCTGGAGCTACTCAGAAACTGCTAAGAATTTTCTATTCGCTATTCTGCTAAGCTAAGATTCACTCCCAGAGGGTGGCGGCCTAGCGTGTGCAATGCTGCTAAAATCTGCTAGCGGGCGAACAACTCAGAATGACCCCCATGGCGCGATGTTCAGCTAATTTCTAAGCAATCTAGTCAGATTGCTTAGAAATGAGCTGAACATCGCTCCGTGTGTACCCCCGTGTGTAACTCTCTCTGCACATGTTATATCTGCCCCCCCCCCCGCCTCGCGGTACACATGGTTTGCCCATTAGCTATCAATTTTGCTGCTGCGATCAAGTCTGAATTAGGCCCAGAGTGAAGGTGTGAACTGCAGCTAGGCTAGGAACTGTCCGAAATAATTTGTTTAACGTAAGTGAGTGTGTATGCATGCGGTTTTCCCTGGATCCAGTAGACAAGTTTTTAAACATGTGACACTGACTTCACAAAGCCACGCGCAACACAGGGCGCTATGGGGCAGATGTATTAACCTAGAGAAGGCATAAGGAAGTGATAAACCAGTGATATGTGCAAGGTGATAAAGGCACCAGCCAATCAGCTCCTAACTGTTCATTTACATATTGGAACTGATTGGCTGGTACCTCTATCACCTTGCACATATCACTGGTTTATCACTTCCTTATGCCATCTCCAGGTTAATACAACTGCCCCTATATTCCTTTCCTTTACAAACACTCTCCAATGAACATCTACTAAATGGCCCCTGTAATCATCCTAGGCATCAATAAACCCTTTTTAAAGTTCCGTTTGAGCTTCATTCTATTGTTGAAGGTATTTTCAGCTAAAGAGTAAAGGGCCGAACTGATGGGGAGATTTCCCCAGAGATGTGTGCATAGCGGTCTAGCACAGACTGCTTGGCACACATCTCTCCTCGCTCAGCACAGCACGATGTGCTGAGCGAGGGGTGGGACAGATACAGGGGGGCCCTCATTTCACCCAGCATGCAGGCCAATCTAGCACCGGCGATAGCGTCGCGCGGGACCGCACATCACTATCACCGGCACCCCTACACATGGAGCGATGTTTAGCTAATTAGCTGAACATCGCTCCTTGTGTACCCCCCTTAAGGGCAATGCAGACTGAACTTTTTATCCTAATTAGCCTGTTTAGAAGTTACATTTTATCAAATAAAGCAATCTATGGAACATAATCCCATAATTATGCAATTTCCTTTGCAGTAAAAACAGAGCATGTTACCATCCACTTTGAGAAACGTTATCATCATCATTATTATAATAATTATTATTACACATTATCATGTCAGCTCTGTCAGCAAAACCTAAGCTGCAAGTCAGTATAAAACACCCATTTGTCTCTTCCACATTTATTAATGGTTACTGTTTACATGCAGTTTTGCAGATAGTGTTCTCATTGTTTTGTTTTAGTTCCACTTTAACTTAAGTCTCCTGTACATAAAGTCTCACCTCCTTATCAGTATCTCTTTACTGGCTGGGTTAACAAGCGCAAGTATTTGTGACTGTTGGAAATGTAAACAACATAATGTACAGGCAAAAGTTATTTTTAAATGTCCGCATTTTCTGGTTGCTTTATTGGCCAGTCTGTCTGTGTCTGTCTTAAAGGAATGCTGTATTGTTACATCTCTTGGGAAACACATCCAACAGGTGCGGCCTATCTTACTGCATCCAGCCACTGTCATCATTACCTAGTCAGCCACCTGCCTAGTTTAGAGAAATACTGGTTCCATAACATTAAGGTGTTTGTAAAAGTCATTCATACAAAGGTGTTAGCTCTGTATAGAATGATGTTGCTGCAATCTTTGACTGAGAGGGTCTGACAAATATTCAGCATTTTTCTAATAGTAGAATTAATTAAACAAATCTTTCTTTTTTTTTTTTTTTTTTTAATCAGACTTTGGGGACTATTTATGAAGCAGTGAAGAGTGTGGAGAAGTGAGCAAGTGGAGAAGTTGCCCATAATAACCAATCAGCATTGAAGTAACATTTATAATTGACATCTTCATGAAAAGTGTGGAGAAGTGAGCCAGTGGAGAAGTTGCCCATGGCAACCAATCATCATTGAAGTAACATTTATAATTCACACACTATACAATTGTATGGAGCTGCTGATTGGTTGCCATGGGCAACTTCTCCACAGGCTCACTTCTCCACTCTTTTCACTGCTTCATGAACAGACCCCTTTTTTTGACCAGTGGTCAAGCATGACAGGGGGAGAGACTAGCTGTTTATTGATGTTATACTGGAAATTGTTCAGCCTTGGTAGAAATCTATTCTCTTTCAGGAAGGAGATAAGAGACATCTACTAACTAATATAATGTATGTATTTCAGTTATGCATACATCCACACAGGTGAGTAGCCAGAACTGTGTGGACCCCACAGAAACATTTTGAAGGGGCCCCTGTCCCAATGGGTATGGGTCGTTGGGTCGACACACATTAGGTCGACCACTAAAGGTCGACATGCGCCAGGTCGACAGGGTGTCTAGGTCGACATGTGCAAGGTCGACAGGTCAAAAGGTCGACATGGGTTTTTTGACTGTTTTTTGTGTCGTTTTATTCGTACAGTGACGGGGAACCCCAATTAGTGCACCGCGTCCTCTAGCATTCGGGCAAGGTTTACCCTTCCCATTAGTAGTCCACGTGGATCGTAAAGTATGAAAAAGGTCAAAAAATAAAAAAAATTTGTGAAAAACTCATGTCGACCTTGCACATGTCGACCTAGACACCCTGTCGGCCTAGTGCATGTCAACCTTTAGTGGTCGACCAAATGCATGTCGACCTAACGACCGCAACCCGTCCCAATGCTTCTAGACACACCTCTCCACAACTGTTGTTAATTTTATGCCCCATAATAGTGCCCTGGTTCATTTTCTGAACCATAATTTCAAGAACCATAGTAATGCCCTAGTTCACATTACATCACAATTCAGGGATGCCAGTACTCATTATGAAACACAGGACCCCCAATCAGTGGTGCCAAGAGAGGGGGGGGGGGCACAAATTACCCGGATCCAGGTCTGATGGAGGGGTCCAGTAGGGGTCCAGGCCCCCTCCCCCTTACCTGGCAGCAGCAGCTGCAGCTCTTCTCCTCGCTGCTGTGTACTGGGCTACAGTGTGGCCATAAAGGTGCTTAAAATACAATTTTTTCAGTATTTTTTTTCCAGGGGTACATGACCACACCTCCTGTGATTAGGCCACGACCCTTGAAAAGTACCTGGGCCCAGTCAGGCTCTCGACTGCCCTGTCCCCAATTCACATTATGACATACAGTGTTCCCAGTTACACATGACAATGTCCCAATTTCTATTATGTAACGTTATAATGTCCTCCAGTTATTTTCATACCACATTACAATGAGTAGGTCTGGGGGCATACCTAGTTTAATTGCATTCCCCAAGACAAAAGATTGTAAGAGCCCCATATACCACCCAATGGCGAGAAATATATATAACTCATGGAACTTTAACAGGGAAGGTTGGCCCCACCCAGCTCTGGGCCACATAGCAGCTGCACTCCCTGCACCTATAGCATACTTGCCTACCTGGCCCTCTCCATGAGGGAGAAAATGCTCTGTTCCTGGACTTTCCTGGTAATGTATGATGGCCATCACCTGTGGTGAAACACCTTTCTTATCAATTAACTAGCTCACCACAGGTAATGGCAATCATACATTACCAGGAAAGTCCAGGAACAGAGCATTTTCTCCCTCATGGAGAGGGTCAGGTAGGCAAGTATGACCTATAGTAGCCCTTGCATCCACAAATACATACCTCCCAATATGACCCTCTCTAGGAGGGGCAGAATGCTCTGCTCCTGGATTTTCCTCTTAATGTATGATTGCCATCACCTGTGCTGAAACACCTTTCTTATTCATTAACCTGTCCAAAACAGGTGCCGGCAGTCATATATTAAGAGAAAAGTCCAGAAGCAAACCATTTTGTCCCTCCTGGAGAGAGTCATGTTGGGAGGTATGCAAATATGAATTAAACACAAGCCCTCATACACTTTACTGGCATGCCATTTGGTTTCTTGGTGGATCACAGTGAATTTAGGCCCTCATTCCGAGTTGTTCGCTCGCTAGCTGCTTTTAGCAGCATTGCACACGCTAGGCCGCCGCCTTCTGGGAGTGTATCTTAGCTTAGCAGAATAGCGAACGAAAGATTAGCAGAATTGCTACTAAATAATTCTTTACAGTTTTTGAGTAGCTCCAGACCTACTCACAGATTGCGATCAGCACAGTCCGTTTAGTTCCTGGTTTGACGTCACAAGCACGCCCTGCGTTCGGCCAGCCACTCCCCCGTTTCTCCAGACACTCCCGCGTTTTTTCCTGACACGCCTGCGTTTTTTTGCACACTCCCGGAAAACGCTCAGTTACCACCCAGAAACGCCCCTTTCCTGTCAATCATTCACCGATCAGCAGTGCGACTGAAAAGCGCAGCAGGATCAACAGCAAAACTGCTAAGTTTTTAGTTCAATAACTAAGCGCATGTGCATTTTGCAACAAATCGCAGCATAGCGAAAATCGGCAACGAGTGAACAACTCGGAATGACCCCCTTAGTCCTATGCTGCAATTTTGCATTTAATTGCTGTGATGTTCATTATGGGGGTAATTCCAAGTTGATCGCAGCAGGATTTTTGATAGCAACTGGGCAAAACCATGTGCACTGCAGGGGAGGCAGATATAACGTGCAGAGAGAGTTAGATTTGGGTGTGGTGTGTTCAATCTGCAATCTAATTTGCAGTGTAAAAATAAAGCAGCCAGTATTTACCCTGCACAGAAACAATATAACCCACCCAAATCTAACTCTTTCTGCACATGTTATATCTGCCCCCCCTGCAGTGCACATGGTTTTGCCCAGTTGCTATCAAAAATCCTGCTGCGATCAACTTGGAATTACCCCCTATATGGCTTAGAAATGGTGTAGGCCAGTGGTTCCCAAACTCGGTGTTCAAGGCACCATAATGGTTCAGGTTTTAAGGATATCCATGGCTAAGCACAGATGGTTAAATCAAGTGGAATGTGGTCCTAATTAGATCACTTATACCCTAAACCTGGTTATCCTTAAAACCTGGACTGTTAGGGTACCTTGAGAACTAAGTTTGGGAAGCTCTCATGCAAAAAATGTGTCCCCAGTGCAGTGCATATTTTTTGACAATTGCTCTTGTTTATACGGGATCCAGTCAGGAACCAGACAGTCAGGATCACAGCTGTCGAAATACCGTCACTGGAATCCCGACTCTGATCAGAATGCCGACGATCATGACTGCCGAGATCACGATCGAAGGGGTGTAGTATTGTATGCCGGCGGCCGGGAATCCCGACCGCCGGCATTCCGACAGCGTGGCGAGCGCAAATGAGCCCCTTGCGGGCTCGCTGCGCTTGCCACGCTGTGGGCACGGTAGCGTGCTACGCGCGCCACGCTATTTATTCTCCCTCCAGGGGGGTCATGGACCCCCAAGAGGGAGAAAAAGTGTCGGTATGCCGGCTGTCGGGATTCCGGTGCCGGTATACTGTGCGCCGGGATCCCGACAGCCGGCCAACTGAAGACCACCCCGATCAAAGGACTGCCGGACCACTGGAGAGGTAAACCGCAGGGTGGAAGGTTAGGTGTAGGCTGCTGAGGGAGGGTTATGGTTCAGCTGCAGGAAGGGGGGGCTAGGGTTAGGCTGCCAGAAGGGGGGGGGGGGGTTAGGGTTAGGCACCCCCTGGAAGGGTTAGGAGTAGGCTGCGGGGAGGGGGGTTCAGGGGGTTAGGGTTAGTCTACAGGTTAGGGGGGTTAGTTAGAATTGTTTACCAACCCGTAGGGATTCTAAAAATCTGGATGCTGCGGCCGGTATTTTGACCGCCGGCATCCCAACCATGGCATTTTGAGCCCCAACCCCATTTATACTTTATAGGCAAACATACAGCTCCGTGTGCATTGCTATGTTCCCCAATTGCAAAAAACAAGTTTTTTTTTTACAATTACAAGGGGAAAAGGCTTTTTTTTTTTTTTTACAGGTGCCCGGGAGGCTGTGGTAATCATACTATATTTTCATTGGGATGGTTTTGTACCAACCAAATTATGGCAGGTTTATTTGCACAAATACCCATTTAATATAAAAAAGTAAAATGTAACATGTGCAATACAATAACTCTCACTCTCCTGATTAAAAGAAGACATACATTAAGCTGAAACAAGCAATACATGCATCCAGGCTCGGACTAGGCCACCGGAGAGCCGGGGAGATCACCTGTAGGCCTTACTGGTTCTTATCCCCGCCCTCTTTTGTGTGAGGGCGGGGCCTACCAGAGTTGGACCGAGGGGCAGGAGAGGTGTGCTGAGCTGCGCGCTCCTCCCCGGCCCCCAGACGGAGATGTAGGCAGCAGCCGCGGGAGCGGCAGCAGAGCCCGAGTGGCGGCGGTGCCTGAATATCTCCCCTCATGCTGGGTCTCCGCCAGGTCCTCCGCCTCCCCGGGCTATGTCCCCTCCCTGCTGCTCGCCGCCCGCAGAGCCAGTAATGAGGTGGCCAATGCAGTCTCCGGCGAGAGTGTCTTTCCGGGTCCCGGTATTGATCTGACAGGAGAAAGCCACCGCCTCCCCCTGAGTGACGGCAACAGCATCTCGGTCCTGGGGCTGGGCACCCGCTCCACTCCCCGCACGGTCAGTGACTCCGCCTGGCAGCTGCTGCCTCTTTGACCTGACCCCCTATGCTGCAGCTCTGACCACCTGTACTGCAGACCTGACCCCATATACTGCTGACCTGACCCCCTGTACTGCAGACCTGACCCCATATACTGCTGACCTAATCCCCTGTCCTTGATCTTACCCCCTTATACTATGTCGAAGTCAAAAATATTACATAAAAAGAACATACAAACTACACACATATAAGTCGCTATACTTGCAAATACACGCAGCGAGCACAGCCATATATGGTAACACACGCATTTACACGGACATGCCACAGAGATGGATTCGACACTTATTTCATACAGTACATAACTATAATAATATCAAGCGCCAGACATCATGATGATTTAAAATTATATATAATGAAGTAATGTCATGTATGTGTATTATTTGAACGAAACAAGATAGACCGGTCATATTTACTATTAAAGCAACCAGATTAATGTGTAGATTCATTTGATACTTGTTATAAAGTTGTAGGACATTGCAACAAATAATTATGATTATATGTATGTAAGCTAAAATCACTTTTATTAGAACAATAGATATTCCAAACAGGTAGTGGACAGGAAGCTCAGGCCAGCCCCTTTGGACGTCCCCAAGGCTGAACCTGTTCAGCATATACAAAGAGACTAGTGACTCATCATGAATAAGTGAGTCCCCTCCCCCAGAAACTAGATAACACATTGCTGACCACACAGTAGGGCAGTTGCTTTTTTGGTACCAGAGGATGAAGGAGTTGCTGGCAGAACAGTTCCTGCATTTAGTTACAGAGAGAGAGAGAGAGATAGAGAGAGAGAGAGAGTGATATGGAAAGACGAATTTATATAACTTAAGGATAATGGTATTGTATGCTGGCCTGTAACTGTATGTAACTGTATGTAACTGTGACTGTATGTTTTAACTGCTTACTGTGTGAGTTGTAACCATGTAACTATAGGTATACTGTACTTTGTAATATATTGAATCCATATCCTTTTAATAACAAATATATACATCAATGAGCTTTGGAACTCAGATAATGTGTGGGTGTATTGTTTTCTCTTATGGGATGCAGTGTTTTGCGATATATAGCGCACATTCATGGGATATGGTAATAAGAGGTGCAGGCGTTTACAATATATATTAGAGTGGGCATTTTAAATATTTGTGAGAGAGCAATTTGGCATTCACAACTACAACTATAACAACATATACTGCACCCTGACACCCCTATGCAACACTTCCTATACTGTGACCTGACCCCCTGTACTGCAGACATGACCACTATACTGCACTCTGACCTCCGCTATGCTGCACCTCCTAAACTGCACCCTTACTGCCTTATACTGCTCCCTGCCACACTCTACTGCCCCCTGCCCCCTTCTACTGGCCCTTATAATGCACCTTTAGGCTAGGGCCCCACATAGCAGCCAAGTGGGTCCAGCTGAACGGGACCCGCTTGGCCGGGAGGGGGGTTTTGTGTTCACACGAATTCTGTTCTGCAGGATGCCGCAGAACAGTATCCGGCCAGTGACACACAGGATTTCAGTAGAACACAGTCCGGCACAGCCGCACCGTGTGAACACATACATTGAAATGTATGTGTTTACATTGAAATCCCGCTGTCCTGTCATCCGGCCCAACCGGATCCGGCAGTGGCGGGACTTCCACACGTGTAGGCGCCTGCATAGGTGCCCATCTGCAGTCTCCTTCCAGCCAATACTGCCCTCCAGCGTGATTATATTCCCCATCTCACCTATTACAATGTCCAAGTTACCACAATATTTCCTTCATCTCACTCACTCCAACATGTCCACTGACCTGATCCTATAGCGATCATCTCATCTTTCTATACTGCAACCCAATCCAACTGTATCTCCACATTTCACTCACTGTAACTGGAATTTTATTAACAGTATCTTGGGGTACAACTCAGTGATTACTGTACTGTGGGGGTAATTCAGATCTGATTGCTGGGCTGCGTTTTTTGCTGTCTTACGTTCAGATAGTCACCGCCTACAGGGGGAGTGTATATTCGCCGTGCAAGTGTGCGATGCTATGTGTATGCCGAGCTGCTAAAATTCAGTGTGTGCAGTGTGTGCGCAGTCCAGGACTTACTCCTCCAGTGCGATCACATCAGGCTGATCTGAGCCGGAGCTGACGTCAGACACCCTTCCTGAAAACGCTTGGGCACTCCTGCGTTTTTCCGAACACTCCCAGTAAATGGTCAGTTACCACCCGCAAACGGCTTCCTCCTGTCAGTCACCTTGCGAACGCCCAAGCAAATGGATTTTTCACACCATGCCACCGCTGACCAGCGATGCCCTCTGTAGTTGTCTGACATGCTTGCGCATTGTGGTGCATATGCATGCGCATTCAGTACCTGATTGCCCGCTGTGCAAAATCGCACAGCAGCAATCAGATTTGAATGACCCCCTGTAGCTCTGTAGCTGCATCATCCGCAGGAAGATGGTACTATTGTCAGCTTCATGTGGATCTTGGCTGATTGTGTCAGCGACTGTATCCCCAAAAAGATGGGGGGTATTCAATTATGCCCGTTTTTAGGTCAAATTTACATTAGAACTATTCAATTCCCATGCTGTTTCGGCTGGTCGAAAAATCCGGCACTGGTGAAAATCATGTGTATCTGCGAATTCGCAGCTGATAATACGTGTTTTGGCGAATTCACAGACAGTTTTGCACGTTTTTGGGTCCGTTTCCCCCCATCCGATTCGACAAAGGAAAAAAAAAGTGAAATGGCATGGGCGAAAATGGATTAAAAAACAATTGAATACAGTGTTAAATTAGTGCAGGTTTTTCAACAGCTTGAAGTGGGCAGTGAGGTAGAGCTCTTTTTCTTTATATATTATGCTAGGTGGCGCCTATAATGGCTGGCCACTCCTCTCTGGTCACGTGGCTACACCCCTTCCAGCATATGGCAACACCCCTTAGTGGGCCCCTGTGATTGCATTTCGCGGGTGGGCCCATCATGCCCCAGTCCGACACTGTATGCATCTGTATTTTAAAGTTACACTTAGAACAAATATATAGAAATATATTGCACTTACAGTATTTTACAGTATCTTCTGTAGGAGCTGCATTTACACTAGGCAAGGAACATGCAAAACCTTTCTGTTGCAAATCCAAGCAATTGTCATAGGGGGTAAATCAGACTTGATCGTAGCAGCAAATTTGTTAGCAGTTGGGCAAAACCATGGCCCTCATTCCGAGTTGTTCGCTCTGTAATTTTCTTCGCATCGCAGCGATTTTCCGCTAATTGCGTATGTGCAATGTTCGCACTGCGACTGCGCCAAGTAAATTTGCTAAGAAGTTTGGTATTTTACTCATGGCATTACGAGGTTTTTTCTTCGTTCTGGTGATCGTAGTGTGATAGTGGGTGTTTCTGGGCGGAAACTGGCCGTTTTATGGGTGTGTGTGAAAAAACGCTGCTGTTTCTGGGAAAAACGCGGGAGTGGCTGGAGAAACGGGGAAGTGTCTGGCCGAACGCTGGGTGTGTTTGTGACGTCAAACCAGGAACGAAACTGACTGAACTGATCGCAATTTAGAGAATCTTTCGTTCGCAATTTTGCTAAGCTAAGATTCACTCCCAGTAGGCGGTGGCTTAGCGTGTGCAATGCTGCTAAAAGCAGCTTGCGAGCGAACAACTCTGAATGAGGGCCCATGTGCACTGCAGGAGGGCCAGATGTAACGTGCAGAGAGAGTTAGATTTGTGTGGGGTGTGTTCAAACTGAAATCTAAATTGCAGTGTAAAAATAAAGCAGGCAGTATTTTCTCTGCACAGAAACAATATAACCCACCCAAATCTAACTCTCTCTGCAAATGTTATATCTGCCACACCTGCAGTGCACATGGGCCCTCATTCCGAGTTGATTGCTCGCTAGCTATTTTTAGCAGCCGTGCAAAGCATAGTCGCCGCCCACAGGGGAGTGTATTTTCGCTTTACAAGTGTGTGAACGCCATTGCAGCCGAGTGCTGCAAAAACATTTTGTGCAGTTTCATAGTAGGTCTGGACTTACTCAGCCCTTGCGATCACTTCAGCCTGTTAGTGTACGGAATTGACGTCACACACCCGCCCTGCAAACGCTTGGACACGCCTGCGTTTTTCCAACCACTCCCAGAAAACAGTCAGTTGACACCCATAAACGCCTTCTTCCTGTCAATCTCCTTGCGATCAGCTGTGCGAATGGATTCTTCGTTAAATCCATTGCTCAGCAATGAACCGCTTTGTACCCATACGATGCGCCTGCACATTACGGTGCATACGCATGCACAGTTTCGCCGTTTTTTTACCTGATCGCTGCGCTGTGAAAATCGTCAGCGAGCGATCAACTCGGAATGACCCCCTTGGTTTTGCCCAACTGCTAACAAATTTGTTGCGACGATCAGGTCTGAATTACCCCCATAATCCGATATGTGCAATTGTCAGATTATGATATGTGCATTGTGCAGCTCAACTAATTTTACATGAGACGCAAAATGACCTCATGAATATGCACTTATGTGCAAATCTAAATGACCCACTAAGTTAAGCACAAATTCATTCACACAGGATAAATGCACTGATTGAAGAAGAAGATATAATGGTTGTTTGCATCAATTCAGTGCTCACAGTTGCTAAACCCCACTTTCCTTTTAATTAACTGAATCTCTCAAATACAGTAGATGGGACTTATTCTCTTATTTTAGGTTGTGTGATATATTGTTGATTTATTACATGTAACACTGCAATTGCCCCCAAAGCCGCTCTTGGTTTTACAGACCCAGATTAACTAAAAGTTTGACAGTGTTTTCTGACTTATGACCTGTGCTTACTATACTATGTAATATAATATTTATAGATAGAACAGTATACATGCAGTCACTACATCTACTGTATCAGCTACCACCCTCCATGCACTCATTCCCTCAACTACCCTTCACACTGCCATGATATACCTCCACCTAACTTACTCTAGCCTCATGTCCCCTTCCCTTGTCCTCTTTCTCACCTCCTTCTGGTGATGGAGGCATCTCCATCCCTGTCCTCTCTGCAATCCCCACTATCATGCTCCTCAAATTCCTCTTTCCAACAAATTACTTCCCATCTACGTTACACCTACTGTAACCCCTCCAACTTAATTATCACCCTTCCCCTCACCTGCCTCTCCAGGATGCATTTGCAGAAAACACTCCCACATCCATGGCATATTCCTCTCTTACTCCTTTAGTCTCATCAAGATGGACCTTGCTTGCTTTTGCAATCACTGTGACATATTGAACTTTGTTAACTCACTCAATTACCATAAATTTCCTTTTCTTTTTCCTTATCTTTCCATGCAACCTCCAGTCCTAAACTATGTGTACACAAAGCATCCCATTAATTGCCTTGAATCCATCATGTTCTCTACCTCTCTTTATTATTTATTTATTTATTTATTAACAGTTTCTTATATAATGCAGCGTATTTTGTTGCGCTTTACAAATGGAAAAACAATGAAAACACAATACTGGGTAATAGACATAATAATAATAGACATAATAATAATAATAATAATTAATAATTTTATTTATATAGCGCTCTTTCTCCAACAGGACTCAAGGCGCTTTACAGACATAAAAAACAATGCACATAATACAGAAGATTTAAGTAATACAGCAATAGATAAGCCACATAAAAGAAAACCTTAAGCACACAGAAAGCATAATGCATGATTGGTGTAGGCATTTGGGAAAATTTCTTCCATGGGTTGTTTATTCCACCCTCACAAGGTACCAGGTGTGGCAACCATCCTGGGCACACTGTGTAGGATTACACAGGGTGGAATAGTCCACCCCTAGAAGAGATGAAACAAAATGGGGAGATTGCAGAGTCCTAAAGTTCAGAGTATGGTTCCAACAAAACCATCAGGTCTGTGTATTTTTCATCCCATACATAGCGGTAAGAACCACTCCCTCCTCTCTTAGAGCCTATCGTGCCATAATGTGGTAGGCTCTATAACACTACATTTTCCACATCCCTGGCCAGTAAGCATTGTTACTGGTTATCAAAATCCCAGCCTTGACGCTATACTCCAACTCACATTTAACAAATGCAAATGGATAAAATCACGCTCCAACACTGACATCATCCACTACAAATTTATACTGTCTTCTTACTTTACCGCTACCTCTCTTGCCAAACAATCCTACTTTATATCACTAATGTTCTTCCAGTGAGACAACTTTTCTGCTTTCAGCTTACTTGTCCTCAAATTTTGAATTCTCAAACAGGGTCTTCCTCCGTCATGTACTTTTTCCTTGGTTTCATTCGGTGCTGCGTTCTGTGGATATCATGACTCCATATGCAGCAATGTTTGTATAGCTTGTGGTCCATGTTCTGCAATGTATTGTCCTACAGATGTTCTCATGCTGGTCGATTCCACAATATGTTCGCATGCATCGTGGCAGCGACTACAAACACCCGGGTGCATATAGTCGCACCCACGATTGCACAATGCATTTCCTATGGGCATGCTAATCTTGGCAAACCAGTCGCACCCCCGAATAGTCGCAGATGCAATGAGGATGAGCATATCTGTATAAGGGCTTGACTCTGTGCTGGATGTAGCAGCGATGTTGGATGGAGTGTTTTATATCTGCGCATGGATCTGAGTTGCAGCCAAAAATTAGACACATTGTAGCAAATCTGTTAATGTCCCTGGATGGTGACTGGAGGTAATAGGGGGAGGCTCAAAGATGCACAAGGCTGTTGCATCTTATGGGAGTGTTGCTGTTGTGTCATTGAATTTGGCTGTGTACAGAGACCCTCAGCTTCCCACATAGGAGGCCATACTCAGACAGAGAATCTGCACCTTCCATAGGGCTGGTGCAAATTCCAAAGGGCGACCGATAGTGGGGTAAATTTACTAAAATGGGAGTTCTATTTAAGATGGGATGTTGCCCATAGCAACAAATCAGATTTCAGGCATTATCTTCTAGAAGGTGCTAGATAAATGAGAAGTAGAATCTGATTGGTTGCTATGGGCAACATCCCATCTTAAATAGAATCCAATCTTAGTAAATTTACCCCAGTGTGTCTAACGATGCATCAAACAGTAATACAGTGTCTATAGATGCTGCGAGTGGGCAGCTCAGTCCTTGCATATTTGGACACCAGGCTTTGTAGCGACACTAGCATAAAGCCTCAGATGCGCACGGCGTCTATTCAGTGATCACCGGCTGCTTTGCAGAGCAGATCAGCGGTAATCACTGGTTCTCTTAATCTGCCCGCGGGACACTGTGGCCCGTGGGTGGGACAGCGGGACAGTGTCCAATTAGCGGGATTGTCCCGCTGTATTCGGGACAGTTGGGAATTATGCAATCCGATACAGCACTCCTCCCTGCCCTCTCCTCTATGTTAGCCTGACTTTCTATCTGCTTCTCCACCATCTCTATCTGGATGTGCCAATGCTATCTCAAACTCAACATGTCCAATTGAACTCATCATCTTCCCCCCATCTCCTCCCTTCCATCCGTCCATCACATGGTGCAAAACTTCACATTTTCCTTTTTTCCCCAATCTCACTGCCTCTGTGTCATCATTGAATCCACTCTCAGCGTAACTCCTCATATCCAGTTTGTCATGATTTCCAACTAGTTTAGTGGATTCACTCGCAGTAATGTGGATTTACAATGGCATTAGCAAAGATGCAGACTCTAAAAAGGCTCCAGTCTTCAACTGTAATACCCAAGGGTATTTTGGACTTTGATGCAGGAAGCCCATAGGTCATGGCTCGTGGCTGTGCCCCTAGATGTGGCATGCTGGTGCAAGATTGAAGAATGGGCATCAAGCAGGATTTGCTACAGAAACAGTTTACGGATAAGCCAGAAGGATCAGCAAAAGCTGTGTCCGAACCAAATGGATCAGGAATCGGAGGCAAAGCCGCCGACAAGAAGGATGTCAGGAATAAGCTGGGACAAATACACTGGAGGCAGCAAAGATACAAGCAACAGGATACAGGAAACCAGGAACGTGGTGTGTAGGTAGTAAGCACTTTCACTTGTGAGGTTAAAGGAACAGAAGTTTCTAGGGTTTTGTTTTGCTTTCCTCTGGATCAAGAATCCTAAGAGGTAATTCACTGACCGGTGATCAGTAATTGTGATGTGCAGCTGTGCACAGAGAATTACGGTACTCCGACAGTACACATTTTCCTTTGACACTGCATTCTTGGGCTTTTCCCTGCCATTGACTATCATAAATAAAATATCAAAATAATTTATTTTTTGTATTTTATTGTTTTAAGTAATACTGGTTTTATTGATTCTGTGTAAATAATGATTGTATAACATTTTACTTTTACACTTCACACTGTGATCATCCCAACAAATAAAACACCCAGAGATTTAAAAGCAATTCATAATGAGGATTTATCTTTTCATCTCCATCATCTCTTTGCTCTGTCTGTTCCCAGGAAGCTGTTCTAGCTGCTCCTGTGTTTGGAATTTCTCTTATCAACACACATGACAGTTTGATCGTATATCACTGCCGTTGGCTTCCTGAATATGAGATTTGTGTTCACACCTTTGACATATTGCTGATTCACACGCTGGTATGGTCTCAGTGTCACATGTATACCAGCTCTACTCTACTAGATTCCCTCTTTAGAACTGAGTCTCCCACCAATCCCCTAGAGGCTTGCTTTCTGAACTCTTCGAAAACTTCAACAACTCAATGATACCCTAGTTGCAGCTTTCCAATGAGTGTCTCTGAAATCCAGGCATCCATGCTCAGAGTTTGTAGACTACACATCTCAATGCAGATGTCACTGCTTGGTTTAGTGCAGAGCCTTCAAATGTTTGAAAAGACCAGGATCTGTCCGGGTGCTGAGATATTTTGAAGTTTCATATATACATTTTAACAAGCATGACTTTTCAATGCCACAACTTTGCTAGTAGAAAGAAGCCGTATATCTTGATGGGTGCTAAGTTAACTGCAGGGGAGAGGGGGTAAGAGAGCATATAAAAATATGCTTATACCCCTTGTAGATTAAAACCCAAAGTCGCATCCAGGATTTTGTATACGTGTCTAAACTGGGTGCGACCTGGCTGAGACCCCTTTCAGACTTTCGGCGGTACGCAGCTTATTACCGGGTTATCGACTTCACTGCTCACATGTGCAGCACCGGCAATTGGGGATGAGATCTTCTACTTATGTTGTAAACGGGTCCTGGGTTGCATCGACCCGGCTTACCCGTTTACACTGCACCATGACCTGGGTCCACCCGGGACCAACCCTGCAAGCTAGCCGAGTTGGATTTCCCGGTTACTGGACTTGTGCTAACCCTTTTCCACCCACAGCAATAACCTGGGGTTTAGCATCAATGGAAAAGGGGTTTTAGAGATAGTTTGTCTCTTTATCCCTAACCTGATTTACCCTCATCTAATGGGATGGATCGGCATGTGTTACGTTCTCTGGGTGCCGATAGATGGTTAGAAGGGGTGTAGTATGGTACGCCGGCATACCGACAGCTGGGCGAGTGCAAATGAGCCCCTTGCGAGCTCGCTACGCATGCCACACTATTTATTCTCCCTCCAGGGGGGTCGTGGACCTCCAAGAGGGAGAATAGTTGTAGGTATGTCGGGTGTCAGGGATTCTGGCACCGGTATACTGAGCGCCGGGATCCCAACAGCCGGCATACTGAATACCACCCGGTTAGAAGGACTCAGCTGAGGATATACTAGTATTCTGTAGGCTAGTTTTACTTTGTACTACACAGGCCCTTTTGCTAAAGTATCCAGCATGGTAACACTTTCTTTTCCGACACATTTATTTAAACTAACTAGTGGAATCAGAAAGGGTTGTCCCCTCTCTCCCCTAATTTTTGTATTCACTATATATGGTGGAGAAAATTAGATCCTCTCTTGAGTTTAAGGAATGGGGATGTATTTATCAAAGCATGTAGAGAGATACAGTGGAGAAAAGATGGAGCACTAACCAGTCAGCTTCTAACTGCAATTTTACAGGCTGTGTTTGAAATATGACAAGAGCTGATTGGGTGGTACTTTGACTCATCATTGTATCTCTCTCCATGCTTTCCTAAATACCGCCCTTTGAATTTTATTTATCAAAGGTTGGCAAGAGATAAAGTACCATCCAATCAGCTCCTAACTGACATTTTTCAAATGCAGCTTGTAAAATAACATTTAGAAACATATCTCTCTCCAACCTTCAATAAATAGCCCCCTTTACTATAAAGGATACTTCCCTTTATAGTAATATATTTTCCTGGAGACAGAGCCGGATTAAGACCATGGGGGGCCCGGGGTACTTAAGACAGTGGGGCAGGGCCGGTGCAAGGTTTCTGAGCACCCTAGGCAAACCATCTGCTTACTGCCACCCCCCACCCCCTCCTTCTCCGCCCCCCCTCCCCTTCCCCACACACACCCCAATACCAACTGTCCAGTCCCCCAGATGTAAAGTTGGCTTCCTACAAGTTTCACAGCCATTGTCATCCTCCTCGGATAGGGAGAGGAGAGTGGGTCTGCCCCATCAGGGGCCGCTGCTTAAAGCTGCCTAAGGAAAGCGCCGGATCTGTGTACAGTATATATACTCAGCGTAATAAACGCAGTAGACAGATTACAAGGTAACCTGAGGATAGTGGTAAAGCACTGAAACGTTGTTGTAATCTGTCTACTGTGTTTATTACGCCGAGTACCAAACCTTTGACGTATATGGAATTGTGCAGCATCAGCGGCTATTCTTTCTATTATTGGAGTGCAGGACCTTTGGAACTATATATATATATATATATATATATATATATATATATATTTTATATAATATATACATATACACACTATTGAAGAAAGGAACAGCGGCACTCTGAGTCTTTATGAGGAGTCACATGTATAAAAAAAAAAATCAAATAGCCACCTGCGAGTCGGCGCAGGTCTCACTGGAGGCAAGCGGGTCACAGTGTGCGGTAGGTTACACGCTGACAGCGACGGCAGTGGCACAGGATACCCCACCCAGGTGCAGCTGACGGCTAGCTGTCAGCTGCAGTCATCGTGAACAGCGGCAGTGGGGGAGAGGCAGCGGGTAAGGTGCGGGAGCCCAATTGGCGCGTGCGCGGGGGGGGGGACTGTTGACAAGATGTAGGAGGAGGGGAAGGCAGTGGGTAACATGCGGGAGCCCAATTGCGCGGGGGGGGGCTGGTCAAAAGATGCCGGAGGGGGGGTACTCGGGGAGGCAGCAGGTAACATTCGGGAGCAGGGGCATAATTGCGCGCGCAACTGGGGGTTCCGGGGGAAGCGAGCGGGTAACAAGATGCGCCACCTGAGCAGGTGACTGATTCGGGAGCCCAATCTCAGGGGGGATGGAGTGCCGGAGCGGGCATCATGTGGGAGCCAATCGCGGTGGGAGCTGCAGTGTCAGCTTGTAATTTGTGGGACTTGGGAGCACATGCGAACTGCGGCAGCAGCCTGAATATAGCTGTGCCGGGTGTTGCTATCGCGGAGGTGTGGGGCGGCAGATTGCAGGAACAAGACTCACAGTAACTGACGTTCAACAAAGACAGACTTGCTGGGAGCGCCCACAACATCCTTCGCTGCTTCTCGTTTCTAAAAGAATAGGAGGCAGTGGCAAACGCAGGATTTTGTAAGGGGGGTTTCCAAATAATCGGGGCAGCCAGATGCCGGGCAGAAAAGTGTGGGGGGGGGGGGGGCAGAGAGAGGGGGGCAGTCAGAATATGGGAAGAGAGATGGGGGTGGACGGTAGTACAGTGTCCGCACAGACTTAACCGTTTATGCTATCCTTTCCCAATTGTCAATATAGAATGTTATTATTATTATCACAAGGGAGGTGCACCCAGGAATAGAATGTTTATATATGTAAACAGAAAGAGGGCAAGTATTCCTTAACGCGGCACTCACGGATCACTTGTATTCTTCTATACAACTATAAGTCACTCCTAGTAGGAGTGACCACTGATTTTTAAAATATAACTTTTATTATATATATTTAAGACGGCAAAATATACACAAAACATAAAACAGTGACAAAATGTGCAAATTACATTAAATTGATAAAGAAAAGATGTTACAAATTAATTTCACTGTTAAGGGCCCTACACACTTTGCAATACGCCTCCAAGCTGCCCGACTGCGGATACGGCCGACGGGCGACCCGGTGGTGGTGGGGGGGTAGTGACGGGGGAGTGAAGTTTCTTCACTTCCCCGTCACCCAGCTCCATAGCAGTGCAGGCAAATATGGACGATCTTTTACACCGCACAGCAACACGGGTTATGCACGTTCATGTGTAATAACCTGTGTTATATGCTGGTAGTGTAAAAAGGGTATTTTTTTTACTCTAGAGGGAATAAATCATGAACTACCCTCTCAAGTTATAACTGTGTACTATTATGTTTCTCTAAGTTTATCCATATGTTGCAAACTGCTAGTTAAATTGAGACATGAGCCACACTCCACAGTTCTAGTTACTTGTTACTGTAACAGAAAGAGGGGGACACAAATACTGGGTAGAAGGGTGGAGGTGGGGACAGATGCTAGGCAGAGAGAAGGGGCAGACAGATTCTGGCCAGAGAGAGGTGGTGGACAGATGGTGGCCAGACAGGGGGACACAGATGGTGGGCAGAGAGGGGAGACAGATGCTGGGCAGAGAGGGGGAGGCAGCTGGTGAGCAGAGAAGGGTGACACGCACATGGTGGGCAAAGAGGGGGAGACAGATGCTGGGCAGAGGGGGGAGACAGATAGTGGGCAGAGAGTAGGGGGAGATGATGGTAGGTAGAGAGTGGGGACAGATGCTGGACAGAGAAAGGGGAGAGACAGATGGTGGGCAGAGAGTATGGGGAGACAGATGGTGGGCAGAGAGTATGGGGAGACAGATGGTGGGCAGAGAGAGGGGGGAGACAGATGGTGGGGAGAGAGTGGGAACAGATGCTGGGCAGAGAAAGGGTGGCAGATGGTGGTCAGAGAGAGGGCGGGATAGATGGTGGGCAGAGAGAGGACGGGACAGATGGTGGGCAGAGACTATGGGGAGACAGATGGTGGGCAGAGAGAGGGGGGAGACAGATAGTGGGGAGAGAGTGGGAACAGATGCTGGGCAGAGAAAGGGTGGCAGATGGTGGTCAGAGAGAGGGCGGGATAGATGGTGGGCAGAGAGAGGACGGGACAGATGGTGGGCAGAGACTATGGGGAGACAGATGGTGGGCAGAGAGAGGGGGGAGACAGATGGTGGGGAGAGAGTGGGAACAGATGCTGGGCAGAGAAGGGGTGGCAGATGGTGGTCAGAGAGAGGGCGGGATAGATGGTGGGCAGAGAGAGGACGGGACATATGGTGGGCAGAGAGAGGGGGGAGATAGGTGGTGGGCAGAGAGGGGCTGGCAGATGGTGGGCAGAGAGGGGGACACAGATGGTGGGCAAAGAGGGGGGGACAGATGGTGGGCAGAGAGGGGGGACAGATGCTGGGCAGAGAGAGGGGGAGGCAGCTGGTGGGCAGAGAAGGGGGGAACACATGGTGGGCAGAGAGAGGGGTGGCAGATGCTGGGCAAAGAGAGGGGGAGGCAGCTGGTGGGCAGAGAAGGGGGACACACACATGGTGGGCAGAGAGAGGGGTGGCAGATGGGGAGCAGACAGGGGGACACAGATGGTGGGCAGAGTGGGGGACACAGATGGTGGGCAGAGTGGGGGGACAGATGCTGGGCAAAGAGGGGGAGGCAGCTGGTGGGCAGAGAAGGGGGGGGAACACACATGGTGGGCAGAGAGGGGGGACAGATGCTGGGCAAAGAGAGGGGGAGGCAGCTGGTGGGCAGAGAAGGGGGGGGACACACATGGTGGGCAGAGAGAGGGGTGGCAGATGGTGAGCAGACAGGGGGACACAGATGGTGGGCAGAGGATATAGAGAGACAGACAGAAGCAGTGAAAAGAGGGTTGCAGCTATAGGCAGGAGCTATGGGAATAAGAGCATTAACCGTGGGGACAGAGGAGGCAGGCTGATTACTCACAGATGGGGACCATGCCGAGAGATCCTCGATGTTCCAGGGGTAAGGAAAGCAGGTCACGTGTCAGTCTTGTCCATTCAGAGGCTCTTCTAATCAGCATGTGCCGAGCTCTTCCAATCAGAGCTCAGCACATGCTCTTCTGATCCCTGTGCAGACTCATAGATAGGAAGAGACTCGGCACCAGTGAGTGAGAGATATGCATTTGCAGGGATTTCCCTGCTGCTGCCGCTGCTGCTGCCTTAGAATGAATTGTAGCAGAGGGCTCCGGAATGCACCTGATTTCCCCTCTCCCACAGGTCATAAACTAGACGCTACCAGGTCATTGTGAGAAATAAAAGACAGCTTTCTTTTTTTTAAAAATAAGACCCTAAAAAACTACATGCAGACAGCCCATTGGGTGTTTGCCTGTATTGCTGTGTCAGGTTCCGGCACTGGTCCCGGCGTGCACTGGCCCTCCCTCTGGCCCTGTTCGGTCACTCCATGCTCCTCACCTCAAATCCGATAGTGTCTAGTTTACCTCCCCATGCTGAGAACTCGGCTTCCTGAGAGGAGCTGCGCGGTGCGCTCCTGCTTCAGCGTCCTTTACATGCAGCCAGCCGCCAGCCTTCCACTGTCACTGTACATGTAAGGAGGAGGCAGCTGCTGCAGACGGGCCATAACGCAGCTGGAGCTACGGACTGTGTTTAAAAAAAATAAAAATCGGTCATTCGTTGTTTCATTCACTGTGCAGTGCAGTGCCGCCCTCCAGTGGTCTCCGCCCATAGGCAGCTGCCTAAAGCTGCCTAGTGGTAGCGCCGGCCCTGCAGTGGGGCCCCTATTCAAAGGGGGGGAGGGTGTGTGTGTGTGTGTGTGTGTGTGTGTGTGTGTGTGTGTGTGTGTGTGTGTGTGTGTGTGTGTGTGTGTGTGTGTGTATACACACACACACACACACACACACACACACCACACACACACATATATATATATATATTCACACACATATATATATATATATATATATATATATATACATACACCCACACGTGTGTATATATATATATATATATGATATATATATATATTATATACACACAGATATTTATATATACATATATATATATATATATATATATATATATACACAATATATATATATTATATACACACATATTTATATATACACATATATATATATATATACATACATATATATACATTATATATATATATATATATATATATATATATTTAACAGCCAGTCAGGCGGCACTCCATTAGCATTAAGGTAATAAGGGTAAACTGCCGGTGCCTTCCCATAGAGAGAGGAATGCACCTCCCTCAGAAATACCACGTCTGTGCGGGCGGCACTCACCGCGAATAAAACAGGACAAAACACCAGTATCCTTGGCGTTTTGTCCTGTTTTATTCGCCGTGAGTGCCGCCCACACAGACGTGGTATATATATATATTAAAACCCAGTACATAATGTAAATTACGCAGCCTTACGTTTTTTTTAGGAGTCTGAGAGCTGGCTAGCCTGGCTGAGAAAGGGTGCTGGGCTGGCTGCTGCCTCCACGGAGTCCTCACGTGGCTGTCCTCCCTACTCCTTCCCTGCAGCCTGCGCGCCCAGCGGCAGCCAATGTCTGAGCCGCAGGCTGCTGCTGCTCCTCACGTTATTGGACAGCTGAGCCGTCGCTCAGCTGTCCTTCCATCACAGCCTGTGAAGCCGCCGCCGGGAGCCAGAGCCGCCAGGGACAGGACAGCCCTGCCGCTGCGTGTGTCGCCGGTTCCCGGGAGCGCAGCGCAATACCGCAGATCGGATCTCTGTTCCGATCTGCGGCGGCGACGGGGGGCCCTTTCAAAAAAGGGAGCCCGGGGTACTTATCCCCGGGACCCCCCTCTTAATCCGGCTCTGCCTGGAGACCTGTGCATGCGCAGTAGACTCTGGAACAGCACCAGAATCTACTCACTTGCACCGCCAGCAAGAGAGGAGGGGGCCCATCCCCCTCCACTCTTAATAAGCCCTGACTTAACAATGAATAAATGATAGGTCATAAAGTGCAGTTTGACTATAGGTAAGAGACTAGGTACTACAAGTCGCTAACTTGCAAGTATTACTCCAGGATGGCAATATGTAGTACCAAAGTTAACAGTGGGCAGAGATCAGTATTAGAGAGCAATAATAACTCAGCCATAGCATGGGTGATACAAATTGCAGTTTGTGAATGTTAGGTGTAGTACTAAAGGTAACCAGCAATAGTTCAGCAGAAGACAGCAATAAAGACAGAGCCACAGCAAAGGTTTTCCAGTTAAGTATTGGCAATATATAGTATAAAAAGCAATTGTGAGGAGATCAGAATATGAATGCCCTCTTTCCTGGGGTAGATGTTCACCTCCAAAGTAAACACACAGCAGCCAGGAAAACACCAATTTAGCCGTGGCTAGCTTTATTGTGCAGTAAGAAAACAAAACATAAAAATAAATCCTAGCCCGTGTAGGTACTAGCTAAACATAAGAGATTCCCTCTCTCAGAGTGGTGACACCCAGTACCCCTACCACAAACACAGGCATATGCACAGTACTTACTGGACTTTAATCAGCTTCAGTTGCAGTTTTGCTAACAAAATCAATCAATTGCGATTGCAGAATCTGAAATGAATGTTGACCCCCTGCTACTAGGCTGCATATGCAGTCGGACTGCCACTATTTTTCTGTTCACAGCAGCCGCATGTAATGTCATGCCTGCATTGTCCAAACAAACCTCCCCAATGCCACAGCGCTGTCCCCAACTGCCCTGTGAACACCTCTGCCTATCAATCAGGCAGGGGCATTTGCATCTGCCGGGCCACACATGCGCAGAACGGGCCCTGCGTGTGTGCACTGGCCCGGGAATCGTCCAAATGCAGTCGCATCGCAGTAGCAATGCTTGCTGAATAAGGCCCACAGTCAGTAAATCACATTGTATCATAACAGGCCTGCTGCCTGTTTCCCCAAGTAGTGAGACCCTGAGCCAAGCCCTGACACAGCCTTTTATCAGCCCCTTACAGGTGCAGGTACTGATTAGACTGCTATCACGCTGATGGACGAAAGACCTGAAATGAGCCTCATGGATGTAGCCCTTCCTCATCACTTTACCGGTGCTTATCCCCCCCCCCCCCCCACACACACACACACACTTTGTTTTAACCTGTGTGGCAAAACAACTGCAGCTCCCAAACTAAACACACAAGACAAAAGTTTGCATTGGTCAGTTCTCTTCCTGGCCTGCGCTCTACTGAAAATGTTAAGTTTTGTATTGCCAAGAACCACATAGTTATTCTCCCAATGCTTTCTTTATTGTCAGACATCCATTTCAATGGGGCATGATCAGTGATCAACCTGAATTTTCTTCCCAGCAAGTAGTACCTGAAAGTTTCTTATGACCGCTTTATTGCCAATGCTTCTTTGTCACCAGTGGCATACAGTAGTTTCTCTCATGTATATTTAACTTTCTGCTTAAGTAAATAAGAGGATGTTCTTCACTCTCTGTCTTTAGCAATGGTGTTGCATCCGTATATCAATTATCACCAAAATATATTAGAGGTCCAACCAAATCCATAGCTAATTATTCTCTGAAACAGAACCTCAATAATGGGTAATGGGACGAGTGAACTTTTTAAAGTGTGGCCTTGGAGCATGATACTGACATTCAGGGCATGATGCACAATATTCAGATACCTCTTTACCCCTAGGCGACTCACAGTTATATGACCATGAGGTAGGTCTAACACCGTTCTTCAAACTATATGCCTTGGGAGATACCAGTTGTTCAACAATATCTTTCCCTTAGTCATCTAATACAAAAAATCCTGGCGTACTGCCGACTATCAGGGTCTTCATGTTTACAGTCAATCACTTATACATTCTCTCTAGCTTTTACCAAAGTAGGGTCATTTATCTGCTGTAATGCAAAGATCTATTTTCTGTCTTCAAAATCAGGAATATTATCAGCTGGTTCAACAAAATGTCATATTTTAGTAGGCGGTAAACCACTTTGTGACCCACTACTGCTCTCATCATTTTCTGGTTCCCCAATCATGCTAGAAACAGGGAACAGTTCAGACTCAGAAGACATTCCCACTGCTACTGTATCAGTAACCTTCTCAAATGGGTCTGGGTTATTTACTTCTGTAACAAATCATCTTTCCCACAATTTTCAGTAGTGGGAAAGACAAATCTCTTCCCAATATTGCATCATAGAACAAGCCAGGAACCAAACCCACAGAGACTTGCGGAATTACAGAGTGTTTCTATGTTCACTTCCGCAATAACATAATACAGAGTATCCCCAAGCAAGTCACACCAACAGTTTTCCCCTTACGGTTTAAGTGGTTTGCTAATTAGGCTTCCATAAGAGCAACTAGGCTACCAGAATCTAACAACACCTCTACCCGTCTGCCTTCTATAGTGACTATTCAAATTTGCTTATTTGACTCAGCCTGTCGCTCTGCAGTGCAGGCTAGCTGAGCAAAGAAAGAAAGACACTTTGCGATTGACATAAGCAGTATCACATTGCATAGGTTTAGAGGCAAGCAAACAATTAGCAGCAATATGGCCCAAATCACCACATTAAAATTATTTGATCATACTATTATCAAGTATTTTACAGGGTAGGAACCTTTCTGGCACTGCTGGCCTACTTTCAGGTTCCAAACCCACTGTCTTAAGTTCATTCCACCCAGTTGCATTTCAACAGAGGAGGGGGCCCATGTGCAACTCCGGGTGGGCCCCCTCCTCTGTACGGCGCTGTAGACTCTGTGCCGGAGTCTACTGAGCATGTGCAGGTCTCCGGAAACATGGCGCCGTCATGATCCGGAGACCAATTTGGCTACCGCACATGCGTGGTGGCCACTTTGGCGGCTATTTCCACCGTGAATGCAGCACTCAGCCCTGGACTCCATAAGGGTAAGTATAAAAATGGGTTCGGTGTGGGCCCCCCCTGGATCCAGGGACCGCACACATTGCACCCATTATAGAAATGCCAATGATTACACCGCCCAGCACCCTTTTCCCTTGGAACATTCTAACCAGTGGTTACTGGAGATTGCCATTGCAGCCACCACATACAGTACCTCTCCACCATTTCAACCAATTGGTCTGCTGTTTTAGGGTCTGAGTGGCTCACCTAGTTGCGCAGGATTCTAGGAAAGGACTGTAGATATCAATCCATAATGACCCTTTCTACAATCTGTGGTTCTATTAGAGACTCTAGCTGTAGCCACTTTGTGGTAAGATGGATGAGGTCATGCATATAAGAGTGGGGAGGCTTTTCCATTTGGAATTCCCAGCGGTGGACACGTTGGGCACGAATAAACACTGTGACTACCAAACAAGTTAAGATTTCTTGTTTAAATTTATCATAACCTTTGGCATCAGTCAACCACAAGTCAAAATAGGCTTTTTGCAGGTCTCCAGACAAGAAGGGTACTACAAGGCTTGCCCATTGATCTTTAGGCCAACTCTCTCACTCAGCCGTTCTTTCAAATGTGGTTAGATTAGCTTCATCATCATAATTCTGGGCCATCTTTTGCAGAAATTGACAGGCCCGTATGGAGTGAGTGTTAGTTAGAACGTTGGTGGAATCATATCCAGGCGGATCTGCTAGCTGCTGTACAACCTGACTTAAGGCCTAGCGGTTTTCCCCTATGGCCACTTGCTGCACCCTGTTGGCTTCCTGCTAAACTCTGATGGCTTCTGGCTGAATCTTGTTGGTTTCATGCTGAGCTGACGTAGCCTGCAGCAAGGCCTTAATAATGTCCTCTATGTTATCACTGGGTGTTTGAAGTAGAATCTGACTTCCCTAAGCATCTGCCGATGCCACCGCCATATGAGTCGATGTCCAAAACAACAGATTGGGGTCTGTCATTTTAAATTGTAAATGTAAACTTTTTCTGTGCTGCATTTTTCAGTGTGTTGCTCGCATTTGCTTCCACCAATTATGAGGCGCTCAGGATAGGGGTGCCATCTCCTTGGGTAGATGGGCACCTCCAAACAGACAACAGCCAGGAAAACAGCACACCAGTCCAGGGTTTTCATGCAACCTAACCATGGCTAGTCTTATTGTGCAGTACAAAAAACAGAGATGTGCGCTTGGCCATTTTTTGGGTATTGGTTTTTCCTTCATGTTTTGTTTTTGTTTTTGTTTTGCCAAAACCGCGCTTGTGTGTTTTGGTTCTATTTTTTTTTAAATCATAAAAATAGAAAATCACTTCTGGCCACGCCCCCAACAGAGATGGAAGCTGCCTAGCCCAGCTCCTCACAAGCTACAGCGAGAACTCTTTTTTAACCCCCTTTAAGCGCAATTTTGGCCAGACCAGCACCACCAGAGATCAGGGGAACACCTCCCCAGTGTATGGAGAGGTATTTCCCCACTTTCATGCCATCCAGACAGCAACGCCAAGAACAAAGACGCCTATCCAAAACGGCGGCCGGGGCTCCCGCGATTGCGGCTCCTGTGCCTGCCACTCCTGCTGCTGTCTCCTCACAGCTTGGATCCCCTGCAGCCCTCCCATCAATGCTCTATGCCTCTCCTGTACCTCAGCCTGTGAATGGAGTGCCTATAGCTTTAGTTGCATATGGAGACATTGTGAAAGCTATAAGAGAACTATGGCTCCCCTGATGCAAGAACAGGCAGACTCTTTCAAGCAGGCACTAATGGAAGCTAATAAGAACATAGGCCCTCATTCCGAGTTGATCGCTCGCTGCCATTTTTCACAGCACAGCAATCAGGTTACTGCTGTGCATGAGTATGCACCGCAATGCACACGCGCGTTGTATGGGTACAAACAGCATTGTTGCTGTGCAATGCTTCTAGCAACGAATCCATTCGCACAACCGATCGCAAGGAGATTGACAAGAAGAAAGCGTTTATGGGTGTCAACTGACCGTTTTCTGGGAGAGGTAGGGAAAATGCAGGCGTTTGCAGGGCGGGTGTCTGACGTCAATTCCGGGACCGGACAGGCTGAAGTGATCGCAAGGGCTGAGTAAATTCAGACCTACTCAGAAACTGCAAAAACCTTTTTCGAACTGCTCGGCTGCACATGCGATCGCACACTTGCAAAGCGAAAATACACTCACCCGTGGGCGGCGACTATACATTTGCACGGCTGCAAAAAGTAGCTAGCGAGCGATCAACTCGGAATGAGGGCCATTGTGCAACTCACTAAGAGGGTCCAAATCACAGAAAATCGGTTTGGCGATTACAGAAAATCGGCTTGGCGATACCTTCCACGATGTAACCGTGCTCAAGCAGCAGAATGATTCTTTGTACAAACAGCATGTGCAAGTGCTCAGTAAAGTGGATGACCTGGAAAATCGTTTACGTCGGAACAATCAGAGAATATTGGGTCTTCCTGAGTCACTGAAAGGTGATTCTCTGACTTTATTACCTCATCTTTGCCTGATTTACTGGATGTGAGTGGTTCCTGTGCAGATATGGTCGTTGAGAGAGCACACCGCATCGGGCCTCCCAGGAGTGGTAAAGATTCTAGACCCAGAGTGACTATTTTCCGATGTTTAAATTTCCTTCACCGCGAGGCACTCTGACAGGCTGTCCAGACGCAATCGGTCTATTACCTGGGAAGGCCACAAGTTGTTTTTGTTTCAGGATTATTTGGTCTAAGTCACTCGTGTTCGGAAATCTTTTTCTGGTCGTTGCTCAGAACTGTTTAAAAATAACAGACGTTTTGCCCTCCTATCTCCAGCTCAACTTTGTCTCTTCACGGTGGACTCCTTCGTGGATTTCTCTTCCCCTGATGAGGCGTCTGATTATCTACACGACGATGCCCAAGCAAAGTCTGCCACAGGCTCCCCTATCAGAATGACTGACCAGGACTGACATCCTCCTGCACCATTTGCTGGGACTATTTTATACAGTAGCTCATTTCTCTCCCATCCTCATTTGCTAGACCTTTCAAATTGAATATATTGATAACACCTGAGCCTTGTGGACATTTGAAAAATGCTGCATTTTTCAACACGTTTCTCCTTCTTGGATTTTCTTTTCCCATATACACTTTGCTTATCTTCTGCCGCTTTGATTTGGAAAGTATTGGTATCGTATGAATCTATTATAATACCTGAGTGGTATTTTCTTTTTTGTTGTTGTATACCCTCTTGTTGCAGGGATACCCCTGGTTATTATTACCTAATGTTTCTTGTTATTGCAATTAGTGAATTTGTTTTCTCTTTCTTCTCTTTCTCTTTTTGTATAAAAAAGAAGAAGCTGTTTTGGTGCTGGTCCGACTATTGGTAGTATGTATTCCCACCTTACAACTTTTTCCATAGTGTACTCGTTTGTATTGAAGTGGTTTGAAGGGTGGGATTTATATATTTTTTCCGCTGCTGCTCCTTGGAGCCCACACCCCATCCCCTCTCCCTTCCCCCTAGCCAATCTCTGTTCGCTCAGATTCCTTGCATGGTGTCTTTGTGTGCAGCCTGAGGACTCTTAAGTGTATTTCCCCGAAAGTCTGCTGTATGCCTGTTGGCTGCAGGGAATTTATTTCTCTGCAATGATTATTTCTGTGTTTTGTTTGTTTTTATTTTTCTATGTCTTGCTTCAAGTTTGTCTTTATTTTGCCCTTCCTCTCCCTTTAAGTAAAAGTACTGATATGTCCTATTATGCTGGTTCATCTTCTCATTGCTTTTCCAAGTATGGTATCAAACTGCACATTGTTGTATTTTTATTATGGATTAATTCTGCTTTTTTCCCATTATGTTCCAGTTATACTTTAAATGCCCGCTCTCTATTTTGGTTAATGCTTTGATATGGCCCCCCTAAAGATCTGTTTGTGGAATGTGGGAGGGATAAACTCCCCCATTAAACGCACGAGAATCCTTTCCTATGTGAGGAAACTGGGTGTGTATGTAGTGTTGCTGCAGGAAACTCACCCCCCCCCCCCCCCCCCCCCCCGAAATTGTAAAGCTTAACATTCTTGGTTATTCTGTACTTTCCTCTGCTGCCTTTACTTCTAAAAAGCTTGGGGTGGTTATTTTGATTAAGAGACAACTAGCTCCTACACTTCATACCACTATAGCTGACCCTATGGGCCGATATGTAATTTCAGAAGTGTCTATACAGACAGATAGGTTTGTAATATGTAATATTTACACACCTAATGTATACTCAAAGACATTTATTCAAACCATTCTAGCCAAACTTAGTGTATTTCGTGATTCTTCTTTAATTATTGGTGGGAATTTTTTTTTTAAAGGGAAGAAGAAGACGAAGACGACTGAGGATTTGAAAATTGTACATCATTTGTACACAAACAAAATAAGATAAAAATACAATTGCATAAGATATTGGTGGGGATTTTAATATAGTAGCCTTGGATTTTATGGAGCACCCTCCCATTAAGCCTCGTAAACCTCCTGTCTTAGGCATCCCCCAAATGGCCTCTGATTTACGCCTCATTGATGTGTGGAGGTCTTTTCACCTGATAGATAAGGAATTCACATTCCTTTCCGTTGTCCATGCTACCTTATCGCTTATTGATTATATTTTGATGTCTGATAAAACCTTTTTATCAGGCGCTAATAACATATAATTTAAAAAATTCCTTTTGGATGATGTCAATACAAATCAGCCGCAGGAGGGTTTATGACCTGGGGTTAGCAAGTCAATCTCATTGCACTGGACCACCCAGATGCATCCAACCACAGAACTCCAACTTTTACTCTCTTGCGCTATATTAAAAATACATATGATATGGCTGACAATAATACCAACTCTTATATTAAATTAAAATTATTTATTAATACATGAATAATCACAGATTATAAAACAAGACCGGTCTTAATACTTTGAAAATCTTTGAATCTAAAATAACGAGTATATATACTTTCCACTATAAGGAGGTGGACTTGAGCATATTCTGTGCACAGAAGTGTATGAACTAACTCTATAGGCAAATGACTAAATCCGTATATGAAAGTCAAATATAAATCAAATGTAGCTGCTAGTGGAACCCGTAAATTAGTTGATTATCCATGAATAGTCACTTTGTATCACAGTTCCTTTGAAAATGACCATCCAGCGCAACACAATATACTGTGTGAGAGCCGCTCTAAACGGAATCTTACGTGAGGTTTGAGCAAATGTTGTCAGCAGGGAGAAGTCCCAACATTTGCCAAGATGATCTCTGGCTACGGGGAAACCGGCACCTGCGCTGGCAACTGCTGTAACTCGTCCTGCTCGACTTTAATGCTCCACGAGTCCACACCTCTACGTGCCGTTTGCAGGCACCGATGAGCGGCTTCTCTCCTCCCAATAATATTTCAAACAGCAAATGAAATATGCAGCTGATGAAAAATACGGGTCCAATTCCAGCAGGGGTCCAAACGTAAAGCTTATGACACGTTTTGCTCCTCCCACAGGGGCTTTATCAGAAGAAATGGGGCCCCCTTGTTGAATCACTTGTTATTAAAAGGATATGTATTCAATATATCACAATGTACAGTATACATATAGTTACATGATCACAATTTATACAGTAAGCAGTTAATACATACAGTTACAGGCCAGCGATACAAATACCATATCTTTCTCATATAAATTCATCCCTCCATATCACTCTCTCTCTCTCTCTGTAAAATCATGCAGGAACTGGTCTAGTAGCACCTCCATCATCGTCTGGGACAAAACAGCAACTGGCAACCGCGTGTCTCTGTAATCTGTTATCTAGTTTGGGGTAGGGAACTTTCTCATTCATGATGAGTCACTAGTCTGTTTGTATGCTAAACAGGTTCAGCCTTGAAGACATCAAAAAAGGCTGGCCTGAGCTTCCTGTCCACTGTCCTAATAAGAGTGATTTTAGCTTTCATACATTTAACCATAACTATTTGTTGCAATGTCCTACAACTTAATAACAAGTATCAAATGAATCTACACATTAATCTGCTTGCTTTAATACCAAATATGACAGGTGTATCTGGTTTTGTTCAAATAATACACATACATGACATTACTCCATTATATAATTTTAAATCATTATGATGTCTGGCGCTTGATATTATTATAATTATGTACTGTATGAAATAAGTGTCGAATCCATCTCTGTGGCATGTCCGTGTAAATGTGTGTGTTACCATATATTGCTGTGCTCGCTGCGCGTATTTGCAAGTATAGCGACTTATATGTGTGGAGTCTGTATGTTCTTTCTATGTAATATTTTTGACTTCGACAGTCCACCCTTTGGCAGTACACAATAACTGCCATCAATTATTAACATACGAAAAAATATTTCAGACAATAATCGGTGACCTAGACACAAGTATGTATTCATTTCGCAAATCAGACACTTGACTATATTTGGGGAAGACAGGGAGGAGGACGAGACATCCTCTATATACACTCAGCGGTCACAGGACCACTGGTTGGGTGTGGGACAACATTCAACCTATAGAGTATGCTGGGACAGTGCTTTGGCCTATAATGTCTGATTTGCGATGAACATTTCACACATACATGTACCTACGTCTTTGTACACTGATGTTTGGATTCGATTGAGGTTCTGCAGGGTAGATGAGGAAGACACAAACAAATCATGAAAGTGACATATAAAATTTTCATGATCTACATATTCCTATCATTTTCTGGACATTGTTTCCATTTCTGGAACGTATGCTAGGTCTGTTTAATTATTGAACAAGGGTTATAAGTAGTGTCCTTCCTAAATAACATAAACCTTCGGAGTTCGGGGAGAGCCACTCATAAACCTTTCTTCCACATATATTAATGAGCTCTTTATCTGCAATGTGTTAATAGCCATAGTCTGATTGTTCCTGATTACCTCCGAACTCCATAACTACTAGACCTTTGATTTTTCTCTGACTTTAACAAACTGATCGGCTAATCCTGGGATCCTATAAGGAAATCACTCCTTCCTCCAGAACCAGTTCCAGTCCCACACTCGACTCGCAAAAATAGGATGTCCTGAAAAAAAATGTTTGTCAGCGGGAAAGAGAGAAAAGAGAAATAGAGCAAAACAACTCTTGTTCATAACCAATGAATTACAATGACTGGTCTTTCTGCAATCCTTTAGTATGCTCAGGTAGTGTTCAATAGTGCCGCCTCTCAGTCTTCACGGAACAGAGTCTCTGGTGATACTTTTGCGATCTCACTCCATTTACGAGTTCCTTCAGGACTACCGACTTTTCTGCAATGGGAATCGTGGACCCAAGTCTCTCTCTAGGCTACTTTTACTGGGATAGTGCTGTCAACAAAACTTGGTATGGTCCTTCCCACCTACTATGCAACCTGAGCGTAAGAACAATCACACAGTCTCAAAGTTCACAATCAAGACAGTTAGTATTTGGCATACCAGCAATCAACAGTTTCAAGTTCTTTTGTCACGTTCTCAAATGCTGGCTCATCTCGATAAAGCACTGTACTGTCACCTCATTGGTGTATTTCTGATCATTGTGCGGATCAATCATGACATGAGGTTGTCTTCCAAAAACAACAACAAAAAAACACAAATACCAAAACAAAAACAAATTTCGAAGAGGGTGATTCGTTAAGTGAAGATCTGGGAGTGGTTCCGATGCTACATAATACTAGTGGCAGTATCTATGATCACAATGGTACAATTTCAAGCTTTGCTCCTACTTCTAGGGGTACCATTATCTACACACAAATTTCTGCGCAACTTTTCTTTGGGGTAAACACAGCAGCATCCATGGCGGCAGGAAATGCCTCTACCCAGTTTGAGAAAACATCAGTGCACACCAATACATAACAATAATTCCTAAAGGGTGTTAACTGTACGAAGTCATTGTGTGTTTGCAATGTAGAGTATCATGAGCATAACTCAAAAAGAAAAAGAAAAAAAAAACCATCTCTAGAGGAGAGAAAGAAGAAGAAAATGAAAATGTCAGGTTTGCCATTCACCAACAGGCATATCAGTGTCTATACAAAATTTCCGTTCACAAGTATTCTCATCCTTCCTCCACCCTTTTTGCATGACAAGGCACACTGCAGTAATACCGGTGTTATCGTGCTGTTGAGATATACTGGCTTTGGGCAGAACTCTGAAGGACCTAGGCATGTGGAGTTTGAACTGTACTTGGGTCCATGTATTGTACCACCCTGTGTCAACGCAAAAGATGAAGAGGAAACTGTAGAGAAACAGAATAGAGGTTGGTGACAGATGAGTTTGCAGAGGAGAAGATTTTATAAAAATTTGAAAACTGGATTGGGCACTACGGGGAAGTGATTCTCTATTTGGTCTACTCTCCTTAAAAAAAATTCTGTGTTTATCGTATCGCTATTGGGACTATCCCAGCCATCAATCCAGTGTCCTGTCCATCCTAAGTTCATAGGGAACCCGGTATCTGTGAGATTTCCTCTACCTGTGATGGACATGCATCTAGAACAGTAGAATGCGACATTAGCTTTGAGGGGTGTCTAGTATATCTTGTACTTCTTGAGCATGGTTCTCAGGTATATCCAAGAAGACACCCTCAGGAGTACAATATATGACACACCGCATTTTACACAATAAGTCACTGCCGAGTAGATTAGTTGGAGCCGATGCAGCCAGCAGAAAAGAATGTTTGGTTTGCAAGGGCCCTATCGTAATCTCTGCAGGTCTACTCAAAGGGTATTGTTGCACCGTTCCTGTTACTCCCATTGCCCGAATCTGTGTTTTCTATATGGCTCGTGATTCCTTACTATATGTCCCTTGGTCCCGTCTATGTGTTTAATAATGTGGCTTGTGTTTTCTGTCTAGGGGGTCTATATTGACTATGTGTCCTACTACTCCTACAATCTCTGGCAAAATGCCCTTCCTTCCTACAAGTGTAACATATTATTGACCATTAGGGATCTGGGGTTTGGACTGATGGGTCTTTCCTGTATGTGCCTGTATACTTACCGTCCTCAACCTCTCCACCTGTTGTTCTCTGCGCCTAGCACTATTCTTCTGATGTTCAATAGCACACTCTCTAAGATTAGCTACTGTGACCCCTTTCCAATTTTGCAAAGAAGTCTGCACCCTGACACTCAATGCCTTATTGAGCCCGTCCATTAGCACAGAGACTGCCACCTCCCATTTGCCGACTTAGTGTTTACCAGTGATCTTATCCAGATGGAGAGTTTTCTATTACTGCAAAAGACAAAAAAAAAAAGTTTAACAAGCTTCTAGGTCATGCGAAGTATTCATTCAATCCTTCTCATCCCGTATTAAGGGTCTGTACATGGTCCAACAAACATTTCCGAGCTCATCTTGACTAGGGGCATTACTTTGAATGAATACTTCTTATATTGTAACTGAAAGAAATACCCGGGAGTTACCTTGTCTCTGTCCGCTTTCCTACTGGCAAATACTAATGTGCGGACAGGTTTTTCTCCATTTCTGACGTTACTTTCTTGATTTTTGTTTTATTTTTGGGTTTTACTATATATGTACACGAATGATACCATACTTACCAGTTCTATTGGTCTCAGCCACTTCCCCCGCAGGCTACTGCTCTTCTTTTACCGGTTAGATACTCCTCTGGGTGCATGAGAAATGTCCGAAAACAATCAGGTCACCTTCTCCTCCTAAATAAAACTTCAACATTCATTAGTACATATATAGGTTACAGTCATATTTTTCATATTTTTATTATTTTCTATAGTTTGTATGCTGGCCGTAACTGCTTCCACATCTACATATGGTGCTGTACTTGCATTCTCTTTTTCTTCCTACTTGTTTATTGTTGCTACAAGTTCAAACAGTTCTTGTATTTCCATTCTTGTCTTATATGACTTTGGTTAGACATACCACCTGCAATACCTTAGGATCAAACTCACCAACCCCTCTTGCTGCCACAGGTTTAAACAATTTGTATGTCTGACCCTTTGTTTTCTGGATTTTATCAGACATATTTTAATACCTACATTCTGCAGTACCTCTGGTTCAAAGCTGCCCACCCTAGGGAATGGTACCCTATCTTTGTCAGTCATACGTACCCATTCAGACAAAATTCTTCAGCGTGTAAACCATATTTTCCACACATAACAAACCTCGCTGACCCCTTGGGCCGCGGCTCTTCAACCTGAACCCTGGCTACCATACGTCCACCGCTTGTGCAATTGGATCCCATCGCGGACTTTTTCCTTTTACGCAACCCCCAATGCATGACACGGATAGACGGTGAAAGTTCTTAGAGCGCTTTCACCCACTCCTTCTCCGCTGAGTACCACGACTCACTCCAATAGTGACTACCGCGACACAGTGAGGCCCTATTGATTTCAATTTACTGGAAGTGTTAGGAGTGACTTACCTTTTCCAGCAAATATCCACCGCTGGAGATTTTCCTGAGAGAGACCAGCGAAAACTCCCTATTCACTTTTTTATACACAAATCATGCTTGCGTATGCTGTACACAGCGCTAATGATACCGCGATTTTACGCAAAAGCTCGTAAAGGGGTATCAAGTTGCGCTATATATCGCACCCACAAATGCGCGGTCCAATCGCACAGCGTATAGGTACTTGTTACCTATCTGCCGTACGACCACGGGTCGATGTACAAACTGCAACCCTCAGCCGGAGCGTAACAAAAAAACCCCTTTTTTACTTCAATACTACACAATGCACAATTCCCTATTATGCTACTTTGCAAATCTCCTCACGATTTGCGTATTTCAACCTATACTAACGTGAGTTAGCCGCCTCATGCCGCCAAGCCTCCACTTACGTGGTGTACCACACAATGGGATCCCGAATTCCGGGGTTCAAATCCACTCACTCCGCTTTCGCTCACTCAGATATACTTTGTTTTTCTGTACAGAATATTTTCACTCGTTCTGATTGGTGCTTTACTCCCAGAGGCAATACAGTTTAAACAAAAGTTTTATACTAATCTGCTTTAGAAACCGGGTAGTTTTGTGCTATTGTAGCATGGCTACTATCCCACCTTAATTGAACAAATATTGTGTGGTTTTATTATGAGCACACAACCCTACGCAAGCTTGCGTAATTACGCAACCGTGCGTACCTCTATGCCACGTGTGCGGCCTTGCGCCACGTGCACGTTTTTTAACGCTGTCCTCACGTTCCGTACCACGTGTACCAATGTGCGTATGCAATAAAACAAATCACACAACTCTATAAATGTGAGCAATACTAACTATAACCGCTCACTTAAAACAACACCCAGTTTTTTCTTAACAATCTGGTCAGAACTGCGTTTCATGTCTATAATTACTCCCTTAAATACATTTATTTCAAATTTACCTATATAGCAACAAATGTATCCGATTTCACACAGATCTATAATGACTGCAATAATCTATAATTTAAATGATATGATCCAGATTGGATAGCTATCTTGCAGAACATACACTGATATAAATATACACATAATTATAATAATATTATCTATATGTACCATTCACTTGTCTCCTATGAGACACCTTACCTCTTATTTGCATATCAAAGCTATTTGCTTTTCACTGCTAAAAAAAAAATAGTTACACAGGTTCATTTGCATTTCAACGGCTATCCTCCCTAGTAAGCAGATTCTACAAGTCTTGGAAGGAAAAAAAAACCTAACCAAAACTCTTTCTTTCCTTTTTCTATCTGTGTGCAATTTCTTACACCAAGCCAAGCATTTATCTCACCATTTACTCTCACTAGGCCCAATCAAAACTATTTGTAATTGACTATGGCATGGGTTAAATAAATGCATTGGTAACTCATAAATGGTGCTTGATGTGACAAATGAAACTGATTGTTCTGAGCAGAGTGAAAATCAGCTTTTTAGAAAATGACCTTCCTAAAATGGCCACTGCTCCTCCCCCTTCCACATCCATGAGGTTTACACAAGATGGTGGACAGGCCATGTGGCTAGTCCAAAATGGAGGACAGACCATGCGGCTTCCTTTGTCACAAAGAAATCCCAAATCATACATGCACCATAAGTTATTTTAGGCCTGAGTTTAAAAAAAAAAAACTATATCAAGTCTATGCAGCAACTTTTAAATGTACTTTTAAATCTACTTAACAGATAAACAATCCAATCTGAATCAAACACAATATGACTTATTTGAACTTTGTTTTGCAACAATAAAAATAATTTTTTGCATTTTAAATATTATGAGAAACACATTGTCCCTTGAATTTTTCATATCGTCGGCTTACTGGTAACACAACAATACACGTGGATGTTATTCATCAGCGTCTCGATGCGTCCATCGGAGCCGGTCGATCACAGCCGCGTTTGTAATATACAGTGCATCATTAAGACTGTGATATCCCGGACGAACCCCCATCTGTGAATACCAAATTGTTTTCTTACAAATATTTAAAATGCCCGCTGTAATATATATTGTAGACGCCTGCACATCTTATTACCATTTGCCATGAATGTGCGCTATACATTGCAAAACACTGCATCCTATAAGAGAAAACAATACACCCACACATTATCTGAGTTCCAAAGCTCATTGATGTATATATTTGTTATTAAAAGGATATGTATTCAATATATCACAATGTACAGTATACATATAGTTACATGATTACAATTTATACAGTATGCAGTTAATACATACAGTTACAGGCCAGCGATACAATTACCATATCTTTCTCATATAAATTCGTCCCTCCATATCACTCTCTCTCTCTCTGTAAAATCATGCAGGAACTGGTCTAGAAGCACCTCCATCATCGTCTGGGACAAAACAGCAACTGGCAACTGTGTATCTCTGTAATGTGTTATCTAGTTTGGGGGAAGGAACTTTCTCATTCATGATGAGTCACTAGTCTGTTCGTATGCTAAACTGGTTCAGCCTTGAAGACATCAAAAGGCGCTGGCCTGAGCTTCCTGTCCACTGTCCTAATAAGAGTGATTTTAGCTTTCATACATTTAATCATAACTATTTGTTGCAATGTCCTACAACTTAATAACAAGTATCAAATGAATCTACACATTCATCTGCTTGCTTTAATACCAAATATGACAGGTGTATCTTGCTTCATTCCAATAATACACATACATGACATTACTCCATTATATAATTTTAAATCATTATGATGTCTGGCGCTTGATATTATTATAATTATGTACTGTATGAAAAAAGTGTCGAATCCATCTCTGTGGCATGTCCGTGTAAATGCGTGTGTTACCATATATTGCTGTGCTCACTGTGCGTATTTACAAGTATAGCGACTTTTACGTGTGGAGTCTGTATGTTCTTTCTATGTAATATTTTTGACTTCGGCAAAATGTTGTTGGTTCACCCAACTGTTACAACCAGTGACTGATAATGCTTGAGGTTCTTTCCTCTTGCACCCCCTCCCCCTTTTTCCTTCTCCTCTCTTTCCCCCTCTTCTCTTTTTTATGTTTTGTATTTCTGTATGTCAGGGACTTTATTGACTTTATCATCATGTATGGTTATGAGTGTTACCATTATGTATTGCGCCCTGTACTGATTGTTTTTCTTAACTGTGTAAAAAAACCTAATAAAAACGGTAAATCTTTTTCTCCTAGTCCGTAGAGGATGCTGGGGACTCCGTAAGGACCATGGGGTATAGACTGGCACCGCAGGAGACATGGGCACTATAAAGAACTTTTAGTATGGGTGTGCACTGGCTCCTCCTTCTATGCCCCTCCTCCAGACCTCAGTTAAAGAACTGTGCCCAGAGGAGATGGACAATATGAGGAAAGGATTTTGTTAATCTAAGGGCAAGATTCATACCAGCCCACACCAATCATACCATATAACCTGGAATATACACAACCAGTCAACAGTATGAACAAAAAACAACATCAGTCAAAGACCGATTCCAACTGTAACATAACCCTTATGAAAGCAACAACTATATACAAGTCTTGCAGATTTAGTCCGCACTGGGACGGGCGCCCAGCATCCTCTACGGACTAGGAGAAAAAGATTTACCGGTAGGTTTAAAATCTTATTTTCTCTTACGTCCTAGAGGATGCTGGGGACTCCATAAGGAGCATGGGGTTTATACCAAAGCTCCCAACCGGTCGGGAGCGTGCGGATGACTCTGCAGCACCGACTGAACAAACGCAAGGTCCGCCTCAGCCAGGGTATCAAACTTGTAGAATTTAGCAAAAGTGTTTGAACCCGACCAAGTTGCTGCTCGGCAAAGCTGTAATGCCGAGACGCCTCGGGCAGCCGCCCAAGAAGAGCCCACCTTCCTAGTGGAATGGGTCTTTACTGAATTTGGGCACGGCAATCCAGCCGTAGAATGAGCCTGCTGAATCGTGTTACAGATCCAGCGAGCAATAGTCTGCTTAGAAGCAGGAGCGCCAACCTTGTTGGCTGCATACAGGACAAACAGAGCCTCTGTTTTCCTAATCCTAGCCGTCCCGGCTACATAAATCTTTAAGGCTCTGACCACATCTAGGGACTTGGAGTCCTCCCAGTCCCCATTAGCCACAGGCACCACAATAGGTTGGTTCATGTGAAAAGAAGAAACCACCTTAGGAAAAAATTGAGGATGTGTCCTCAACTCAGCTCTATCCACATGGAAAATCAAATAGGGGCTCTTGTGGGACAAGGCCGCCAATTCGGACACCCGCTTTGCAGATGCCAAGGCCAATAACATGGCCACCTTCCACGTGAGAAATTTTAATTCAACTGTTTGAAGAGGTTCAAACCAGTGAGACTTCAGAAAGTTTAAGACCACTGATAATGCTGATTTATCCTTAGGAATGAAAGCTATACCTTAAACACACCTTAAATACACCATGGAGCCGCTGCGCCCGCTGTACTTAATACACACTCTACGTACTTTGTACGCTATTAGCGTACAAAGGGGGTAATTCCAAGTTGATCGCAGCAGGATTTTTGTTAGCAATTGGGCAAAACCATGTGCACTGCAGGGGAGGCAGATATAACATGTGCAGAGAGAGTTAGATTTGGGTGTGGTGTGTTCAATCTGCAATCTAATTTGCAGTGTAAAAATAAAGCAGCCAGTATTTACCCTGCACAGAAACAAAATAACCCACCCAAATCTTACTCTCTCTACACATGTTATATCTGCCTCCCCTGCAGTGCACGTGGTTTTGCCCAATTGCTATCAAAAATCCTGCTGCGATCAACTTGGAATTACCCTCAAAGTCCCGTGCTGTGTACGGACTTAGCGTACAAACGCCGCGCTGACGGTACAAAGTACACACAGCGCGTACACACCCAATGAACACACTTTAAACCTTATACAGCAATGTGATGCGTTACTAATACACTTTAAACCTTATACAGCAATGCAATGCGATAGCAATTCACCTTTAAACTTTAGCAGGGAAAGGAAGACACAACACCGGTTTGTAATTTACCGCTGGGTTTCCGACACCACAGCATATTATTGCTGAAAGGGGGTTACAATACAATCAATACAATATGTAACAGAGTAAATGGCTACAGTCAATGTTATATACGTGAGTGGATTCGTCGCGCTACCCAGTCTGGTCCTCCGTCATCTGATAGATAACGTTGTGAGTCTTGTGTCTGACCAGGCCTGCTGCAGGCTCTCTTTATACACTTCATCCAAAACATAACACAATGGATACTGTAATCTCTTTGTCCATTGGACACAGGGATGGTCATTTACAGTACAGGAGAGGTCATAGGTCGGTTTGAATAGGTGGGCGATGTCTGTTCCAACTGCTCTTGTGGGTGGTCTCCTCTGGATTCCCGCCGCATACATAATGTACAGTAAATACAGTTTATATCTATATTCTGCTCCTGCACATAACTATCCGCAGGAACATGCAATCTTTCTCAAACCAACACCGGAATGTTACCCTTAAAATACCCTACAGCTGGATACCAAACATCACCTTGTAACCTTGTTCTGTCCCCTCCTATCCTGTAAAGGTGAATCCCTTTGTTCTGTTACCATTTAAACTGCTGTTACTTTCTGGTGTGGTGCAGGGAGACTGTGTACATTGCGCACTATTTGGATTAAATATATAATGTGTTTTGAAAGCCTTCCATGCGTTCACAAACTCCACCGTAAATACTCATACCACGCGCTAATGCGCAGGACCATGGGAGCGACCATACTCAAATTGCGAATATGTGCACGCACAGCAGAGCAAGTACGCGCATGGAGGCCATCTGTGTGTAGTTTGTACATGATGTGTGTACTGCAATATTTTTCGACTTTGACAGTCCACCCTTTGGCAGTCACCAATAACTGCCACTATCTAATCCCTAAACAGAAAAATATCTATACAATATCTACAGAAGTTTTGGACGGTCAGGGTAGAATTGTATGTGGGAAATGAATGACCTAGTGGGATAGTAGAAAGCATGTATGTATGAATCCATGTCTGAGGGGCATGTATCATCGTGCCGTATATATTCTAAATAAGCTTCGAGGTATTGCGAAGTATACATTAAATCCTTCTCATCCCATACTAAGGGTCTGTAAATGGGCCAACAAACACTACCGAGCTCTTTTCGGCTTCTTGTTAAAACAAATGGGGTGCACATTTAGTTGATGATACATGGAGGGGTAAACATAAGTGAGTGCTAGTATATGTGGATATCACCTATTAACTGAAGGTTGCAGAGATGAAGATAAGACATATAAATAAAATACATTCACATAAACATTTTGGGTAGGGCTGATGTCTTTTTCCGGATTGATGTATCTGGGCAGAGGGGGAGACAAAAGAAAAACGGGTGAAAGAAACAGGCCATGAAATTCATTTGCAATACGGGGGGTAATTCCAAGTTGATTGCAGCAGGATTTTTGATAGCAATTGGGCAAAACCATGTACACTGCAGGGGAGGCAGATATAACATGTGTAGAAAGAGTTAGATTTGGGTGGGTTATTTTATTTCTGTGCAGGGTAAATACTGGCTGCTTTATTTTTACACTGCAAATTAGATTGCAGATTGAACACACCACACCCAAATCTAACTCTCTCTGCACATGTTATATCTGCCTCCCCTGCAGTGCATATGGTGTTGCACAATTGCTAACAAAAATCCTGCTGCGATCAACTTGGAATCACCCCCACTGTCTCTATGGATGGGTCATAAATTAAATCTGCTGCTATAACAGCGCCCTTGCTCCTTAGACTCATCGACTTTGTGCCGTGCTTGCGCCGCTTCAGAATTCGAACACACCTAAATATCAAACCAATAATTATGACGACTCCCAGGATACAAAGGAGAAACTTCCCTACACTCATACTAACATTTTGAGCCCACTCTCCTAAACCTGAGAACCAATTTCATGGGTTCAACCATGAGACTTAGCCGGTCAGTTCATTACTCACAGTCACCAAGGTAAGGTTGTGTTTCCTCCTGAACTCCCACTTCAACTGCAAGATATCGTCCATCTTTTGATCGATGATCTCCGTTGGGTCGTCAGTACTGTTCGTAATATACGTACAGCACTTCACCCCATATTGAGTTGCCAGAGTAACACAGTACCCACCAGTCACGGCTGTGATATAATTTAGGACCATCCTGTGCTGAATCAGTTCCTTCTTGTAAGCTTGTAACTCCCTTCCCGTATACCTGAAGGTGTCATCATACATCTCAGTGATATTATCTATCAAGTTCGCTAGCGCATGGATATACCTATAATTTATAATTCCTCTGGCAGTACGGGTGATGTCTAATGCGAGAAGGAATTGAATCCCGGTGGATTCGTGGATCAAATCAGAGGCTGCGTGCTCTGTCCTATCTATGAGGTGTCTCTTGATGATGTGTTCATAGTGAGTATGAGTATAAGGAGCCTGAGCACTGCGGTGAACGTCTTTCATCTTATCATGGGTTATGGTCATGACCTCTGGAAATACTCTCCCAATATAGCACAATCCCTCTGAGCTTGGGGCAAGCCACTTGTACGCCTTCCTCCCACATATGAAATAGGCATCATCTGGGAGAACATAGGGGACAAAATATGACATCACCATATTACAAACTTTCCAAGTAAAGAAACCTATCCCTAGTACTCCCATCTGCTCAGTACAAGTATCGGGCTGGATGATATGGGCACAATACCCTGGCGATACTTTTCCAACCCACATGGTCTTGCTTCCACGAGTATACCTATACCGAAAATACCTCCCACTGTTGGCTATTTGGCGTACAAGTTCAGAGTCTATGGGTATCCTATCAGCTCTGTGTGAAAAGGTCATTGTCTGGTTATTCCACGTCACTTCCCAATTTCCCGGTTTTCGGTAATTGGAAATATTGAAACACAATAAGGACCTGTCTACATGATATTGGTGGAGCTTCAAACTAGGGGGCCTTGAGATATTGAATTTCTTGTCCACCGGTCTCCCACCCCGATATTCGAGTACCTCATCTATTGCTAAAGGGTACGGTACTAATCCTGACTTGCTCTAACCTTGAGGTACCTGTGAGCACACCCAGCATTCTGTCTGGTTTAAGACCTTACCCACTAGTGAGTGGTAATCACTCAACGGATGACGGTCCATGTCGATATTAAGGTTGGACTTACATCTCTGGATGCACCCATCCTCAACTATATTCTCACAATTCCTACAAATACAATATTCATCAGACAATAACCCCTCACAGTGCCTCCGAGCCCCCTGACTACCAGAGCGCTTACTGATGCCAGCCTTTACTAAAGTGATGCGCTTATCCTGAGATCCTACAAATTCATACTTGCCATCAGAACCCATTCTAGATCCCTGCTCGATCTCTCCGGGACCCTCACCAAAACACACTGTCCTCATCAAAACCAGAATTACTAACAGAACCCGAAACGCAGTCTCTTGTGATCGATACATTTCGTTAGGGGAACGGAGGAAAATAAGAAGGAGAAAAGAAAGGAAAAATGCAGGGGGAGGTGAAAAAAAAGAAAGTGGTACGACAACCGTTCTAGCTCTTGTTACTCTCTGTGCTTAGATGCCTTTCAACAGTCCTGCCTCTCAACTTTCCCGGAACAAACACTCTAGTGTCTCTTTGCTTTGCTCTTTGAACACACAGTTACCACACCACACAAACTTGATGAAACTGCACGAGTTCTCTCCGGGTCAGCGACCTGCTTGCAGTGGGATGAGTGGATCCAAGTCTCTCTTTCGGCGACCTTCAATGCTGTTGTGCTGGTTAACAAGACTTGATATAGTCCTTCCCACCTGTCTATGAGGCAACCTGAGCGTAAGAAATTTCGAAACATCACATAATCCCCAGGTTCAATGTCATGACAATTGCTGTTCGGTAGGTCAGGAATCACCAGCTTTAAATTTCTTTGTTGATTTTTCAGCTGCTGGCTCATCCCAACCAAATTTTTCACAGTCACTTCATTATTATATTTCAAATCATCCTGGGGGTCTATCATTACATGAGGTTGTCGACCAAAAAGGATTTCAAAGGGTGATAGGTTAAGGGGAGACCTGGGAGTGGTTCTGATGTTGTACAACACTAGTGGTAAAGCTTCTGGCCACGACAATCCAGTTTCAGCCATTAATTTGCTCAGCTTGTACTTAATAGTGCTATTCACTCTCTCCACCTTTGCACTCGCCAGTGGACGGTACGGAGTATGCAGCTTGATATTAATTCCCATCAGTTTGCACATGACCTGAAAGACTTCACCTGTAAAATGGGTACCCCTATCACTTTCAATTATTCTAGGGATACCATATCTACACACAAATTCCTGCACAATTTTCTTTGCAGTGAACGTAGCAGTATTTGTGGCAGCAGGGAACGCTTCTACCCAGTTAGAAAATACATCAATACAAACTAACACATATTTTAAATTCCTACAGGGTGGTAACTGTATGAAATTGATTTGTATTACCTGAAAAGGTCGGTCTGTCGGAGGGATATGGGATGGCTCTGTTGGTATTGACTTTCCAATATTCTTCCTCAAGCAAGTAAAACATGTCATTGCTCTCTTACCTGCATGAAAAGAGAATCCTGGCGCACACCAGTAGGCTCTCACCAGCTTACACATACCCTCTTTACCCAGATGAGTCAGACCGTGTGCCGCCTCAGCTAAGCTTGGAAGATATGCTCTGGGGGCCACTGGCTTACCTTGTCCACCTGTCCACAGTCCCGAGGATTCCTGGCCATATACCTTTGACCTCCAGACTGCCTTTTTCTGTAATGAACACAAATCTTTCATTTCAATTGTGTTTAACTGTTGAGTATTATCAGTTGTGTGAAGTAAACTGTCTGTGGAAAATGAAAAGAGAGGGGAAATAATAAAAAAAGAAAATTTATCAGATTTGCATTCACCATCAGGCTGTCACACCATCATGCATATCGGTGTCTATGCACAGTTTCCCTTCACCAGTATTCTCATTCTCTACCCTTTGTGCATGACCAGGCACACTGCGTTAATACTGGTGTCCCTATGCTGGTGAGATATACTGGATTTGGGCAGAGCTCTGAAAGACCGAGTAGGCATGTGGCGTTTGAACTGTAATCCTGTCGGTGAACATAAGAGATGAAGAGGAAACTTTGAAGACAAATCACATAGAGTTTAGTAACAGATAATTTTGTAGAGGCAAAGAATATTTTACAAAATTTGACATCTGGATTGGGCCCTACCTGGGAATGATTCTCTACTCAGTCTGCTCCCCTAAAAGAAATTCTATGTGTGTTATATCTCTACTGGGACTATCCCAGCCATCAATCCAGTGTCCTATCCATTCTAAGTTCATAGGGAACCCGGTATCTTTGAGATAATTTCCTCTACCTGTGATGGACATGCATCTAGAACAGTGAAATGCAATATTAGTCTTCGTGGGTATCCCACATACTTTGTGCTTCCTGGGTGGGAGCACTCTATATGTATACCATCTCTAACAAAACTCCTGTTAAGTTAATTAGAGGTCACTTCTGCTAGAGAGAGAAGCAGAAGTTTAGAGACCTCCTCCTAACCCCAGTAAGTTCTGTCAAAAGGGTAAAGTTGCATTTATTCTGTTCTTCCCATTAACCGAATCTGTGTTTTCTATATGGCTCGTGATTCCATACTATATGTCCCTTGATCCCATCTATGTGTTTAATAACGTGGCTTGTTTTCTCTGTCTAGGGGTCTATATTGACTAAGTGTTCTACTATACCTACAATCTCTGGCAAAATGCCCTTCCTTTTTACAACTGTAACATATTCTCGGTCTTTTCCAAACAGCAGGGGTCTGGGGTTTAGGCTGATGAGACTTTGGTGTAAGAGCCTGTATACTTTCAATCCTCAGCCTCTCCTCCTGTTGTTTTCTACGCCTAACAATATTCTTGTGGTGTACAATTGCGCACTCTCTAAGACAAGCTACTGTGACCCCTTTCCAATTAGGCAAAGATGTTTGTACCCTGTCCCTTACTGTCTTATTGAGTCCGTCCATTAGCACAGAGACAGCCACTTCCCTATAATTTGCTTCTTTCCCTGTATCTGATACCCCAATGTATCTATCCATTATTTGCAGGGCCCGATGGAAATATTCAGATGTCATTTCATTTTCCCTCTGTTTTATGGAGAAAATTCTTCTCCACTTAACATTAATGGGGAAACACAACTCTAGTTGTCTATTAATTCGTTCTAAGTTCTCCTGATTGTGTTTGTCAGTCATAAGACTATCCGACTCTAACCTACAGTCACTGATACATTTTTGGGTGTCAATATTAGGGGGTAGGCACGCTTTCAAAAATATCCGCCAGTGTTTGTTTGTCGGTTCATACGCATTACCCAGATCTCTGATAAATTTCTGACACCTGGCTAAATGCTTCCGAGGGTCGGGGAATTCTGAAATGATTGACCGCAGCTCATCTCTGGGCCACGGCAATACATTGCATTATTCCTAGTGAGGATTACTCCCTGACTATCGGTTCCCCCATTGGGAGTTACTATTTCCAAGACAGGGTGTAATTCTACCATTCCGTTCCTAATCTGTTTACTGTGAGGTGTTGTTGTCTCTGTGTTGTTGTCTCTGTGTAATGAACTGTCTCACACTTACCGGTAGCTGTGACCTCACCAGTTCTTTCATTGGGGAATATTGTTACTGCTCTACCTGGTTGGGCAGGCCCCACCTGAGTTTCCTGCAAAGTGACTGCTTGGAGGAGAGCTGCGATTTGGCTGGATCCATCATCTTCCTGTGACCTATAACCTTAAAAAGACTTCAAAACAGGATACATCTTGCAAAAATTAGGGTTAATACATTGTTTTTTGCATACTACTATCATTTACGGATATACCATTGATTGTAGTCATCTCTTCCCCTTCGACCTGTGTCGACAATGGTGTGTTTGTGTTCTCATTCCCGCTAGGTTTTGAACCTGTTTTGCGAATTTGTTCTCTTTGCATATCCCCCTCTTGCTGCCATAAATTTAAACAATCATTATGTCTAATCCTTTGTTTTCTGGATTTAAGAAGACATATTTTACTGCTTACATTCTGCAGTACCCCTGGTTCAAAGCTGCCCACCCTATCTTTGTCAGTCACACGTTCCCATTCAGACAAAAAGTTTTCAATACTTTTTCCTTTAAACTTCGCTGACCCCCTGGGCCGCGGCTCTTCAACCTGAACCCTGGTTACAAAACGTCCCTTACTTGAGCAACTGGCTCCCATTGTTGTGGGCCTTTTCCCACAAACACCAAAATACTCAATATAAGGCAACGGTGAAAGTTCTCCGAGCGCTCTTCACCCGCTCACCGCCCACGTTGGCCAGTACTACCATACACTGTCGACAGCAAAGGCAATGTACCCAACTTAGGGCCCTATGTGACCTATATTTACTGGAAGTTTTTAGGAATAACTTACCCTTTTCAGTAAAGTATCGGCTGTTGGAGATTTTCCTGAGAGAGACCCGCGAATACTCCTTATGCACTTTATTACACAAATCACGCTTGGGTATGCTCTATACAGCGCTGATGATACCGCGATTTTACGCAAAAGCTCGTAAAAAGGATATCACGTTGCGCTATATATCGCACCCACAAACGCGCAGTCCAATCGCACAGCATATAGGTACTTGTTACTTATCTGCCGTACGACCACTGGAATCGAATTTCAAGCTGCGAAACCTCAGCCGGAGTGTATAAAAAAAAAACTATATGGGTCACAACACAATTCACAATTCCCTACCACGCTCCTGTAAGTCTCCTCATGAGTTACGTATTAAACGTTATACTAACGTGAGTCAGCTTTCTCACGCAACCAAGTCTCCACTCACTTGATGTACCAAACAACGGGATCCCGAGTTACTGGGTTCGAATTTCACTCACTCCTACGTTCGCTCACTCAGGTATACTTTGTTTTTCTGTACAGAAAATTAGGATTCATTCAAGTTGGCAGCTTTACCCTCAGAGGCAATTTAAAAAAATATTTATACAAAATTTTGTTTTTATACTAAATTTCTTTAGAAACCGGGTAGTTTGGTGCTATTGTAGCGTAGCTACTGTCCCACCTTTAAAATAAACGAACTATTGTGTAATTTGTACTTAGCGACCGTACTCTTACGCAATTTGCGTAAACACGCGACCGTGCGTGTCTCTTACGCTGCGTATGCAGTTCCGTACTTTGTCCAAGACACGTGTACAAAACCGTACGTCCGCAATAGCACAAATCATACAATTCTATAAATGTGAGCAATAAAACTACTATTGCCCACTAAACACAATCCCCACTTGTTCCGTTTTAACCCTCTTACTACTGGGCCAGAACTGCGTTTTGTGATTTTACTCTTACTTCCTTAAATACTTATTTTAGTTTTAATTATATAGCAACAAATATCTCCGGTTTCACACAGGTCTAAATGAATCTAGCAATCTGAATGTTATGGCAACAATGTGAGAGAGTATGCAAAGTATGGGTGCCGTGTACGCTTTTGGCGCCCAAAAAAATTCACAGATTTTAAATAGCTTTTTTCCTGTTTACCTTACGAGTTCTACCAGCATCTCTACAAACCATACAGAGCAGACACCATCTAATCAGCAATCAAGTAGGGTTTTCAGTGCATCCATCGACTAGGAAAAGGATACGTAGGATACTCTCTGTCCACCCTTTGCTGATAGATTAAGTCTGCTGTGACTTGTTAGGTAGTAATTATGTGGAAAACCGGAGGAGCCCCCAATTGATAATGCTGATTTATCCTTAGGAATGAAAGCAATACCTTAAACACACCTTAAATACACTTTACCATGGAGCCGATGCGGCTGCTGTACTTAATACACACTCTACGTACTTTGTACGCTATTAGCGTACAAATTCCCGTGCTGTGTACGGACTTAGCGTACAAATGCCGCGCTGACGGTACAAAATACACACAGCGCGTACACACCCAATGAACACACTTTAAACCTTATACAGCAATGTGATGCGTTACTAATACACTTTAAACCTTATACAGCAATGCAATGCGATAGCAATTCACCTTTAAACTTTAGCAGGGAAAGGAAGACACAACACTGGTTTGTAATTTACCGCTGGGTTCCGACACCACAGCGTATTATTGCTGAAAGGGGGTTACAATACAATCAATACAATATATAACAGTGTATATGGCTACAGTCAATGTTACATACGTGAGTGGATTCGCCGCGCTACCCAGTCTGGTCCTCCGTCATCTGATAGATAACGTTGTGAGTCTTGTGTCTGACCAGGCCTGCTGCAGGATCTCTTTATACACTTCATCCAAAACATAACACAATGGATACTGTAATCTCTTTGTCCATTGGACACAGGGATGGTCATTTACAGTACAGGAGAGGTCATAGGTTGGTTTGAATATGTGGGCGATGTCTGTTCCAACTGCTCTTGTGGGTGGTCTCCTCTGGATTCCCGCTGCATACATAATGTACAGTAAATACAGTTTATATCTATATTCTGCTCCTGCACATAACTATCCGCAGGAACATGCGATCTTTCTCAAGCCAACACCGGAATGTTACCCTTAAAATACCCTACAGCTGGATACCAAACATCACCTTGTAACCTTGTTCTGTCCCCTCCTATCCTGTAAAGGTGAATCCCTTTGTTCTGTTACCATTTAAACTGCTGTTACTTTCTGGTGTGGTGCAGGGAGACTATGTGTACATTGTGCACTATTTGGATTAAATATGTAATGTGTTTTGATAGCCTTCCATGCGTTCACAAACTCCACCGTAAATACTCATACCACGCGCTAATGCGCAGGACCGCGGGAGCGACCATACGCAAATTACGAATATGCGCACGCACAGCAGAGCAAGTACGCGCACGGAGGCCATCTGAGTGTAGTTTGTACATAATGTGTGTACTGCAATATTTTTCGACTTTGACACCACGTTAAGGTCCCACGGTGCCACTGGGGGCACAAAGGGGGGCTGGATGTGCAGCACTCCCTTCACAAATGTTTGGACTTCTGGGAGAGAAGCTAATTCCCTCTGAAAGAAGATCGATAATGCCGAAATCTGTACCTTAATGGAGACTAACTTGAGGCCCATATCCAGTCCTGTCTGTAAAAAGTGGAGAAAACAGCCCAGATGGAAATTTTCCGTAGGAGCATTCTTGGCTTCACACCAAGACACATATTTCCTCCAAATACGGTGATAATGCTTTGCCGTCACCTCTTTTCTAGCCTTTAGTAGAGTAGGGATGACTTCCTCCGGAATACCTTTTTCCGCTAGGATTTGGTGCTCAACCGCCATGCCGTCAAACGTAACCGCGGTAAGTCTTGGAACACACATGGCCCCTGCTGTATCAGGTCCTCTCTGAGAGGAAGAGGCCACGGTTCTTCTGTGAGCATTTCCTGAAGATCTGAGTACCAGGCCCTTCGAGGCCAATCTGGAACAATGAGTATTGCCTGCACTCTCCTTTGCCTTATGAGTCTCAAATTTTTTGAGATGAGAGGAAGAGGAGGAAACACATAGATCGACCGAAACACCCATGGTGTCACTAGGGCGTCTACTTCTACTGCCTGAGGGTCCCGTGACCTGGCACAATACCGTCGAAGCTTCTTGTTGAGGCGTGACGCCATCATGTCTATTTGAGGAATTCCCCAAAGACTTGTTATCTCTGCAAAAACTTCTTAATGAAGTCCCCACTCTCCTGGATGGAGATCGTGTCTGCTGAGGAAATCTGCTTCCCAGTTGTCCACTCCCGGAATGAAGACAGCTGACAGAGCGCTTACGTGATTTTCCGCCCAGCGAAGAATCCGGGTGGCTTCCGCCATCGCCACTCTGCTCCTTGTCCCGCCTTGGCGGTTTACATGAGCCACGGCTGTGACGTTGTCTGATTGAATCAGAACCGGGAGGCCCGAAGAAGATTCTCCGCTTGTCGTAGGCCGCTGTATATGGCCCTCAACTCCAGTATGTTGATGTGTAGACAAGCCTCCTGGCTTGACCATAGTCCCTGAAAATTTCTTCCTTGTGCGACTGCTCCCCATCCTCGGAGGCTCGCATCCGTGGTCACCAGAACCCAGTCTTGAATGCCGAACCTGCGACCCTCAAGGAGGTGAGCACTCTGCAGCCACCACAGAAGAGACACCCTGGCCCTGGGGGACAGGTTTATTTTCTGATGAATTTGAAGATGGGACCCGGACCACGTGTCCAGAAGGTCCCACTGAAATGTCCTCGCATGAAACCTGCCGAAGGGGATGGCCTCGTAGGTTGCCACCATTTTACCCAGTACTCGAGTGCATTGATGGACTGACACTCTTTTCGGTTTTAACAGGTCTCTGACCATGTTCTGGAGTTCCTGGGTTTTTTCCATTGGGAGAAAAACCCTCTTTTGTTCCGTGTCCAGAATCGTGCCTAGGAACGATAGCCGAGTCGTTGGAACCAATTGTCACTTTGGCAGATTGAGAATCCAACCGTGCTGTTGGAGCACTTTCAAGGAGAGCGACACGCTCTCCAGCAGTTTGTCTCTCGATCTCGCCTTTATCAGGAGATCGTCCAAGTATGGGATAATTGTGACTCCCTGCCTGCACAGGAGCACCATCATCTCCGCCATTACCTTGGTGAAAATCCTCGTGGCCGTGGAAAGCCCAAACGGCAACGTCTGAAACTGGTAATGACAGTCCTGTACAGCGAATCTCAGGTACTCCTGATGAGGAGGGTATATGGGGAGATGAAGGTATGCATCCTTTATGTCTAGTGACACCATAAAATTCCCCCCTTCCAGGCTGGATATGACCGCTTGGAGCGATTCCATCTTGAATTTGAACTTTTTTAAGTACAGGTTTAGGGATTTTAGATTTAAAATGGGTCTGACCGAACCACCCGGCTTCGGGACCACAAACAGGGTTGAATAATACCCTTTTCCCTGTTGAACCAGGGGAACCTTGACCACCACTTGCTGTTGACACAGCTTTTGAATTGCAGCTAACACTACCTCCCTTTCCGGTGGCGAAGCTGGCAAGGACTTGAAAAATCGGCGGGGGGGCACCTCTTCGAATTCCAGCTTGTAGCCCTGGGAAACAATTTCGATTGCCCAAGGATCCACTTCTGAAAGAGCCCAGATTCGGCTGAAAAGTCGAAGATGTGCCCCCACCGGTGCGGACTCCCTTAGGGGAGCCCCAGCGTCATGCGGTGGATTTTGTAGAAGCCGGGGAGGACTTTTGCTCCTGGGAGCTAGCCAATGCAGGTGTTCTTTTCCCTTTACCCTTACCTCTGGCAAGGAAAGAGGAGCCCCGACCTCTTCTGGCCTTATGCGACCGAAAGGAATGCATCTGATACTGTGGAGTTTTCTTTTGCTGTTGGGGAACAAAAGGTAAAAAGGTAGATTTACCCGCGGTGGCTGTGGCAACCAGGTCCGCGAGCCCCTCCTCAAACAACACTTCACCCTTGTAAGGTAAAACCTCCATGTGTTTCTTGGAGTCTGCGTCACCCGTCCATTGGCGGGTCCATAGAGTTTGTCTCGCAGAAATAGCCATGGCATTGGCTCTGGAACCCAGCAGCCCAACGTCTCTTTGAGCGTCCCTCATAAATAAGACTGCATCTTTAATGTGAGCTAATGTTAATAAAATGGTATCCGTCTAGGGTATCAAGGCCAAGGTATCCGTCCATGCTGCAACTGCGCTACATACCCATGCCGATGCTATTGCCGGTCTGAGCAAAACACCTGTATGTGCATAAATAGACTTTAAAGTAGTCTCCTGTCTGCGATCAGCAGGATCCTTGAGGGCTGCCGTGTCCGGAGACGGTAGCGCCACCTTCTTGGACAGGCGCATCAAAGCCTTGTCCACCCTGGGAGATGATTCCCAACGCACCCTGTCCTGAGCAGGGAAAGGACACGCCAAAAGAATCCTTTTGGGAATCTGCAGTCTTTTATCTGGAGTTTCCCAAGCTTTTTCAAACAACTCGTTCAGCTCATGAGAAGGGGGAAAGGTGACCTCAGGTTTCTTCTCCTTATACATGCGCACCCTCATATCCGGAACAGAGGGGTCATCTGTGATATGCAAAACCTCTTTCATTGCAATAATCATACACTGAATACCTTTAGCCACCCTTGGGTGCAATCTTGCATCATCGTAGTCGACACTGGAATCAGAATCCGTGTCGGTATCAGTGTCAGCTATTTGGGATAGGGGACGTTTTTGAGACCCAGATGGGCCCTGTGACCTAGACCAATCCGTGGATTGACTCCCAGCTTTTTCCCTGGACTCTGCCAGGTCCAGTCTCTTATGTAATGAGGCCACACTTGCATTTAACATATGCCACATGTCCATCCATTCATGAGTCGGCGTTGCCGACGGAGACACACCACTCATTCGCTCCACTTCCTCCTTGGACGAGCCTTCCGCCTCAGACATGCCGACACGCACGTACCGACACCCCCACACACACAGGGATATATCTATAAGGGGACAATTCCCCAACAAGGCCCTTTGGAGATACAGAGAGAGAGAGTATGCCAGCACACACCCAGCGCCTAGTAAATACTGGAAAATCACCCAGATAGCGCTTTTTATTCACAAACAATGTGTAAAACACTCACTGCGCCTAGAAAATGCCCCCCCCCCACTTCTTTTTCAGCCCTCTGCCAACGAGTTCAGCAGGGGAGAGTTCGGGGAACCAGCTTCTCTGCAGCGTTCTGTGGAGAAAATGGCGCTGTTAGTGCTGAGGAATCAAGCTCCGCCCCTCAAGCCGCGGGCTTCGGTCCCGCTTCAATATGTAAAAAATGGCGGGGGGTCTTTACATTTACTGACTCCGCAGCCTAATGTACCCAGAAAAGCCATACCCGAGGTTTATTGCTGCCCAGGGCGCCCCCCCTGCGCCCTGCACCCATCAGTGCCTGTTCCGTGTGTGTCTTGTGTGGGAGCAATGGCGCGCAGCGTTACCGCTGCGCGCTTACCTCAGTGAAGATCTGAAATCTTCTGCCGCCTTGAAGTCTTCTTTTCTTCTTATACTCACCCGGCTTCTATCTTCTGGCTCTGCGAGGAGGACGGCGGCGCGGCTCTGGGACGAACTGCGGGGTGAGACCAGCGTTCCGACTCCCTCTGGAGCTAATGGTGTCCAGTAGCCTAAGAAGCAAAGCCTATCATCTAAGTAGGTCTGCTTCTCTCTCCTCAGTCCCACGATGCAGGGAGCCTGTTGCCAGCAGTGCTCCCTGAAAATAAAAAAACCTAACAAAATTCTTTATTTAGAGAAACTCTGGAGAGCTCCTCTGTAATGCACCCTATCTCCTCTGGGCACAAAATCTAACTGAGGTCTGGAGGAGGGGCATAGAGGGAGGAGCCAGTGCACACCCATACTAAAAGTTCTTTATAGTGCCCATGTCTCCTGCGGAGCCCGTCTATACCCCATGGTCCTTACGGAGTCCCCAGCATCCTCTAGGACGTAAGAGAAAAGCTAATCACAGAATTTGGGGGTGCTTTTGTTCCTACAGTATTATTAACCTCAATAACATTCAGTTCCACTCATTTCCAGTCTATTTTGAACACCTCACAGCTCACAATATTGTTTTTATATAGTTTAGGCCAAAAGGTTGCACAGAGGCAGCTGGATGACTAAGCTAAGCGTCAGAAGTGGGTGGCACAAACACCTGGCACATCTAGGAGGACAGGGTGGCAGTTTTATAAACTAAAAATACCAAGAAAATGCTCCAAAGAGCATATAATGCAATAAAATACGGTGCAAGATGGAATTGTCTTTGGCCCCTCCCACCCACCCCTATGTTATATATATTAAACAGGACATGCACAGTTTAACAAACCAATCATTTCAACGACAGGGACCATCACTGTTGGCTGAAATGATTGGTTTGTTTGGGCCCCCACAAAATTATTTTTTAGAAGGACTTCCTCTATTAAGAATTACTCTGAGGATGTCAATGGTGAAGTGTTAATTGCATTATAATCTTGTATAATAAATTTAATGTCTTCGTCGCAAATGTCGTATCATGGAGGAGGTGCCTAGATGGATAACATTCCTACCTCTACTAAATTGGTCTCACAAATGTAGCAGATGCTTTCATAAACATTGTCAGGATTGGAGTAAAAATAATCCCACACCCAAGAGGTGGCTTTTTTGGTCTTATGCCCAGGCATCGTAATGGCTTTCTTTTTATCACAGTCAACAACTGCAGCCACTGGTGGCTGACTTACACAAACAACATCATCAACATCCTCACTGTCAGATAGTACACACACATCCCCCTCATCCTGTCCCACTTCCATACATGAATCCTCAATTTGTATTATGTCCTCCTCATCAGATTCCTCACCATCTTTACTTGTACTGCTCCCCACATGTTCAGATGGTTCAGAAATGGTGGAAGGAAGTGAAAGACGTTTATCTATGAGAAATGCCAGCTGACGTGGACACCCCTAAACGTTCCTCAAGAATGTATGATGGTTCTGATTCTGAATGCGCAGTTTGTCTTACTGCCTCTGCAGCTAACTTTCTTTTGATTTTTTTTCTTTACCACTCTAAAATTAAATGATTTTATATACCCTGGCCCAAGCCCTCTATGCCCCTGGGCATCTGCCTTAGCAGATGACGTTGATGGACTTGCATTGTCAATGTCATGGCTACTGGCTGCAGTTTCAGCGCTAGTAGTAGCCTCCAATTCTATCAACACAAATTTGGGGTTAACCTTCACCGACAGCGTCGCACAAAGGAGTCAGAAATATGTATAATAAATAATTACACACTGCAGTTGACTTCGCCAACAGCGTTGCACAAATAAGTCAGAAATGTATATAATAATAATTACACACTGCGGTTGACTTCACTGACAGCGTCGCACAAATGAGTTAGAAATGTATATATAGTAATTACACACTGCGGTTGACTTCACCGACAGCATCGCACAATACATGTATGAGTAGGAAATTCTATACTGCGGTCTGACTGGCAGTGTCACAGTACTTATGAAAATAAAATAGAAATTGTATAGTACACTAGGGTACAGCAGAAAAAAAACAAAATATATATTTTTTTATAATTTTAATTTTATGCTTTTTGTTTTTAGCTTTCATTATTTATATTTTACACTTGGGCGGAGCCCCTGGAAGGATGGCCAGATCACCCCTTTCAGATACAGCAGACAGAGCACCCCTTTTTCAGATACAGCAGGCAGAGCACCCCTGGACTTATGCAGCAGACAGGGCACTCGAGGACTTATACAGCAGACAGAGTACCCTTGGACCTATGCAGCAGACAGGGCACCCCAGGACTTATACAGCACAAAGGGTACCCCTGAACTGATACAGAAGACTTAGCAGAATCCCTGGACTTAAATAGCAGACAGGGCACCCCTAGACTGATACGGCAGACTTAGCAGCACCCCTGGACCGATATGGCAGACAGGGCACCCTTGGACTGATAGGGCAGACTTAACAGCACCCCTGCACTGATACGGCAGACAGGGCACCCCAGGACTTATACAACAGACAGGGCTCTCCAGGACTTATACAACAGACAGGGTACCCTGGACTGATACATCAAACAGGGCACCCCAGGACTCATACAGCAGACAGGGCACCCCTGGACTTATACAACTGACAGGGCACCCCTGGACTTATACAGCAGACAGGGCACCCCAGGATTGATACAGCAGACAGGATACCCCAGGACTGATATAGCAGACAGAGCACCCCTTTCAAATAAAGCAGACAGAGAGAGCACCCTTTTAGATACAGTAGATAGAACACCCACCCCATGCCACGCCAGAGCCATTACTGAGATGGACACGTCCGTCCAGTACACTCTCCAATGCCAGAGTGAAAATGGTGCAGATCGCCGGGGACTTATATAGAATCCAGAACCTGCGAAAATCCGACAGCGGGATAATGACGTTTTGCCTCGTTGACATAACCGAGGCAGGTGGGAAAACCAGGTAATCCAGGTAGTATTCTAATATAAGAGAGAGTCAGCGTTAGAGGCACAGTAGCAGACATGACAAGCACAGGAACACTAGCATGAAATTCAATAATCATCAAAAATCTCCCACTGAAGGGTGCTATTTAAAACAGTTAGCATTAATCAATACACAGTATGAGGTCAGCCACCATATGAGCTGAGAGTTTATAAATGACATGTGACTGCAAGCATCTAGAATGCATGGGTATACAGAAAAAGAACTGTTAAGAAAAAAAAGCAACCTTAGATAGCCTATTTACAAATAACATTCCTACCACCACTAACATTTAGTTCAAGGGCTGACACAAGTCTTCAGTTACTCCATGACTCATCCCAAACTGCAATCACAACATACGTACATTAATCAGAAATGCTGTATTCTAAACAATTTCAGGTATAAATATAGCATTGTAAAAAGCCAGCCTATATGGCCTGTAAATTAATTAAGAACATAAAGACAGAGTCTTACTAATACCACTTTTAGACTGAAATCACGGGTCGCAGCCAGGAGCCTGACACGGGTGCTGCGACCCGTGTCAGCCCCCTTTCACACGAGAGTCACCAGCCCGGCATATTGCAGGGTTGGTGTCGCTGCCGGTGACGCGACGGGGGCGGAGCGTGGAGATCACATGATCTTTAAGCGCTGCCCGCACATAGACTGTAAGCGGGAAGCCGGGTCGTATTGACCCGGCTCCCGTTTACACTGCACAGTTTGCCGGGTTGAACACGTGTTCAACCCGGCCAACTACTCGAGTTCGAATACCGGGTCACTCGACCCGGATTATTCCAACTCGAGACTTTTACACCGAGCAGCAACACGGGTTATGCACGTTCATGTGCAATAACCCGTGTCATATGCTGACGGTGTAAAAGGGGTATTAATGAGATCTAAACTGGAAAAACTCACATTTATTTTTTATATGTAATCTGCCACCTGGGAAGACACTAGAAGGTTTGGGCAGTTCTTAGTAGCAGACTGCTTCCCCTAAATTGTACATTTCTAAAATCATGTCACAGCGCATCAGAGCCCGGTGTTCACTTAACGGATCTGGAGGCGCTGGTCACCAGGGTCATAGCCGTATTAAAAGGGGGGTGGGGCAAATGGGGTATGTCACCTCTGGCCCCCTGGCCATTGAGTAGCAGGACTGCACTGCGAGGCTTTAAACTGACTGGAGACTGAAGGGGAGGTGTAATCCAGGGGGTGTGGGCTGCACAACACTTAATCAGTGCCAGGCAAAGGAGCTACACCGTCTGCTACAGTACTGTAAATAGTGAGTGTGTCCTGTGAGAGAGAGGAATGGGCACTATATGGTCTGTCCCTGTGCGTGTGACTGTATTTATGTATGTGTGTGATTATGTGTGAGTGTGTAAAAGGGTCTGACTGACTGTATGTGTGTGCATAAGTGTCTTACTGTGTATGTGTGTATGTGTGACTATGTATGTGTGTATAAGAGACTATGTATGTATGTACTAAGTGTGTGTATTAGTGTCTGACTGTACGTGTGTGAATATGTGTAACTATGTATACGTGTAACTACTATATGTAAGTATGTGACTGTATGTATACTATCATACTTACCTACTCTCCCGGATTCTGCGAGAGACACCGGTTTCTCGGGCAGTCCCCCACAGCCCCAAAAGAGTGGGCACCCCCACCACATTTTACCCACTTCCTAGTGAAGTGGGCAGAATGGGGAGATAAATACGGCGACAAGCGTGGACCCAGCAGAAGGGGTGGAGCCTAATGATGCAATTATATGCGAATAGTGTCATTTTAGCTCGACCCCTATGCAAATATTACCCAATGGCGCATGTTTATCAGTGAGTGGGTGGTGCCTAGTGACGCTATAAGCTCAGCCACGACCCCATCGCTGCCCACCTGCTTCTCCTCTCTGAGCATCTCCCGAGAAGGAAATTAGAAAGGTAGGTAAGTATGATACTATATATGTGTGAAACTATGTGTGTACCTGTGTGTAATTACATGTATATATGTGTGACTATATACATGTATGTCTGTGTAACTATGGGTGGGATGTTCTAATGCTAAAATTAGATTTGACTGCATTCCCCATATGTATCAAGCTCCGGAAAGCAAAACTTTCCAGAGCTTGTACCTGATAGGGTATAGATGATGCTGTCTATAGAAAGCTATGTGTATCTTTCCACATAAATCCCCAAAAGGGATCTGACAGGATCCCTCCCAATGTTCCCCACGTAGTAGGACTCCCAGGTCATAAACCCCAAAGACCTCCCATTGGAAAGGACAGTTATATAGCTGTCCAACGCGTAAAAAACAATCACAAATCTTCATGCATACAGTAAGAGGCGGGATGTATTGCATAAAAAATAGGATTTTAATTACCTACCAGTAAATCCTTTTCACATAGTGCGTAGAGGATACTGGGAATCCATTTAGTACCATGGGGTAGAGTCCACTAGAAGCCATGGGCACTATAGAAGTTTGATTAGGTGTGCTGGCTCCTCCCTCTATGTCCCTCCTACCAGACTCAGTCTAGGAAACTGTGCCCAAGGAGACGGACATACTTTGAGAGAAGGATATAGAAAAGGAAAGTGGTGAGAGTTCGAACCAGCACAACCATAACAAGCCATGCTAACCAAAACTTATAAACAGGAACAGCAAGAGCTGAACCAAACAACCTTACTTAACCAAGTAACAGTGCAGGAAGAACTAAGCACCGGGCGGGTGCCCAGTATCCCCTACGGACTACGAGAAAAGGATTCACTGGTAGGTAATTAAAATCCTATTTTCTCTTACATCCTAGCGGATACTGTGAATCCATTTAGTACCATGGGGAAGTATCAAAGCTCCCAAACCGGGTGGAAGAGTGCTGAGGTTCCTACAGATTGATTGCCCAAACTAAAGGTCCTTGGAGGCCAAAGTATCGAACTTGTACAACTTAGCAAACGTGTTTGAACCTGACCAAGTAGCTGCTCGGCAGAGCTGTAAAGCCAAGATACCCCGGGCAGCTGCCCAAGAAGAACTCACCAACCTAGTAAAGTGGGCCTGTACAGATCTTGGAACCGGCAAGCCTGCCGTGGAGTAAGCATGCTGGATAGTGAGCCTGGTCCAGCATTCAATTGACTGCTTTGAAGCAGGACACCCAATTCTATTGGGATCATAGAGAACGAACAGCAAGTCCGATTTCCTGTGATGAGCTGTTCGCTTTACATACACCTTCAAAGCCCTAACAATAGCCAAAGACTTTGAAGTAACAGATGTGTCCGTAACAACCGGAACCACAATAGGTTGGTTGATGTGAAACGCAGACACCACATTAGGATGAAATTGCTGACGAGTCCTGAGTTCAGCTCTGTCCTCATGGAAAATTAAGTAGGGGCTCTTGTGAGACAATGCCCATAGCTCCGACACACGTCTTGCTGAAGCCAAGGCCAACAGTGTGACAGTCTTCCATGTAAGGTACTTTACATCAACCTCCTGTAATGGTTCAAACCAGTCCGATTGGAGGAACTGCAGCACCAAATTGAGATCCCAAGGTACCGTGGGAGGCACAAAGGTAGGTTGGATGTGCAGAACACCTTTCAAGAATGCCTGGACCTCAGGGAGAGAAGCCAATTGTTTCTTAAAGAAAATAGACAAGGCCGAAATCTGGACTTTTATGGAGCCTATATGTAGGCCCACATCCACTCCTGACTGCAAAAAAAGCAGGAAATGTCCCAGATGAAATTCTACTGCAGAGTATTGTCTGCTCTCACACCAAGAGACATATTTATTCCAGATACTGTGGTAATGTTTAGACGTTACCCCCTTCCTGGCTTGAATCATAGTCAGGATGACCTTGTCAGGAATCCCTCTCCTGGCTAAAGTCAGCCGTTCAACTTCCATGCCGTTTAACTTAGCCCACGGTAAGTCTTGATAGACGAACGGGACTTGTTGCAGAAGATCCTTGCGAAGAGGTAGGGGTCATGGATCCTCGAGACGATCCGCATACCAGGCCCTTCATGGCCAGTCTGGAGCAATGAGGATTGCTTGAAGCTTTTCCATTTTTATTCTTTTTAGAATTCTTGGGATCAGAGGAAGTGGAGGAAACACGTATACCAGCTGGAAGACCCACGGAGTTGTCAGAGCGTCTACCGTCACTGCTTGTGGGTCTCTCGACCTGGAACAATACTGCTTGAGCTTCTTGTTGAGTCGAGAGGCCATCATGTCGATTTGTGAATATCCCCACCGACGTGTCAACCACCAGAACACCTTAGGGTGAAGGCCCCATTCCTCCGGGTGCAGGTCGTGTCTGCTGAGGAAGTCTGCTTCCCAGTTGTCTACTACCGGAATGAAGACCGCCGTCAACGTCACAGCGTGTTTTTCCACCTAGATGAGAATTCTTGACACCTCTGACATTGCTGCTCTGCTTTTCGTTCTGACATGTCAGTTTATGTATGCTACTGCCATCACATTGTCTGACTGGACCTGAGTAGCCTGATTCAGAAGAAGAAAAGCGGCCTGTCGAAGGGAGTTGTAGATAGCCCTGAGTTCCAGGATGTTTATTGGAAGGACGACTTCCTGACTTGACCATATGGGTGACCCGCTGGGTGACTGGACCCCAACCTCTAAAGCTCACGTCTGTGGTTAGCAGAATCCAATTCTGAATCCCGAACCTCCGACCCTCGACTAAGTGAGAAGTTTGTAACCACCACAGGAGGGAGATCCTGGCTTTTGGAGACAGACGAATCCTCTGGTGCATGTGAAGATGCAATCCGGACCATTTGTCCAACAGATCCAGCTGGAAGGGCCTCGCATGAAAGCTTCCGTACCAAATCGCCTCGTAAGAGGCCACCATTTTCCCCAGAAGGCGTATGCAGCGATGCACAGAGATCCGGGTTGACTTCAGGACAGTCCGAACCATCGACTGGATTATCATTGCCTTTTCCAAGGGAAGGAATACTTTCTGAGACTCTGTGTCCAGTATCATTCCCAGGAAAGGAAGCCTCTATGTTGGTTCTAGGTGAGATTTTGGTAGGTTCAGAATCCACCCGTGATCCAGGAGCAGTCTGGTTGAGAGGCCAATGTGACGGTGCCTTTATCAGAAGATCATCCAGGTGCGGAATTATGTTCACGCCTTGTTTGCGGAGTAGAAACATCATCTCTGCCATCACCGTGGTGAACACCCTCGGCGCTATGGAGAGACCAAATGGCAGGGCCTGGAACTGGTAGTGAAAGTCCTGCAGTGCAAACCATAGACAAGCCTGATGAAGCGGCCAGATCGAAATATGAAGGTACGCATCCTTGATATCCAGAGACACTAGGAATTCCCCCTCCTCCAGACCTGAGATCACTGCTCTTAGATACTCCATTTTGAATTTGAACACTCGTAAGTGTGGGTTCAACGATTTCAGGTTCAGAATTGGTCTTATCGAACCGTCCGGCTTCTGTACTACAAACAAGCTGGTATAGTAACCCTTGTTTTGTAGATGAGATGGAACTGGAACAATGACCTGGGTCTGTAACAGTTTTTGAATGGCGTCCTGTAAGGTTAATCTTACCTCTTGTCAAACTGGTAAGCCTGATTTGAAGAATCTGTGAGGTGGAAGCTTCTGGACCTCCAGGCTGTAGCCCTGGGATATAAGTTCTATGACCCCAGGATCTTGGCATGATGTTTGTCCAGATGTGACTGAAGAATGTTAGCCAGGCTCCCACACGACAGTCTTCCAGGCATCGCAGTCCACCGTCATGCGGAAGGTTTTGAGGAAGCAGAGCCTGAACTCTGTTCATGTGAACCGGCATTAGCTGATTTCCACAGTTTACCTCTAGCACCTCTGGCGGTGGCAGAGGAACCTCTGGCCTTGCCCCTAAACTTGGCCATCCAAAAGGACTGTAAGTTGGATCCTGAATAGGCCTTCCTAGCTGGGGGAGCTGCAGAAGGTAGTTATGTGGACTTACCCGCAGTAGCTTTGGAGATCCATTTGTCTAGTACATCTCCAAATAAGGCCTCGACTGTGAAAGGCAGGCCTTCCACGCATCCGCAGTCCACTGGCGTAGCCATAGACCCCTGTGTGCAGACACTGCCATAGCTGTAGTGCGTGCATTAAGCAAGCCTATCTCTTTTATGGCTTCCACCATAAAGTTCGCAGAGTCCTGTATATGTTGCAGGAGTTAAATAATCTCCCCTTGAGGCAAGGTATCTAACCCCTCAATGAGGATACCCGACCATTTAGCAATGGCTCGCGTAATCCACTCACATGCCATAGTGGGTCTCTGGGCCACCCCCGCAGCTGTATACAAAGATTTGAGCATAGTCTTAATTTTGCGATCAGCCACGTCTTTTTGGGAGGCTGCACCCGGGACAGGCAATACATTTTTCCGTGAGAGTCTGGAGACCGATGCATCCACTACTGGTGGATTCTCCCATTTTCTCCTATCCTCAGGAGGAAAAGGAAAGGATGATAATAACCATTTAGGGATTTGATTAGCTGATTAGTGAAATTTGCTATCCTTACTGAATTAGCCCCTGTGTCCGCTGTTCAGCTTCTGCGTCCATACACAGTCAGGAGACGCAGTCCACCCAAATTAGTAGCTGCGTGTCTCCGTACCCTCATGCTGCCATAATGGCTGGTGACCCGCTAACCTGGACGCCGGCTTAGTACTCACCACTCTTCATTCTTCTGGCTCTGTTAGGGGTGGTGGCGTGGTGCGGGAATGTACGCTCACCGTGGTGGGGCTTGCGAATAGTTCCCTCAGGAGCTCAGTGTCCTGTCAGCGGGGAACGGGACCATTAACCGTGAGAAAGGTTGGGCCATTCCCTCCCTAAATCCCATGAAGAAGGCAGGCTAGTGCCACCCAGTCCTGTCTGAAAATAACAAACACAGAAACTAAATGCAGAAAACTCTTCAGGAGCTTCCAGAGATGTGACCGGCTCCTCCGGGCACATTTTCTAAACTGAGTCTGGTAGGAGGGGCATAGAGGGAGGTGCCAGCACACCTAATCAAACTTCTATAGTGCTCATGGCTCCTAGTGGGCCCATCTATACCCCATGGTACTAAATGGATTCCCAGTATCCCCTAGGACGTAAGAGAAAAATTGTTGCTTGATACATCTCGCTCCATGTATGTATGCATACCATCTCAATGGGGGTCATTCCGAGTTGTTCGCTCGTTGCCGATTTTCGCAACAGAGCGATTAAGGCGAAAATGCGCATGCGCTAAGTATTTTAGCACAAAACTTAGTAGATTTACTCACGTCCAAATGAAGAATTTCCATCGTTGAAGTGATCGGAGTGTGATTGACAGGAAGTGGGTGTTTCTGGGCGGAAACTGACCATTTTCTGGGAGTGTGCGGAAAAACGCAGGCGTGCCAGGATAAAACGCAGGAGTGTCTGGAGAAACGGGGGAGTGGCTGGCCGAACGCAGGTCGTGTATGTGACGTCAAACCAGGAACGAAACCGGCTGAGCTGATCGCAGTGTAGGAGTAAGTCTCGAGCTACTCAGAAACTGCTAAGAATTTTCTATTTGCAATTCTGCTAATCTTTCATTCGCAATTCTGCTAAGCTAAGATACACTCCCAGAGGGCGGCGGCCTAGCGTGTGCAATGCTGCTAAAATCTGCTAGCGAGCGAACAACTCGGAATGACCCCCAATACCCCAATTTTGGTGGGACTATCCTGCATTTCTGGGGACAGGTGGGGAGGGAACTTACTCATCTGTGCAAAGATACGGAAGACATGGGCCCTCATTCCGAGTTGTTCGCTCGGTATTTTTCATCGCATCGCAGTGAAAATCCGCTTAGTACGCATGCGCAATGTTCGCACTGCGACTGCGCCAAGTAACTTTACTATGTTGAAAGTATTTTTACTCACGGCTTTTTCTTCGCTCCGGCGATCGTAATGTGATTGACAGGAAATGGGTGTTACTGGGCGGAAACACGGCGTTTCAGGGGCGTGTGGCTGAAAACGCTACCGTTTCCGGAAAAAACGCAGGAGTGGCCGGGGAAACGGTGGGAGTGCCTGGGCGAACGCTGGGTGTGTTTGTGACGTCAACCAGGAACGACAAGCACTGAACTGATCGCACAGGCAGAGTAAGTCTGGAGCTACTCTGAAACTGCTAAGTAGTTAGTAATCGCAATATTGCGAATACATCGGTCGCAATTTTAAGAAGCTAAGATTCACTCCCAGTAGGCGGCGGCTTAGCGTGTGTAACTCTGCTAAATTCGCCTTGCGACCGATCAACTCGGAATGAGGGCCTTGATGTGTGGCCATGTCCGAATCTGTGTTAAAGCATGTATTCCCCAGCAAGTACAAAGTAATAACCCTTACATTTTCAGGTTAGTTTTACAAAGCTAGTGTTTTGTTCACTTGCCCATCACATTAACCATACATTTAGCACTGTCACTTTAGCATGTTATCTACACTTTTTTCGAAATGCATTTTAAATGAAAACTTCTTAAATATTTCAGTGATTTATTTTTGTTCCACAAAGAGTATTTATACTACAGAATGTAAAAGCCTTTGTTTAAAGCTGTATATATAATGAAATTGTGAAGTCTTTTTTCAAGATATGCTGCATATCTTTATTTCAATGAAATATAGAACATTGCTGCATATAGGATCTTATTCAGGTCGCATCGCTATTGCAATGCAACTGCATTCTTCCGTTTTCGAGACCACTGCGCACGGCACAAGCAGGTCCGGTTCTCCGCGTGCACAGGTGTGAGAATGCGATCGCATTGCATTGTTGCAAACGCCTCTGCCTGATTGGCAGGCAGAGGTGTTTACGGAGCTGCGGCACGGCGTTGTGGGGTCGTTGACTCGGCGTTTGGCGGACGTGGTGTGGGAGATGGGGGCGGGTTCGAGGCAGCTGCTTGACATCACACGTGCCTGCTGTGACCTGAAAAATGTCTGCCCTGAGCCTGCCTTCGCAGCATGAGAGGAAGAGGTAGGGGAGAAGCGAAATATTAAGCACAGACAAGTGAAACTTGGGATGCAGGGAGGTCCTGTTTGTTTCAATCCGTATACTTGAAGAAAATCACAAAGGACAGCTCTCCTGGTAAAAGCTGTCCTTTGCTATAAGACTTCTGGCTTTATGACTACAGTATCTGCGTATGCGTCAGCTGATGCATCCACCCTGGGGTGTGCTGGCAGGGATCCGATTGTATCCCTCTCAGAGGGGAAACACGAAGCTCATAGGCTTCTATTGGGTAACGCCATCTAAAGATGGAATTGCCCACCGCGTCTAAACTCCGGAATGTATCACATTGGTGCATATGCGGTAAGTGGGCAAACCTCAGAAAATGGCATTTCAGAGGTTTGACCACATAACCATCATTGATGCATCCCTCCCCCAGACTGCCGAGAGACTGGGCTAATCTCCTACATGACACCCACTGCTAGAGTAAAGTGGTTAGTCCAAGGGGTTGATGATTCATTTAACATTAAATTTTGACATCGTGGTCCATATCCCTGCTGTTTAAAGCCACAATTTGGCACACTGTACAGCAGCACTAGCTGCAGCGCCGACCACACAGTGCAGGAGAAGGAGGGACCCTTAGCACATATAAACATACATGTTATGCTGTAAGTGTTGGCTGGTTATCCCGGGGATCAGCGGTGCTGTGTGTATATAACAGGCGCCGTGCGGTACCTGGGACTCAGCATTAGGCTTCACTCTCTTTCTAAGCCTGCCCCAGGACTCCTATTAGCTGCAGGGGGCTGCAGTTGCCGCTGCTGTACAGTGTTGGGCAGGGCCCTGATGACACAATCATGGCACCATGCCATCCCCCTTATCCAATGCAGTTTCCAGCTTTATAAAAGATGGCAAGTATAACTGGGATAGTATATATTCCGTTCTCTAATTTCCTTGTAAATGTAGACCCCCTGTTAGTTGGCAATGGAGTCTGTACTACTGGCTGTTTCACCTTCATGTCAGCAGACAGCACTCTGAATGAGGTCACTGAGGGGCATTAAAAAACCTGGATCAGTGACATGATGTCATTGCCAAGGTTTGCCTGCGCTGAATGCCAAGCTCTGAGTGCCAAGGCTCATGCAGGTTTAGTAATACGGCAGTTGTTGAGCAGCTGACACAGGTGTAGTAGCTCAGTATAAACACAGTTGTTAAGAAGAATTGGCACCAGACCATCTCTTTGCATTAAATAAAGGCACTGTTTATTTAAATATCTTTTTTCTCCTGCACATTTCTTAGTTACAGCAAGTGAAGTGGCAAACTGGCAATGGCTTATGGGACTGTTTTAAAGAACTGACTATTGTACTTCAGAATTATACATTGCACTCTTTCTTAGAATCAAATATCTCCCCCTCGGTTTGCAGTTCTTCTTGAGCATCTCAGGAGTTGAATATAGTAGTTGGAAGTCCACTACACTGGAGCTAAGCCATAGCCATGTGAAAAAAACAATAATCACCCTTGTGGTAGTCCACTTATGTCCTTGGCAATAGAAGATAATAGGTTGTATCCAAAATCACAGTTCCTTAATGGTTCTTAGTCATGTTGCATCCCATAACAAGAAAAGATGAGTGCTTGCCAGCGGAGATCACCACAATGTTCTTGTCACCCAGAGAATCACTTGCTGGAGTCCACGCTGTGCTTAATGCCTTTTTTAGAACCTGCCTTGGTCCTTCCTCAAGTCTTGACATGCTTCTGAGGAAGAACTCAGGCAGGGTCTGATCACTTAATTCTGGGCTTGTGCAAACCCTTTCCATTGGTGGGGATCCAGGGGAGATATACCAGCACCCCAGATGATCTGTGGAGTGCTTGATATACAGTATGCTTGATATTTCTCTTTTACTGTGAGTGCAGTGTTGTTTTATTAAATTACCTTTATCCTAAAAGGTTGTACGATTATCTCTTTTCTATTATATTCACCTCACCCTGACACCATTGAGCTGAAGGGACAGAGCGGGTGCAGGTTTATGTTTTTACAAGGTCTTGTTATGGGAAGCAACATGACAAAGAACCATTAAGGAACTGTGAGTTTGGATACAACCTATTATCTTCTATTGCCAAAGATATAAGTGGACTACTCAAAGGGTGATTATCGTTTTTTTCCACAAGGTTATGGCTTAGCGCCAGTGTATTGGACTTCCACTGTTATATTCAACTCAGTTTCTGCTGAGAGTGACTTTGAGAGATCCTCTGTAAGTTGCTGCCTAGAGGTGTTCCATGTCAGGCCTTACAGCTCTCGTCACTCACTTCTGACTGCACTTTATGCCAATATGATAAACTGAGGTCTCATGCTCTTAGCATATCTCAGACTGTGCGCTATTCACTGAACTCCAAAATCAGCCTATCAGAATGCATTATGAACTTTACATTAATTCAAATTCTACCTCTTGGATCGCAGACTTATGTTACACTGTCTGCTCATTTGACCACTTGCACAAGCATTGTACATATAGGATGTGGTGAGACACTTACTTTGGGCAATTTCAACAATGTCTTCAACATTCAGGGGTTCAAAGCTAGTCCAAGAAACTAGGTGGTCTAAATTTGTAGGCTTGGCACCTTGGTATTTACTTGACAGCACAGTTAGGATTCCAGCATGAAAGGAGGATACGTATCACAGAGAAGGGGCCTGATTCAGAGATAGACACAATGTTGAAGTTTTACGCGGTGGTGCTGTTTTTTGCTACTGCATATGTGTCAAACTCACACTGTGCTTCTAGGGGGTCATTCCAAGTTGATCGCTCGCTAGCTAGTTTTAGCTGCCGTGCAAACGCTATGCCACCGCCCACTGGGAAGTGTATTTTAAGCTAGCAAAAGTGCAAACGCATGTGCAGCTGAGCTCTACAAAAACAGTTTGTGCAGTTTCAGAGTAGCTCTGAACCTACTCAGCGCTTGCGATCACTTCAGCCTATTTGTGTCCGGATTTTATGTAATACACCCGCCCAGTGAACGCCCAGCCACGCCTGCGTTTTCTCAGACACGCCTGCGTTTTTACAAACACTCCCTGAAAACAGTCAGTTGACACCCAGAAACGCCCCATTCCTGTCAATCTTCTTACGGCCGCCAGTGCGAAGGAAAACTTCGGTAGAACCTGAGCGCAACCACAAAGGGCTTTGTACCCGTATGTCACGAGTGCGCATTGCAGGGCATATGCATGCGCAGAAATGCCATTTTTTCACCTGATTGCTGCGCTGCAAAAATCGGCAGCGAGCAATCAACTCAGAATGAACCCCTACAACGATGCTCTGACTTCTTCCAAGTAATGGTGGTTTGGTATTCTTTTTTGTATGCTTATCCTCTACCAGGTGAGTCCTTCTCCACTGTCATTCAAGCATGTGACCTCTCTTCATCTGATCCTCAATATTGGTGGGTGTGGAGGGTTGTTATCTCTTACCCAAGAGGCCTGATTCACACTTCTAAATTAAAGAGTTTTTCATTCCCTCAATTAATCTAGTGTCTACAGTCATGCCCTAAAGTGCTATTTTTCCACTCAGACTCCCCCAAAATACCCACATTTACTCTATAAAACCACTCACACACTTTTATTTACAGCGATTCATAGCAGTAAACAAATTGGTCTCATCCTCCATGCACAATATCGAAAATACATGATTCAATTACACTTTACTTAATATAATAGAATGAAAGCATTGCTCTTGTTTCCCAATAAATAATTACTGATATGAATAAATGATGCGGGTTGTTCTGTGTTATTCGACACTCTCAATAAACTCTGGGCAAAATGTTAATGTAAATTATGCAAATCCCTGTCTCTAGCTCAAGAGATGGACAGTTTATATACTGTACATATAGGGCCTAATTCAGACCTGATTGCAAAAGCAAAATCTTTCTCTAATGGGCAAAACATGTGCAGTGCAGGTGGGGCAAATGTAACATGTGCAAAGAGAGTTAGATTAGGGTGGGTTATTTTGTTTCTGTGTAGGGTAAGTACTGGCTGCTTTATTTTTACACTGCAATTTAGATTTCAGTTTGAACACACCCCACCCAAATCTAACTCTCTCTGCACGTTATATCTGCCCAACCTGCACTGCACATGGGGGGTAATTCCAAGTTGATCGCAGCAGGAAATTTTTTAGCAGGTGGGCAAAACCATGTGCACTGCAGGGGGGGCAGATATAACATTTGCAGAGAGAGTTAGATTTGGGTGGGTTATTTTGTTTCTGTGCAGGGTAAATACTGGCTGCTTTATTTTTACACTGCAATTTAGATTGCAGATTGAACTCACCACACCCAAATCTAACTCTCTATGCAAATGTTGTATCTGCCCCCCTGCAGTGCACATGGTTTTGCCCAACTGCTAAAAAATTTCCTGCTGCGATCAACTTGGAATTACCCCCATGGTTTTGCCCATTAGAGAAAAATGTTGCTGTTGTGATCAGGTCTGAATTAGTCCCATAGTTCAGTGGATCTTTGCACTTGAGCTTTTTTCTGCAACAAAGAAACCTGCCAATGGCTGCTTTTTATCCTCCATTCTCCTGAGTCAAAAGAGGCCAGTGACTCTCGAGGGCCCTTGAGTACCTTAAGAGTTCTGGATGAGGTGTGTAAACCTTAGTGCTGTTTGGATCTGGGTACTGAAAATAATAATCAGCCTTTCAGCTGATTTCTGTGACAGTTAGTAGTACTCTGTGTTTCTGGAGACTCCTTTCCCTGGTACCACTTGTGCATCTCCTCCTTAATTGGTTGACTGTTTACATTTTGTGAGCATTCTTTCCCTCTACAGCAAGAAGTCCACCATGTCCTTCAGAACACAAATATGTTTATGAGCCCCTGTCACTCTGAAGAGACATTCAGAACCTGCTGGATACTCAAGTCCTGCTTCTTAATGGCTATTGGCACTTCTTCTACTTTACTCTTAGAAAATGCATTAGAGGGGATGTGTCACGCATTGGGTTATTTAGCCTCACATACCTCTCCACCACTCACATATTGTGGTCGCCTGCAGCTTATTCTTCAGCAGCATCTGTTTTCCTACAGATCTTCCAGCAAGATGGGTGTGGCTATATTGGATTCATCAGGTGATCCAGTCTTATCCAATCAGACTCCAGCTACGGTGCTCACATGAACGTTCAGAGCACCCTAAATAAACCTCTCCAGTGATCCACAGAGTGCTACTGTTTCACTGCTTGATATTTACTCCTGTGATCAGCACCTAACTACCAGGAATGTGCAGTCAGAGGAGGCAGTGCCTCCCCTGTCATAATGTTTAAAATAATACAAAGAAGATATTTCTAACACATATTCTGTGCTATATAAATCTTTGTATTATTCTTAGCATTTTGGCTATGTAAATGCAGGCAACTGTGGATGGGAGGCAGCGAGAGCGCTGCCTCCCGCTGACAATAATAAAGTGGCTGTAGCGGGGGGCGGGGCCAAGCCACCGGCAGGAAAAGTCTATTAAAAAAAATTAGGAGTAGAGGCAGCTGTGTAGCTGCATACCTCCCAACATGACCCTCTCCAGCAGGGACAGAATGCTCTGCTCCTGGACTTCCCTCTTAATTTATGATTGCCATCACCTGTGGTGAAACATTAACCTGTTCAGCACAGGTGTTGGCAATCATTAATTAAGAGAAAAGTCCAGAAGCAGAGCATTGTGTCCCTCCTGCAGAGGGTCATGTTGGGAGGTATGTAGCTGCCTCATTAACAGGGCTGTCCCCTCAGCCTATATACAAAGAACGCCCCTGCCCCTTCTCTGTCCCTCCCTCTTTCTATCAGTCTGACTATACCCCTCTCCTCCAATCACCTCTCCCATACAGGGAGAGGACGTCTCTGAGGATCTGACTTTGAATGTGAGTGACTAGCACGTTCCTGAGGCTTCCCTCGCTACGTGCCCAAACAGAGCGGTTGTCTCCTGTAATCTTAACTACACAGCCACAGTACAATCACTTTTGTATTGAAGCTTATCCTCTGGCCAGGGTGAGGAGGTGTGACCAGCTGGCCACGTAACATCAGCCCAGCCGAGGCAGATGCGCCCAACCTGCCAGGGCAGGAGCTGGCAACACCCCTTTCCCCTCTCATCACAGCTCCTTTCCTGGCCGGCACTCAGTCTCTTGGAGGCGGACCCTGCACACAGGCTCTGAGGCAAGTGAATGCAGACTAAATATAATATATTGGTTAGCTGGTGATATTTTGTGGCTGAGCCGGTTGGCTAGTGGTTAGGCACATTGGCCCTCATTCCGAGTTGTTCGCTCGTTGCCGATTTTCGCTATGCTGCGATTTGTTGCTAAATGCGCATGCGCATGGTATGCAGCGCACATGCGCTTAGTTATTTTACTAAAAACTTAGCAGTTTTGCTGTTGATCCTGCGGCGCTTTTCAGTCGCACTGCTGATCGGTGAGTGATTGACAGGAAAGGGGCGTTTCTGGGTGGTAACTGAGCGTTTTCCGGGAGTGTGCTAAAAAACGCAGGCGTGTTAGGGAAAAACGCGGGAGTGTCTGGAGAAACGGGGGAGTGGCTGGCCGAACGCAGGGCGTGTTTGTGACGTCAAACCAGGAACTAAACAGACCGAGCTGATCGCAATCTAGGAGTAGGTCTGGAGCTACTCAGAAACTGCAGGAAAATATTTAGTAGCAATTCTGCTACTCTTTCGTTCGCTATTCTGCTAAGCTAAGATACACTCCCAGAGGGCGGCGGCCTAGCGTTTGCAATGCTGCTAAAAGCAGCTAGCGAGCGAACAACTCGGAATGAGGGCCATTGTTCACTAACACAGAGGTCCTCGGTTCAATCCCCACTTAGGGCTGCAATTATATTTATTTAGCAGATGTTGATTTTTATGATTCTACTATTTTAACCATATCTATCTGCTATAGGCATCAGTTAAGTTGAATGCTGAGGACATGGGCCCTCATTCCGAGTCGTTCGCTCGGTATTTTTCTTCGCATCGCAGCGTTTTTCTGCTTAGTATGCATGCGCAATGTTCGCACTGCGACTGCGCCAAGTAATTTTGCTATGAAGATAGTATTTTTACTCACGGCTTTTTCTTCGCTCCGGCGATCGTAGTGTGATTGACAGGAAATGGGTGTTACTGGGCGGAAACACGGCGTTTTATGGGCGTGTGGATAAAAACGCTACCGTTTCCGGAAAAAACGCGGGAGTGGCTGGAGAAACGGAGGAGTGTCTGGGCGAACGCTGGGTGTGTTTGTGACGTCAAACCAGGAACGACAAGCACTGAACTGATCGCAGATGCCGAGTAAGGTTGAAGCTACTCAGAAACTGCTAAGTAGTTTGTAATCGCAATATTGCGAATACATCGTTCGCAATTTTAAGAAGCAAAGATTCACTCCCAGTAGGCGGCGGCTTAGCGTGTGTAACTCTGCTAAAATCGCCTTGCGAGCGAACAACTCGGAATGAGGGCCATGGTTTTGATTCCCAACTAGGGTGAAATGTTTATATTTATTCAGAGAATGTTGTTTTCTATGACTTTTAATATTCCTAGCAAAACTGGTTTGTTATAAACAGATTGGGGGCCTAATGGTTAGGTGTTCTCCTTTAGAATGCTGAGAACATGAGTTTGATTGCTTGCTAGGGTATAATTTTTTATTATTAAAATATAGTTTATTATGTTTTTAAGACATTAGACATTATATCATTGTCTGCTGTGAAGGATTTCTGACCCCCCCCCCCCTCAAAAATAAATAAATAACCCCCCCCCCATAAAACGAGTTTTATGGTAAGAACTTACCTTTGTTAAAACTGTTTCTGCGAGGTACACTGGGCTCCACAAGGAAAGACATAAGGGGGTGTAGAGTAGGATCTTGATCCGAGGCACCAACAGGCTCAAAAGCTTTGACTGTCCCCAGAATGCATAGCGCCGCCTCCTCTATAACCCCGCCTCCCTGCACAGGAGCTCAGTTTTTAGTTAACCAGACCAATGCAGTAGCAGGAAAAGAGACGGCAACGGTTAGTAGCCACATACACCACACTCTCACGACAGGAGAAGTGTCAGCGGCTAATGCCATACCAACCCAAAGAAGCTAAGTGCGTCAGGGTGGGCGCCTTGTGGAGCCCAGTGTACCTCGCAGAAAGAGTTTTAACAAAGGTAAGTTCTTACCATAAAACTACTTTTCTGCTGCGGGGTACACTGGGCTCCACAAGGAAAGACATAGGGGATGTCCTAAAGCAGTTCCTTATGGGAGGGGACGCACTGTAGTGGGCACAAGAACCCGGCGTCTAAAGGAAGCATCCTGGGAAGCGGCAGCATCGAAGGCATAGAACCTTATGAACGTGTTCACGGAATACCACGTAGCCGCCTTGCACAATTGTTCAAGGGTCGCACCATGGCGGGCCGCCCAAGAAGGTCCAACAGACCGAGTAGAATGGGCCCTAATGTAAGCAGGAGCTGACAGACCAGCCCTCACATAAGCATGTGCAATCACCATTCTAATCCATCTGGCCAAAGTTTGCTTGTGAGCAGGCCAGCCCCGTTTGTGAAATCCAAACAGCACAAAGAGAGAATCAGATTTCCTAATAGAAGCAGTTCTCTTCATATAGATACGGAGAGCCCGTACCACATCCAAAGACCGCTCTTTGGGAGACAGATCAGGAGAAACAAGTGCCGGAACCACGATCTCCTGGTTAAGGTGGTACGAAGAAACCACCTTAGGTAAATACCCGGGACGAGTCCTAAGAACCGCCCGGGCACTGTGAAATATCAGATATGGGGAACTACAAGACAAGGCACCCAAATCCGACACTCTTCTAGCTGAAGCAACAGCCAGCAGAAACACCACCTTAAGGGAAAGCCACTTAAGATCAGCTGAACCAAGAGGTTCAAACGGAGACTCTTGTAACGCCTCCAAGACCACCGACAAGTCCCAAGGAGCTACAGGCGGGATATAGGGAAGTTGGATACGCAACACACCCTGAGTAAAGGTATGCACATCAGGTAAGGTCGCAATCTTTCTCTGAAACCACACCGACAAGGCAGATATTTGAACCTTGAGGGAGGCCAGATGCAGGACTAAGTCTAGGCCCTGCTGAAGTTGAACTTGGCTGTACTAAACTTGGAAGCGTCATAATTGTTAGATGCGCACCAAACAAAGTAAGAATGCCAGACCCTATAGTAAATCCGAGCAGAAGCCGGTTTCCGGGCCCGCAACATAGTTTGAATGACCGCCTCAGAAAACCCTTTAGCCCTTAAGACGGAAGCTTCAAGAGCCACGCCGTCAAAGACAGCCGGGCTAGGTCCTGGTAGACACAGGGGCCCTGAACTAGGAGGTCTGGGCGTTGTGGAAGTAGAATTGGACGCTGTGACGATAGGCCCTGCAGGTCTGAGAACCAGTGCCGTCTGGGCCACGCTGGAGCTATGAGAAGCAGAATTACTCTTTCTTGCTTGAACTTCCGAATTACCCTGGGCAGGAGTGACACCGGAGGGAACACGTACGGCAGTTGAAACCTCCACGGCACCGCCAGCACATCCACGAATGCTGCTTGAGGATCCCTCGTCCTTGCTCCGAAGACCGGAACCTTGTGATTGTGTCGAGACGCCATCAGATCTACGTCTGGAAGGCCCCACTTTTCCACTAGGAGTTGAAACACTTCTGGATGGAGGCCCCACTCTCCGGCGTGTACGTCCTGATGACTGAGAAAGTCCGCTTCCCAATTCAGGACTCCCGGAATGAATATTGCCGATATGGCCGATACATGGCGTTCCGCCCAATGTAGAATCCGTGAGACTTCCTTCATTGCCAAACGGCTTCGAGTGCCGCCTTGATGATTTATGTAAGCCACTGTGGTGGCGTTGTCCGACTGTACTTGAACAGGACGGTTCTGAATTAAATGCTGGGCCAGGTTCAACGCATTGAAGACCGCCCGCAGTTCCAGAATGTTGATCGAGAGGAGAGATTCCTCCTTGGTCCACCGACCCTGAAGGGAGTGTTGTTCTAGCACCGCTCCCAACCTCTGAGACTGGCATCTGACGTCAACAGGACCCAGTCAGATATCCAGAAGGGACGCCCCTGCACAATTGTTGGTCCTGGAGCCACCAGTGCAGCGACAGACGGACCTCCGGAGTTAATGAGATCATGTGAGACCTGATCCGGTGAAGCAGGCCGTCCCACTTGGCTAGAATCAGCCTCTGGAGGGGGCGAGAATGAAATTGAGCATACTCCACCATGTCGAATGCTGATACCATGAGGCCCAGCACCTGCATCGCCGAATGTATCGACACTTGCGGACGAGAAAGGAAGCAACGAATCTTGTCCTGAAGCTTCAGGACTTTCTCCTGAGACAAGAACAACTGCTGGTTGTGAGTGTCCAATAGCGCTCCCAGGTGCACCATGCTCTGAGCAGGGACCAGGGAGGATATCTTCCAGTTGATGAGCCACCCGTGGGCTTGTAGAAACCGGACAGTCATATCCAGATGACGCAGTAGAATTTCTGGGGAATTTGCCAGGATTAACAAGTCGTCCAGATACGGCAGTATCCTGACCCCTTGACTGCAGAGTACCACCGTCATCACCGCCATGACTTTGGTGAAGACTCGCGGAGCCATAGTTAAACCAAAAGGTAACGCCCGAAACTGGTAATGGAGGTTTCCAATCGCAAACCTCAGGTATTGCTGATGTGACACTGCTATAGGAATATGCAGGTAAGCATCCTGTATGTCCAGGGAGACCATGTAGTCCCCAGGTTCCAAGGCCAGAACTATAGAGCGAAGGGTTTCCATACGGAACTTGGAAACTTTCACAAACCTGTTCAACGCCTTGAGGTTGAGAATGGGCAGGAATGACCCATTCGGTTTCGGGACCAGAAACAGCGGAGAATAGTACCCCCGGCCCCACTGAGCAAGAGGCACCTGTACTACGACTCCTGTATCCAGGAGGGTCTGTACCACCGAATGTAGAGTGTTTGCCTTTGTCTGTCCGGCAAAATCGATGAGGGGGTCGGTTTTTGAAGGCTATGGCGTAACCTTGAGTGATGACTTCCCGTACCCAGGCATCTGATGTGGTCTTCAACCATTCCTGGGTATACCCTAGAAGCCGGCCCCCACCCTGGGATCCCCCAGGGGGAGGCCCACCCCATCATGCGGCAGGCTTATCGGTCTTGGAAGCTGGCTGATGGGCAGCCCAGGCTCTTTTAGGCTTCGGCTTACCAGGTTTGGAAGTGCGGGCCTGCTTGTTGTACGCCTGACCTTTTGCTTTACCTGAAGGACGAAAGGGGCGAAAGGAAGTACCTTTAGACTTCGACACAGAAGGAGTGGTACTTGGCAGACAGACAGTTTTGGCAGTAGCCAAGTCAGCCACTATCTTATTTAAGTCCTCCCCAAACAGAATATCTCCCTTGAAAGGGAGTACCTCCAGGGTTTTTCTAGAATCCAGATCCACAGACCAGGATCTCAGCCACAATATCCGGCGAGCCAGGACTATTGTAGTAGAGGCCTTGGCTGCTAGGATACCGGCATCAGAAGCCGCCTCTTTAATATAGTGAGAGGCTGTGACAATATATGACAAGCATTGTCTGGCATGGTCAGAAGAGATTTCCGCTTCTAACTCTAGGGCCCATGCTTCAATAGCCTCTGCAGCCCATGTCGCTGCAATAGTGGGCTTTTGTGCAGCACCTGTGAGGGTGTAAATCACTTTCAGACAACCCTCCACACGTTTATCCGTAGGCTCTTTCAGAGCCGTGACGGTAGTGACATGTAGAGCTGAGGAAACCACCATCCTAGCCACATGTGAGTCCACTGGAGGAGGCGTTTCCCAATTTTTAGACAGCTCTGGCGTGAGGGGATAGCGAGCCAGTATCTTCTTTTGAGGCACAAACTTCTTACCCGGGTTTCCCCAGGGTTACTGACGTATATCCACTAGGTGGTCAGAGTGAGGTAAAACATGTTTAACCACCTTCTAACGCTTGAACCTATCTGGTTTCTTAGGAGGGTCGGATGGCTCAGGATCATCCGTAATCTGTAAAATTAACTTAATAGCCTCCAAAAGATCAGGAACATCTACATGTGAACTACCCTCCCCATCAGCAGTATCTGTGTCAGAATCTGTGGGGTCAGAGTAAGCACCATCTTCATCAGACGAGGTGTCAGTGACAGCAGTGGATTGTGAGGAGATAAGAGCTCGCTTAGAGGACCCCTTGGTCTTAGGCGAGCGAGAGTCAGACTTTTTATTAGTCAAGGACTGGTTCAACTTCTTCAATTGAGCAGATAAATTGTCCGCCCACGGCGGGTTAGCTGCGGGGACCACATACGGTTGCACCGGTATAGGAGATCCCATAGGGGGTGTTAGTTTAGTAACTAGTGTATGTAGAAGCGTGGAGAAAGTAGCCCATGGTGGGGCATTATGTACCCCCATTGCCACAGTCCCACTGGGGGGCAAGGATCCCTAGGAACCAGAGCCCACAGCTGCTGTAGTCTCCTCATAGTGATCTGTGGCGCCAGCAACACCGGCAGTGTGTTCAGCCCCAGAACCGTTACCGTCAGAAGCAGACATGATATAACTTGCAGTATCAGGTAACACAGTACAATTGGCAGCAGCACAATACCTCTTACCCAAACCCCTGCACAGTGTAGTCAGCACAAGCAGAGATACAGGCGAGATATGGTGACTAAAATCACAGAGAAAAATACGTATTAGAGTATATCTTGTGAAAATCCTATATAATTATAAAACCTGACGCACCAAGCTCCCTCAGGTTATAGAATATAGGGATAGCAAGTTGAGTGAGAGACACGAAATGGAAACCACTCAGCCAGCTAATGCACACACATATAGTCACAGTTAAACAATGCAGAGGTTATTACTAATACTGCACTGGACCAGCTTATATAGCTATGTAGTCAATAGATATAACACTGCACAGTAAGAACTGGATGTATATCACAGGGTACTTGTACCAGAGAACCCTGACTAAATGCACTCTTTCTTAACTAACACTGTCTAATTGACATGTAGAATACTTAAGTGTCATGTAAAGTTACAGCGCTGACAACCAGGCGGCTTTACACAGGAGGATTTGCTCAAGCAGTCCCAGGAACAGTGTAGCTGAGAGAAATGGCGCCCAAACACTGACAGGGAGTGAGGGAGAGACAGATATGCAGCTCCAGGGCGGGAACATTTGCTGGAAATGGCGCCCTGGGGCTGGGGGAGGGGCTCCAGGTCTAAGCCTTATCCCATACTTGCCTACTTTTGAAAACTAGTTTCAGGGAGATTGTACAGAAGGTGTAAGTAGAATGCAGTGTGTCATGCCCCACCCAGAGGGCGTGTCTAGCTCCACCTATGGGCGTATCTATTGCCACTAAGGGGTGTGTCCTTCAGTGGCAGGTGCTCACTCCAGTGACTATAAGGGAATTAATATGTTTGCTCATTTTGCCTCACCCCATCTCCTAAACTACCCTAATACCCTAACCCAAACCACTAAACCAACCCTAATACTCTAACCCTAAAGGGCAGACTGGATGGGCCATTTGGTTCTTATTTATCGTCAAATTCTTTGTTTCTATGAAAACTATAGTACAAAGAGAGCATACTACAGAGTAGGTTTGTGTATGGGTAGCATACTACCAGAGGATACTATAACTCTGATGGGATCCATATAACATGGACACTCCCTATTACACTGACCCTATACTAAAACACTGACACAATCCCTATAACTTTGATCCTATACTTAGACATTGACGCTATCCCTATAACTCTGGCCCTATCCCTATAACACTGACCATATACTATGCAACTGCCCCTACCCCTATAAAGTCACAACAGAAAAAAAGCAAAAAAAAAAAGCAAAAAATGAGGCGCTAATGTTTAAATTGGATATTAGCCGCACGTTCCTGGGGCTTGGTTTCTCTGCCACCACTTAAATAGAACAAGACAAAACAGATAGGAACCGCGCTTAGTATCCAATATAAAATATTTTTTTATTTCTAATACAATTTAATATAATTGAACAGTTACCTGCCGGATTTCATAAAACAATATATAATATGGCATATATATGCTAATATAGATTTCTAACACTATTATAGTGCTGAATTTATATATACGAAACACAAATTTAAAAACTAAATGCACACATGGTAAATATATCCGTATTGCTGATTATGATACTGCTTCAAATAAATCATATAACATTGCAGGCGTCCCTGCAATGCGCAAAATGAATATAGAATATATGTCGATGAGGGATTCAAATATTTCTTCTAGTCCCTTATAACTATATGCTTATGTTATATATTCATTATCAATTATAACAGTCCCATAAGTCAGCAAATATAGTATTGTTTTGTGGTTTTTAGCAAGCTAGTAAATTAGCCGTCTCCTCCACCATACGATCCCAAGGCTATCTCTGGATGTAGTATTGGCTGTAATATAATTCAGGTCTGGGAGCACTCTCCCTGTTCCCCCTTAGCACTGGGGTCCGGATGTCCGGGATATCGAGCTGAATATTGAACTAGTAAGCCTTATTACAGAGTATGCCTGATGATCGGTAAAGGAGGCTTGGAACACCATGCACGGCGTGTGTGCGGTTAATCAAAGAAAACGGAAATACAAACGGCATTTAAGCCGGACAAGTGTGGCGAGGCTCCAGACACACTGAGGAAGCCGCCGACGGCATATTGAGGCGGAGAAATGCGTATGTGGAGGAGAAGAAAAGTGAGTGAGTTCTTTACTAGCCGGCCGGCTAAAGCAAACTTTACCGATCATCAGGCATACTCTGTAATAAGGCTTACTAGTTCAATATTCAGCTCGATATCCCGGACATCCGGACCCCAGTGCTAAGGGGGAACAGGGAGAGTGCTCCCAGACCTGAATTATATTACAGCCAATACTACATCCAGAGATAGCCTTGGGATCGTATGGTGGAGGAGACGGCTAATTTACTAGCTTGCTAAAAACCACAAAACAATACTATATTTGCTGACTTATGGGACTGTTATAATTGATAATGAATATATAACATAAGCATATAGTTATAAGGGACTAGAAGAAATATTTGAATCCCTCATCGACATATATTCTATATTCATTTTGCGCATTGCAGGGACGCCTGCAATGTTATATGATTTATTTGAAGCAGTATCATAATCAGCAATACGGATATATTTACCATGTGTGCATTTAGTTTTTAAATTTGTGTTTCGTATATATAAATTCAGCACTATAATAGTGTTAGAAATCTATATTAGCATATATATGCCATATTATATATTGTTTTATGAAATCCGGCCGGTAACTGTTCAATTATATTAAATTGTATTAGAAATAAAAAAATCTTTTATATTGGATACTAAGCGCGGTTCCTATCTGTTTTGTCCTACCCCTATAATGCTGACCCTAAGCTATAACACTGACCCTATACTATAACACTGACCCTATACTATGACAATGACCCTATCCCTATCCCTATAATACTGAGCCTATAATATAATGCTGACACTATACTATGACACTGACTATACCTATTACGCTGACCCTATAATATAAGAATGACCCTATCTCTATACTATAATGCTGATCCTATACTATGACAATGACCCTATTCCTATTACACTGACTCTATACTATAATGCTGACCCTATACTATGAGAATGATACTATTCCTATTACACTGACCCTATACTAGGACACTGATTTTCTTCCTATTACACTGACACTATATTATAATGCTGACCTTATACAATAATGCAGACCCTATACTATGACACTACCCCTATCCTTATAACACTGACCCTATACAATAACACTGTGGCCGCCGCCGACACTGACACGGTGCACACAGAGGGCCAAATATAATAAAGTGAGAGTTTCAGAAAGTGAGAGATGTGGTAAGGGGGTTTTACAGTTTTTTTTTAAAGTGGCAATCATTTACACAGCAAGATCAGCCTTGTTTTGCAGTGTAAATGATTGCCACTTTTAAAAAAAACCTGAAAAACCTTACCAAATCTCTCACTTTCTGAAACTCTCACTCTATTACATTTGCCCAGACAGTCTGTCCTGCCGCTGTGCACTGCTATGCTCTCACGGTAGCCGGCATTTGAGTTCCACGACATCTAAGATGGTGTAATGCTTAACATTACTGCCTCACAGCATTGAGGTTATGAGTTCGATTACCACCATGACGCTAACTGTGTTGAGTTTGCATATGCTCCCTGTGCTTGCGTGGATGCTCCGGTTTCTTCCCACAATCCAAATATATATTTGTAGGTTAATTGGCTCCCAACAACAACAACAATAGCCCTAGTGTGTAAGTGTGTGTGTACATAGGCAGACTAGATCGGCCAAATGGTTATCTGCAGTCACATTCTATGTTTCTATCTAGTATAGGTTATTAGCGGTTACACCCTCTTCTTCTTTTTCATGGCTATGATGAAATAATAAACACATGTAAAGTTACTGGGATGGTTAAAGGATAGGAGTAGCATCTAGTACATCCATAGAGGCCCATTTATCAATGATCGCATTTGCAATGCGAACTCGGCACAATATATTAGCACCCAGGATCGCATTGTAGCATGCGATCACTTCAAGTGAATGTATCACCCGGCACAGGCAGGGACAGGGGCTCTGAAAGGAGCCTGTCCCTGCCATGTGCCAAGTGTGATACCGAGGCTGCTGCACATGTGCGGTCTCCTCGTACTGCCTTTCACAGCAACCATTTCTAGCAGAAGGTTCCTGATGAACCCTACAGGAACTACACCTATGATGTGTAGCCCATAGGCTACAACGGGCTGCCGCTATCTGGAGATGGCGGTAGCTGTGGGGGACAATATCATCAATGCTTCACACCATCACATCCCCCATAAAATCATATAGGGAATGTGGCTGCTGGCAGGAATGGAAGAATCACAGTAGGTATCTAATATATAGACGGTCGGCATGCTGACCAAGAGGGACTATTCCACCTGTAGGTCACCACCGAGCTTGTTGCACTCGGACGCCCCTGCTGGCATTTAGCTGACAGGATCCTGGCGGAGGTATGCTGACCGCCAGTAACGCATACCCGACCCTCTAATATGACTGCAGGTGACAAATGCCCACACAGCACATTAACCTATGTATGAGCACACATAACACACAGACACAAACTGGGCACCCACTTCATACACTGTAGCCATCCACAGACCTAATCAGCAACATCCTACACAAACAATTAGCCCTTCTGCAGTTACACAGAGGAGAATATGGGGTGTGCATTGCACTAGTGCAAGTGCGGCAGACATACAGCACCCAGTGCCTATGCTGACAGCTGGGTGACTAACCCATTTCATGCCAGGCTGTGCAGAGAAGCAGGTCTGCCACTCAGACAGAAAAGAAAAAGCACAATTGATTACATGGACCAGTTTTTCTAACACTCGCCAGGCTCATTACACAAATCTGCTCTGGCTGCTATCCATCCTCCATTTACTTATAGGAAGCCTAGAAGACCTTATCACTCCCTGGCATCCTTTAGCCCTAACACCGCAGTCACCTGTGCAGTACGGCCCAGTGCAGCGCAGGGTGCCCGACTCCTCAGCACCATTGACAGCCGGCTGACGCTGTACATTATGGAGGCTTCCGTTCAGCTGCCTGCTGGTGGTGAACATGTTTGAGTGTGAAGGTGGAAGATCACACTCGGAGCTGGGGACAGGTTCTCAGCTGTTGCCTGTAGTGGCGGTAAAGTGTCCCCCTACCACCCCCCTTCATATGGCTCTGGCGGTAGCTGGCATTTAAATGCCATGACGTCACACGTCGTGATGTTGCCCATGCAAGCAGGGGCGGATCCAGGAAAAAATGACAGGGGGGGCACCTTGTGCATGCCGAAGGCGTGCGGTCCCATGAAGGTGTGCGTGGCCTTACAAGAAGGGCATGACCTAGCAACAAGGGTCATGGCCTCAAAGGGAACATCGTATTCGTAAGACGGGAAGAGGGTGACAGTTTGGAGAGGCAGCGGGTGACAGGAGAGAGAGGGTGATGGGTTCATAGTGACGCAGGGGAAAGGCAGTGTATGAAGGAAACATAGTGGGAGACGGAGAGGCAGTGGGTGACAGAGAGAGGGTGACAGTGAGAGGCAGAGTGGGTAATACTGGGGAAAGGGTGACGAGGAAAAAGTGGGTGATGCCAGGGGGTAACAAGGAGAGGGGGACAGGGAAAGGTAGTGGGTACCTAAGGTCTCTGTAGGAGTAGGAGGGAGTAGTGAGACATTTGTAGTGAGGTTTACAGAGGCATGAAGGAAAAGATTCACTGGGGAAACAAACATTATACACACGGTATGTGCCGAAATTCACATTATAGCACACAGTATCAGCCGAAATTCACATTATAGCACACAGTATGAGCCGAAATTCACATTATAGCACATAGTATGAGATGAAATTCACATTATAGCACATAGTATGAGCTTAAATTCACAGTATACCACATGGTATGAGCCGAAATTTGCATTATAGCACATAGTATGAGCCGAAATTCACATTATAGTGTCACGTCTAGCAAAGTTTGGGGATCCGGCAGTTGAGACTTGCCCAAGGAGGTAGCAGGCTGGGGAAGAACAAAATGAGGGGGTTGGATATAGTTCCTTTGCATGGGATACGGAGCAATGAAGGATGTAGGCGGAGTTTGAGAGTCAACGAAAAGTATTTATTATGTACAGAGCAGAGGTAGAAAACTGAGGTTGATGAACGGTGACTTGAGAACGTGGTCGTAGACAAAGAACTGGGGAACTGTGGGTGAGAGTAAAACGAGGCTGAAGACGAGAACCGTGGACTGCCACTTATGAGATGAAACTGCGGTAGAGGAGCTGAGAACTGTGGACGGTAGTTTGGGTCGTGACTGGAGACTGAGAACTGTAGACTGTGGCTTGAAAGATGAAGCTGGAGATAACGAGCTGAGGACTGTGAATGGTGGTTCGAGGACTTGGCTGGAAGCAAGAATCTGCGGACTGTGGCTTGGAGGACGAGGCAAGAGACCCGGGGTCATCCGTGCCCAAAGGGTCTTACTGAACCGGGTTTTCCAAGAGTGTCTCCACGGGCAGCAGCAGGCTAGGAACGGGAAAACTGCAGCAGCAACTGAGAACTGGCAAAGCAGGGTTAGAAGTACCAGAATACAGCAGGAATCCTGGGAGCACAGGCAAAAGCACCTACAACAGGGTTGTAACTTGAAGCACTGGCATCCCTGTCCTAAACCAGCCCCCTTTTATAGGAAGAAGTCTCCCTGGATTGGCTGGAAAACTAGGAACAGGAATTATGTCAGAAACTTGGTCTCCAACATGGCGGCGCCCAGTAATGCAGACCTTTTCTGACAACATGCTGCTTACTGCCCCCGGTCTCCTAGGCAACGGCTTAGCGAGCTGCTGCAGCTGCATCCCGCCGCCACGAGCGGACCCCCTCAACGCCATTACCGCTGCCTGTACCCTTAAACCCAGCGCCGCAGCCCTCCACCGCCGCTGCCCGGCCGCCCGTGAAGCCCGCCCCGTGGCCCCAGCGTTCCGGTAAGACCCCGGACGCTGACATATAGCACACAGTATGAGCCGAAATTCACATTATAGCACACAGTATGAGCCGAAATTCACATTATAGCACACAGTATGAGCCGAAATTCACATTATAGCACATAGTATGAGCCGATATTCACATTATAGCACATGGTACGAGCCGAAATTCACATTATAGCACGCCGAATGAGCCGAAATTCACATTATAGCACGCTGAATGAGCCGAAATTCACATTATAGCACGCTGAATGAGCCGAAATTCACATTATAGCACGCTGAATGAGACAAAATTCACATTATAGCACATTGAATGAGCTGAAATTGTGACAGCAGGGACAGCCAGAGTGACAGCAGGGACAGGGCGCGAGAGAGTGACAACAGGGAGTGAGAGCGACGACGGAGAGAGAGCGACGACAGGGAGAGAGAGAGTGACGACAGGGAGAGAGAGAGTGACAGCAGGGAGAGAGAGAGTGACAGCAGGGAGAGAGAGAGTGACAGCATGGAGAGAGAGAGTGATGACAGTGACAGCAGGGAGAGAGAGAGTGACGACAGTGACAGCAGGGAGACAGAGAGTGACGACAGTGACAGGTATAGTAAGGACAGGGAGAGAGGGTGACAGCAGGGGAACATTACCTGACTGTGGTCGGCGGAGGCACCCATGGGCAGCGGCGGTGATAAGGAGGCCTTTGGTGCGGTGAGGTCCCTCTGACCGCCATATGTTGCGGGTGAGCGGCGGTGAGCAGCTGGTGGCGGTGAGCGGCAGACGGCTGGCGGCTGTGAGCTAGTACAGCGCTCTACACAGACGTCGGCCGCCGAGCAGGGACGGGAGCACCATGTGCAGCAGGATGGCCTCGCCTCCTGCTGCACTTTCATTTCCGGGTCAGTGGAAGAAGTGGCGGTATACCATACCACTGTATACCGCCCCACTTCGACCACTCTCTCTCTCGCTCTCTATATCTATTACAACAAGAAACACTTTATGCGCAAATACTACTCCTCTTTGCAAGTTCTTTTTGTGGAACAACAAGTCTCAGCTTCAGCTGTTTAAAAGGAGACCATCCACAATCTTCAATGGATTCCAAGATGTACCGTTTTGTACTAAAATTCTTGAAATCGGCAGCTCCTTTACACACCAATATCCACAGTTGGTAATTTATTCTGTAATTAAGTCAAAAAGAAGGAGCGCTCTATAGTGCATATCAGTTTTAAAATTGTAATTTATTACACCAATCTGACACACATATGGTAAGAACACATACCGCAAGCAGCGGTATAAGCCATCGTAAGTATAACACATGCAAGATCAAAAAACGGACTTCACCGCATATAGAAGGTGCTTCTTGGCTGGGTGAGGATCAAGAATATAAAAGAAGTTTCATACAATCTTTCTGCAGCTGAAAGAAAAGCACTTCGGGATTTGGGAGGATATCATGACATTGTTATCCGCTGTGCAGATAAGGGCGGGGGGATCGTAGTACAGGACTTGGAAATTTATAAATCGGAAATTTACAAACAATTATCTGAACCCCTAGTGTACCAGCAATTGCCGCATGATCCCACCATGGATTTCAAAAAGGAACTGGATGATATCCTGACTGAAGCAGTCCCAAACAATTTCATCACTAAAAACATCCAGGACAGTTTGACTCAAGATTGGCCTAAAATTCCTGTTCTATACACGATTCCTAAACTCCATAAAAATCCATCTTCACCACCAGGTCGCCCCATTATTGCTGCCCGGGACTCACTATATTATGAAGTTTCCCAATATTTGGATTTTTATTTACAGCCTTTAGTGCAAAAAGAGAACACATTCCTTAAAGATACCACAGCATTTCTTTTACTGTTACAATCTTTCTCTCCAGTGCCGGAAAAAAAGTTGATGTGCACCCTTGACGTCACCAGCCTCTATACTAGCATTCCGCAAAAACGAGGTATAGAGGCGGTACGAAGGTTTTTGTCGCATAATGTTAACTATACAGGCCCAGACATTAATTTCTTCATAACATTATTGGAACTTACCTTGTCTAGAAACTATTTTATTTTTTATGGAAAGTTTTATGCACAGACATCCGGTTGTGCTATGGGGTCATGTGTGGCCCCTAGTTTTGCTAACATTTTCATGTATGACATTGAAATTTTTTTATTTTTCAGTAATAAGGAGATCTCAAGTCATATCCTCGTTTTTTGTCGTTACATCAACGACATTTTTATGTTATGGTCGGGGTCAGAAGAGTCGTTTGTTAAGGCTATAACCTATATTAATCAGCTGGATCCGGATATTAAATTTACTTACACGATGAGCTTTACCGACATACACTTTTTGGATGTGGCAGTCCATCAAGATGATGACCATCAGCTCCACATTTCAGTGTATTTCAAGGACACCGACCGCAACACGGCATTACATGCTGATAGCCATCACCCGCCGTCGATGAAATGGGGCTTGCCCTATGGGCAATTCCTCAGAATTTTTCGCATCTGTAGCAGCAGAATGGATGCTGAAGTTCAGATTGATTTGATGTTAATTAAATTTTTACAGCAGGGTTATCAACTTAGATTACTTAAAGAAGCAAAAAGTAAAGTGTTGGCCCTTGACAGACAACAGATGTTATTGAAACACTCTAAAGAACCTGTGCAAAATAAAGTCATTTGGAAGCAAGACTTTTCCACTAGTAGTTCTGAACTCATGAAGAAAGCCAGGTCGATCTGGCCTATTATTTCTGAAGACAAGGCCTTACCCATGATGAGAAAGCAGTCCATTCTCCCTTCCTACAGACGTGGTAGGAATCTAAAGGACATAGTGGTGCATAACGACATCACTCATTTTACCCCAGATAAACCTACACATTTTCTCTCCCGCAAACCTGGTAACTTTAGGTGCTTGGGATGTACTACCTGTAGTGCACTGAAAGTTGGTGATACCTTCAGACATCCACGATCAGGGAAAATGTTTAAGATCAAGTTCCCGCTGACCTGCACAAGTCGCTATGTTATTTATTACATTCGATGCCCATGTGGTAAATTCTACGTAAGCAAAACAACTAGGCAATTTAAGGAGAGAATAGCCCTCCATCGCTCAGCGATACGAGCAGCATTGGATGGCAGAGGGTCCGAGCCACCGGTGGCCAGACATTTTAGGGAATGCCAACATAGTCTAGCCACCATTAAATACAAAATGATTGACTGGATACACCCCAATATTAGGGGTGGTAACCGAAGACGTCAGTTGCTCCAGCGAGAGTCCAGGTGGATACATTGCCTCCAGACTGTCCGACCGCATGGTCTTAATGAAATTCTGTCTTTTTCCAGCTTTTTAGGATGAGTTTATTGTTGGGTTTAGACTTACTATAACAGCAGGCATTTATCTATGTTAGTTTAGAGCATGTACGTAATTTACTTATATGGTGTTTTTTAGACCTTGGAATACAATAGTATGTAAATTATTAAGTACCGTTCATCAACATTAAGCATAATTTGTAGACATGAGGTATTGCAGATTTCATCATGACTATATATACATAGTATCTGATATTATATCATTATGCTTGTTTGCGGATATGTTTTATAGCGTGTCATATGCTATTTAGCTCAAGGTCACTAACATTGATTATCTCCATATAGGTTTTTCATGCACTTCATTGTTTTTTGTTTAGTTCATCACCATGGTGACGGTTTGCAACGTTGCGGCCCCCGCCCCCAAGTGATGCCGGTCCGTAGGCGCCGAAGGGAGCCAATTACGTCATCGGTCCACGATGGCCAGCACGAGGTTGGGTAAGGTATATATGTTTGTTTTTTACTTGTTTCTGGTTGTCTTGAAAAAAGAGTAAAATCTGAAACGTTGACTACATACCAGCTTCAGCTGTCAGTTTTTTCTACGTACCAAGTCTCCGTGAGTGCCGTCCTGCTGGCTTCCCTGCATATCTAGTGTGTCTAGGTCGGGCACCGGAGCATGTTGTCATTTACAGTCGAGTGGAGTGCCGAACACATTTGTTCTCTCTCTCTCTCTCTCTCTCTCTATATATATATATATATATGAACATATGACCAAGAATAAAATATATTAAAATATTAAAATTAAGCCAGCCTTACATTTGTGGTTATGCTGCTGGCGGGCAGTACTGTTCAATTGGAGACCGAGAGCTGGCTTCTCTCGGCCTCTCCTCCAAGGACGCAAACATAGCTGCAGCCTCCGGGGCTCCATGCATCTCTCCTCCTTCTTCAGTGCAGCCTGCGGCGCGCCAATGACTGAGCCGCAGGCTTGCTGAGCCGGACAGCAATTGGACAGCTGAGCCGCCGCTCAGCTGCCCTGACTACCGCTCTTAGAGCACTCTTAGTCAGGGCAGTTGAGCGACGGCTCAGCTGTCCAATTGCTGTCCGGGTCAGCAAACCTGCGGCTCAGTCATTGGCGTGTCGCAGGCTGCACTGAAGAAGGAGGAGGACGTCAGGGACAGGGCAGCGGGGCTAGGGAGCCGGGACACGTAAGCGCAGCGCCGCCGATTGGATTGAAGAGAGATCCGATCTGCGGCGAGGGGCCCTTTTAGATTGGGGGGCCCGGGGTACTTACCCCAAGGGCCCCCCCTTAATCCGGCTCTGCCGCCGCCGCTACCAGACCCTTCATCGCGGCGGGCGCTGTCTGCGCCGCCGCTTCTTTTTAAAAGGGATTGCTCTGTTGTTTTTTTAAAAGTGCCAGACATGACAGGGGGGGCACGGGCACGCGTGCCCCCCCCATGATCCGCCACTGCATGCAAGCCCCACCCCCGGACTTGCACATTGACACCTGCGCAGTCCGCACTTACATGAGTACCACTGAAAAACCGGGAGAACCTGGAAGATTTTCGGGGCAGCGGGAGGCTCATGCAAAAAACGGGAGCCTCCTGCTGAATGCGGGAGGGTAGGGAAGTCTGCCTTATCCCCCTGCTGGCAAAACCACCGGGTACTGTGGGCTACTAGTAAAATGGTTTTAAGGGAAAACCTGACCTGCATCCATGCCCTGGTGATCTAGTGGGATCGCCAGGGACGTGCGGTGAGCTAAATGGCTCATGAGGCACTGGCTAACCCCAGAGCCAGATTTACATGCAATATATGAGCCAAAGGGTGCATCTGAGCACTATATACAGGTGCAGCATTATAAACACCTGGAAATCTGGTGAGTTTTGATTAGAGATGAGTTTTGATTAGAGATTAGAGATGAAAGGATACACAGGTAAGGCACTGCCTCACCTGCCATAGACTACCGCTCTTAGAGCACTCTTAGTCAGGGCAGTTGAGCGACGGCTCAGCTGTCCAATTGCTGTCCGGGTCAGCAAACCTGCGGCTCAGTCATTGGCGTGTCGCAGGCTGCACTGAAGAAGGAGGAGGACGTCAGGGACAGGGCAGCGGGGCTAGGGAGCCGGGACACGTAAGCGCAGCGCCGCCGATTGGATTGAAGAGAGATCCGATCTGCGGCGAGGGGCCCTTTTAGATTGGGGGGCCCGGGGTACTTACCCCAAGGGCCCCCCCTTAATCCGGCTCTGCCGC